>NC_091811.1:26038000-26724500 GCF_041296235.1 Equus asinus | reverse complement strand
GCTCCTTTGAGAATCTATCCCACTCCACAGAAAGACAAAATTTTCATGAGTACCCTGAGAATCACCAGTTTTTCCCCTGTAATGCTTGGCAGTAACCATCAATGCCAAGAAAGAAATGTCTGCCTGTGTTTCACAAATGTCATCTTTACTTTAGCTTCTTAATGTTCCTGCATTCAGTACCATCAGGGAAGGCGCGTAATAAAGCAGATATAGATGGTAAGTAAACTAATTACTTGCCTGTTTTCAGGAATTGGGGTGTACTTTTTAAATATACAATTAATAGAGTTAACTTTTTTGAGTAGTTTAGGTATATGGAATATTGAGCAGAAAGTACAGTGTCCCCATGTACCCCTTTAGTGCCTCACTCCCCAGTTTCCCCAATTACTAACATCTTGCATTATAGTGGTCCATTTGTTGCAACTGATGAGCCAATATTGATATATTATTGTTAACTAAAGCCCATAGTTTTTATCAGGGTTCACTTTTTGTGTTGGGTACGTCATATTGGTTTTGACAAACATATAATGACATGTACCCACAATGAAAGTGTCATTCAAAATAGTTTCACTGCCATAAAATTCCCTTGTGCTCCACCTACTCATCTCTCCCTCCTTCTCTCTCTCCTCCCAAACCCCTCGCAACCACTGCTCATTTCACTGTCACCATAGTTTTGCCTTCACCAGAATGTCATTTGGTTGGACTCATACAGTATGCAGCTTTTTTCAGATTGGCTTCATTCACGTAACAATATGCATTTAAATTCCTCCACGTCTTTCCATGGCTGATAACTCATATCTTTTTATTACTTAACAGAATTCCATTGTATGAATGGACACAGTTTGTTTATCCATTCACCTATTGGAAGACTTCTTAGTTGCTTCCAGGTTTTAGCATTTATAAATAAAACTGCTATAAACATTCATGTGCAGGTTTTTCTGTGGACATATTTTCAACCCTTTTGAGTAAAGGAATGTGATTGCTGGATCATATAGTAAGAGTATGTTCAGTTTTATAAGAAGCTGTCAAACTATCTTCCAAAGTGGCTGTACCATTTTGCATTCCCACCAACAATGAATGAGGGTTCTTGTTAGTCTATATCCTTGCTGGCATGTGGTGTTGTCAGTGTTTTGGATTTTAGTCATTCTAATATGTTTGTAGCGGTATTTCTTTGCTGTTTTAATTTGCAATTCCCTAATGAGATATGATATTGAGCATATTTTCACTAGCTTATTTGTCATCTGTACATCTTCTTTGGTGAGGTGTCTGTTTAGATGATGTGTACTTTAAAAT
Source organism: Equus asinus (assembly GCF_041296235.1). Lineage (NCBI taxonomy): Eukaryota > Metazoa > Chordata > Mammalia > Perissodactyla > Equidae > Equus > Equus asinus. Next base: position 26,723,210 of record NC_091811.1, on the reverse strand, counting down.
CAATAAACTAATAATTTAAAAAGTCATGAATCACCTACAAGTAAGACTCTATATGGCTAAGAAAAGGGCATTCTCTTTATGAAAGAGCTCACCAGGCAAGCTTTGCAGGAGAGTATTCCAGTTAAAGGAAATAGTGTGCAATGGTACAGAAGTGAAAGCAAGCCTAGTGTGTCCTCAAATAAAGAGTTCAATTTTGCTTGCGAATAGGATGAAAAGGTAATATAAGTAAGGGATGGTGCTTGAGAAGATGGCCAAGAAAGAACTCAAAAGACATTGAAAACTATAGAGATTTAATCTTATAGGTAACAGGGGGCCACTAAAGAATTTTGCACAGAGAAACGTACATACTCAGATTTGTGTGTTAATGTCACTCTGAGAGCAATGTGTCAGATGGATTAAGGACGGTCAAGGCTCGGTGGATAGAAACTAATGAATCTATTAGAATAATTCAAGTGAGATCATTCAAATGAGAACTCAGGCAGTGGCAGTAAGATGAAGGAAAGGATGTCATATCTAAAAAGTGTTAAGAGATGAAATTAACAGACTATGTTGGGTCTTTCTAGGTGAGGAAGGAATATAGAATGACTCCCAGTTTCTGACTTGAGCAATTAAACTGATTATACAATTTTCTGAGACATAGCACGTAAGAAGAGATGAAGATCAGAAAAGGGGATAAATTGAGTTTTAAATACGCTGAGTTTGGGGCATTCAGGTAGAACTGTCTAGTAATATATAAGATGTAATTATTCTGGAGTCCAGAAAAAGCAGTTTGAACTGGAGATAAGATTTGAGGTCAATAGCTAATTGACGAGATTTCCTAGGGAGTATGTGTTGAGAAGAAGGGCAGCTTAGGATCGAACACTGACAAATACCAATATTTATGGAGCAGGCACACAAAGCAGCTCTAGTGGCAAAAGAACCACGTGAAGGTAATGTTCTGGAAGCCAATAGAGAAGAAAGTTTTAAGAGGGAGGAAATAGTCGATGAGGCTCTATAAAACATGCTTCTAATGTATGTAGTTACTAGAAGGTCATTGCCAACCTCAGCAAGGGGGAATTTACAAGAGATGCGGTAGGAAATGGAAATCAGTTTTATTCATTGCTGAATTCCCACCACCCAGCACAATGATTGGTCCCTCCTAGCTGTTCAGTAAATATTTATTGAATGATTGCATGATATATCTTTTTCTAGGTCACATAACAGACAGTGTGCAGCAGAATTGTTGTTCTTTCCTCTCAGCGTGCTCAAAATTTAGTGATTCTCATTCTCTGATCTGAAAGTTTACCTGAGAGACTAACGTAATCACCTTCACTCAGCTACACCCCATACATTCTGTGCTCCTACTCAATTAGTCTTGCCAGGATTTTGAAACAAAGTCTTTTTCTTTGCCAAATAGTTTAAAAGAAATTTTAATACTTCTTTATTTTTAATTGTGGTAAAAAAAAACATAAAATTTACCATCTTAACAATTTTTGTGTGCAGTTCCCTAGTGTTAAGTATATGCGTATTGTTATGCAACAGAACTTTTTCATCTTGCAAAATTGAAACTCTAAACCCACTGAACAACTTCCTATTTCCGCCTCCCTCCCCAGCCCCTGGCAGCCACCATTATACTTCCTGTTTCTATGAGTTTGACTACTTTAGATAACTCATATAAATGGAATCATACAGTATTTTGTGTGTGTGTGTGACTGGCTTATTGTCCTCAAGATTCATCCACGTTATAGCATATAAAATGGACCTGTTTTTTAACAAGCTTTCAGCGTTTTTCTCACAAAAGTTCTAAGCATCCAACAACACATATAAATCATACAATTTCAAGTTACAGGAGGAATCATATGGGTTTGCTCACCTATTTTGTGAGTTTCCTTAACGTGGAAGAAATCGTTCTTCCTATTAGAAATCATTCAGTGATAGAGAACCCACTAAGTTTGGGGGTACCTACTCCATTTTTCAATACACTTCACCATTAAAAGCTAAGACCAATCTGTTCTCTGTAGTTTTCTGGAGATGCATTTATTGGAATCCTAGCATTTGACAGAAATAAAGCAAATATCTAAAGCCAGTTGAGAGCACTTATTTTCCTTAAAACCTTATAACGTTCTTCAACTTGTCTTGAACTTTCCAGCAGCCAGCCCATTCTATTCCTTGTATCATTAAACTGCAGTTACTTATTAATTATCCCCCAACAGATGACTGTAGTAACAATGTTTTGCAAATACATTAACTCTGTGGTTTTGGGGGTGAAAAGAGGGAGAAGTATAGAAGAGGAGGGTTAGAATCCATCCCCAAAGACCAGAAACAAAGGAAAAACAGTCTGGTATCTCAGCTGCTGATGGCTACCTCCTACACTACTAGATTTTACTATAATTAAGCTCTCAGTTTCCAACTTGGTAAGATTGCAGTCTCCAACAGCATTTCAGAAATAGAAAGCCTAAAGCAGATTTCCACACATTTTTATTTGTAGTTTGGTCACCAGAAAATTCAAAAATAAGAAAGGATGATGTCTAACTTTCCTTGTAAACAGAAGATGAGGATAACCCAGTCGTTGTGTTTATAGCTTCACTTCTCAATTCGGCCACATATGTAGTCCAGTAAAAACTGGGTTAATTTTAGCTGAGGTGGTTCTTCCTTTCGGCCAGGTACAAAAGTCTAGGCTCCCGAGGGTAAACATGTTTAGTTATCTTTACTAGACTTGAGCAAATAAGCACCAAATCTTTCCTTAAAACTTGAACTGATTCTCAACATAACCTTTTAGAAAGTTCCAAAAGGTTTTATGGCCTTAGGTTTTCAACCTGGTGTGTTCACTTGTTCTTCTCTTGTCTAATAGCCAATCTTAGTCTTAAAGAAAATGCTTTGAGAAAGATTTTATCAGGTCTCCATACAGGATATGAAAAAAATTTCTCTGTACAGTTACCTAAAATACCTTTCTAGGTTTGTGTCGTGTAAGTATTCTTTCCACCATAGAACACAAGCAGTATAGACAGTACCATGGCCTTATTACTAAGATTTACTAAGAATCTTTTTCTTTGGGAGGACCCATAAGTATAAGTTGAGATTCACAGAAATTCCTTTATATGGAAGATGATAATAGTTGAATTTTACTCTCCTATCTACTCAAATAAAGCTTTACACTCTTGGAAGCCCTTCATAAATGTTCCTGAAGCCCAGAAATTCAGGGTTAGATTATGAAGGATGACCTAGGTTTTTATTAAACTACATGAGTCTGCTCTGCGATGGAGCTGACTCTCTCTATCCCAGGCCCTCCACAGTTTTGAGTTACATCCTCTTAGCCTTCCAACTTATGTATGAGACACAGCTGTACAAAAATAGTAATTCTTGACACTTTTATAGAGAACACAATTATAAAATATGTTCTCATATATTTCCTTAACACAACAATCTGAGATAATCAGGTATGGAAACATAGCTACATTTTATAGATAAGAAAACTAAGAATAACCCATGATCTAAAGACCAAGAAGGGAGTCGAGGGGAAACCAGATCTTTGGTTTTCTGACTGTCCATTGTGTTTTCTTCCTTCTGGTTATCTATGTAAGCCCTATAGAGAAGGCCACATTGTTCTCAATGTTTCCTCGTCCGTTCAGTTGTCTTTCTTTATCCCTCATCCCTGACTTGCCCTCATCCAGTCTTCTTGTGGCTTTTTAGAAGTTATCTCTGTCTCCTAATAGCCAGTTCATATCTACACTCTGTAGCCACTTCCTGAGACTTTCTGAGCTTCTAATTTTCCTGTGCTCCAGAAACTTCTCATCTGAACGTCCTGCTACACTATTGGAGCCAATTCACAAGGAACTAATGAGACGTAATAGTTTAGTACTGTAGTTCTCAACCAGGGTGATTTTAACCCCCAGGGGACCTTTGGTAGTGTCTGGAGACATTTTGTGCTACTGGCATCTAATGAGTAGAGAGCAAGGATGCTGCTAAACATCCTAAAATGCACAGGACATCCCCCCAAGACAAAGAATTACCTGGCACTAAATGTCAATAGTGCCCCAAAATGTCAAGGTTGAGAAACCTTGGCTTAGAGCAATAATCCATGCCACAATGTTTATTACAAGCATTTAACAAAAAGAATGACCAATGTCAGGGCTTTTTGTCACCATGATGGTCAGAGAAGATAATAGGTTTCAACAGAGGGGGAGGGTGACAGAGGGGTGGGGGTGGTGTGGTTTTCAATCAGGCCACAGAAGCAATAACCTACTTGGATTGAGTGAACTGATAATTCTTGTGGAATTATGGCAGCAGAGCAGAGACTTGCTGTGAGAGGAAAGCAGAAAAGTGAATGTAACCACAGAGTTCTCCATCACAGAGACACTAAAGGTTTGTTAATGAGTGTGTCCGACAATGAGCCTCCTGCTTCCAGAGGTGAGCTCTGGGCAAATGAGTTACACACAACAACATGAGATGATTATGTGATGGACAACAACCTTGAGGATTAAAAGACAAAAAAATATTTTTGATGTGGTATCCCACGATGAGGAACACATTGCAGAGGTGAGAACTTGAATGTGAGATCCATGGTCTACTCTTGCTGGATCTATCAGAGCCATGAGCCATCTAAATCCACTCCATCTACGGAATAAAATATTTTAAAAAATTCATTCTGGGACCTGTGCCATGTAACTTTCTAACCAATGGTGCAAAATTCCATTTCATCTCAAGGGCAAAGAATAATTTGCTCTCAGCTATGAGCTTCCTTCTTTTCTTCTCTGACATCATCAATTCTGTTCTTCTTGGTTCCTCCTGCCTACCCTCGCGTAAAACAAAGATGTCCCTTCTCCCCATTGTCTTTCCACTTTCATTTTCATGACATGCATTTTCAATATTTGAATGAGCTATCATCACTTAATTCTAAATTGTTTTTTGAAAGAACATTTTTCTCAAACTGCTTACTTTCCAACTTGAATTCTCTCAATCCAAAGACATCTCTCCTCTCCAACTTAGCTAAATCCAGGGACCACTCTTTTTTATCTACCTTCTGGACCTCTTTTGCATTTGACATTCTTTTATACTCTCCACTTTCCAGATGTAGCTGCAGAGGCATTTGATTTTTATCTTTCTTCTCTTATTGCTTATTTATATTACAAGAGCATTACATGTGCTTACATCCCTCTTTTCCTTCCTTTCGTCCTATAGGATTGGAAATATATGAGGACATAAGTTCTAGTTGCTGCCACACCTGGAAGAATGTATTTATTTTGAGCTTTCATCCCAATTAACTGTAACCCACCAGTTAGAGTCTAATTCATCTCCTGAGATAAATGGGCTTGAGTTCTCCTAAAATTTCTCCATTCCGTAAGCAATTTTGAGCAAAACTCCATGTGGGGTGTGTGCGTGTGTGTGTGTGTGACTATTGGACTATCACAAAAAGAGAGAAAGTAGGAAATTATTTTCAGGTATTTAAAGGTGATAGAAGTTTTTTTCCTTAAATTAGGATCTATCTATGACATTGGCTAGTATAAGTATGCAGAACATAACACAGTTTCCCCTTGTTCTTCCATTTCAAGGTTCAAAGCTTAAGGGTCATACTAAGAAAAGAGGGATTTAGGGCTGGATTAGTTTCAATTCACTATTGGAGTCTCTTCCAATGGGTGACACTTTTTTCATCCTTTGGCAAGGGGAAATTTTTGTTTTGCTTAGAAAATCCTTGGCAGTAAGAGAAATTTCAAAAGAGGGTAGAATGAAGAAAGCAGAGACAACTATGTGACAGAACATTTTTCTTGATCTTTTTTCCTCAAAGTGGAAGAATGGAGGTCATTTAGAATGAGAAAAATAAGGTATACTTTGACTGCCATGAAGCAAACACTGTCTCTATTTTACCTTCACACTGAGCCTAGTTAAACTTCTACACCAAGTGAGTATGAGTAAGTATTATTATCTGACTGTTTTTGTCCTGAAAGTCTAATTAGAATACTCAGATAAGGACTTCTTCATGTGAAAGTACACATTGTACCTTTCTAAGAAATCAGTTTAGAAGGTTAAACGAATCCACTCAGTGAAAGGGTACACAATGCCTTTAAAGTCTTCAATGTGCTGCTCTCTAGTGAGCATTTGTTAAAAAGACAGCACTGCCTGAACTCTTTGTACCATAAGCCAACAGCAGGGCTACAGCCTGTGGGGCCAAATGGGTGGTGATGGTGGTGGCAATGTGTGGAGGGGATCAGAAGAGGCAAGAAATTCACCAAGGAGCCTGAGACAGAAGGTCAGACATCTGAAATATGGAGAACAAAACTGGGAGGGGGGGCAATGACTGCTTATCAGAAGTATCTCTGACACATTAATAGATTTTGTGGATTAAACCAAGCCCAGGCGTAGGCATGGCAAATTCCAATGATTACCTAGACACTGTATTTTGGAAACCAGGGACTAATGTGAGTAACTGGGAGGTTGGCCTACCAGTTGGTGGTAAAAAAACAAAGAAATAAACCTGAGCTTCAGGTATATCATCAGAATCCTATCTGACAGAGCTGGCTGGCTGTGTAGAAATACTCCAGCTTCCACACATCACCTTCTCTTTGTAAGTGGCATCTTCTTACCTCCTTTTATCCTTTAAAGTTACCCTTCCTACACACCAAAATTACTGTGGGAAAGGGAAGGCCACAGTGTGGACTTCGTGCCATATTGGGAAGTGGCTGAGGCTGGGCCCTGGGAGTCAGCAGGTCCAGAGTTGACATTCTGCCGAAGGTGCAATGCAGGAAACTGAACCACACAACTAACAAAGGATGAGGAGTCTGGAGGTTTGACCACCCCTATAAATGCTGAATTTTTTATTTCAGCATTCTAAGGTAGCTTACTGTCCTCTTCTTGGGGATGGAATAAAGGATTAACTTCCTCAAAAGTATAAAAAGGTAAAATATATTTTAGATGCCATCTTTTTATATAGCAACTTTATTCCCTTTTGCAGCCTTATTATTATTAATGTAGGAAACATATGAGCCATTATTTTTGAATACCTACTGTGTCTTTCTTTAATCCTAAAGCTAACTAACTCTGGATGTAAATTTAATTGCCCCAGGGATTGCTGCTAAGAGAGTTGCTCATGATTTGGACACTAGTACATGGTAGTACTAAAAACTGAACTGTTTCGTCTGACACTAAAGACAAGTCTTTTCACTATGCTCAAGTTGCCTTCATTCCTGTTTAACAACCACTTCCTTTCGAGACAGACCTAATTCTGTTTGCTCTTCAGGAAGATAATTAGTGAAGTTGATGGATTAATCTGACCAAAGGGAACCCTCCCTCTTCTCCTGAGTAATGTGGGCATCTGTCACCACGGCTTTTTGAGATGGTGTCAGATCCAAGGAGGTCATTGGACATTTCCAATCAGGCATAAAGGGAGACTAAAACTATGACAAAATAGTAGAAGCAATTCTGGGCAGATGAGACCTTACAATTCCTCTCAAATTAAACCAGCATTAGTTTGGACGAGCAGACTTTCCCCCCGCTTTCTCTTATCAATCCATTGTACTGTGTTGAATAGTATCCCCCACGATTCATGTGCATCTGGAACCTCAAAATGTGTCCTTATTTAGAAATAGGGTTTTTGCAGAAGTAAGTAGTTAATATGAGGTCATAATAGATGAGAGTGGGCCCTAAATTTAATGACTAGTGTCCGTATAAGAGAAGGGAGAAGGAGATTTATTATTTTTTGTTTTTTTAAGATTGGCCCTGAGCTATCTGTGACCAATCTTTTTTTCCTTCTTCTTCTCCCCAAAGGTCCCCAGTACGTAGTTGTATATTCTAGTCGTAGGTCCTTCTGGTTGTGCTATGTGGGATGCCGCCTCAGCGTGGCTTGAAGAGTGGTGCTAGGTCTGCACCCAGGATCTGAACTGGTAAAACCCTGGGCCACCAAAGCGGAGTGCACGAACTTAACCACTTGGCCATGGGGCCGGCCCAGGGAGAAGGAGACTTAGACACAGAGACATAGAGGAGACGTAAGGATCAAGGGACAAAAGGAACAGAGACTGGAGTAATACAGCTACAAGCCCAGGAACACCAAGGATTGCAGGGAGCCAACAGAAGCTAGGAAGAAACAAGGAAGTTTTTGTCTCTTAGAGCTTTCAGAGGGAGTACCATCCTACTGACACCTTGACTTTGGACTTGTAGCATCCTGAATAGTGAGAGAACGAACTTCTGCTGTCTTAAGCCACCATCTTGTGGTACTTTGTTACGACAGCCCTAGGTAACTCGCACACCCATCACCGCTAACTGAATTAGCCACGTAGTTATCTCCTTGGACACTGAAAAAGCATAGACTCTGAGAGAATGAAACAGAGAATAGTGAAGTTTCAGTGGCTGCCAAAAGCAAAGGAGCAAGACATCCCAAGTGGCTGGAGGACAAACACAGCAATCTAGGAACGGAGGAGAAAGAAGACGAGATGAAGGGGATAGGTCAAAAGTGTGATATTGAAGGGAGACTACTTTTGTCGAAGGGTCCAGTGGAGGGCAACCAGCCCCACCGATGTCCTAAATATCATTTAGGAAAGTTAACTTAGAGGATGTTTTTAAAACCAGCATATTTCTTTCAAGTTATGCTTTTGATATGTTATATAAATAAAACCAATTTTCCCAATAAAAACATTATTTAACAAACTTTGATTCTGATACGCTAAAGCAAAACACACATTTTTAAATAAATGAGTGATTTTTTTCAACATAAATAAACTTCAAAAACTGATATTCATATGAAGGCCTTCCTAAAGTCAACAGTAAATGTACGTTTATATTAGTTCTAGCCAGAAAAACCTTTCAAAATGGTATTTGTACAAACAGTTCTTTGTTTCAGGTTTCTTAAAACCCTTAGTGAATACTTTTTGAGGCCCTTTAGAAAAACAAAGTTGGAGTTAAGTTGATTGCTTTCTCAGAATAAGCAAGCAAGAGTCTTGGATGGAGTGTGGAGATCCCTTCTAGTCCCATTCATTATTAAGAAAAAGACCAAAAGACTTCATAGTTTAATAAAAGGAGCCTTGTGCTAAGAGTCAGGGACTCCAGTGAAGTTACAGCCCAGGCTCTGACGTTGATTTACTCTATGACTTTAAGGCAAATATTTCATCTTCTGCTGTCTCGAGTTTCAACTTACTTTTTGCTGTGTAACATTGGACAAGTTATATAATAATGCTCTACCTCAGTTTCCTCATCTATTAAATGAACAATGACATCTTCTTGGGTTGCTGTATTAAATGAGTTAATATGTCCAAAGCACAGAGAACAATGCCTGGCACAGAGTAGCTAGTATTAGTAATTACAGTATTACAAGTCTTCTCTCTCCTTCTCAATCTTAAGCTTCTTGAGGACAGAGATCATACCTTACTCATCTTGGTGTCTCTCAAAATAACTTGAAAAAGTATCTTGCATATAGTAGTTGCTCAATAAATATTTACTGGCCTAAATTGAAACTTCACAGACAAAGGCTGTATATTATCTAGCTTGTTGGGATTGTATTCATTTAAAAAAAAATTTAAGAAGTTGTCTGGAAAAATAAGAGAAAGCATCTTTTGGGAAAACATCTGTGAGTGAAACATTCCCACGAGAAAGTTTCTATCAGGTTGGAAAAATACTTAGAAAAATCTTCCTCCAGTGAGAGCATGAGAGTTTTGGTCTCTCTAGGCACCAGTCTCTGCCTTCTTAGAACAGCCTGGAATATACCCGCTGTCTGGAAGAGCTTAGTTTCTCTCTTGATCCCCTTCTCTTCTTTCTACTTCCCCCTTTCCAGCCCCACACCTCACCCCAGTTTCTTTCCCATTCTGCTGGAGGTCTCCTCCTTCTGGGAGAACTAACAGTAAATTCTTTATTGCTTTAGCTTTATTGCTTTTAGCTCTGGAAACAGTGTGCTTTCAGGCGGTAATTATATTTCATTTATAAACGTTATCTCTAAGAAAATAGCTAATAGCTTTTTGGTAATACTATCTATAATTCTGTAGCTGCTAAATTTCTGTCAACTAGAATCTTGAAGTAAACAAAGTTTATAAATTGATTCCTGCAGAATGATGTAAGATCTTGCTAGACTCTAAAACTTCTCAGATCAGAAGAACTGAGTTCGTCAGCTAAGCTAGCAGTGAAATTAAAAATACAATTGAACATTCTGAGGAGTCTTCAAGAACCCTGACAAATTAACAATAAAACCCAAGATGTGAATGTCAGTTGCCTTGTGAAGAAGTCCGGTTACTGGTTACTCAGCCTCCAGAGGTTCATGTGGTTTTTCCCAAGTTGCTCCAAGCTAGCTTTTCCCATAAAAACAATTCAGATAGAAGGAGCCTTTAACCTTCACAGCAAAGAGTTCAAGGAATTGTAAAGAAGAATATAAATCACAGGTAGCTCTACTGACCTCTATATAGGGTCAGTAGATGAAAGCGCTTCTCAAATAGAAATTAATGTCTACTCTAATGTAGCTGTAATGACAGCGTCATGACCAGGATAGGATGGTGGTTGGATCCCATCTTCACACAGAGAGGCTTCTAAGGAAAACTACGTGCCTTCCCAACACTAAGGAGCATTGTGTTAGCAAACATCTGGATACTTTGATGGGATTCACTTTCTCTCTAAGAGGCAGCATTATGAAATGATAAACTGCATAAGCTCTGAGGGCAGAACTTCACGGGTTTATGTCAAAAAACTCTTTGAGTTAGACAAGCTGTGTCAGTTTTTTTCATTTGTAAAATGGACAGTAGTGGCCAAGACTAAATGAGTTAATAACAACTGAGGGACTTGGCACACCATAAGATACCAATAAGTGTTTGCAATTATTATGTTACTATTATTATTATTTAGAATATTTTTATTTAGAATAATTATTATGATTATTTTATTCTGAATTACTATATTATTTAGACTCACTATTTCGCTCTTTCTTAGCTCTTGCTACCTGAATTTTAGTTCAGGAACTGCCAAGCTGCTGCCACCAACTTTACTGTCCTGAAAAGGCATTCTGACATCCTTCTCTCTATGACCCCAGTAAAGACAATTCTATTAGTCCTAGGAAGGAACACCTCTCTCACTCTCTCTCTCTTTCTTTTAATTAAAGGACCAAACAAGAATAAAAATAATTACAATCTGGAAAGAAAGATAATACACAACACACCATTCCAAAGTGACTTGTTTTTACTTGTAAGGGAACTGAGGTCCCCCAGGGATCCTTTATAGTCCCTGGGGGGCCCGCTATTCCTGGAAGCACAAGGAATTTAGACAGTTTTCCCTCCTCCTCTGAGCTGTGGCTTCTGTTTTCATCTACTGCAATTGCTTTTTCCTCAAAACTGGTTTCCGAGTAGACTGAAATCCTCCTGGACTTTTCCCTCTTCGTGCTGTCTCCCCAAATTAACAAACAACAATTTTTCATCCAAGAATTTTATTAGTGATTACTATAGAGTTAAAGAATGGTGCTAAAAATTTTTTTTTAAACAAAAAATAAAGTTGGGAATCTACAGAGTTCCCAAAGTTCTATGGAACTCTGGGATTTTGACCCTGCATGCCTTTCCCAGATGGAGCACAGACCCCATTGTCCTCCAGCTCTTCTGTCAGTCTTAAAGGTGGCATTTACCAAAATATCATCCATTATTAAACCCTCTCCAAGTCCTTTCCTTTGTGAAGACTCTCCAAAATAAAGATAAGGACATAATTAAGGTGGATTAATTAGGCTCTTCTCAAATGAGTGACTTGTACCTTAGATGAATTCCTGATATACGTTTCTCATTTGGGGCCCTCTCCGTGTTCCTCCACTTCTGTACATGTAAGGTCACTAGGTGAAACCTGTTAATTTCAGGACTCAATTTTCATGCTTAATCCAGTGGTTCTCAAATTTGACTGTGCATCACAATCATCTGGAGGGCTCGTTAAAGCGCAGATTACTGGTCCTACTATCAGAGTTTCTTATTCAAAAGTTCTGGGATAGTGCCTGAGAATTTGCATTTCCCAAAGCTTCCAGGTGATGCTGATTCTGCTGGGAACATTCTATGAGAACCATTGACCTATGGTTCTCCTATCCTGGCCACCCTGTTTCTTCAAATGGGGAGAGCCTTTCTGCAGAATGAAGCCAGAGTGAGACGCACAAAATAAAGAGAAAGGAAGGGACACATGAAGAGAAACTTAAACAAGACTGTTCAACTCTGGGATCCATCAGGTCTGAAGCCAGCTTCCACACTCCATCTCCAAGTTATATATAGTTTTTGCTAAGCTAGGGCTTGTTGGGTCTATGCCACATGCAACAAAAGAAGACACAGCCAATATAATCTCAGTAAAATGTATAATTATAAAAGCGTCTACTCAAGCGCATTTCTCATTGCTCCTGTAGGTAATCAGAAGTAACTTCTCCACTTCAGTTTATCAGCTTCATCAACAACAAATATCCATGACCAACTTGACAGCAACCCGGTGTTTATTCATGGAGATCTGATGGTGGTTGAAGCAGATGGAAATTCCCGCAGGTAGATATAGGCACAGAAGGTGAAGTTGAGCACATGTTTGGTGAGCCAAGAATCATTCATCCATTTATTCAATAAATATTTGTTAAATTCCAACTACATGCTCCTCAGTATGCCAAGTACTGGAATGAAACAGTGAAAAACACCCTTCCTGTCAAGTTGGGGTGACAAGTAAACAATGAGTTACAAAGGAGTTAGATGAGTGCTCTGCAGGCATCAACACGGTACCATTGGCTCTGGAGTGAACAAACGGGCACCAGAGCAGCAGGCATGTGCTCTGTAAACCATCACTCTGAGACAGTTTTGGGTGATGCTGAGAACGCAGTGGACGTCAAGGGTGGATAGATTTCAGTATTTCAGGGGACAGCTCTTGGGCTTTGAATAGACTTGGGTTTGGGGCATGGCTCCACTATCTTCTAGTCTAGTTAGTTATATCAAGTAATTACTCCTAAGCCTTAGTTTCTCTTATTTACAAATTGGGCTATTCATTTTACCTATTTTAGGTAAATATTTCAGTAAAAAGTGCACACTAGTGTCAAACCTATAATGAATGTTCTATCAACATTTGCTAAAGAAAATACCCCCAAATTGCATAATTTTAGAAAAACAGTAAAGGGAGCCCCCGTCTTCCACTAGAAAGCTACTTACAAGGGAACCGGGAAACCTGAAGTTCCAAGGACCAAAGTGACACTAAAATTAAATAAAGGAGGAATTTTGAGTGATCAATAGCTTCAGCCCTGAAACCTGAGGGGTTCTTCTTTAAGAATCAAAGAATCCACAGAATTTGTTGAAAACATATAAGAAATGGCATCATACTGTTTTTGAAAACGGAAAACTAGGGGCCGGCCTGGTGGTGCAGCGGTTAAGTTCGCACATTCCGATTACCGCTGGCCTGGGGTTCGCCGGTTCGGATCCCAGGTGCGGACATGGCACTGCTTGGCACACCATGCTGTGCTAGGCGTCCCACATATAAAGTAGAGGAAGATGGACACGGATGGCAGCTCAGGGCCAGTCTTCCTCAGCAAAAAGAGGAGGATTGGCAGTAGTTACCTCAGGGCTAATCTTCCTCCAAAAAAGAAAGAAAGAAAGAAAGAAAATGGAAAACTAATGCGAATAAAATGAAGCCATGAGAGACCCGGGAGATCAGGAACAGTGAAAAATGTAAATCCTCTGTGGCCCTGATTAATGGAAAACAGGAAAATTGCCCCTGCAAGATTATGCATGAGTGCACATCATATTTTATAGTGGAAGGAGTGGGGAGAGAGGCAAAACATCAGGCTTTAGACTTAGATTTGACCAAGAACCAACTCCACCACCTTCTAGTTGTGGGCATTAAATTCTGGGATCATGGCTCATGATAAATGCTGTCGTCGTAACACCTACAACACCGGTGTGGGGAGAATCAAGCAAGCTAATGAGCTTAAAGGGCCTAGGGTAATGCTTTGCACCCAAGAGGCACTCAAAGGATGGGAGCTACAATAATTGTGAGAGGGAGAGGAATGAATTTATTGCCTCTCCATAGGTCAAGCAACACTCTATCCTGATGGCCTGAACCTTCCCTGTCTATCACTTTTTCATCTTTTGCAGAACACAAGAAAATGCTGTTTTTAGCAACGTCAAGTTGGTTCCTGGATCTTAGGTCAACAATTTCAACAATTCTGAGGCAGAAAGCCTACTGGGGACATAATGGCGAAATTACAAAGAATTTCCGCAATCTTAGATGGCAATTTCTAGCCCTGGGCTGGCCTCCGCCAGGTGTTCCTAATGAACAATCAGCTGTTGGAAAGCTTCTCTGACTCTGACCCAGGAGGAAATATAGTTTCTTAAAATGTGGGTCTCAAACTCTAGGCACCTGCATCCTCTCGTTCCATGAGCAGACTGGCAGGAATAAGCAAGGGGTCTGTCGGATTGGGCCCTCCTGAAAACTACTCCAATTATTCCATATGAAAGATAATTACCTTGCTGGGGATAGGATTTTAAACCCATAGGAAGTTTTTCTTGGCTCCAATATCATAGAAAGGGCTGATCTCAGAATTCATGGACTACTGAGTTTTCATGTTGCATTTTTAAAAAGAGGTGCTTTTAAAAGTGAGCGAACATTGATCCAGCTGAAATGTGTTAAAATTGATAAATTGGACCATGGCATTTATATTCTGCACGTTTATTTTATGTATTTAAATACCCACCATCGGAAAAACATTTTTAAATTAAAAGAAATCCTGCAATTTAAATTAAAGGAAGTCCTGCAAGTCTATGGTGAATTGTTGGAGCTTTGAAATATGGAATTTGTAGAAACACACACAACTGTAGGATAAAGAAGAAGGTGAGAATCTTTATCCATCCGAGTCCAGTTCAGGAAACTAGAAAGCACACTAATTACTTTAGTAGAGGGACTTTATTATAAATTAAATATAAGAAATTGCCTAAATAGGTGTTAGAGGGCTGAAAATGCAAAAAGAAGACATTGAGTTAGTACAGAGGTAACTTCCAGAAGCAGGAGCCACCGTAGGGAAGGTGGAATAGAGGGAAGGAGTTGGGGGTTCAGAAGGGGTCCTTCCGAGCCCGACCAGACCTCTGAGGAGACAGCACTGCCTGGCTGCTGTTGACTCCTCCGCAGACAGTAGGGGGAGCTTAGAAAGAACTGGAGAATAGAACCCGAACAGCTGCTACCAAGAGAGCGGAGCTGTTGCTGGGGGATGCTGCTGACAGCAACAGGAACTTCTCCCTCCTTCCCTCGGCCTCACAGCATGCCCCCAGCGCCGCCTCCTCCTCCAGGGAAACAAACTACATTTCCGAGCCTTCCAGCCCAGGGTCACAAAGATGAATATAGAAAGGTGAGTTTGGATTGGAGACAGTAGCTTCACAAATCAGCACAGTATCTTCTTAACCCCTTCAGGTAAACTGAGGGAGAGTCAAATCACAGCAGGTGCTTCCACTGGCACCTGCAGTTGGCAAACTACGAACAGCATTGCTGTCTCTAGAAGAGGTAAGCCTCTGTTTATGCCATATTGATCTTTGCAACCATCCGTGCACACAGATAATCGTCTTATTCATTTATTCATGTATTTGTTCACTCGAGAAGTATTTATTGACATCCTTCTATTTCCAGGCATTTTCTAGGTTATAGGGTTATATAGGTTATATGGGGTGGTTATAACAATAAGGCAGACAAATTCCCTGTCCTCGTGGAGCTTGCATTCTAACGGGGTAGACAGACAACAAACAAACACACAAGCAATGGCCAGTACTGCTAGGTCCACGGGGGCAGGGAGTAGTCAATCTACTTCCTTTTCCTAAAGTGACGGACACAGAACATTTTATAAAAGTAACTAAGTGCTCTAGTTCACCTAGACTGACATTTCCCTTTAACTTTCTATCTTTTGTAAGCCACCATTTCAGCTGTCAGTGGCTCATATGAAGCAGCCTTGCCGACACCGTGTTCCTGCTACAAGTCCTAAGATTTACTGCTTCCTGGGAAGAGGAAAGCACAGATCCGTCACCTGCAGCCCAGCACACTGAGGCGGGGGCTGCAGGACGCACTCTGTGAGGATGTTTTTGCGTCCCAGACTTTTCTGTGGGTGTCTGAAATGATCCTGTCAAAGAAATTTAGTGATGAGCTGCAGGCGCAGATTTTGTAGGAGGAATTAAAACCCAAAGGAGATGTCCCAGGGACCGGTCCTTCTTTCAAAGCTTCAGTGGCAAATCACTTATTTGTAGCTTAGTGTAGAGTTAGTTGCCTAGATAGAATAATATTGTAAGATGATTATTATTCTAATTTGCTTTTTTTTTTTTACTTTGGACAAAATATATATTATAGATGCCTTGACTCGAATTTGTTTTGTTTCTCCTAGGCACCACAACTATTGAAATATGGAGAATATGAATCAAATCTGTGTGTGTGTGTGTGTTGTAGTAACCTATGTTAGAAAAAGTAACATGTTTTAGCATATATTTACTGATTCTTAACTAATTTAAACTCTATGTAACATCTACAGATTAGGTATACTAACTTTTTAAAATGCCATGAATATAAACTTTATTTTCAGGGGGATTAAAAAAAATTCTTCTCACCATATTCTTTCTCATACCTAACATTAAAACCCATATTCTGACTCCTCTTCTGACAATCTAGTAATACAGGGCATCAATTCCCAGCGGCCACCCCTTGTAGATGTCCCGTAAAGTGAAGCCTACACTCTCCAGTATGTCATCTCTGGTTCTGCTCAGCCAGCTTCACCCAGTTTCATTACCTACTCGCCTCTGGAGGCATTCGAGTTTCGCAGACTCTGTGTTCTACTGAATGGCTCAAAAGAGATATTAAAAACATTTAATAACAATAAGGCACGGGCAATAGAGTGAGGTCCCAGAGGTCTCATGCCTTGTAAGGCATTAACCCATGGTTTCTGAGTGTGTGGAGAAGAGGCTAGAGTGCAGGGGTGTGGGAGACACTCAGGGGACCCAGGACAGTAGTTACTTACTTATGTTATGGAAATATCAATATTTGAGCAACCCATATGGTCTTATCAACTGAATATCAGAACTAGGTGCATACGCTTTGGGCGAAGGAGTCATGAAACTCCTTCATGAGTTTACGGTGACTATTGCAGAAAGGAAAGATATAGATGGGAAAGAAGAGTTGGAGTGAAGAAAGAGGATGTGGGGTCTTCAGGTGCCTAGAACTTGAGGGTAGAAGAAAGTGTGCACGTGTGCGTTTCTGCCAGGAAACCTAACTAAGGAAAGCCTGTAGAGATTAGATGGAAGAACTAAGAAAACAGGAAGCTCTAACAGATGCTGTATCCAGCTTACCTGTCTCCTTCCACAGGACTAAGAGTTTCTTGTGCCTTTGTATTCCCCAAACAGAAGACAGTGCCTGGCACATCATATTCCTCCTCCCACTCCCTTCCAGCTTCAAGCTGATTTAGGTGTTCTCCCTTTGTTCTAGTTTATGTATCTCATCTGGAAGATCCCTGAGGGAACACACTATGTCCTGTCAACATTGTGCATAGTGCCTGACTCAGAGTAAGGCTTCATATATTTGTTGACTGGATAAGTGTATGAATATCAATCAATAAACCATCTTGGCAAATACTTGTGGGGAAAATCTGTGAGATTAAGAATTTATTTGTTCAAAGTATGCTGCTGATTTATGGAATAAGGGGACAGACACTGGTCATTGGCTACCCCAACATCATTCCCAGCCCCTTCATCCTTGTGGTCTCTTTGCATAGCAGCTGGGAATCTTTGTGGCTTCATTTGCTTAAGGATATCCACGTCATACAGTTCTGATCTGTAAGCAGAAGTTGACTGGTGTGGGGATAGGAGTAGGTGTGGTATTCTCTGGCTATTTTGGATCTTTCTCCTATTTTCTTCATCCTACCTTATGGATGTGATGGCTGGTGCTGAAGCAGCCATCTTGCAGTCATGAAAATCCAGGCCATGACATCTTTAAGCAGCCCTCACATCTTTGAGCGACTACACTGTCTCTAGCATCTGCATACCTTCAGTCTCTGTCTTTATGATTAAAAAAAAGTAAATGTTTAAAAAAAAAAGGTTTAAACTAACAGACAGATTTCCTGTTACTTGTAGCTGAACACATTCCTAATCAACAAATATCAAATGATAAATTTATCTGGAATAGAGCCTCTCTGATAAGCACATTGTGGGGATAGGGAATGTAGATGAACATCAGGGAATCTTGGATCTGAAAGGGTGAGGTGTTGGAAACCAAGGTATATATATTCTGAATTTTCCTTACAGTCTTCAGATAATTTCCCTTTTAGACACACACTAAGAATTAACCTACCCTGCTGGAAAATGACAAGACGAACTTAGAGATTTAACTCCCCCCTTCTCTGGAATGAGACACTGAAGCCTCTACTGAAGATTTTCACTGTGGAAAATGTTGGTAAACTTCTGGGTATGATCTCCATCCCTTTCCCATTTCCCCAGTGGCCTCTGCACCTCTGTGATTGGCTAAGAATAGTCCGCTTAGCCCTGTCCAAATCCGTCTGGATTTTCACAATAAGACTGTCTCAGTAAAAAGTGCTTTAACACCCTGTTACAATGTTACAAAACCAATTACAGTGGGAAAAGATTAATCATTATATTGCTACCCAGTAATATGTATCATTGAAAGACTAATGAATATTGATGAATTCAGCTCTGCCTGTCCTTATCATTCCATTCATTTCCAGCAATTTGAAGGCTTCTAGACCCAAAATAGAATAGGCTGGCAACTTTAAGAACTTCTAACTGTGATTATCAAATAATAAGCTGCAGTCATTGAAGGGAAGCTTAGAGACTCTATCACCTAATCTAACCTCCTTATTTTACAAATGCAGAAAATGAGAGACCTAAAATGGGAGTTGTCTTTACATATATTTTCATGCTTCCATCAACTGTGTCTGCTTACATAAACTGATAAAGAACAGAGGTTTCTTTCACACATCTTTTTCCCTGTCCTGCCCATCTAGTGCCTGACATAACACCTTGTACGTAGGAGATGCTCAATTAGTGTTTATTGGAAGTGAATCCACCCATCTGATTGGGCTTTTTCTCATTCATTGGACCATAGTAGGCTGGCCTCCTTAGGGTCCTCATGGGCCTCTGAATTTACCTTGATCATTCTCATCTGCCCACCTTCTCTCAGTCCTCCCTCCTGCCAGCTCGGCTTTCTCTCTTCCACGGAGCCATCCACACAGTCTGCAGTCCTCCTGGCTCTCAGTCTGCTAAAAGAGCTTAAAGGATAATCAGTCTATTTTCTGCAATTTAGGATTTAATTATATAGTCTTTTACTGATTCTTGTTTTTCTTGAATAATTTTGTCCCTCTTACTATCATTTAAACTCCAAGAAGGCAACAACAAAATAGATGGATTTATTGAAAATATAAACAGAGAAGAGTATGCCAGTTGAATTCTCTTCTCTCCACCTCCCTCATTGCTGACATTTTCAAGTCATCTGGGGAACTAATGCTTCTAGTGGGATGTTGGCACCCACAGTTAAATCCCCTTACTCTGACTTTTGGGGGAACCCCACCTGACAGTGGGAACCCCACATCTTCTCATTGTAAAGCTAAGCTTGCCATTCCACAAGCTCTGCCTGTGTAAAGAGAACTGCCTCCAAGAATTTCGATTCAGTGCAGCAGCCTATTTGGAACCAATATTGGAAACCAATATTGGAAACCAACAGCAGGGGAGATGCCTGTACTGGATCCCATCCTTTGTTCTTAAATACGAAGAGACAAACCAAAGATGACCAGACATGTGAGGAAAATCAGCAGAATAAAGAATAAAAAGAAGATAAACAAAAAGAAAAAAAAAACACAGGGGAAGAAAGAGAACTCAGGTATAGAAAAAGATTTTTACATCCATGAACAGGATGAAAAGAAAAAGGAGCAAGCAGAGAATAGTAAAGAGGTTAAGAATAGGATAACAACAGCCAAAAAATAAAATGACAGAAAAATAAAGGACAGAAATATCCAAAAATGTAAGCAAAATGATAAAGAACAATATAATACAAGAGAAAATATAAGAGAAATAAAGAACCCGTCTTTTGACTCAGAATCCAAGGGAGACAAAACAGAGAAAATGGCGGAAAGGATATTATCAAAGAAACAGTAGAAAAAAATCCCCAAAACTGAGAATGACAAAAATTTTCAGCAGAGAAGTGTCCCTTGATTGCTGAGTAGGATGAGTGAAAAATCCTTGTAAATTTTAGAGCACCAATGATGAAAGATAAACATTTCCAGAAAGAAAAACACAAATATGATCCAGAAAAGAGTGTACCTGAGATGGCATGGCTCTGCCACAACCATGGGAAACAACCAGTCCAGAGGAACCCAGTAGGATAGAGACTTTGGTCTCCCCCAAAACAGTTAGAGGACTTGGTGGCGATAGACAAAAGAACTATGAAGATAGATAAACTTAAGAGTATGACGAAGACATATCATTCTTTTGCCAGAAAAGAAAAAAAAAGACAATTTGAAAAACAAGAGGGAAATAAACAAGTAAACAAAACAAAATCTTCACAGGACTTTAAGTAATTGATGACGTGTAAGGCAAGAGATTCCTTTTGATCTTGATGCCAGAAAAATATTCCACTGAGCAGCCCGGAAGTGTAGACATCGAATGGATAGAGAAGGAAATGTCTTCTAAGCATATTTGGCCCTTCTTTGAAAAAAAAATTATATAGTCATAATAATGTAACTGCTGTGGATTAGTTTTGCCTCTGGAATCAACTTACAGGAAAAGTATAGAAAGTTCGTGTAAGGCTAGTAAACGGAATTGTTAATGCTGAAAACCCTAGAATGTAAAAGAAAAGTTGCGCCTGACAGAATGGTGACAAGAGACAGAAAAGTTAGAGGGAGAGGTAAAGGCACTAGGAGACTCATCCTGAATGAGCCAAGATGCAAGATAATGACTAAAGCTGACGGAAGAAGAAATATCACTTGAACTATGTTAGTGAAATTATGGTGATGATCAACAGGAGCTCTAAAGATAGTAAGTATTGAATTCAGAGAATGAGAATGGATAGGGAAAGTAGCCAACGGTATGACTTAATACCTTTTATAGCAGGGAGTCTATAAATATTGTTTAACTAAATAAAGGTATAAGCCTATTATTTAAAGTTATCGTGGTAACTATGAGAAGATAAAAAATAGAAACAGATAAAGAGCTGCCTCTAGGAAGTGGAGAACAGAAAGGATATAATGAGTGTTTGCTATGTACAATAAGCTCTCTAGCTTATTAAACCTGTATTTTTCCACTACCTTTATAACTCTAACTTTGTAATAAAATAATATATTAAGAACCATCTTCAGTCTCACCCCATTTCTGAACCTCATCCTATCTTTGTTCTCATCCCAAATCCCATATCTTTCCAACCTGTGACTTATGCCATCTGACTCCATTGCTGGGCTAGAAAGGAGAGCATAGCTGACGGATCAAAATGACATATACGCTTGGCCAAAGGAAAATATCTTGAGTGACCAGTCATCGCATTCTCTGGGCATCAAGTTTTTTATTCTGTAAAATGAGGGCACACAGTGAATAATCTACAGTCTCTTCCAGTTTCAACATTTCTCAAGAATGTATGTGTACACATTTTGTCTTTTTGTCAGTACTAGAAAATGAAGCCAAATATCCACAAGATGGCAGTCTAAGTCCAGTTCTAGAAAGATTCTGCTTTTGTGTGTGTGTTCTTTTCTTTTCGGCTTTTTAATTTTCCTAGTGCTGCTGGTAGAAATTACACAGCATAAAGAACTAAGAAAAATATTTTGAGAAGAAGTTTAAAAGGGCCATAAGTAATACCCAGAGACCAGGCTTACTCCCCCATCCTCAGCCTTCAAGCACTTACTAAACCTCTCCAACAGCATGTGAATTGCATTGCCACAAGTCACAGCAGCCTGAGTGTTAACATATTTTCAAAATAACAATCACAAAACCATATTTCTCCAGTTGGGACCTCCACTGCCTCTGTGGGTAATTCAGTCTGCTGCCCACTACCCTAGCCCTTCCAGCTATTTCTGAGATCCTGGCAGGTGCTTCATCAACCAAACCTCTTAGCACCTTCATTTCTGTGTCAGTCAGCATTCCACCAGAGAAACAGACCGAATAGTATGTAAACACATTACGAAATTTATTCAAGAAATTGACGTGTGCGATTACAGGGCTGGCTGGGCAAGTCTGAAATCTTTGGGGCAGGCTGTCGAAAGGGCAGGCTGTCGAAAGGGCAGGCTGGAAACTCTCAGGTAGGAGCCGACACTGCAGACCGCAAGACAAATTTCTTCTTCATGGAAACCTCAGTGCTGCTCTTAAAGTCCACCCAGATCATTAGGATAATTTCCTTTGTTTAAGACAACTCACGGTAGATGTTAAGCACACCTACAAAAATACCTTCACAGCCAAACCTAGCTCGTGTTTGGTTGGATAACTAGATTCCATCACTTCACCAAGTTGATACATAAAAGTGACTGCCACAATTTATTTGTCATTTTCCTTTCCTCTTTATCGGGCACTTTGGGGCAAATGTTGGCTCCCAAAGATGCTGCTGTTGCTGGTGCTGTTTAAGTGCAGTGTTTCTGGGACACTCCCTGAGTTACTGAAGCTGCAGCCACCTTATCCTCTTAACATTTCCCCTAGATTTCGGCAACGTGGACTTTGATGACAGCCTCCCTTCCCTGGGCCGTAGAACATGGGATAATCTGAGTGGGAAGAATCCAGTACACGCTCATGTGAAAACACACCCTCAGCCACTAGCTGTTTACTTTGGACTAAACTTATACACCATGACTTTCTCTTCCATCCTCTTAGACTGGACAAATAAAGGTCTAATTCTTGGCATGGCCTCTGAGGCACACATTGTCTGACCCCTCCGTCTCTCCAATCTCATCTTGCAATGTGTTCCCTCTGCCTCCCTACACTCCTGCTTCAATGGTCTTTCTGCAACTCCTTGAACTTGCCAGGCTCCCTCCTGCCTCGAGCCTTTGTACTTGCTCTTCCCTCTGCCTGGTATAGCCCCATCAACACCATCCTTTTCTTACCCCATCGTCTAGATAATTACATTTTTCCTTCAGATGTCACTTTAATTGTCATTTCTTCAAGGATCTTACCTGGTTATTTCCCCATAATGCACACTTATAGTTTTATGTACCACAAATAATTATGAACCTTAGCAAAGCTGGAATTTTATTTTTCTATATGTCATTTTTGTTTACTATATTTCTTCCCAACTACAGTGTAAGTGCCACAAAGGCAGGGACCGTGTCTGTTTTTGTTCTTTTTTATGTCTGCTGTACCTAGACAAATTGGTACTCAAAAAATTGGGGGAATGAATAAATAATAAGCTTCAGTATCCCTTTCAGGACCTAACCCAGTGTATTAGTTTCTTAATAAACTGCCATGACAAAGGCAAATAGGGCTGCTGTAACAAACCACAAACCAGGTGACTTACAACAGAAATTTGGTGTCTCACAGTTCTGAAGGCTAGAGGCTGAAATGAAGGTGTTGGCTGGGCCACGCTCCCTCCAAACCTCTAGGGAAGGATTTTCCCTCTCCTCATCCAGCTTCTGGTGGTACCAGGTGTTTCTTGGGCATGGCAGCACACCTTCAATCTCTGCCTTCATCTTCGCATGACTGTCTTCCCTGTGTGAATCTATGTCTGTGTCCAAATTTCCCTCTTTTCATAAGGACAATTGTCATATTGGATTACGGCCCCACTCAACTCCACTATAACCTCATCTTAACTTGATTATGTCTACGAAGATCCTATTTCCAAATAAGGTCACGTTCAGAGGTCCCAGGGGTTAGGACTTCAACACAGCTTTAGGGGAAGGATGCAATTTAACTTATCACACACAGAGGTTTAAAACTAGTTGATGATAAAAAGTTTATTAAATTTATATAAATTTCTCTAAACTTCAAGGAGAAAAGTCATCACACAATTGAATATGTTTTAACTGAGGCCATATATATGTTATTCCCAGAATATCTTAAAACAGTACCACTTTTTCCATTTCCGCGGAACTAATCATTTACTCTTTACTGTTTAAAATACTTTAAGTCCTTTTTAATCTTGTGCAAATAGATGTAATGAAAATAAATTTTCAATTGGTGTTCAGAAACCAGCATAATCAAAGTTCTGCTACTTTAACCTCACTGTCTTATTCTCCCATAGTGTAAAATGGTATTAATAATGTATATATTGGATTGTTATTCTCAGGACTAAATTGGATTAATCTAAATCATCAAGTACATAGGTGGGAGGTGTTAAATAAATATTAATTTCTTCTTTCCCTTGTTCAACAATTTTTCTACTGCTTCATCTGAGATCACACACACACACACACACACATACTCATGCATACTATATATACATATGTATATATACATGTATGTGTTTGTACATATATACAGATTTATATATATTTGAGGGGTTGCTCTGTCCACGTTTGCTATGAAGAATGGGAAAATCCATAACAGGAGCTGAAGCTTTAAGCCAGGAGTTGGTCATCTCCCAGGTTCTCATTCATGTCCCACCCCTAGCTTTCTCTGTAATTCTAGAGGATGTCACTCACTCCCTCTGGGCATTGTCTATAAAATAAGACTGTCCCACTTCAAAGGGTGGATATGTATTCAACATAATTAAAAATAAGATTGATTACAGCATCAAGGAACTTAGCTATATCAGACTCTGAAGTGTGAGACAAAATTTGCCACCACAATGTTTCCCTAAGCATGTTCAAGGGTATTAATAGAAAGGTTGAACAATAGAAATATAAAGAACAAAACCAGAAGCTTTGTAAATTAACCCCACAACTAATTATCTCTAACGGCCTTCTCTATACTGCTAGACAGTGTATGTTATATAATAGAGCTAAAAACGGGAGCTAATATGCCTAAATCTTTGCAGCCTCTAATAGAAAACAAAAGATTTAGTTACTAGATGGTGATTCCTAAAAAACATGGAGCAAAAGAATTCTGCTAAACCAGTGAAGAATGTGCAAGTAGGGTTCTGGTACATATGTCTTTAACTGAAATTTCACATGAAGGTTCTTGACTTTCAGGAAGAAAAGAGTGTATGTGGAAGTTTCAGATGAGCTTGCAAATGCTGAGCCTACGAACATCTAGGGTTTTGTCAATTTTGCCAAATGAGCACTCATGAATACAAGGCCAGTATGAAGGAGGATGCCTTTAGACTGATAGGAAGGCTACAGCCAGAGCCTTTTAATTCATTATTTATTAATTCATTCAACAGATATCTACTGAGTGCTTACTATCTGCCTGGCTCCATGCCGGACACTGAGTACACAGCCAAGAATAATAGTACAAGGTCTCTGTTCTCACAGAGTTTGTGTTCTAACTTCTGGGGAGACAGACACTGTGCTGCAATCTGGAGGACGTATTGGAGGGCAAGGGTGAGAACAGGGGGATTATTTAGAGGTTGTAAACCTTCATCCATGAAACGATGGAAATGGAGAGGAGTGGACAGATTCACTCATGTTATTACTCTTCCTGACTTTACTCCTCATCACTCCCTAGACACAACCACAACATCTACCAGTGCCATCGTGTAGCTGATGATTCCCTTCTCCTA
The DNA here is from genome assembly GCF_041296235.1 of Equus asinus. Lineage (NCBI taxonomy): Eukaryota > Metazoa > Chordata > Mammalia > Perissodactyla > Equidae > Equus > Equus asinus. The sequence goes on along the minus strand of NC_091811.1, from coordinate 26,697,683 downwards.
GCAAACTGCAACCCTGTGCTAGGCTATACACACCTTGAAAGCAAGAGATTCAGAATAATAATAATAATAGAAATCATAATGTGATCATTGAGTATTTACTATGAGCCAGGCATTACCTTCTTATCTCATGTAACCTTCAAAATACACTCCCCTGAAATAGTTGCTATTTCCTCCACTTTACAGATGTGAAAATGCATTTGGAAAAATCTTTACTTATTCATCTCTGTAGCTCCAGAGCCTTGTAAAACTATCCACAATAGGCCTCCATAATGTCCCGTGGAAGATTTATTGAATTAATACAGCCAGAGCATCCTATTTGCTTCTTTTTCCTATTCTGATCCTTACCTTCATGCTTGCATCTCACACCTTCCACCATGACATCAGGCAGGCCATGGAGAAGATCTCAAGTTGAGAAGACTGAAAAATGGCAAGATATGTAATTTTTTCTCTTGGCAAATGTCAGCTTATTTGGAAAAAAAAGAATTTATTCTGCCCAATGTCAGCATTTTATTTGATTCAATATTTGTAGACAGACATTATACTTTTCAATTCATCAGTCTCATGTGATAACATATTATTGATATAAAAAATACATTAAGCCTTAAATGACACCTTTTTTGGTTTTCGATTCAATTTCTCTTCAAATGGTATGACAGTATAGCAAAAGAAAAAGAAGTGATTAATATATATCTGGAAACCCCAAAGTTATCAAATAAAAAATGATTTAAAATAATCTAAGAACTTATTAAATTAGTTAAGTATGCAGTTGATCTATAAATGTCTATAGCTTTTCTATATGAAAATAATAACCAATTATGAAAGATAGTACTACTTATAACGGAAATTAATTAATAAGAAACATAGAAGTTCTATATGACCAAAACTTTAAAAGACTTTTAAAGTATTTAAAAGAATACTTGGATAACTACATATATTCAAGTGTATGATACTTGAATAATTTCCTGTTATTGAATAAGAAACTTTGATAACATAAAGGTATCAATTCTTTCCTAATTATGTACTAAATACATTTCTAATAAAAATACCAATAGAGGAGATGACATCACCAAGATGGTAGAATAGAAAATCTAGCCTTTGTTCCCCACAAACACTTATTTAACAGAATGCCTTTATGAGATTTCCAGAATCAAATTAAGAAGCTGCAGTACCCCAGGCAAGCACAAAGCTGAGAACAGCTGCATTGAAATGAGTAAGATGAGTAATTTCACTTTATCTGTGTTAGCCTATTCCCCAGGCTGGCATAGCTCAGCACTGGGAGGGAAATACTCAGGCTGCAAATTTCCCCTTGGAGGAAAAGAGAATACTGGATCATGCTCCAAACATTCTAGCTTTTCAGAGGGCTCCCAAAGGGCTGGTTTCTGTGTCATCTCACTTGGAACACTGACAGAACTGGCATAGTTTGGATGCTTAGAGGCCACTGAGAACAAAGAGAAGGAGGCAGCTTTCTGCAGGTTGCATGGCTTCGTGCAATCAAAAGCTGCACAACTTGAGGCTTTTCCATCAAGAAGGAGGGAGAGGAGTAAACTTTTCAATTAATCAGTCTAATTAATTCAAAGTTTCCAGCTTTTTGGAGGGCCACCCAAGAGACTAGCATCAGCCTCATCTGACGATGGGTGCTGATGAGGAGCCTGGATACTTCAGATGCCTGGTGGCTGATGACAACAAGCGAAAGCAGGGCAGATTGCTGCTATAGAACCAGAGAACTTTCAGAACCACAGACATCAGAGGGAGCAAGAGATTACAAGCACCTGAAAAGAAACTGGCAAGCCTTTCTAATTAAAAAATTGTATGCACAGGCCAAGAGAAATTGCATCCCCCCCCCCCAAGAAGAAAGCTGCCAGAGACCCCAGAATCTCTAGGAAGGCTGATTGGTGAGGGTCTCCCCAACTATGAAGCCAGTCCAAAAAGATTGGTAGAAGTGATTGTTTTTTCAAATGTGAAGATCCAACATAAAGTTGTGAGACACATGAGGAAACAAGGAAACATAGCCCAAAAACGGAAAAAAAAATCTTCAGGAACTGATCCTAAAGAAACAGAGGTATATGGATTACAAGAGGGGTTCAACAGCAAACTTGATGAAACAAAAGAATCAGCAAGCTCAAAGACAAGTCATTTGAAATTATCAAGTCAGAGGAATAAAAAGAAAAAATAATAAAAAAGAGTCAGGAAACTCTAAAGGATTTATGGGACACTATAAATGAGACCAATATGCATATTATGGGGGTCCCAGAAGAAGAAGAGAGAAAGGGGCGGAAAATTTATTTTTAAAAAATGACTGAAAACTTCCCAAATCCAGAAAGGAAAGGGACGTACTGATTCAAGAAGCCCAACAGCTTCAACCAGGATGAACTGAAGAAATCCACACTGAGACACTTCATAATCAAATTGTCAAAAGTCAAAGACAGAATTTTGAAAGTAGCAAGAGAAAAATGACTTGTCAAGTACAAGAGAAGCTCCATAATATGACAGCATCTTATATAGAGAAAACCCTAACAATTCCACACAAAAGACTTTTAGAACTAATAAATTCAAGAAAGTTGCACAATACCAAATCAATATACAAATATCAGTTGTGTTTTTATACACTAACAACAAATCCACCAAGAGGATTTAAAGCAAACAATCCCATATACAATAGTATCAAAAAGAATAAAATATTGAGGTGTAAATTTAACCAAATAGATGAAAGATTTGTACACTGAAAACTCAAGACATTGCTGAAAGAACTTAAAGAAGACACAAATAAATGGAAAGATACTCTGTGCTCGTGGACTGGAAGACTTAGTATTCTTAAAATGTACGTACTACCCAAAGCAATCTACAAATTCAAAGCAATTCCTATCAAAATCCCAACAACGTTGTTTACAGATAGAGAAAAAGCAATCCTAATAGCCAAAATGGTCTTGACAAAGAACAACAAAGCTGGTTGCCTTAGACTTCCTGATTTCAAACATATTGTAAAGCTACAATAATCAAAACAGTGTGGTATTGGCAATATGACAGACATACAGACCAATGAAACAGAATAGAATGCCCAGAAATAAATCCATGTATATACAGTCAAATGATCCTCAACTAGGGTGCCAAGACTGCACAATGGAGGAAGGAAATTCTCTTTAACAAATGGTAATGGGAAAACTGCACATCCACATGCAAAAGAATGAAATGGGACCCTTATCCTACACCACAGATAAAATCAACTCTAAATGGATTAAAGACTTAAATGTAAGACCTGAAACTATAAAACTCTTAGAAGAAAAATATCATAACATTGGTCTTGGCAATGATTTCATGAATGTGACATCGAAAACACAGGAAACAAAAATGAAAATAAAGTGGGACTACATTAAACTAAAAAGCTTCTGCACAGCAAAGGAAACAAGCAACAGAGTGGAAAGGCAACCTACAGAATAGGAGAAAATATTTTTAACCATATATCTAGTAAGAGATTACTAAACAAAATATGTCATGAACTCATACAACTCAACAAACAACAAATAACCTAATTAAAAAGTGAGTAAAAGACTTGAATAGACATTTCTTCAAAGAAGACATACAGATGGCCAACAGGTATATGAAAAGATGCTCAGCATCACTTATCATCAGGGAAATGCAAATCAAAACCACAATGACATATCACCTCACACCTGTTATAATGGCCATTATAAAAAAAAAGGAAATAACAAGTGTTGGCAAGGATGTGGAGAAATTGGAATCCTTGTGCACTGTTGGTGGAATATAAAATGGTGCAGCTGCTACAGAAAACAGTATGGAAGTTCCTCAAAATATTTAAAATGGACCTACCATATGATCCAGCAATTCCACTTCTGGGTATATACCCAAAATAATTGAAATGAGGATCTTGAAGAGATTTTGCAGTCCTGTGTTCATTACAGCATTATTCTCAATAGCCAGGAGGTGAAAACAAACTAAATGTCTATTGACAGACGAATGGATAAAGAAAATATTGTATATACATATAGGGGAATATTATTCAGCCATAAAAAGAAGGAGATACTATCATGTACTACAACATGAACGTACCTCGAGGATATTGTACTAGGTGAAAAAGCTAATTACAGAAAGACAAATACTGCACAATTCCACTTACATGAAGGATCTAAAGTATTGAAGTTCTTAAAAACAGAAAGTAGAACAGTATTTGCCATGGGCTGGGGTGGGGGGAGACAGAATTACTATTTATTGGGTATAAAGTTTCAGTCATGCAAAATGAAAAAGTTCTAGTGATCTATTGTGCAACATTGTGCTTACAGTTAACAATATTGTGCACTCAAAAATGTTGAGAGGGTAGATTTCATGTTACGTGTTTTCTAGCACAATAAAAAAAGAGTACCAAGAGAATTTTGGGTGAGGGTGTGTGTACAGGATGGGAGTAGGAAGACTTAGACGAGCTGATTCTAATTATAAATTAAAAAAACACATGCGATAATATCCTGAAATGTATGAAAAAGAAGCACAACGAGATGATGAAAGTTCTCTTAGACCTAATACTCTGAAGTTGGTAGCTATTTAAACGTGGATAGATCAGTGTAACAACAGAAAGCACAGAAAAAGAGCCACATAATAAGCATAGCAATTCAATAGTGTGGAACTGTATTACTCAATAAACAAATTCTATTAGAATACTTCACTACTTACCTGGGGAAAATACTTTCTGCAAAGATAATTTTCAGATGGATCAAAGATTTAAAGTAAAATATGTAAGATTTTTTAAAATTTGGAATAGGAAAAACCTAAGTAAAATAAAATATACAGAAGTCCTTAAAATTGATAAATATGACTATATAAAATTTGAAATGTCTACATAGTGAAAAGTGATATTAATGAAAGTTAAAAAAAGAAAATGGGAAAAATATTTTTATCGCAGATAAAAGGCAGATATTTCCTTTGACAGAGAGACAGAGACAGAGGTAGATAGATGATAGATAGATAGATAAGTGGATAGATAGATAGACAGATAGACAGGTGATAGAGATTAACATCTTACAATTCAATACAAAGATCAGTCATCTCGTAGGAAAACAGGCAAAGAACATAAGCAGACAATTCACAAAGACACAAAAGTGGCTTTTAAACTTATGAAAATCTGTTCAATCTCAGGTAAAATAAAATTTAATAGTATTCTGTGTAGGTGAGAGTATTAGAAAAAATACATATTAATTGTATATTTTCTGTTAACAGTTACAAAATCTTTGGTGGCTAATTTGGCAATATCTTTCCTTCAAAATACCTCCATTCTACTACTAGGAATTTATCCTAGAGATAAATCTGTGCGAATGTGTCATCCATGTGCAGACATTTGAGGAAAGATATAAAAGCCTGAAAACGTCCAAAATGTCCATCAGTATAAGACTGCATAGACAAATTAAATTCCAATCATACAAATGGAACTGTGAGGTAGATAAAAACGTACAGCCATGGAGTAATGCCCAAGATTAAAAAAGTGAAAAAGCCAGGCATAGAAGAGGGAATATAGTATATCATTGTGCAAAGAAAAACTGTATATACACAAGTATGTCTATGCACAGATTGTCCCTGGAACCGTTCACAGCATTCTGATAACAGGGATTGACTGAGAAGTGGATCGAGACACAGGGCATTGGGTGGAAGTGAGACTTACCTTGTGCTGTGTCCACATTTATATCCTTTTAATGCCTGTCTCATGCACGGATTACCTTTCCATAGCCAAGCAGTACAACAGTTGAAATTGGTCGATGAGTGAGAATGAATTCAGAACTAGCTCGATGGATTTACATCCTCTACTAGAAATGGTTACATCCCCACGTGTTCACGGAGTGCTCAGTCACTACAGCAGGTGGCAGTGCGCGACATGATTTGATTGGACTACTACGCCCAGGAGAAATGGGAAAGGCAAGTGTGTGAACTCTCATTCCGAAAAGAGCTGGACCTGGAGCCTCAGGGCCTTTGAACTTCTGGCCATAAAGGGAAAGGCTCGTTTATGCTTGAAATATGTTTAGATTATTCGACTTTTAGAATTTTATGCTGAAAAGGGTCTTGGTGATCATTTAGTCCAATACCCTTGCTTTTTTCCTCAAACGTTGAGCCCCAAGAAGCTGAGCGGCTTAGCTGATGATCCGGCGGTGCCGGGCAGCAGAGCCAGCCAGGACCCAGGCCTCCTGATTGTTCTGCCATGAAAGAAGGTGTGGTTGATGTGGACAATCAGTTTATGATTCTTGCTTTTAAATTTCCTTTTTCATCACTCTGACTCTGCCCTCGTGAAGGAGGAAGAAAGTTAAACAACTCATTTAGAGCTGCAAACTGCACTGTGCTGGTTTATACATCCACACATTTGTGGCCCGTACAAGCCTTTCCCTCTAGCCTTTTATGAAACATAAGTCCTATTCTGTTTTTCTCTTTAAAACAATTCTGTGTCATATTTGCTTAGTTGTTGTAATATTAGTTTTTATGTTTTTTAGTCTTGTGTGATCGTTTTTCCTCTTGTACTAGATATGGGTTTTATCAATTATTCTCGTCTGCATGAGTTTTTCCTTAACTTCTTTAGTTGTCGAGAAAAGACTCTCCCTCCTTTCTTCAGTTTATAGTGATTCTTGCTTTCTTCATTGTGCAAAGAAAAAAGTCAACTGCACAGTAGCAATTATTTGATAACAACTGTGTACATTTGCCTAAAATAGGGCAGTCCAGAGGAGTATTTTCTCCTTATCTTCTGCTTTCTGCTCTGGCTGGAATGCTACCGAGCCCTAGAATGTGGGTCGATGCCTACATCACCAGCACCATCAACCCCAACTTCTAAGCAAGGGTGTGAACAAACAGGAAAGAGGTGGAAGATAAGTGAAGGTCACTGCGGCCACCTGCCGAGACAGAGGATGCAGATGAGGACAGGGAGTGACCTAGGCTACAGAGGGAGGGTGACCATGTGAGGCCATGGCAAGAGGTCAGCCCTGGGAATGGTGGTGCCTTTTGGCCCTATACTTCTTGCAATTGCTTCAGTCCGACACATTCCGAACTCTCTGACATTCTTGCAAATGAAGATGAATTTTGCTGGGTTAGGTGTGGAGTAGCGAGGCATGCCTATTGTATCAGTCAACAAAACAGTCTGAGAATCAGAACACTCGAGTGTTAGCTCCTGTTCTCACACATGTTACATATGTTATTGGGGGAAAGTAGAATCCATTAAATAGATCACTGGGTGGTAATAATTAGTTAATTCCTAATGTTTAAAATATAGGCTTGGACCACATCAGTGTTTTCAAACTGGCACAAATATAAGAATCACGTGGGGCCCTCATTAAAAATACAGATTCTGGGGCTGGCCTGGTGGTGTAGCGGTTAAGTTTGCCTGCTCCGCTCCACCAGCCTGAGGTTCATGGATTTGGATCCTGGGCACAGACCTAGCACTGCTTGTCAAGCCATGCTGGGGCAGTGTCCACATAAAATAAAGGAAGATTGGCATGGACGTTGGCTCAGCAGCAATCCTCCTCAAGCAAAAAGAGGAAGATTGGTAATAGATGTTAGCCCAGGTCCCATCTTCCTCACAAGCAAAATAAATAAATAAATAATAAAAATACAGACTCTAAGATCTCTACCTTGGAAATCTACCTTGGAGATTTTTATTCAGAAAATCTGGAGTGGGGCCCAAATCTTGTGTTTTTAACAAGAGAGTCTCTGTTGTTCTAATTATCAGGAAAGTATCAGAATATTTCAAAAACTCCTCCAAACCCTTAAATTCTGTGGTAATTTCCTTCTGCAATTGTTCTTTTTCATCTATTGTGTCTTTTCTATTTGTTCTTTGTATTTAAAACTGTCCTTCTGCCACTCCAGGGGTTTGCATCAGAATCACCTTTGGAGGTTTTTAACATATCCATACTATTTCCCAACTGTAACTAAAAATCCCTGGCTGACCAATAGTGTCTGTTCTTCAATATTATTGCTATGCTGAATCTTTCCCATTCGCCCCATCACATCCACTCTCCACCCTTCTCCATCTGAGCTTTGCTGTTGGAAGTGAACTTTACTGACACATTAATGGGCTCCTTTGCCCTCTGACTTCCAGTTGAGTTTATCCAATGGGAGGCATCAACAGGAGAGTAAAGAATGGGAGAAGAACTCCATTAACGTATTTATTGTCTCACCCGCACCTCCTCCTGATTGCCCACAAGATCCCTGTGGGTCAGCTATATCCCTGTACTGAAGGTCACAGTCCTCTGAGGGGGTCCTTTCTTATAGTTGGAGCAGACCTCCTGGGGTTCCTTCAGGCCTAGGGTTGGTAATGCTGTAGCCCCAAAGCTGTTGCTAACTCAACATTAGTGTGCTACCTTTTGTAGATTCTCCTTAACTCTTCCCCAGCCTTTGTAAATAGTCCCTTTGTTAAAACTTCCTCAATTACTCTGAGTATGGCATTTCTGCTGCCAGGACTCTGACGGGAACAAGGATTTACCTTTATCTCTTTCATAAGTGCTTTTAATATAATAGAGGTTTTTTGTTTATTATTAGAAATAATAGAGATGATAAAATTAGAATTCAGGAATAGAAAGAATAGAATTCTATAGTTTGAATGGGCTTTATATCATATCTATTCCAGTTTACCACTAAATGCTAGAATACTACATGAAATAGGTCTGCTTCATCCTCTTCATTACAGGCAATTGCTGGCAATTATATTTTTCTCTCCTAGGCAAAATACTATTCATTCCTTCAACAGTTCTTTATTTGCATGGTTTCTAGATCTTTCTCCATCCTGGCCTTTGGATGCATTCTCTTTTTGTCAACGCTATTGCTTCACGTTTAGAGAAACATTTGCAAAGTAAGCTAAATGTGGCCCAGAGTCTCACTCAGCTGGAGAAGAATCCAGACCTCCCTCACTGACAGACACACTGGGGTGAGCAAGTGCAGACCGCAGGCTCTGGCTGTCTGGTGGAGCAGCTGGTTGGCAAGCAGGTGTGTGGGTGGAGGCGGGCGCTCCCGCTGGAGGAGGAAGTGCCCGTTACCTCCCCCATGTCATGGTTCCACTTTTGAATTTATACCTTACTTTCTCTTTTGTCATTTTTCTTTTCCACTAAGGAGGGAACAGAAGTAGAATTCTTGCCAGGCCAAGGGTTACAAGATAAATAGGAGCACTTTAAATTCCACAGTCTGTAAATCTGTAGTCTCCTTACCCTCTACCAATCCAGAAGGTCACTAGGTCGGTTGTGCAAAATAGTTCACACAAAGCCTGCAGAAGAAATTTTCTTGAGCGCTGATCTCTAATTCTCATGCTCAGACTCTGAGGACCTAGCTCAAAGTCACAGAATTCATTGCTACCACGAACCTTAGATTATCTAATTCAGGCAACCTGGAGGATCAAACAATAAGATCTTTGCCTAAAATTATGGAGCAATTTACTGGTAAAGTCAGGATTAGAACCCAAATCTTTTTCCTCTCCATCATCTTACCTCTCTTTTCAGTTAATTTACTCCATTCTTTTACCACAGATTACAAAACTGAAATGAAGAAATTAACACTGCTAGTACCTAAGGCATTCAAGTCAGACAGAGGCAGCGTTTGTGTTACACAATTGCTTTGAAAGACTTGGGGAAAGAAAGTTATGTGCACATTACATTTGACACAACCCCAGGGATGAAGCAAACCATCATTTTATTTAGAGGGTTCAGCTACCTGTCCTTTGCCTCTCAGTCTAAACTTTGTGGTATGTAAATCTTTTCAATAAATGAATCAAGGCACTTTTTAGACTCCCATCGTTGGAATCCTGAGTTTAAATCTGCAGTCTTCCACCAGCTTAGAGCTGTACAATTTAAAGCTGCGTGAGACCTCAGGAATAGCCTAGTTCAATAAAATTCAGACCCAGAAAGTGCAGGATTTACAAAGTTACAAAGCACAATCAGGACTTGACTCAATCCCGTGCTCTTTGCCTGCAGTGTGCTCATTTCCTGCATGGCTGTGCCTTCTTTGTTTAATTGGTTCTCAGAAAAGGGCATCAGGTATTTCCATATAGCATTTAATACAACTTCATTATGAGATTCAAGGTAAATATCTCCTTTATTAAATAACAAGGGGAGGGGAGTGACATAAATGTTATCTCAAAAGTTTACTACTCATCAAAATAAATGCCTAGCAAAAATAGATTTGTAGGACTTAACAAATAAGCCAAATGTGGAGAAATAGTGGTGACTTCTAACCAGCTGACAGAAAAAGGTAGTAAAGTTTGAAATGCCCTAACAAAGGTTGGTTTTCACCCACTGTTCTGAGCTGAGCTACACAGCAAGAAAGTCTGACACTAAGCGAACTCTTGGTAGGAACTTATAGGAAATGACTGTGTAAGCCAAAGAAACCACATCCGAACAGCTGAATTTCAAGACTCCGGCAGATCAATAGGGCAGAAGTGATCAGAGTCAATATAGATGCTGTAGAGAGCGGCAGAACCTCTGGTGCCTCAGATGATCCCAAACTGAGCAAGCTCATGCAATTCCAGGTGGCTGAATGCCTCCCAGGGACAAATCACCGTGATATCTATAAGAGAGGGAAGAAGAACTCGTAAGCCAACCTCATCCTCAGGAAGGCCTCGTCTGCTCAAAAAGGCAGAGACGCCGCATTCCTCTCTCCTATTCATTGTCCCTGCGACTGGGAAGTTATCTAGAATGGCCCTGCAGCCCAGGAGGGATCAGATCAACTGCTTTATTAATCCTGCAGAGTTCTGATGCCCCTGGAACAGGAGCTCTCCCAAGGATTTTTTTTTTTCTTCCTGAGGAAGATTAGCCCTGATCTAATATCTGCTGCCAATCTTCCTCGTTTTTGCTGAGGAAAACTGGCCCTGAGCTAACATCTGTGCCCATCTTCCTCTACTTTATGTGTGGGATGCCTGCCACAGCATGGCTTGCCAATCGGGGCCATGTCCACACCTGGGATCTGAACTGGCAAACCCTGGGCCGCTGAAGCAGAACATGCGCACTTAACTGCTGTGCCACCAGCCGGCCCCCCACCACGAGGCATTTTTGCTGGTTTTATTCTTTATCCTCTTTGGGGAGGTAACCCAAGGTTTTTGACTGAGGCTACCCTTTGGGGGTGCAGCTAACTGATCATACAAGGTCTCCCCAAAGCACAATGACTAAGGAAAGAAGAGAAGTGGGATTCTAGTTAGGCCAAGTGTTAAAATGAGAAATAGGAGCACATTAAATTTCCATAGTCTGGAAATCCACAATCTCCTTATCTTCTACTAATCCAGATGGGTTCCATGGGCCTCTGTGACTTGTTTTTCAGTTCCTTTACATTTTTTTAAATGTGAATATCAAATCACACATTGAGAAGTGACTTCAAGGCATCATCTATTCCAGTCCCTTGCATCAGGCAATAAGATATCAAACAGCAGTTATGGAGAAGCTGAATGATATCCAGAGAGATTAAATACCTAGCAAGAAACCACACAGTTGAGGGATGGCGCCAGAACCAGATCAAAGACCTCAGACTTTCCCTCAGTATAAGCCTTTTTCCACTATTCTAAGTATGTTGGCAGAGTTAAGCATATCTTCTGGAGTCCAAAGTGAGTTGGCTGGTCTTATATATACACAGCCAAAACACAGAAGCAGTTAATTTAGAAGAACAGCAAATGAGCTTTATAAAGTGCCTAGAAAATGTATTTGAGATCCCAGGATTGGCAATCCACTGCAAAAAACGAATACACTGAGAATTGCTTGGTAAGGACACTGATTGCTATGAGTGCCACCACTTGTCAAAAGTGTATTGGATGAGTTGAAAAATTATGTCCACACAAAAACTGGCACAAGGATGTTTACAGCAGCTTTATTCATAATTTCCAAAACTTGGAAGAAACAAGATGTCCTTCAATAGGACAAATAAACTGTCATACAACCATACAGTAAAATATTATTCAGTGGTAAAAAGAAACGATCTCTCAAGACGTGTAATGACATGGAGGAAGCTTAAATGAATAAATATTGCTAAACCAAAGAAGCCAGTCTGGAAAAGCTATATATCCTTTATGAGTCTAACTATATGACAATCTGGAAAAGGCAAAATTATAAAGACAGTAAAAAGATTAGTGGTTGTCAGGAGTTTAGGGGGAGGGAGCGATGAACAGGTGGTGCACAGGGGATTTTTAGGGCAGTGAAAATATTCTGTGTGAAAATGTAATGGTAAATACATGACATTGCACATTTGTCAAAAACTATAGAACTGAACAACACAAGGAGTGAACCCTAACGTAAGCTGTAGACTCCACTTAATAATGATGTATCGATATTGCTTCATCAATGGTAACAAACGTACCACACTAACGTAAGATGTTAATGATAGAGGAAACTCTACGTACAGGGAGAGGAAGGTGGCAGAAGGCGCATGTAGGAACTCTTTGCTTTCTGTGTAATTTCTCTATAAACCTAAAACTACTCTAAAAAAATAAAGTATTAATTTTTTTAAAAAGGAATATACAGTAATTTGCATTCATTATCCAATGAACGCAATGTTTTAGCCAATTAAAAAATACTGTATTGAATACATTTAGCGTGTAAGGCCCTGTTCTGGGTGCCAGAGGATGTGTAAAAAGAGGAAGCTGGTAAGGGGATGGTTTGCCTGCTAGAGTAGAAAGGTTCTCCAGGCCCCACCCTTGTTTCCAAGACCTCACTCTGTGGCCTCAGATTGTCACTCACTTAATTTGTCTAGTCTCAGATTTCTTCTGAAAAATAAAGAAGTTGGGCTAGGCTCATTCTGAGAATCTGTCTACTGTGGAAGTCTCCAGTTTATCATTATATGCCCCCAAGAGTTGTTTAAGGAAACAAGAAGATTCATTAAACCTTGGGCCTGTCTGATTTCTTTTAGTTTTTGCATCTGGGCACACACATACTTACTTAGGAGGTTAAATTAAAACCCCACATTTCTAGATTTTCAAAAGATCTGCTGCCTTAGGCATTTCCGCTAACTTTCACCTGCCCCTTGAGGCCTGAAGTAGATAGAAACATGAAACTCCAAGTGTAAACTCTTCACTGAAATCCTTGGGTGGCTCACCTGTTCCTAGCCCCTCCATGCCTGGAATGTCATCTCCAAACCTATGGGAAAAAAGAAAAAGAGAAATTAGCTGTGATCAGAGCAAAAGCATCCTGGAATGACTCACGTAAAGAGTTTCCTGACTCAAGGGAGAAGAAGAAGAGAAGTTTTGTATTTGAGAAATTCTCTTTGTTTGGATTAAACTGGCGCAAAGAAAATGTTACTTGGGCAAGTTTTAGACAGTATGTCCCAGGGGAGAGAGATTTTTACCCCCTGTGAATATTTAGCCTAAGACAACTGGGAGTCAGAAAGAGTTATCGGTGGAGCAATTTGGTCAAGCTCTACTTTTTAAAATAGACATTGAAATGAGAAAGCAATATGAGATGCATTAAAATGATTCCTTTCTCCATTTGTTTTGTTATCCAAAAGCGTTTATTAAGCATCTACTATGTGCCAAGCATTGTGTTAGACACAGGGAGCTAAGGAAAAACAAACGAATTTTCTCTAAAGGATCTCAGCATCAGGGAACAGATGTAAATAAAGAAACGTAATACAAAATAATACAAGTTGTGATAGCTGAATGTACAAAATGCAAACATGAAAATAATGATATTTACCTAAGAGAGTCAGTAACGACTTCAGAAAGAAGTTAATATGTGAGTGTGTGTTGGAAAATAAGTAGGATTTTGCCAAGAAAAGAAAGAGAAAAACAAAGAAATGAAGACATAACATTTAAAGCCTTGAAAATAAACTGTGTTCTGAAATGAAAAGTTTTTCAGTATCCAGATTAAAGCATAGGATATGTTGGCAAAAAGGGGTGGTCAAGAAAAGTCTGGAAGGTCAAGTCAAAGGTCACTTTGCCAGGTTCCATTTGCCATTTTGAAGTTGGCCATAGGCCTGGGAGCTGAGAGACAAAGATTCCAGGGCTAATGGAAATGATTCAGCAAAGATTGTGTTAGAGAAGAAAATAGAGGATGGGATGGAAATTTTTGTAAGTCTGCTTAACATTGTAAGCACTAATTTCTCAAAACCAAAGCAGTTTTTTTTGGGGGGGAGGACAATAGAAAGTTGTCTTTTTCATCTTGGTCTTACCCTTTCACACCTTTCTTAGGAGGTTTGCTCTTGAATTGGCGAGTCTGCCTCTGCTTGAACTTGGGAGGCCCTTTGCGTGGGGTAGTGGGACCCTGGTTTGAAGCTGGAGGAGCTAAAGTAGTGCTGTCACTCATTCTGATGGTCCTTTGCCGGCTGATGGCTCTTTTTCAGGCTCCTTAAACAATGAGAGAAAAAAAGAAAATCTTTCAAGATGTGGGGACCATTGCTTATTAGACCTTTACTGTAAACTTGGGAAGAAAAGCACCTTGACAAAGAAGCACAGTATTTTGTGTTGACACACAAGAAAAAGTTATCTTTTAAAGGTATTTTAAAGAAAACATGATATTAATAGATGGAGGCACTCAATATAGTGGGTTGTAAACTGGCAACTGATAAATTTAAAAGCTCAAAAATCTAGGTAGATATGTTCACTGCTAGCTTTCTATGTGAATTTATTATAATGTTGTACTTCGCCTCTGTGACCACCAGTTCCATCTGTAAGAGAGGAAAATGAACTAATGATATCTACAGTCTTTACAGCACAGGTATGTTATTTAAGCTTTACATATTTCTCTATCCAGCTGCAAAATAACCTGACTCGATGTTTACTGGCTCATTTTTTATGGGCTTTGTTCTTCATGGTCCTTATTTTGTTTTATCCCCCTGTCAAACAGAGACTTCTCTCTTAGTTCTGGGAGATGACAATGTAGTTGTCTGGACAGGGAGAGCTCTGAACCAGGAATACAACATCCATGTAGTACTCAATACACCCCAACACACACACACACACACACACACACACACACACACACATACACAAATAGGGAAGTCAACGCAGAGTGATTAAGCAGGAAGTTGGTACTTTAACTCCACATCCAGGCACATTTCTCAGAAATCTTCGATATTTTCTCCTATCCAAATCATGGACATATCCAACGTAGTTTTCACAGACTTTTATTTTAACTACAGAAATGTACATTGTCATTCTTCAAGTACAAATAAAAGAGCATGATTAACAAAGATAAATTTTAAAAATAACTATGCTAAGCTAACGGATGACATTGTTTTTTCTTTCTCCTTTTCTATCACAAATGTTGATCATACTTAGCCTGGGAAGGATGATTCTGAAAATCTCCAAAGAACTTCCAAGCAGCCTTAATTTCTTACCCTAAAACAACCCCTTCCATAGTCTACCGCCTGGGAGCTTTGCTTTATGAAGATTCCTTGTTTCACCCACAGATTTATGCTGATATTCTTAGCTTGGATTCTCTCTGACAATCTTTGGCTCATGCTAATCGTCTCTCTCTCTTTCCGCCACACTGCGCATCTTTCAAATCTTATTGTATAACCTCAAGTTCGTTAACTTTTTCTAATTACTTTCAAAATCAGGTTAAATTGTTATTCTTGCCTCCAAGATATTTTTTACTTAGTTTCTTTTCGCCAATTGCTATTTTCATTCTCCCCTGCCAGTCCTCAACTTCTTCAATAGAAATACATCGACTGATCCGTGAGCTGGTACCAGGGATGATGAACGTCAGGAGCCTGGATCACCTTCTCATGCTATGGATCCTGTCTCAATCCCCCACTGGAATATGCTCCAGGAGGCCACTTTTTCAGTTTTGGGTCATTTCTGTAGCCTCAAAACCTGCAACATTGCCTGGCACATAGTAGGTGCGTCATATATATTTGGCATATGAGTGACTAAATAAATGAAGAAATCTAGCTAATCCCTTGAACCTTGGGTCTTGAGATCCTGACCCTGTGACCTTCTCCATCAAACCAAAGAGAAAGCATCAGCTGATCTTCACCTCACAAAGCCCTAAGTAGCTTTAGGAAATGTATTACCAGCTGCTCTGCTCACTGACTCCAATTCTTGTGCTGTGGGCCCTCTCCTTTCCAGGTAAACAGGCAAAGACTGTGCCTCTCCCAAGTATAGTTGGGACCATGGGAATCACTGGTAGGCAGCCAAGACCAGCATTATTCTCAGAGTGTGCCTCCAGTAACTGACACATCCCAGCTCTGCCAAAGCTGCAGAGGAAAACTAGAGAATTTCTCTCAGATCAAGTTTTTTAGACTTCCCAATTCTTTCAAAGTAGTAAGAAAACACAAACTTTCCTTTCTCTCATCTGGAAAATCTACTAGGACTAAGATTGCCAGATTCAGCAAATGAAAATACAGGGCATCCAATTAAATTTAAATTTCATGTAAACAACAAATAATTTTTCAGTATAAGTATATCCCAAATGTTGCATGGTACATACTTATACTTAAAAAAATCATTTGTTGCTTATTTGAAATTCAAATTTAACTGGGAATATTCTATTTTATCTGAAACTCTAACTATCACCCTACCATGTTAGATCCAGAGTCTATAACATGAGGCCTAATAATTACAATCAGTTAAATTATCCTTTGGGAGACAATATAGTGTAAACAGTATGGGCTTTAGAATCAAATAGACATAGTTTCAAATTCCTGCTCCACAAAACTGGCTGTGTGACCTTGGATAAATTGCACACATTGCATAATGAGGCTCTCTGGGCCTCATTCCATGTATAAAATGAATCAAATAATACCTTCTTTTTAGGGTTATGGGGAACGTTAGAGGGGATAATATAAATAGAGTATTTGGTGAAAAGTACTCAAAAAAGAGTACCTGTGTACCAGATCTTCTGGAAGTCAAGGAAACCATGCACATGCACGCAAACCTGGTTGTGACACAGGTTCACCCACCCCGCGACACCCCTTCTCCTGGGCCGTCTGCTGCTGGTCACGTGCCCAAGTGGCAGTTGTCATCAGCACTTGCTGGATAATACTCTGCATTCCCCAAACCCCGAGCTATTAACTTATTCCTGGTCTCAAAATTCTGTCTTAAGAAGCTTTTCTTGGATTCCTTTGACACCACTCAGCAACTTTGGAGAACTTAAAAATCACACTTGACTTCCATCTTCCCCTGCTTACACTTCCTCCTTTTTCTTGCAAGTTTCTTTGGCAAGTTTATTTAATTTAGAAGTTGCACCTCTAGGCTTGGATAGAGCTCACGTCTAATTCTAGCTGTGATGCATCATGTAAAAGAATTCTCTTCAGGAAGATTACCTAAAAGCTGCCTGGTTAACCCCTGCATCCTCATGGCCCTCAGGATTTGCGCTATGGATGATGATTGTTATGATGTTTGTTGTATGTTTCACGTACAATATTTCATTTTTGAGTACCTAGGACAGTCAACCAATCCCTAGAGTGTTTGTGGCATAGATTCACCCTCTAGGTCTCCCTATAAAACCTTTAGAAGGAGCAGAGCAAGTATGACCCTTTCCTGCCTTGGAAGTCAATCGTGTCAGCCATAGATGTCACCAAGGCTAAACTTATCCCAACCATGCTTTCCTAGGAATTCCAAGGGCACCCCTGGAGCCAAAAATCCTGAATCCAGCATCAGTCTTGATTTTAGCTGTAAGAGGCATCACATTTTTGCCCCCAAAATTGTCAACTAATTCATTCCTTCATGAGGCAGAATGTTTTCCTGTGTTTTAAGCAATGTTAGCCCTTCCCCTTTTAAAGATTACAAGCTGTTCTTCTGCAGAAAGAAGCAGAGGCAGGAATGTAATGTTTCAAGACATAGTTTTGTAGGGAACTGGGGTTAGTGTCGCCTTAGACCCAGGGCAGCAGAGCTCAGCTGTAGGAAGCTGCAGAGGAGGATCCTCCATAAATTCCAGGTAAAAAAGGGCAGTTTCGGAAGATCCTTGAGTCAAGTTCTCTGATGCTGCTATTATCACCCTAGACTTCCAGTTCTGTCTTTCTCAGCAAAGACATGGACAGATAGATGATTCCTTTGTTAATGGACTAAGAGAGGGGGTGGAGTACTTTTCCTCCACTGATGAGGTTGGGCCCATAAATGTCACCCAGCGTCCTGCCAAGGCAGACAGAATCAAGTAATTTGCAGAGCCAAGGAAGACCCAAACCAAGGCCATGAAAAAGCAAAACCAAAAATCCAGCAAGTACCTTGCTTCAGATTGGAACAAACAAACACTTTAACCTCAGAAAAGGAAGGGTAAGCCACCCACAGTGCCCTGTGGTCATTCCCAAGCTGGCTCTCAGCTTCCTTTCTCCTTACCCTCACACGGTCTGTCAGCCTCTTGGTGCCTCGGCCAAGCTTTCAGGCACATCCTGGGAGTAGAGAACTGTTTGCTCTAAGGTCATGTAGTCCCCCAAACCCTCCTTTCCCAGAAAACTGTTTGCCATGGAGCCACAAAAAGGAAGCCTCAGTTTTGGGTTCCTTCTGAATGAATAATGACTAATAATCTAGGTTTGCAGTGACCTTATAATAATCAAATTTCACTTATTAGCTCATGTGGCATTATAAGGAAATTTAGTTGCGTTTCCTCATGTTTTCTCCCATTTCCATCCCTAACCCCAGTCCAAGCCCACAAGTTCAGTGTGTTCTCTTCTTCCATTTCTTTGTTTTAGAACCAGCTCAACGCTCTCCCCCAAGCCCTTGATTATATTCTGCTTAAACTCATCAGAAATGGAGAAATACTCACTGAGCTGAATGTTGCTCCTATAAGCTGTCCAGTTGCCTTCTTCACAGTGGAAGAATAAAGGATCTTTGCATCCTGATTTATCTCTCTGTAATACCCTCATGCTACCTAATCTCCCCGTCATAAGCTTAGAGCACCAACCTAGGTGCAAAGAAGGTGGAGGAACACAAGGTGAGACTGGGACAGGCTTAGGAGTTTTCTGATAATTGGATTCTCTTACAAAACTGACTTGGGCTCTCTCCTGTCAACAAACAGGTACTGAATTCACAAACACACACAGTGTTGCTATACAAGGGTGGATTTGTGGTTTGTGATTCAATATCTTTTGTCCTTCCCCATTCCCAGCTTTACTCCATGCTACCCACCATTCCTTCCCTGACACACACATCCCCATGCACACAATCAATCTCTCTCTCTGTCACACACACAAATACCTACCTAGATACACACCATGACATAATTTTTATAGGACTCTAGATAACTAGAAAAAAGAGAGTGAACCATAGTGCCCCTTACTGCAGTGGGGACACTGATCATGTGAGCAGTGACATTGAGAAGTATATAATATCTCTCCCTAATTGGTATTGTATGTATTTCCTCAGAGAGAGGGAACCACAAGTCAGGAACCACAGATGAGGACTGACATAAAACTCAGTGGTACTTGACAGAGAAAGAGCCCAAGAGATAGCTGGGAACTCTTAACTGATGACATTTATTCGAGAATTGATTGCTGGATCTTCCATACCCAAAGGCTTCAGGTCATACAACTCAGGCTACAATCCAATTCAGTGGGACACTTGACTTCAATATTCCAATTTCATTGAGCCACTAGTATTATTTTGTACATCAGTTTATACAGTTTTAAATAGACCTTAGCCCATATGCCAGTATCATTAAGCTCTTTTGACAAATTTGTCATAGAGAAATTGTGATTTATTTAAGACTGCATATAAAGTTAGTTGTGGCACCAAGAGCAAGGCCCAGGCCTGGGAATACCTTTCATACTCAGCTGTCTCTCTACAATACTACAGCAAAGCAGACACGGACCAAGATGCATGTGTTGCCAGTTACTCTCATGCCTTGCCAGTGAATTGCAGTGTGCCTTCTCTAAGTTGTTACATCTTAGAGAATTGTCCTGCATAAGATTATAGAGAAAGAAGGTCAATTCATCCTTCCTAGGCAGGGAAAGATCCTTAACCTGCAGCCCCAAGCAGATCACATGGGCAGCTAAACAGCTTAAGGGTTTTAAAACAAGCTTTCCCATGGTCTTTACCAAAATTAGAGGAGTTTTGAAGGTAGCAAACACCTTGCAGAGCCAGCAGAGTGTTTGGTCTCTGGATAGGTCTTTCCACTCCCTTCTCTGCGTCTCCATTACCATTCACATGTTTCTCTACTTCTACTCACCAGCTCAGGGATAATTAGGGGCTTATCTGTCAAACTCTCACATTTTCTCCATTTCTTTGGTGAACGACTGCAATTCATAAGGGCAGTGGAAAGAGCAACAAGCTGAGTGTTCTAGAATGTTGCTAGTCAAAGTGAAACAGCATCAGCACCACCTGGGCACTTGTTAGAAAAGCAGGATCTCAGGCCCTGCTCCAGATCTACCGAATCAGAAGCTGCATATTAACAAGGTACCAAGGTGAACTGTTTGCACATTAACGTCTGAGAAGTATTATTCTAGACCCATGCGTAGGCTTGGTTTGACCACAAGTCTGCTATGTGAGAAGATTGCCACCTCTTTGAGTCTCAGTTTCCCCATATACAAAATGAACGATTTAGCATGCCAGGGTTCTCAATTGTTTTCCGTCCCAACACACTTGAGAGAGAGAAACCACATTCATCAGTGACAGGGTTTGTAACCCAGTGATTCTCAATGTTGAGGGCAGCAGGGGAGGGCTGCTATGCCACAACTCTTCTCCCTCCGTGGGAGACTTAGGAGAATGGAGAGTGAGGGGGGAAGGGGGTGTGGAAAGGCCAAGTATATAATTTGAAAAGACTCTCCCAATGTGATTCTAATACAGCTCTCAAGGGTTTAGGATTAGAAAATTCTTAAATTGCTTTACAGACTTAAAAGTTTATGTTCTTGCCAGTTCTGGACCAACATGGAGTAGACATACTTCTTCCCATGCTTCCTGCTAAATACAGCTAAAAATCCTGGATATTATACATGAAGCAAGCATAAGAATATTTTAGGAAGTCAAGAGAAGAAAGGAGACCAAATAGGGAACTTAGGACTCAAGAAACAACATGGTAATAAGTTTCCCTGTTTTCTTTTTGCTTTGTATATCCTGAAGTGCATGCAGGACAGCAACCCAGAAACACCAACAGAAGCAGACAAAAAAAGCCTCTCAAAAAGCCTGTTCTCTCTAGACAAATGACCAGGAAGATGAAATCCAGTAAGGCAGAAACCATTTAAGCAACAAAAAAAACCCTACTCCAGTCAATCATCATGGAAAAAATATGGTCAACCTCAACTCCATCCGCAAAGGCTGAGTAGGGAGATTTCCATCTTGGCCCAGCTATAATAAGGTAACCCTACCCCCACCTCGGGTAGTATCAGAGAAGGCCGCATGGGTGAACTTTCATCTCCAACCAGCGATAATATTCACCCCTCCTCCTCCCTATTAGAGTGATGTCAGGGGAGCCCCAGTAAGCAACCTGAATTTTCACTACCATTGTGCAATAACAATGTATCTAAAGAAGAATGAAATGAAAATTTTAGAACTGAAAAATACAATAACCAACATAAACGACTCAATGGATGTGCTCAACAACACAACGGAAAGGACAGAGAAAAAACTCAGTGAACTTAAAGACAGAACAATACAAATTTTCTTATCTGAACAAAAGAGAAAATAGACCAGAAAAATTAATAGAACCTCAGTGATCTGCGAAAGTAAAATCTCTAACATTCATGTCATCAGAGTTCCAGAAAGAGAGGAGAAAAGGTTGAGGCTGAAAAAGTACTTGAAGAAATAATAGCTGAAAATTTCCAAAATTTGGTGAAAGACGTAAGCCTATCTATGGTGTCACGAAGCTACCAATACCCAATGGTATAAACCCAAGAAAATCTCTGCCAAAATACATCATAACCAAACCAGAAAAAGAAAGACAAAGCAAAAATTTTGGAAGCAGTTAAAAAGAGATACCATCTTGCCTACAGAGGGAAAACAACTTGAATGACAGAGGATTTCTTATCAGAAACCATGGGGGAAGTGGCACAAAATTTTCAAGTCCTGAAAGAAAATAATTGTCAACTCTGAATCCTGTAGCAAGTGAATTTACCCTTCAGGAATGAAGGGGAAATAAAGACATCCTCAGACAAAGGAATACTAAGAGAATCTGTCACCAGAAGTCCTACCCTAAAAGAATGATAAAAGAAGTTCTTGAAACAAATAAAAGAAGAAATTTTTGAACATCTAGAAAGAGAGAACAATGAAAATAGCAAAAATATGGGATACAAGGGGAAGACAGGGAACTCAGTGACCCTCAGCAAGGCTTTGTGGAGAATGACACATTGTTCAAGAAACTGTGAAGATCTAAAGATCTGATTGTCTTGTGTCTTCATGGAATGCTTCCATTGTTCCCCGTTCCAAGTGGCTGCTCTTTCTATCTCCGCCTCTACTACTTCTGCTGCCACTGAGTCTTAAAGGATTTGGACAGACTGGCCAATCAGCAGTCAACACACACAGCCTCTCTTGGACAGAGTTCTTGTACTGCATCACTTCATTGGTCATTGGCTAGACTAGTGACGACCGACTTTTGCTCAGTTGTCTGTCTATGATCTTAGCAGCCAGCTAATGGGTTCACATGGCTCTAAACAAGGTGACGATGACCAAAGAATTCCTCTAAAAGAAATTGGGTGTGTTGGACACTCTAAGATTTCACAGACACAAGAAATAAAGCCAGCAGGAAACTTGCAGGGAAAAAAAATAGGAAAGAAATTGATAAAAATATGTAATGACATAGATGACTATGTACATATGGACAAAGATGATTCTTTCATATAGTAAACACATTTTCCATACGAAAGAATCTAGAGCCAAAGGTCTCTATGTTGTCTGATTTTATGTATGATATTTTGGAAAAGCCAAAACTACAGACTTGGAGAACAGATCAGTGGTTGCCAGGGATTGAGGGGAGGCGCTGACTATAAACAGAAAATGCAAGAGATCTTTGAAGGGTGATGGAACTATCTGATATCTTGATTGTAGTGGTGGATATACAACTCTACGCGTTTGTCAAAACTCAGAGAACTGTGCATTACAGAGAGTGAGTTTTACTGTACACAAATTTTAAGACTGAATATCATAAAATGCTTTTAAAAATATATATTCTATACTTCTACAATCCTTGGTTATTGATGCCTTTGGACAGATAGGAAAGCATTATTAATTATATACAGAAAAGGAGTTAAAGGGCAGATGTTAAGTAGTTAGAAAGTAATTAAAATTTTAGCTGTTGCATAAGCTTCTTACACAAGAGCTAATCTCTAATCTTTCTTTTGTGTTTCTTAAAGTGCCAGTGAGTAGGAAGACACACATCAGATTCACATTTCCTCCACACTAGAAGTCTCGTAGACTGAGCGACAAATACACAGTGGACTCCAGCGAAGAACACGCTAATTGTGAAGGAGGAATGTGCAAAGTTGGTCCTTCTTTCCCTTAATATCCTACTATGTTTATGGATTCTCCAGCACATTGTTGTTAATCTTGAAAAAATAACATTACTTAAAAACACAACATTCTCTTTCAGAAAATAGAGAGCAAGGAACACTTCCTAACTCATTTCATGAGGCCAGTTTTACCCCTATGAAATTGTTTTCAACCAAAACCAAAGACAGTAAAAAATAAAAAATACTGACCAATATCTGTCATGAATTTAGATGTAAAAATTCTTAATAAAATATTAGCAAATCAAATACAGCAATGTATAAAAATAATAATACATCATGACCAAGTGGTATTTATTCCATATATGCAAGACTTGTTTAATATTCAAAACTGAATCAATGTAATGCACTAAATCAAGAACAATTATGTACCAATTAATGCAGAAAATGCATTTGACAAAATTCAGCACCCATTTACAATAAAAGCTCTCAGCAAACTAGAAATAGAGGGGAGCTCACAAAGAGCACCTCCAAAAAACCTACAGTTAACATTGCACTTAACTGTGAAAGACTGAACGCTTTCTCTCTAAGATTGGAAACAAGTCAAAGAGACCTGCTCTCATTACTCTTATTCAACATGGTGTTACAAGTTCTGGCTAATTCAATCAGGCATGAAAAGAATAGAAAGCATACAGATGGAAATGAAGAAATAAAACTGTTTTTATTTACAGATGACATGATTGTTGACACAGAAAATTCTAAGGACATATAAAATCCTTCCTATAACTAATAAGTGAGTTCAACAAAGTTGAAGGATACTAGATCAATACACAAATATCAATTGCATTTGTAGAAAACAAGTGAAAACTGGAATAAAATAAGTAATGCCATTTATAATTGCTCTAAAGAAAATGAAATATCTAGGAGTAAATCTAATAAAACATGCACAGGATTTGTATGATAAAAACTATAAAATGCTGACTAGAGAAATCAAATATTTGCAAATCACATACCCAACAAGAGATTCATATCTAGAATACATGAAGAACTCTCAAAACTCAATATCCAAAAGGCAAACAATCCAACTAGAAAATGGACAAAAACTCAAATGAACACTTCACTGAAGAGGAGCTACAGACGGCAAATAAACACATAACAAGATGTTCGTTGTACCTGTCCATCAGGGAAATGCAAATTAAAACCACGGTGAGGAAATGACTCAGGTACACATATCTGGGGGAGGGGCATTCCTGCAGCAAGAAGAACCCCTGAAATGGGAACCTGCTTCTCATGCCAGGATTGGCAAGGAAGCAGGTACCCAAATAGAGAGAATAGAGGCTAAGTGTCAGCAGATGAGTTTGGCGTGGTACAAGGGGCCAGCTCATGAGTGTATTAGTTATCTAATAACAACATAAAAATTCCCCCCAGACGTGGCAGTTTATAAGAGTAAACATTTGCTATCTCCCACGTTTCTGAGGGTCCAGGAGCGGCTTTGCTGGGTGGTTCCTGCTCAGTCTTCCATGAAGTTGCAGTCGAGCTGTCAGCTGAGGCCGCAGTCATCTGGAGCTGGAGGATTCGCTTCCAACATAGCTCACCCACATGGCTGTTAGCACAATGCCTCGGTTTCTCCCCATGTAGACCTCTCCACAGGGAGCTTGAGTATCCTCATGACATGGCACCTAGCTTCCCAAGAATGAGTGACCTAAGAAAGATCAAGAGAGAAGGCACAGTGTCTTTTATAACATAGCCTCAGAAGTGACATAGCATCATGACCGCTGTTTGTTGTTGGTCACACAAACCAACCCTGATACAATGTAATCAGGTCTGAATACCAGGATCACCGGGAACTGTCTTGGTGGCTGGTTACCACCAAACCTGCAGGCCATGGTACTACTTCGATTCTATTGTAAATGGATGAAAGGTCTGCAGAAGTTTGAGAGAGAAGGAATGATGTGATCATGAGTATGCTTTTTGTGTTGACTACTGCGAGGAGAAGGAAGTTTTAGAGAGGCTACTGTGGAAGTGGGAAACACAAAGGAGGCTGTTGTAACAGTCCAGTGGAGGCACAACAATGGTGGGACTGGGATGCTAGCAGAGGAGGAGATGAGATGCAGTCAGCAGGTTGCAAATCAAAAGTAGAGCTTTCATAAAACAGGACTTCCCCATGCTTGGCCAACTTCTCTCTTGGTGATATGGTTTAAACCAGTGTTTCTCAAACTTCACAACTTACCTGCAGAATGTTTTAAAACATAGATTCCTGACTCCAACCCTAGAGATTCTAATATAGTAGGTTTGGAGTTGAGCCTAAGAATTTGCATTTCTAACAAATTCCTGAGTGGTGCCAATCTGCTGGCCCACAGACCATGCTTTGGGTAACCTGCATGGTTTAAACTACACAAATTTAAACTACAATCCATAGCCTGATGAAATATAAATCTTTAGTTTGGGGTTGAAATCCAGGCTTATATATCTTACTCTCTGTCAGAAATCACCTCCTAGAAATGATGCACTTTTTTTAAACTAAGCACTCAACGTATCCAAACTCAAGTCATTCTCTCTCCCAATACATTGCCTTCTTCTTTCGTGTTCTCTCCCATTTGGCGGTACCACCAAGGACCTAGCCATGCTAGCAAGAAACCCAAAAGTCACCTGTGATTCCTCACTCTTCCTCACCCTCATCCTTCACATCCTATTAATCACCAAGTCATGCCAAGTTCATCTAAATATTTCTCGAATCTGACCGCCTCTGTCCATTTCTATTACGGGCACTCTATTTCAGGCCTAAAGAATTTCCAAACTGGCGTTGTTCCCATCAAATCCATCCACACAGCTACCAGAGTAGAACACAAAACAGATCATGTCCCTCCTTTACTGGCTCTCCATCACTCACAGAATCAAGGCCAATTTCCTTATTTACATAGCACAAGAGGTCTCCTGTGGTCTGGACCCCGTGCCTGCCCCCTCCAGGCACATTTCTCATCTTTATGTAATGAGCCCTTTGCAGTCTAGCAACCTTGAGCTGCTTCTTTATAATTCCCTGCACATACCACACCATTTTAGGATGTCATGCCTTTGCTCATGCTTCCCCTTTACCTCAAATGCCTTCTCCTCCACTTCTAACCCTCCCCATATCAACTAGCCAGTACCAACTATCCTCTAGCCAGTACCAATTATCCTTCCAGACTGAGTGCTGTAGTCACTTCTTCCAAGAAGCCTTCCTTGATATCTCTACTTAGTGCTCTCGTAATAGCCCACATATATTTGTTTTCCTAAGCTCACAAAAGTTTTTAAATATGTTTATTTCTGTCTTCCCCCACTATATTGTCAGCGACTTGAGGTCTAGGGCTGTGTCTTGTTTATCTCTGTACCAGAGTTCTGGTATGTAACTGGGAATTATTACAGGTTTGTTGAATTAAGAAATGAACTTTATGCCAAGGCTATAAAATTCTGCAGAATGCAGTTCAATGTGTCATATATATAAAAGAAAAGAGGAAAAAGAAAAGTCAGTCTCACTATAATTAAGCATTTATTACTGGCAGCAGCTATGGAAATGTATAGAGTAACTGTGGCTTGGGTGCTTTAAAATCTGTTGGTTCCCTCAAATGGTTTAAATATGGCCCCTGCAACTTGTTCCCATTTAAATTACTTCATAAACCATTTCCTCAAATACGATACAATGCCAGTTTTAGCACTTGTTACAATCAGAAATTCCGAGTTAGAAGACTGAATTAATGAAGTCTTACTTTATCTTATAATCTGCATGCCGAGGTCTAATCAAAAGCAATGCTTTGGAGTTTTTTTCTAATTTAAATGAAAAATTAACGAAAACTACAACAAATAACATTTTATTGTTTATGCCGCAATACAAAGCTACATCTTGAAATTAGGACCAACAAAACTCTAAAAATTTGTTTGAGGACAATTTTTTAAATTTAAGACCAAATATATATGCAGTTAACATTTACAATTTTTTAGCACCCTGCATTCGCTGCCAGCAAACTTTCAACATATCTGGCTGATGAAGAAGCTGGCAGGGTCCCTGAGGGAACAGAAGTTAGTGATGTAAAGCCTATGTGAATTTACTGCTACTGGGTTTAACTCCCTGCCTCAGCAGGCTTATGCACTGAAATGACTTGATTTTTAGACATATCTGCAAAATTATTCATATCACTCAAGGCTATAGGCACTATACCCTTGCGCGAACACTCACGCGTATCCATGTTCACATGGGCAATCATGCTCCCACATGTGCCATTAATTGACAAGACTGCTGCTCAGAGCTGGCTGATAAAGAGATAGGCAGTGCAGAGGAACAGGATTTGAGACAGCCCCGGGTTTCCTCTTCTAGTAGGTTTAGAACATTTTTTTTTTCTCACTAACTTCCTTCCTGTTCTAACTGCCTGACTACTCAGAAGTCAGAGTTGAGAGACAGAGGCACCCAAGACAGAGACGTGAACCACTGAATGTAAGTTGAAATACCACAGGGGGAGGCAGGCTGTGGGTGGGCACAGAGAAATGTGGGAAATCTCTAAACTGGGCTACGGCCCTCAAAGTTCATTTTTTTTCCGAGAGTGGTTCTTGTTTAAAACAAACTTTATGATAAGAAAGTACTAAGGAGGCTGCAGAGACAGTCCTGCATAGAAGGGGAAGTCAGAGCTGGGAACGGTGGCAATGAGTCAGGGCAGGGAGGAGAGGGTGTGCGCTGCAGCCTGGGAGATGAAATCTTCAATATCCTGGAGAACCGGCTGAGTACAATCACTGGGGAGTGCCTGGAGGGCTTTCCTACAAGGTAGGAGCAGGCATCTGGCCAACCTCAGAAGCAAAAAGACTGTAGCTCTAAACTGATGCGAACGTGTTGGTGGATGGTGGGTTAGGGCTGGGGTGGAGATGTGCGGTTTCCTGTTTTTAAGTAGACTTAAAGAGACTGGGTGAAAAGAAAAAAAGTGGTTCAAAAAAATGACACTAATGTTTAGTGTCAAACATTAAACTGTTTGATACTAAAGAATGTTCTGGTGATATAAGAGAAATGCATAATGATAGCCTCCCTCTGAGTACAATAGGGTTTAACCATCAAGGGGGAAGTACAGTAGAAGGCGTTGTTATTTACTCATCAGTTGTACAGGGATAGAATTTTTACCACTAACAAAAACCATGTATTGAATTCCCGAGGTGAGATGGGCAGAGAGATAATTGCTGTTGTTGCCAAAGAATAGCTCTGACACCTGAGAGAACGAAAAGCCAGCAAGGAAGACATCAAATAATTTATTAGGAGATAGGTTCTAGAAAAATCCAAGTGGGCCCAGCTAGGATTCCTGGCAGTGGGCCTTCGAATTGTCAAGGTCATTGGCCGCCATTAGAAGTGCTTTAAGCATGACCTGAAATACCTTCTTCCTTTTGAAGGATGTCCAAGTCAGCATGTTTTATAAGCATTGTAATTAAACTCTAGACCTAGGGTAACTTGTGCCATGGGTCAGATAAACCCTGAGCTGTTCACCTATTCAAGGTGAGGGAAGGCAGACTACTCTCACGGGGATGTTCCATTGTCACCCCTTCTCATAGAGACCAAGAACCACTGAAATCAGCATTAGCATGTTGGATGATCAAGCCAGGGAAATCAAGAGGTCTGTGTTGGCCACAGCGGGGTTCAGTCACAGGCAGGCATCATTCATCTTTGCCATGGCTTTCTTTTATTAAATTTAAAAGAAAATCTCCCTCCCAAATTCAGATATGACACAAGCATAGTAACAAGATCATCTTAGTCTTTTATGAGAGGTGTGGAATTCTGAGAGAACAGTTCATTCTCCATCCACGCTGCACAGATCCAGCACATGTGGAGTAACCACGTTACAGCTTCACAAAAACTAGCTGACATCTCCCAGGCACTGGAATTTGGTCCTCCCTTGCTTGGAAGAATATAAGTTTGTCCCTAGGGAAGTATACTCCAAGCAACATCAAGGTTCTGTTTTCAGTGGAAGTTCAGCAAGGGCAAAGTCATTCTGACGGAAAGGCGAGGGCCTGGGCCAATTTATGGGAGCACA
This sequence comes from Equus asinus, assembly GCF_041296235.1. Classification (NCBI taxonomy): domain Eukaryota; kingdom Metazoa; phylum Chordata; class Mammalia; order Perissodactyla; family Equidae; genus Equus; species Equus asinus. Next base: position 26,668,395 of record NC_091811.1, on the reverse strand, counting down.
ATATGTTACAAACTTCAGCCAGCCCTGGGAAGGAGAAATTAAGCAGATAGAAAAAGAAAGCCAACATATGTGGAGAGCCTTCTATGTGTCAGGCCTAGCGTTAGAAACTCAAATTGAATCCTGAGTGGACACAGGGAGGAAAGCAAGCCTTGGAAATGTTAAATGGCTTGACTAAAGTCATCCTGGTATGGAAAAGAACCCACAGGTACAATGCCTCAGAACAACATTTTAGGAAATGTCCCATGGAAGAAATTTTCTTTAATCTCACATTCTGAGCATCCTTGTCCCTGGGTCGGTGTTATCACTGCCCAGGATCCTCGATTAGAGTCCACACTGGCACAGCCAGAGGTGGGTCTCGTATTGCTCCTGGAACTTCAACAACATTTATCCATTCAATAAACAATTAGTCAGTCATTCTGTGCTGGTGTCCACACACTCTGGCTTCCACAGCCAAAGCTGGTAAAAATTCACATGAATTTTCTTAAAGGGGCTGATAGTCTAAGTACAAGAAGTCATAAAAATTGGCTTTACTTTTAATTTTTGATGCTTAATTTAAATCCTCTGTGAATGTATCGAGTTATTGCTGTCCTGTCTTTTGCTTAATAATGGCTTCTTTAAATGCATGTTTCTTTGAGAATGATTTAAAATAAATATTTGTGAAAGCACCTAGCACTATGACTTCACATGGTGGACGCTCAGAAAAGTTTAATGAATTGAGTTCTCGATCTTTTGCATATGAATCTGGGTTAGAGTATACTATGAATGCACAGATAAGAAATAATATATTGTTTCTCTCACGAAGGGGAATACTAAAGAATTCTGCTTCTAGTAATTTGTATCCTCCTCTGGATTGGTTTTAGTGTTTATCGTATCTAAGAAGACATTTCCTCCCAGGCACTCGGTTGATTCTTCTCACTCAGCTTTGCAGTGTTAGACATTTTTCTTTTTCTTCCCGAAGCCCCTCAGTACATAGTTGTATATTCTAGTTGTAGGTCCTTCTGGCTCTGGTATGTGCGGTGCTGCCTCAGCATGGCCTGATGAGCAGTGCTAGGTCCGTGTCCAGGATCCAAAACCCCAGGCCACCGAATCAGAGCATGAAAAATTAACCACTCGACCATGGGCCGACCACAGTGTCAGTTTTCTTAATGGGGCAGAGATGGTAGAAAACAGCCGTGAGGATCCCAGGAAGCACCAGTTCCTCCATGTTGCTAGGGAATACTGAGACACCATGGAGGACTCCAGGACTGAGACAGCTTCTGGTGTCCGTGGGATAAACCTGGATTCCCTAAATGAACCCAATCATCAGGCAGGCAGCAAAGCAGACCCAAATCCTTGAGTATCTCTGAAATGTCGGCAGTCTTTCAGAGATGACCCAACTCTCCATGACCTGCTGTAGAGCTGCAACTCCAGATTTGGGGAAAGTAGGACATATCCTGGTCAATGGGGTGTGGAGATGACAGAGGTGACAGAGAATGCTGATGCTTTCATAGGTACTTCTCTGATGGAAATCCCCTACTTCTGGTCCTTCCACATTTCTCTCTCTCTCTCCCTCGTCTCCTCCTCCTCTATCTCATATTCATGGCCTGTGCATCTAGCTGCACGATCTGGTGACTTTGGGACGTGAGTTAAGTCTCCACAGCATTTTGCTCCACAGCAATTCTCTCCATTCGCTGTGCTTGTGTCTTCTATCTTTTCTCATCATTCACACAGTGACCTCTGGCTTCAATTATGAAAGAGAGCAATAAATAGAATCTAAAATTAAATTGTTCATGAGGAAGTTTTTTAAAGAAATATTAGTGACAATTCCATTTTAAGACTGATTCAGTTCATAAACAATCGTTGCAATTCCCAGAACTCCTTGTCTCTTCCGTACTCCTCCAAGAAACAAAATCTATTTTTAAGGAGGAAGGAATGGACGTTGTCAACACAGAAGAGCCGAGAGAAAGCATTTGGTGCCTAAGGAGTCAGCCACTTCGCTTCGCTGAAGCTGTGCAACAACACAGCTTCACGGGGAAGGGAGGAGAGGAAGGGAATGGATAGTTACTGAACATCTACTAATGGTCATTATAGTTCTAGAACTTTCCATATGTCTCTCCAACTCTTCAACCCCGCATAGAAAGATTGATATTCCCACACTACTGATGGAAAATCTTGGGCTCAGCGGTATTAGAAACTTGCCTAAGTTCTGTAATAAGTCAGTTGCAGAGCCACATTTTGAATCTCTGATCCATCAAACTCCAAGACCACGTTCCAGTGGGAATAAAGATCATCTTTCTCTGAATTAACCAGGTGATCGGTTTCATCTAAACTCAAGAGTTTCACCTTTTCTTGCCTTCAACTTATTTGGATCTGCATGAATGAATCAGACACGTGTGCTCTATCCTGAGATTGGCGTAAATTCTTAAGCGTAATTCACTTTCAGTGTCTTGGAAATTTCACTGAAATTGCAAGCAAAAACACCGATTTGTGCTATGTCATACTCATGCCATGAGCAACCAACTTAATTTAATTTGGCATTTTAATTGAGCAAGAGAAGATTAAGGCCCCACCTCAGCACATCTAATCCTTGACATTGTTTCGCTGAAGAGCAGACATAGGGGCGTGAGGGCTCCCCTGTGAAAATTCATCTGTGTAGGCATCTGTGAAGCAGAAAATAGAGATAACTGGAGTAGTAAGCACTTGAAAAAAAGCGATATGTGCTTTAGGGCCCAAGAGAGTCCACATTAATCTCGTTAGGTATATAATTGCTAATTCTCCATCTCACTTTTCCTGTGTAAAGAACCAAAGTCAAAAACAACATACAAACAAACAAGCAAAATAACCCTGCTCATGGAACAGCGGGCAAAGTGCAGAGGAAGGTGAGAAAAGACCAACCAGAATGTTCTGTGCTGACTGGCTGTGTTCTCCCCAACCCACCTCCACTTCCTCTTTTACTTTCTCATTTCACAGCCTTCTTTACATTAAGGAGCATTAGAGTCATTGAATTAAGAAGGAGCCTCTGAGGTCTTCTAATGAAACAATTTCATTTTGCAGAGGACGAAACTGGAGTGCAGAGACAGTCAGTGACTTGCGCAAAGTGACACAAGGTAGAGTTGCACTGAAACTCTCTTCATGTGACACTTCCTCGCTTTGCTCAAGCCGTCCCTGAAGAGTGTTGCAAAGAAGCCTTTACTTCTGCCTGTGCACCCCTGGATATATTCCCCAATAACAAACGAGCTCTATAATTTCATTACTACTTAATAAAGACAGCTGAAGCAACAGAGAGCAGTGCCTAGAAGTCAGACAACCTAGGCTCAGACATTAATTCTGCTCCTTACGCAATATGTCTTCTTGGGCAAGTTATTTACTTGAGCTTTAGTTTCCTGATCTGTAGAAGAGAATGCTGATAATGTCTGCCCTTAAGGTTGTAGTGAGGACTAAATGAGATAATCCTCATGAAAGCATGCAGCACTATGTATGGTAACTATTCTAACTATTATCATCAATAGTAAGCCAGTAGTCCTTTAGATGATGAGATTAGAAAGTAGCCTGTAGAATTTTCCTAATATTCCCATTCTCAGTTTCCCATAAAATGGGAAAATTAAAAGAGAAAATTGACATTTGTGGCTAAATATAACTTGGGAAGTCATTGTCAAACTATATAAACTATTTATGGCTGGGGCTTTGGAAGAATCTGAGGTTCCTCATGGATGAAATGTGAAATTAAAAATGCAGCATCTTTTGGGAATTCAGATGAATTTGAAATAATTAAGATGGAGATAGTCTCTTGTATAAACTGTTGAAATAACGTATCTGAATGGCAACTTAACTGACCCATGACTGCAGGTCAGAAGAAACACGCAGATAGAGATAGTCTGCTCGAGCCCTCACCTCCTGAGATGAGGAAAGTAAGATCCACAGCGGTGGAAATATTTGCTCAGGGGGTCACCACCAGTTACTGGCTAAGCCACAACCCAAACCCATGCATGATGAGGCCTAGTTCAGTGAAGAGATCAGTATCCAAAATCAGGTAGATTGACACAGAACTCCTCCTGAGTCGCTGGTCCCTGTGCACCTCTGCTCCTCTGCCAGGCTTTGTGGTCACGCTCCCTCAGATACAGATGTTACCTGATATCTCCTCCTGTTTCTACATATCTAGCATTTTGGGTGCATAGTCATGATCCTTAGCTTGAGGCTAAGTTGTGTCATCCATCTGGCCAGGCCTTGGAGCCAAGCAAGCTTTCCCCTTAACACTCAACTCTCTGCTTTACGTTTCCAACAGTGACAGTTTCAAGGCCATGTTCCTAAGCTTGGACTCCAGTAAAGTCCATGAAGGACCTCAGGGGTCCATGAACCCCTAGACTGCATGTACAGTTTTGTGGGCTTATTCCTTTTTCCCTTTTATAAGGACCATGACTTTCACTAGATTTTTTTCTGTTTTTGAGGAAGATTAGCCCTGAGCTAACATCTGCTACCAATCCTCCTCTTTTTGCTGAGGAAGATTGGCCCTGAGCTAACATCTGTGCCCATTTTCCTCTACTTTATATGTGGGACGCCTGCCACAGTGTGGTTTAAGCAGCGAACCCCGGGCCGACAAAGAATAACGCGTGAACTTAACCGCTGTGACATTGGGCAGGCCCCTCACCAGATTTTTTAAGAGACCTGTAATCTTCAAAAAGGATTAAGAACCATCAATCAAACCAGCTGGGCCTTTTTAGTGTGGTTAGATTGCCCATCTTCCACTGCTTCTCCACTTTGGGGTAACTTAAAACACCACTATGTGCTAAAGCACAGTTCCTTGTAAACAGTAGGTGCTCACCAAATATTTGTGACCTTAACTTTGCTTTAAAAGGGCTTTCCCTGAAAACTGCTTTTCCAGTCCTTTATTTGCCATTTTATCACATTTTCATCTTTTTCTAAGCAGCTTTCAAGACTGAGCTGGTTTTGGGTCGTCTGGCCTCATATCTCTGTTTTTCTTATGCCATCTCGTCAGACCAAATTATTTTCATGTGGTCCTGAATTTCCTATTCTTGACTGCCACAATTTTATATAGTAATCCCACATAGTAAATGCCCTACTCTTTAATGTCTTTAAATAATTTTGTGTCTCATTTTCATGGAGCAATTATCATATCTGTTTGCAATGAATCAATGAAATTTAGAACTGACGTAAGTCTCAGATTTACTAATGAGAAGATCAAAATCCAGATGACAGATAAATTAATTTGCCAGTGATCACACTGTTAGAGGTTAGCAAATCCCGTCCTAGACTGGATCTTTCTCTGCCTCTCTCAATCTCTTATTCTCCTTTAAAAATTGAGATTTAAGTACAGAATTACAATTCCCTGCAGGTTATTGAAATCAACTTGAGCTAGTTAGTGGTTCAGTGTGATGTTACCATCTGATGATCAAACTTTAAGCAGATGACACGTTAGAACCAAGTTCTGTTCATGGGAATTGAGATGTCCTCATCTGTAGTCAGCCTTCCTGATGCTCTGTCCACAGGTTTCTTATGTGACCTTCACCCTGAGTATCTAGTCAGGCTCCTGGGTGTCACCAGAGGAGAACCTGTCTCATCTGATTAGTCTTATCTGGGTCGCTCTTCATCTGCCTCTTAATGATTGTCCTTAAACTACCCACAACCTATAGCTTCCACCCACTGCACCTTTCATTATTTTTCCAACCAGCTCATCCACTTTCCCTGAGTATTGCTTGCAATACGAGTTGAGTTTGTCACGAGTTCATGGTACTGTTCTCTAGAGGCTCAGCTTTGAGTGGTGCTGGTTCTTCAGCTGAAGCAAGAGTTGCCATAGGAACAGGCCTACATGTTTCCTTCCTGCACAGGAAGTGGACCTGGGCATTGCACGGCTGTTTTTAGAGCTAATGAAGGCTCGTAGTGTTTGGCTTGTTAAGTTGCTGGAGGAAGATTAATGAGCCAAGAGGTATTTCTTTTTCTTTTCTCTTGTTTTCTGTTTTTTTTTTTCTGTTAAAATTGCTTTTGGTTGACTTCATTTCCAAATTATTTTTCTTCTTCTTGCCAATGACAGTGACATCGAAAGTTAAAACCACAACTGATTTTGGCCAGAGATAGCTTCACTCTCAGGGGACTTTATAAAGGTTTGCAGAGTGACTGAGGATGAGATGTGAGAGATACTGTCTTATAGTTGTGCCTGTTGGGAGCAATGAAGGCTTTACTCACAGGCCAGGAAGGCGGTTACCCTCAGGGTAGAACTGAAGGAAATCAGGAAATTATCTCCTTGTCCAAATATCTCCCTTGTTTCCCAAAATAGGTCCATTGCTGCCAGCCATGGGGCCTGAAATTCTTCCAATAGAGATTTCTTTCTCTTTATTATGAGACTGCCTCTCATCCAGCAATGTGAACTTGGTCAATTCTCTTAACCTCTGGGTTTCAATTTTCTCAGTGATAAATTAGGGGTCAGAATATATCACATCTAAGGATTATTTCAGCTCTGAAAAGCTCTGACTATACATGCCCAAAGAGGAATAATTTCTAAACCTATTATTCTGTCTTTAACACTTAAGTGTGAATAATTTTATTAGATCTCCCCTCAATGTTTTAATATAAAACAAGTAAATGTAGATGATCGTGGAAGAAGACAGACTCCAGGTACGCCCAGGTGAGGTCTTAGAGCATAAGGTCACTGGAAATCTGGGCCAAGGAGGGAGGTACTAAAAGGGAGGTAGGTCCAGAAAGAGGAGATTGATGGAAGGGTACTACAGACATAGTTACTACTTTGTCTAGAGAAATTTAGAGTCCTTTGCTATTTTGTGTCATTTCAAAAGAACAGAAGATCTTTAGATATAGAACCTAATAAATCAATCAATGAATGTTTAGAAAATTCCTGAACTATTCAAGCGTTATGGGAGATTCAAGAGAAACACAAAACTTAGTAGCTGCTCTCAAGGAATTATTAGTAATATTGGGTAGAACACATTCAGACATTTCGGGGAGGTATCACAGGGGCCTACAACTTCTCACAAGTTACCACTGAGGTATTGCAGGAGTTCACGGCAAGATTCAATGAATGGGAAAAAGTCAACTTTCTTTGGCAAGTATTCCACCAGTCTCTTGACACCCTCACAACTGAGACGGTATGTGCTGAGAGTGTTGATACTAGCAAGGCAGGCTGCGTTTGAAGGACAGTGATAATTTCTTTAACGATTTGAACTGGGGCTATTTGCTCCTTATTCAAGACTGCTTGTGCTATGTTGCTCCGTTTGTAGTGTATAGTTCACAAATGAGTTACTTCTTTTTTGTCAGTTTTATCCAGTAAATAGATGCTCATCACAGTGTGCAAAAATTCAGGCAGGTCAGAGAAAAGACTGGAATGAATTATATTCTTATTTTATGAAATACATTGAGGTGGAATTAGGGGAAAATCTCCTGAAAAATCACTGATAATTACAGAAGTCCACCAGGGCAAAGATGGTGCTAATAATAACCCCACAAACATCTTTCATGTCCACTGACCTTTGGCTAATGGACTATCATCTTCTCTCTCTCTCTGAAACAGATCAAAATGACTGAAAAGGCCCCAGAGCCACACCTGGAGGAGGATGATGATGAGCTGGACGGCAAACTCAATTACAAGCCTCCCCCTCAGAAGTCCTTGAAAGAGCTACAGGAGATGGACAAAGATGATGAAAGTCTAACTAAGTACAAGAAAACGCTCCTGGGGGATGGTCCTGTGGTATCAGGTGTGTGGTATAGGGATGGGAGCAGGTGGAGGGTCTCAGAGAAGGCACACATGTCAGCTATTCAGGAGCAGGTGCAAAGGAAAGCACCAAGTGCTTCCAGGGTTAAGCAAGTGAGGCACAGTCTATATATGCTGCCTAAAGCAATGGACTGCATAATTAAGGCTTTTTGGAAAGAAAGTGCAAGTCAACATTGAAACAGGCAAAGATAACACATAGGGAGGATTTAGAAAAAATTCCAGACTACCACTTAAAATTGTCTTCTCTTCATCTCTCACATTTTCTTCCTGTCTTCTCCTTCTCCCTCCTTACCTAACCATTCATCTCTTCCACATACACAATGGCAGACTAAGACATGGCCCAAAGATATGGATGGGCAGTGCCCAATTAGCAGCATACTTTACCCATAGTCACTTGGGAAATGTTTGCTATTGAGAATTAAGATGGATCTACAAGTGCCTGAATCAGAAACAGCATTGCTGTAATTTATAAGGCCATTAAGGCAAATCATGGTGAATCTGCCACTTCCATTTCTATTCTAGATGCAGATACCACTTTTCTTTTTATGTTCTCTCTCTCCTACTTGAAATGCACACACGTACACTGTACATACATGTCTCTTCCCTGTGCTTACGTTTCCTTTTACATCCTGCAGACCCAACAGCCCCCAACGTTACTGTTACTCGCCTCACCCTGGTTTGTGAGAGTGCTCCTGGACCAATCACCATGGACCTCACTGGTAAGTGGACACATCTGTTCAGAAGAGCCTAATGTTATCACTGGGAAAACTTGATCTTTGTCCTCTTTCCTAGCAAAAGGAAACCCTAGTAAGGTTAATCCCAGAGATAAGTGTGCTGGGACCAGTTCACAAATCATTGCTCTCAGAGTACACACTATTTACCATGTTTAATGAAAAGCCCAACCTCTGTCTCTATTTAACTGAAGAGAGTGCAGGTATAAATACTGGATACATTTACTTGTATCATATTTACTTCAGAGTTTTATCTCTACATGATAGCAGGAGAATTACTATTCATGTAAAAAGATTGCTAAACATCAGAGAAAGTATTGATCTTACATCAGCTACAGAACTTACCGGGAGGCAAGAAGCAATCTAAGACCTCCTGAATAATGCTAGGAATTCCATTAATTGAATACTCATTAATAGCTTAAAGCTCTGATTCTTTTTTTTCCCCTGAGGAAGATTAGCCCTGACTTAACATCCATGCCAGTCTTCCTCTATTTTGCATGTGGGTCGCCGCCACAGCATGGCTGATGAGTGGTGTAGGTCAGCACCCAGAGTCTAATCCTGTGAACCTGGGCCGCTGAAGCAGAGTACTCTGAACTCAGCTATTACATCATGAGTCAGGCCCCTCTGAATCTTTTAAATAAGCAACTTCCCCCAATATAGATGTACAAATTAAGATGTTGTTATTATGTTTCACTTTATTGCAACAAGGGTCAAGTCCTTTCCTGAGACTAGGTCTTGAGGAGATAAGGAGAGGCTGGGAAGGTGGATATTATGGGGAAAATGGACATCTGAGAGAAATGAGAAGAAGACCACAGAGCTAGGAGGTTGAAGGCATCAAAGGCAGGTCTTAAGTAAAAAGAAAATTTGTTACCAGATTCAAAAAGTGGACTCATGAGACAGAGCAAAGCATCACTCTAGATCAGTAGGCTTAGCAGCAAGGTAGTTCCCCTCCCACAGGACATATCCACTCTTTACCTTATATGGGCTTTTTTGTCAAAGGGAGGAAGCCAGAGGCTGAAAAGACACACTTCCTGTTCAACCGAAATCATTAGAGCAGAGACACCAATTCAGCTACCCCCACATTCTAGCATCTCTCCTGGAGAGAAACTCTCTCTATCTCTCACCAGGACTCAGACCTCTTCCTGTGTGAAATTGCGTAATGTTACCAGGTGCAACTGTCATTTCACAAGAGCAGGTCTGAATTAGCCCTCAGGAAATCTGTTCTGCTCAGAATGGCTTGATGATATTGCAGGGAAAACTTGGTCTCCGTCTATTTTCCCAGCAGCAGAAAACTCAGATTTGGTTTTCTGTTGCAAAGAGGCTAATGAGGTGAATCTCATATATGTAGAGAATGCTGGTACCAGTTCTGTGCATATGCTTCAGACACACACACACTCCTCCTGAATGCAAACTTATATAAGATCACATTGGTAAAACAACAGAGAATGACAGCCTTTCTAACCAGGAGACAGGAATTAGGGGCAGATCTCAGTTTCATGGAGCCTGAAGCTTTTATAAGTTAAGTGACTTGCCTTAAGAAAGACAATATGAAATTGCAAATGCAAAATTAAATACAAAAGTGAAGAGTTATTTAGAATAATAAAAAGAATCCAAAACAAGTAAATTTTTTTCTTTTTCTGAAAATTTAGGTGAGTTTATTCTGAGCCAAAATGTGAGGCCCATAACCCAGGGCCTTCCTTCCCCCAGGAAGGAAGGGCACCAAAGAAGTGGGGTGTACAGAGTGGTTATATACCCACAAAGAGGATGTTTCACATATGATTGAAATATCCCTTTTACAATAGTCATGAGACTCCTCTCTCAGCACAGCAATTGATGGACACAGCAGGGTGGCAGGTCTGTTGTCTCCATCTGGGTGGTCACAGGTGAGCACAGCAATCAGTTCCTAAGCTAGGGAGAGATCCTTATCCTTAAGGAAATGCCAATGTAGGGGAAGTTGCACATTTATCTTAAGGACTTTTGTTCTTGTCTTTGGGACATAGCCAATGCTTAAATCAGATATACAATGCATGCTCAATAGCCGTGTCAGGCCCTTTTGGAAAAACAAAGTCAGGCCGAATTAGGTTTACCCCAAATGGCTTCCTCATATACTTCAATATATCCTACTGCTTGCCATTTCTATTTGTCATTTTCATTTTCCCCTTTTGATCTATAATCTTTCAGTAGAAAGCATTGATGATCAAAATATTGTCCCTCAGCACCAGGGTGGTTACTGCTTGCCCTGGGTCCATCATGTCCCTTGGTGCTAGGCTTTTATCTCATTTATTTTCCAAGTTTTCCACATTGGGGGGAAACAGTGGACAGGCATAGAGGTATATATATTAACAGAGGAAGCATTTCATAGGTTATATAATTTTCAATTAATTTTAGGTTGTTGCACAAACATTGTATATGTGCTTTTTCATGATACTTCATGTTTACATTGTATATGATAATAGAATAAGTACAGGAACAATGATAATAATTCAACATATTTGAAAACATTCGTTTAAAATGAGTTCTTAGACATATTCCTTATCAGAAAAGGAAATTTGTCCAGGGTTATAAGACAGATCGACCATCTCAAGCCATCAAGCAATCATCACTCTAGTTTGTATGCTATTCTTACAACACTGAGTAAAGAAAACAACAATCAATTTGAATATTATGACTAGTACAAGAATTCCAAGAAGTAATAGAAATAGGAATTGCAATCTAGATTGAAAAAAGGGGACCAGTACTGGAAGGGAGCCAACCAAACAAATCGAACTGGGTGTAGGATCACGTAAGGCATTCGCCTGTTTTTTCATGTGCTTTAGCAGAGATGACACACTGGAAAATTCATCACATAATAAAAGCACAGCATTCAGTTTGAGTGGTTGTATACGTACCACCTTGGGATGCAGTAAGACTATCTAAAGCCATTCTGTCTTGAAGGACAGTCTTTCTCATTAAAGACATTTCAGTATTTAAATAAGGTTATTCCTGCCTGACCATCATTAAGGGCTTGTTGAGTAAATTTAGTCAGTGCTTCCATATGTGGTAATGACATCTTTTAGCCCCAAAGAAAGAGTAAATATAGCTGCTTGGTGGCCATACCAGTGGAACACTGAAGCAGCTCACCTGGCCTTAAAGAGAGGGAGATTAGCAACAGGTGTTAGCTCAGTGTGACTCCTTCCCTGCATCCAAGGGAAACTCAGGGTGCAGTATTTTCACCATCCAGACAGTAGCCAAGGCCAGCGATTTGTACCGCATAACCATTGAGTTCCATTAGGAGATACCCAATAAATGCCTGGCCTTCAAGAGCAGTCTGTTCCAAATTAATCACTTTCTTTAAGTATGATAGTATTCCAAAACCTTAAATGGGACAATTATAAAATAGGTAAACAGTTTAAGTAAAACAAAGGTTTAAATGAGGAGATATAAAGTTGGGAATACAGGCCTGGTCCAGAGTCTTGGGACAGCTGTCTACAATAGATGCTGTCTTCTTCTCATCCTGGTGTGGTCCTTTTCAACAGGGCTGCATTTATTTGACGTCTCTTTTGATAAATAAATTATCTAGGTTGTAGTCCACGATCCCTAAGTTCTGGGAGTTCTCTGTGAAAGAATCAGCTACCAATCTTTCATTTCTCTTAAGCTTCTCAATAAGACCCTGACAACAATGTAATACATCCCTTAAGCAAAGTTGGTTCGTATATTTCTTCATCTCATTGCATAGGCTGTTGTATTATTATTTCAAAAGGAGACAGCTGATGTTTACAAAAACTATAGATCTAAGATTAAGGAGCACTAGCAGAAGAGCTTTTGGCCATGAGAGAGTAAATGCTTCTGAAAGCTTTATAAATTGAGTTTTGAATGCCGTTAGTTCTTTCCACCAATCCTAAGGATCAGGGATGGTAAGCGTAGTGGAAATGCTGCATTATTGGCCAAATATTACAAATAGATTTAATTATTTGTCTGGTGAAATGAGTTCCCTGGTCACTGTGTAACTTGGTAGGAGTGCCTCAATCAGGAATTATTCTTTTCAATAATAACTTACCTAAAGCCATCACTCTTCTACAAGGAAAAGCCCCAACACAATGTGAGAACATTGAGATCATTACAAGATAGATTCATCCTTGAGATGGTGGCTTTTGGACAAAGTCCAATTGTCATACCTCAAAGGGTCCCTTAGGAAAGGAAAGTGGCCTTGTGACAAGGAAGTGGCTTCTCTGGATTATGCTTTGGGCATACAGCACAAGTATAGGCTTTATGAGCCACTGTGGGAGACCGTTTCCAAAAGTATTGTTTCGCCGTTTTGTGGCCACCTATATATTTTTTTTTCTTCCATAGCGATTTCCTGAGCCTACAGAAGGAAATCTCTTTACTGGGTCAGCAGAGTTAACAGAAAGTAGCAGGCATGCTTGAGGCTGGACAACATCTCCAGCTTGATAACATCCTTGCTTATCGTTTAAGTAAGACCCATCTGTAAACCACATTAAATAATAGAATGCAGTCGTGGTCTTCTCCCCAGGGTCACCTGAAGAATGCAGTGATCCAGGGTGGATGGGGAGCTCAGTGGGCCCCTATTGGCACCGAATTCTGGTTCAGTGTAGATTCCAGGTGGTCTCCAGTGGGTTTCTCTGAAATCCTGCTGTGACTATGCCAAGAAATGTCAATACAAATAATCCATAAACAACCTATAAATCAAAATTAGGGTGAGTTTATTCTGAGCCAAAATGTAAGGATCATAGCCTGGATCCAAAACAAGTTCATTTTTGAAGGCTGGAAAATACCACAAACATTACCAAATCTACAAAAAATAGCTGGTACACTTATATAATATTTTTCTTATATTTACTTATTGGAGCAGTAGGAACATATTCTTTAATCATTTTTTCATTTGACCACATTTTTGTAGCGTTGTTTTCAATACAGAGAATAGAAAGATAGTTCAGACTGTCCTCTAGGATGATTGATTTGTTATTGACAATTACAAAAGACATTTTCAAATATAATTCATTACTGGTAATGTTTTGCATACTCTTAGAGTTGTCATCAACCTTGGAGGAAAAAGCTCTATTATATTTCTTTCATATCTAAGCTGTAAGATTTCAGGGATTTCAAGTGTGTATTTGTGCCGGGGCTCATCTTGACTATTCTTTAAATCAAGGGCTGTAGGGACCACGTGGCTCCGATGCGCCCAGCAAATGATTCTGGAGCTTAAACTTCATTCACCTTTTTGTTTTTCTCCTTCTGAGGTGAATAAACTCTTTCTAAATCCACTTCCACAGGTGATCTTGAAGCCCTCAAAAAAGAAACTTTTGTGCTAAAGGAAGGTGTTGAATATAGAGTCAAAATTCACTTCAAAGTAAGTATCTTGTCCTGTATGTTTTTATAAAGTTTAGATCCTCCCTATCATAAGAGGAAAAAAAGAATCAAATTTCTTATGTGATCATGTTGGCATATTTTTCGTTTGTTTCTTTTTTCCCCTGGATCTGAATTGTCCTCTTCCCAGCTCTGAGCTCTACCTGTTGAGACCTACCCTTACTTCCTGCTTTTCCCAGCCAGGACTCTCTCCTTGAACTCTCCATTGATCACTTAAGCCAATGGGATCCCCTCTCTGTGAACTCCTGGTACTCCCATCCATGAGGCACACACCACTCTGTATTGTACCATTTGTGTCATTTCTCCCCTACTCAGCCTGAGCACCTTGAGACAGGGAGAGATTGTATATCCCTTCTTTCAAAATGTGTCATGCAAAACTCTGTAAATGGTAGATATTTAGCGAATGTTTATTGAGAAATAGATAAATGAATAAATCAATTAACAGGCAAAGAAAATAGGACAGACATAGCCTTAGCTGTATTTCCTCAATGATTACATAAATACAGGGAGTGGGGTCCTTGGTAAATAACTGAAAATTACAGTTTAGTTGTGGAGGAGGTGAAAAGGTAAGAGCAAAACTAAACAGATAAACTGACATATCCCAATGAGCAGCCAAAATCAAGGAGAAAAGTAACCTTGACTCTGAAAATAAGTAAGCCAGAAATTCACTGTTTGCCCTTAATTGCTTATACCTGTCTTAGTTGCCCCTCATTCACATTCAGTCATATCCTCCAGGGCCTGAGCTTCACCAAGGAAGCCTCTATCCGCCCTCTCTGTTCACTCACCAGGCCCTTCTTTCCTCTGGGTGCAGGGTGTGATTCAGGGTTCATGGACAACCATTCTCCACCACATGCAAATATGCCTCCCAATAATTCCATTCTGAAAATATTTGTTGATGCCCACTCTGTAATAGGCACTGAACTATGGTTCACGTCCTTGTTTCCTATAGAACTGCTCTTTACTAAAGCACCTGAGAGCTTGGGGAGGTGTTGTAGCCAAATATTCCTGGAAGGGCTTACACATCAGCCCAGTTTTTAATTATTAATGCTACTGCCTTGTCAATTTAGTAAGACAGTTTTTATCAAATGAAACATGAAAGGTAAAGTTTGATGTGAATAAGATCAGAAGGACTAGAGCATGGGCTTCTGCTATGAATGGGGAGGCCAGGGAGGAATGTGGTGCTATGGGGCCTCAGCAGTCATGGTGACACACTAGGGTGATGGAGGAGGCGGGCACGGAAAGGGGTTTTCACATCCCATCCACGTCAGAGATTTGAGCTTGTGTCTAACAGGAGAAAGATCACTCTCTACATGTAACCGACATAAAGTTGAACCACCCTGTGGCCTGTCCCAGCGTAAAGCTGTAGTTAGAAGAAACATCACTTCAAAATTTAAATTCAAAAATTATCCAAGAAAGTTTCCATTTACAACACCAGCAACACATCCTAACATCCTCTTCATCTTAGTTTCTCTCAGCGTTCTTTCTCTCCCAACACTCCACAATACTCGATAAAAACTTGGCTTGAGATGGTTCTTCCAGTTTCTCCCCCTTTTCCTTCTGCCTCCTAAGGAAGTGTAGTCTATCTGATTTCCATAGATCTCCCTGTTATTTATGTCACCAAGCGTCTTCCTTTTGTGGTGGGAGAGATGATGGGGAGGGGCGTGCAAGCAGGGGAAGAGAATACTAGAAACATTCATACTTTTCTTTTACCCATCTCAAACATATTTACGTTAAGTAGACCCGCAGTGCAGCCATAGAAAAACAGGAGATCTTTGTTTTGAAGTCCTTAGTACCACTCCACCACCATTCCTGTTTTTAGGAATTTTCCCACAAGACCACATCTCCTAATAGGCCCAAGGGACCAGCTTAGAGACTTCTAGAAAGATACATTCATTTTCCTTATCCCTATGAACCACACATGGGAGTAATTAGAAAGTTTGGGTTTCATTTTGTCACAATATTTTCAGTGACTCTGTTTTCGTTCTGTCTGCTTTTGATAGGTTTATACCACAGATTTTACTGAGTGACAGCTGAGAACCTAAGCTGGCAGTATTCATTGCTATGTTACCGCATTGCCAACAAAACAAAATGTAGCATTGAGAGGTTGGTTTAATTATTCTGTCCAAAACAAAAAGGGAGCCATAATTATTCTTGTGGAGAAATTATCAGAAGATGCTTTAATTTTTCATATCGGTGAACAATTAACCAAGCCCTCCAGTTAATGACGCAACGTCCACTTTAATTTGTTTGTATAAACATGACCACTGTGTAAAATTAACAGACAACCCAGTTCAGTCCTAGGTGAAATGAATCATGGAAAAACAAAGTGCTTGGGCTGTCTATATTTTCATTCTGTTTTAGTAGATTTCCTTTGAGAGGCTTGGGAAAGTAGCAAGATCTCAGATAACATCTGAAAATGACAGACATCAGAAATACTTGCCAGACACAAATGGATTTCACCCAGTATTTACATAAGGGAAGGACGTTTTCATGTGGCCCATCTCCTCAGCTCCAGACTCAGCCACAGTTACCGTACAGCCACGACCATCTTCTCAACTTGATTTTCCATTAATGCTTTTCTCCTTGTTGCTTGTTTTTCATATGGTAGACGGATCATTTCTGAGGTTAGGATTTTCAGTTATTTACATAATATTTTCCATTGGTACCCTTGTAACATTTCCTAAGACAAGGATAGTCTTCTAGCTGGTAGTATGAGGGAGGGAGAGCTCAACAGCATTCTTTGGACCATTGAGAAAGAAGAAATGTACTGAAAACTATTGAGACAATGTTTTAGTTAAATACTCCCTTCTCCAAACCAAAAATCACAATATTCAATGATAAAACCAGGTTGACAACGTTGAGTCTTGTGATGTCTTCTTTCCAATCTCTGCCTCACCGCCACACTAGAGCATAATAGTACACATTTTTATGTCTGTTTTTTGTTTTGTTTTTGTTTGGACTTTAGGGGGGTGGTTTTTTGAGGAAGATTAGCCCTGATCTAACATCCACTGCCAATCCTCCTCTTTTTGCTGAGGAAGACTGGCCCTGAGCTAACATCCGTGCCCATCTTCCTCAATTTTATATGTGGGATGCCTACCACAGCGTGGCTTAATAAGTGGTGGGAAGGTCTGCGCCCGGGATCTGAACCAGGAACCCCAAGCTGCTGACGTGGAGCACATGAACTTAACCACTGCGCCACCGGACCAGCCCCAGTAACACTTATGCTAAACTAAATCTTCAGTCCTTTCATCCTCAGAGAAGACTCAGCGAGGTAGAGTCAGCATGAAAGATGAGGAAAAGTGATAGACCTTCATTAAACTGACCTGCTTGGATTCTTCCCACCTCCAGGTGAACAGGGATATTGTGTCGGGCCTGAAATATGTGCAGCACACCTACCGGACTGGGGTGAAAGGTAAGGGACCCAGGCTTTACACTGTCCCAAACTCTGCTTCTTACTGATAGTTAAACTTCTGGTTATCAGCAACTGTTAGTCATAGACTCGTTTAAGAATCTGCTAAAAGCTGTGGACGCTCACCCCGGGAATAGGGCACATGTATACCTCTGACCTAGATATTAACGGCAAGGTCTACATTCAGGAGACCTAGTTTAGACTGTCAGCCGCTAACCTTCAGCTTTCAGCTTCTAGAATTCAACTTTATTACTCATAAAGGGGAAGAGTCACCAAGATAAGTTTGAATAAAATAAAGTACCTAAAAGCACTCTCAGAAGTAAAGAAAAAAGGTAGTTCAGAGATATAAAACCTGAGTGTCAGAGAAATCCAGGCCAGGAAAGACCCATCCAATGGCACGTGCGCTTGCTGGGATGGGAGTTGGTAGCACCATGGGTTCGGGGGGTGCGGGGCTGATGGAGGTGGGGCAGCACTCAATTTCCTAAACAAAGAAACAAGAAAAATACTCTTTCTAGAATTGAGAAAAGCTGTCGAATTAAAACCAATAATATAACATTACTTTAACCTACCATTGTTCTTGACAAGTTGTACCTAAACACCACATGCCTGGGGAAACTGTTCAGTTTTCTTCCGTTAATATGGGCAGGCAGAAATGAAAGGTGGAAGGCTGATGGGAGCATTTTTACAATTCCTTTTTACCTGAGGGGCTCTCTTCCCCCAGAGGTGTGAAACAGTAATGCACCAGTCAGTTCCGGCAAATCAATAAGGGATGGGGAGAACTTGTCCGATAAAATTGCATGACATGGAAAACCACTCAGTTACGTAAATTCCACAGAAGATTGTTGACCTGAAAGAACTTAATTGGTCTTTCCAATACCTAGTCTCATGAAAAATAGTTCTGTTTCCTATTTTCCTTTGGGCATAGAAACTACGTTGCATCACCATGATGTGTCTGTAGCTGTTCCTTCAAACTTATTCAGAACACTTAACAACTATGTGTTGCCTGCCTGTCTATCTACCTAGATGTATTTATACTTTCTAATTCCCTATGATTTTTAATATATGCCCCAACTATTCACCTTTTAATATCTTTGGTTGTCTATTTTAACCCTTTGTCCCAGTTATTTACTTCTTTTTTTTTTCTTACCAAATTATTGATTATCCCCTTTTATCCAATTATTCCAATCATGAATTCTGTTCATTCTGATCATCAGATATTACCTTGTCTCCCCTAATTAGTATGTTCATAGAATGATAGTTTGTAGATAGAAGACCCTTGAAGTTTATTATATATAGAAAGAAACAGAAGCCCCAAAATATCATATGACTTAGGTAGCTACAGAGCTGAGACCAGAACTCAGGTGTCAACTAGTTTGGGATTTTTTGTGGTATAATCCCTACATCTCCATAAAAGAGTCTTGATCCCCATCCATTTAGGGCACTGATTCCCCAACTTTCCTGATATTCAGAATCAGTTTGATGCTTTTTAAAAACATTATTTCTTAAAACCCACAGCAGATTACTGAAACATAGTCTCTGACACTGGGTCAAAAGAACCTGTATTTTTAAAAGGTACTCCAATAAAAATTTTTTTAAAGAAAAAAAGATGCCCCAGGTACATCTGATGTTTAGTCAGACTTGGAAACTGTTGCTCCTGGCTTTGTTCACTGTAAACTGTGCTCCAAATTCTCCAGGTTGCAGTGTTTGTTTTTCCTCTCTCAGACTCTTACCCGAATGAACTTTTCTTTCTTCCTAGTGGATAAGGCAACATTTATGGTTGGTAGCTACGGGCCTCGGCCAGAGGAGTATGAGTTCCTGACTCCAACTGAGGAGGCTCCCAAGGGCATGCTGGCCCGAGGCACTTACCACAACAAGTCCTTCTTCACCGATGACGACAAGCATGACCACCTCACCTGGGAGTGGAACCTGTCCATTAAGAAGGAGTGGACAGAATGAGTCCGCCTGCCCATCCCTTTCCTTACCCATGCCCCATGGAAGAATCCTCTCAGTCAGTTCACCACCCTGTCCCTCCTCCCTGTTCACAGCTGGGTCCCTTCTCCAATGCTCCTCACATTCTCTTGTTGATGCATCTTATCCCACATTGTCTCTCAAAGTGGTCTCTAGCACAAGATGCTTAAAACCCAGGCTTCATCCTGCCCGCTGCCTCTGATCCCCCACCATGGCCAGATCTTTGAAGTTCGCCAACTCAATACACAATCATTTAATATTTTCTCCTCTTATTTCCATTTGAGCAACTAGAGACCAGGAAATGGGCAAACTATCACTAACAGTCCTTTTGCCTTGGGTTCCAGTAGCTCATTCCCATCCCTAGATTCTTCTGTGGTTGCTGCTGGCTCAATGAAGGTCCCTAATCATATTCCCTGTCAGTTGGGGTTCTTCTTTTCTGGGAGACACTGTAAACAGCACAAGAGAGTAAATAAAACAGTTGTACAATCCGACTGAGACCCTCATTTACCTGCTTTCTTCCTTCGAACAGATATGGTAATTGGATGGTTCACATTCACAAGTTTCCTCAGGGGGCTGGTGGTGGGGCACAGGAGAGGAGGTATCTACATCAGTGGGAACAGTTTGATCCCTTTGTTCCAGTGTGATGGGCAATGAACATTCAGAATATGAACGGTAGAAAAATCTCAACTTATTTTATTTTATAGTATTATCATATGTAAGTTTCTTCTAAGCTTGAGACCTGTATGTCCCACTGCCTGTGGGAATCTCTTGGATTTCGGCAAACATCTGTGGGCCAAAGCAGACACTGTTTCTCTCCTGCTGAAGATTTTTCAATGGATTTCCATCACCTACAAAATAAAACTGAAGCTCCTGCGCTTAGTGTATAAGGCCCCCTGCGATCTGGCCCCAGCACGCCTTCCTGTCCATATTTACCATTCCCTTCCCTTCGTAATACTCAATTACTAATAAAGCTCTCACATGTGACATTAGCATCTCTGGGCTTTGGCTTTTCACACGAAACTCTCCACCTTTGTTACCTGGTGATATTTTATTTACCCAGGCCCCTACTTAGGCATCCCTTGCAGGAAGAAAGCCTTTACTGAACCTCACCATTGGCCTGAATGCCCTTAGGCTGTACTCTCACAGCACCCTATGAGTTTCTCAATTTTTTTACCACCTTCCTTTTTATGTTTCAGTGATCTGTTATTTGTCCATCTCTCACTTTAACAATCTAAGCTGGGAGAGAGGCTGGATCAGATCATAGTTAACTTTTTATTCCTAGTGCTTAGGTCAATACCTAGCATAGAATATATTTTTTTTATTTAAATCAACTGACCTGACTTTCTTCTGGTTGGTTATGTTCTGAGGCCCTGTCACTGAACTTGGTCTTTTATCTCAGAAGTTGAAGGTCCCCCTAGAGCCAGCTGCAAAGTTCCCAGAGCACTAATAACACCACAGCCAATTAACCACAGAGCAGGCTGCCCCGCGTCAGTATCCCAAAACACCACGTCCAGGGCTCCGAGCAGGAGCAGGAGAACAATGGAAGCCGCCCAGTCCAGATGCCTGTTTCTGTTACTGCTCTTCACCTGCGAGCTGTCCCCAGAGGTTGCTGCAGAAGTTCAGGAATCCTCAGGTAAAAGAAAAAAGCACTTGGGTGACCACAGGGTGAAAGCGTTGTTAGGAGAAGGGAAGGGAACACAGGAGTACTCTGGGTACTTTCCTCCAAACCCAGAAAACTTTCCAGGAAATGCCAGATAAAGACCTGTGTTGCCTAGTGGAGAAGAGGGAAGTCTGCCTTTATCCTTCAGAGAGAGGCCACCAGGTGGGGTCATCTTCCACGTTAGTGGAAAAATAAAGCCTTGGAATGGTAACCGCACCCCTAGATCTCCTTGACCTTGGTATAAAGAGAAAAAGTAGAGATACCCTCATTATTTAGAGCTGCCGCTTCTCTGCTCGGTACCCAAACACCTTCTGCCTCTCTCTGACTCCCTGTCTCTGTCTAGATGGTGCCGGTGGCTCCCAGGAAGCTGTGTGGCTCACAGACGTCCCAGCTGCCATGGAATTCATCGCTGCTGCTGAGGTGGCTGTCATAGGCTTCTTCCAGGTTTGTCCAGATACTCCACTTTCTATTCCCCCAGAGAACCAGAAATGGTCTACCTCAGGGAGCCAGCACAGTCACCTGCTGGCCAGGTGACATGCATTAGAGGCCAAAGGGCACAGAGTCTGCTTTCAGCTGGTCAGTCGAGATCTCTCAATTTCTAGACATTCCCAGTCTCTCTGAATTATCTTTCTTATACTTGCTTCAAGATTTCAGAGGCTGCCGACTGGGTCTCCTCATCTACGGATGATATAAGCTTAAGTCAATATCTGGATTGCTGAGGCAGGGGCTGGAATAAACCCAAATTCTATCGTCCAGACACACATTAGTCAATAGTTATTTCTGTCTAAAACCTTACCAAATGGGTAGCCCCTCCTTCTTCTTTCTCTTTGTCTGCTCTGATATGTTGAAAAAAGATGGCATTTTGTATATTAAAAGTATTAGCCTCCATCTTCCAGAATGGCTGCCTGGCTAATAAAAGGAGCCGTAAATGAGAGAGCATCCTTCCAGCCTCTTTATCTTTCTCTGGAGACAACATCCGGGGATTCTCACAGCTGATCAAGCCCCGACTCTCTCCTTGCAAACCTTCTTGTCTGTTTCCATTGATTAATTCCATTCACCATCACCCTGTCAATTCTGTACACACAGTCAGAAGTAGCTGCGATGAGATGGAAGAGGGGGAAGGAAGACAAGGGAGCACATTTTTTAGTGATGAGCGATCTCTAAACAAAAACAGCCGCCCTCAGGAAGGCAAGGGGTGGCAAGAAAGTGGAATTAGATGCAATAACATAAACAGCCACCAGATGCCGCCACTAGATCCCTGAGCAAGTCCATTCTAAGGAGCAGAACACAAAAAGAGAAAGCCTAGATCGACAAGTGTTCATAGCCTCAAATGAACTCCACACACCCTTTCAGATGAACTCCTTCCGCTTGACCCCAGATGCAAGTGGCCTTGCAGCTTCTTTTCTCTTTAGACATTTCCTCCTTTAGCCCAGAGAGGTGTCAGGGAAGAATACATTCACTCCCAATTATTGCCTGGAGCTGGTGCCGGCTAAGTTCCCGTGATAGCAGGGAAAATGATGCCAGCTTGCTGCAGAAGGACTGGAATCATCACTCAGAAGTGACTTCCCTGTTCCCAACTGCCACCTGGGTTCCAGAGTTACAGCAACACATGAACAGTATCTTCATGGACAATAGCTCACAGTGGAAGGAGCAGGACTATTCTTCCATGTCCTGCACAAACCTTTGTTAATAAAACTTCTAAGCTTCCATTTTAAATTTCTTTTTTTTAAAGGTGTCCTTTTTGGTGAAGAAGATTGGCCCTGAGCTAACATCTGTTGCTGATCTTCCTGTTTTTAATTTTTTTCCTCCCCAAAACCCCAGTACACAGTTGTATGTCCTCGTTGTAAGTCCTTCAAGTTCTTCTATGTAGGATGTCACCACAGCATGGCTTGATGAGCAGTGTGTATGTCCGCACACACGGGATCCAAATCGGGGAACCCTGGGCCACAGAGGTGGAGTGCACAAAATTACCACTATGCCAGGGGCCAGCCCCTATTTTAATTTCTTTATTCTTTTAATTTTTTTACTGTTTATTCTTTTCTTGGCCCTTTTGACAGCACCTATTTTTTACTTTTGCATTTCTTCTTTCCTCCCTAAGTTGTTCCCAAAACATTTGCCTCCTGGGCTATATTAATGATGATGCAGCCCAACTCTGCAGGCCTCTATGATTTTGAGGTTCCCCTCAGCTATTAATAAACTTCAAGTTCTATGGTAAGGAGTGCTAGGCTTAGCCACAATTTTCTAGTTACCTATTAACCCACCCAGCCTGGAAAATTCAACAATGCCATTGCAAATTTAGCCTGTGTTCTCAGCAGTAAATATTTCACGGGATAATAAATCAAGTCTATGATTTCTGATATGAGTGAGCACATTTCTATTCTCTATTCTGTTTCTATGTGTCTCTCATCTAAAATAACTTCTGTGGGTTTTTTTTTTTCCTCTTGTTTTTAGGATTTAGAAATACCAGCAGTGTCCATATTCCGTAGTATGGTGCAAGATTTCCAAGACGTGTCATTTGGAATCAGCACTGATTCTGAGGTTATGGCTCACTACAACGTCACTGGGAACGCCATTTTCCTCTTTCGGCTGGTGAGTTGGGTGGGCAGCTCAAGGCTTCTCCCAGTTGTTCCTTAGGTTGTGGATTCACAAACTTGTGAGACTAGAAAAGAGTCTATGTCGTTAACACTAATGATGATGCCAGAGTCAGGGACAATGATGGCAAGGATGACGGCTCAGCTCAAGCTTCCCAAACAGATACTGTCATGAAATGGGAAGAGGACTGGACTGAGAATCAGGAGACGAGATTTGTAGCACTGCTTTGTCACTTACCAGCCATGTGACTTGGGCAGGTCACTTAACATTTTTCAGCTTCAATTCTTTCACCTATAAAATAAAAAGATTTGACCATTTCATTCTAAGGTCATTTTGAGCTCTAAAATTTTATATTTTTATATCTTTGGGAGTTCACTTACATTTATCAAGCATAGATTAAACAACTACTGTCTGCCTTATGCAAGATATTGATAATAAAAATATAAGTATATTCTCCTCTCTCATAGCTTTTAAAATATAGCAGAGATTGTAAACATAATCTACAAGTATCTATAATACAAAGAGCATCACTATGGATAAAGTATTATAAGGGTTTAAAGGATAAAGGCAGTGTAGGAATTCTGATAAAAAATTGATGAAGGAGACAACTGAACTGGGATTTAAAGGACAGACAAAATTTGGGCAAAGTGGAGGAGAATTCATGGCCAAGGTGGGAAAAAAAATTAAACTTAGGAAAGAGTGATCAGGCCTATTTGACTGGATCTCAGGGTACATGTTTTGGGGAAATGAATATAAAACAGAAAAGCTTGATTGGAAGCATATTGTGGAGAAATTTGAATACCAGCTTAATGGGTTTGCACTTAATTTAGTTGACACTGGAAAACCCCTAAAGCCTTTACACCCGGGGAGTAACATGAACAGGAATGTGTTTTAGCAAGATTATTTGGCAGCAATGGGTAAGATGTATTGTTAGGCAAAAAGACAAGAGTAAAGAGAACTTTTGTTAGGCTGACAAAACAGATCATGTACTAAGAGTCTGTAGCAGAAAGAGAGCAATAGAAAGTGAAGAAAGGCAGGTCCTGCAAGGATATCAAAACTACGGAAAGGAGGCCAAGTTTCAAGCGAGGGTAACTAGGAATAGTGAGGGCACATACAGAAAGAGGGATTTACGGTGATTTCGTCAGTTGTTGAGCTTTTATTGTTGGTGGAATATCAAGGTAAAGATGACCAAAGTCCACTGGAAATGAGAAACTAAGCAAGAGATAAAGTTTGAAGATTTCTGGACTGAATGTCCTTCCTCTTCTAGCCTCCAACCTCTCTATCTCGTTCACTTCTCATCCAAACCTCTTTTAAATGTGCTCTATATTCAGTGTCTCCAACTCTCTTTAAGCTCTTAAATGCACTGCTATCTAGTTTATGCTCCATCAGTCCATTAAAACTGCTGCCATCCCGGTCAGCATGGCTTCCGTATTTCCAAATCCAATGAACGCACATTAGGTCTTATTTTACCGGACGTTCCTGCCATATTTGACACTGTTGACCACTCTTTTCTCTTTAATATTCTCTCTTTCCTTGACCTCGAGCAGCCTTCGACTCCTGGCCCTCCTCTTCTTTTCTTAGTCTCCGTGAGACCTTCTCTTCCTCCATCTACACTACTGCCTGACCCAATGCTCTTCTCAATCTAGGTTATAGAATCCATGCTCAATGGAGGCAGAGACTGTTCGTTCACTACTTCAACCACAAAGACTGAAAAAGTGGTGCCTGCCAGGGGCTTGCCCTGTGGCCTAGTGGTTAAATTCAGCACATTCTGCTCTGGCTGCCTGGGTTTGGTTCCCAGGTGCCAACCTGCACCACTCATCAGTGTCCATGCTGTGGCAGCAACCCACTTACAAAATAGAGGAAGGTTGATACAGCTGTTAGCTCAGGGTGAATCATCCTCAGCAAAAGAAAAAAAAAAGTGCCTGCCATGTAGTGGGTGCTCGTTAAGTGTTTGTTGAATAAATGAATATGTAAATGAATGAATTAATTAATTAATTAATGTGTAATCCTTAGGTAATATAATTCTTTCTCATATTTGACTATTATCTGTTGCTGAGGATTTGGAATGTTTTACCTCTAGCTTCGACCCCTCTCATGATTCAAATGCTTGCTGGATATAACTATTTGGATACTCTCAAAAGCGCTACAATCTTAACATGCTCAAAACTGAATTTATCATCTGCACCTACTGAATCATGTACTATTCTTGAATCATGAATAGTGTATCGTTCAATAAAATGATACACTATTTTATCGAATGACTATGTTCATTCAGTCTGTAATTTTTGCCAATTGTACTCTATCTTATTGAACCTATATTTTCCTCCACTCTTTCTACTTCATTTCTCATTTAGACTCAGCATCTTTGGCATAAACAATTTCAAAAGCTTCTTAATTGATCTCCCTTTACTACTTCATATCCAATTTCTAGATTGGTATCAAAATGATGGATTTAAAATGGAAATTTGACCATGGCACTCCTTTCTTAAAAATTCTTCAATATTCCCCATTTCTTACAAGATCAAAAGGATGATATTTAAACATATAGTGTTTTATGACCTGGCAACTACCTGCTTTTCTATTCCCTTTTCCAGCACACTCTCATCCTGGGCTTTAAACACTCAATACCCAACTATACATGGTGTGATGGTACAATTCCATGATTTCACATAGGCTATTCCTCTGCCTAGAAAGCCACCACCCCTACTGCCCCCTATCACTTAGCCTCACCCAGCTAAGTCCTCCTCATACTCCAGTGAATCAGTTCAGGCATCTTATCCTTCGCAAAGCTTCCCTGGAATCTCCAAATTGGCCCCATTTTCCCTCTAGACTTCCTTATCTCTATTTTCATTTACCACTTTATAGTGCACGGCATGTATTTATGCAGCTGTCTCACCTCTTACCCAGTTAGACCACGAGCTATTCAAAGGGAGGAACCATGACTTATTTATCTTTGTATTCCAAAGGTCAACAATATACCTCAGGTACCTAGAAGACACTCAGAAAGTCTTTGAGGAACTGACTCACCTCCAAGAGTCTGTCTGAGGGCGCATGAGTCCCTTCGGCAATCTTTCCCCCACCCGGACAGCAGTTGCAGGTTTGCATTTTTACCATTGTGAAACAGGAATAAAGCAAGCCCTTCTGTGAAAAGCTTTGGTAAGAAAGCTATGGAAGGTTAAGCTAATGTCTTTTATGTTACAGTCCAACCATTGGCAGTAACCCTTCAATACAAACATTCGAATCAGCTCCAGCTCCACAAGAACCTCTGCCCGAGTCTGTTGTTTGTGAATCTCACGAAGGTGTGATTTAAAAGTCTTGGTACGACCAAGATACACATGTGGGGAAGAAAAACAAGTGCTGGCGCTTCCAATGTCTCGGGCTGCTTTACAGCCTCTAATGGGCTCATTAGCTTTGCTTACAACTGATTCTTTATAAAGCCCCGTTGATGACTTCCCAGAGCTGTTCGCTGTCCTTTAGCATCTGTTTTTTGTTTACCACTAAAAGACAGACCCACTCTGAGTGAACTCTTGGGACCTCTGGGGAGAAGATTATTGAGGAGCCTTACCGAAAACAAACACACTGGTTCCTGCCCCACTCCTGGTCTGGGGAGGCTCAGCTTTTCGATAAATATTTTTTTCTCAGATTACACTTTGAAAAGTTGAGTCCATATTTGAATAGGATTATTATTCAGGAGTTTGGGGTAACTTTTTTTAAAGAGAGCATCAACCAAGATTATTCTTTTTTACATTGGGAAACTTGAGCCTTTTGCAAATTTTTTGTACCTACTTTCATCTTAGATCTAGTTTCTTCTGTTTGTTTGTTTGTTTGTTTTAGTGCCTAATTTATGATAAGCACTCTGCTAGGTATTTTCCTATGTTCTACCATTTAATTCTCACGAGAATCTGATTAAATCATTATTATCATCCCTGTCTTATCAATAAGAAAACTAAAGTTCTATGAGATCAATTTGGTTTCCCAAAGTCTCACAACTATAAAGTAACAGATACTTGCTTCACACCAGCATTGCTGACCCTGAAGCATCCATTTCTTACTGTACTATAGTGACTCCCTAAGATGGTTAAGCTGGAAGAAAACCTTTGTTTTACTGCTAGATTTTATCTACTCTAATGCCGTTCTTCTAAAGCCTTTTTTTTTTTTTTTCCAATCACTATCTCCTAAACCATTTCTCTATGCCCCTGGCACTATTTAATCAAACTCCAAGATTATTTCCCAAGGTTTAATCTAAGCACTACATAATTTGGCAAAGACATTTCAGAATTTAGATGTATAGAAATTTCAATTGTAAGAACATATTTAGAGATAAGCTGAAATAATGATAAGTGAAGAAATAATAAGACTATAGTGAGCTGACATTACCAAATGCTTGAAACGCTGGAGCAGTAAGAGGCCAGCAAATCATTCACATCATTCTCCAAAAATAGTGCAAGCTGACTATATAAACGTTATCAGGAAGAATTTAAGTAAAATGGAATAATAATAAGTTGTGTATGACGACCTGTCAGTTTGAGGATACAGGTTGTCTTTTGTGAGACAGAGGAAGACCCTCCACACTCCCCAACAGGGCTCTTATTGTTGCCCTCATAGAGATACAACCCTGGGTCGAATAAGCCATGAACCTACCCTAAAATGGAATTTCAGATATTATGTGAATGCTTACCCTGCTTTGGGTATTCTCAATCACTTTTATTTTAAGAAACGTAAGGATCCTAACTTTGACCCAATGGGATAGTAATGGAAACACAGTAGAGGCATTCTTGCATCCATTTGACAGATCTTTGTGGCATTCCTATTATAAGAAATGCACATTGCCAAACAAAGAGAATCGGAAGGAACTAGTGCAAAAAAATAAACTGATAAGAAATGCAAGAAGTAAGATGTGTCAAATTATTAAATATTTTTTCTAAAGTACATATTTGTCAAAGATATGGTAAGCTATGCAGCTTATGAAAACAAACCTGGGGCATGAGGGCACTTGTTTAACAGATGATTTCTCTGTGCTACCCAAGATATTTAATATTATAACTGCAGTGTCCACTAAGACAACTTTAACACATTTTATGAAAAGTTGGGCGGGTAATTAGAGAAGTTCCATGGAATACTGCTGAAATGCTAATGAACAGAAAAGGAGTGATTGAATCTCTTGGGATAATGTGCTATAGTGTCTTAAAACATAAAAGAAGCCACTTCTAGTCCTCTTGGGGAAACTCAAAATTACGTTTTAAAGTGGCCTCCCTTCTGGTTTACTGCTTCTGTTTTTCTTCTGGTCCTTCTTTTCTTGGGGAAAGAAATAACATGTAAAATTCTTTCCCCAAACTGAAAAAATACATAAAAATTTTTTTTCCCAACTCTTGGTTCCAGGGTCAGATTTTCTTTCCAGTGAGTTATGCAAATAATTCCTTTTACAGAAAGGAGATATCCTCTTCAAATGTTGTTTCCAGGAATCCTACACATGACTGTTCCAGAGTTTATTAGTTTAAGAAATAGTGAAATAATCAGGCATGTTTTGTTAAAAGAAGCTCCACAAACTGGAGAGACTTTAGGAGGGTGGTTTTATGAAAGCTCTTTGCTTCTTAAAGAATGTTATCACCACTTAACATCCTGTGCCTCCAACAGACCGCATTCCTTAAGTCCAGAAACACCTGGAGTCAGTGGTGTTTCCTGTTCCCCCTGTTCTGGGAAATGTGAGGGACTGCCTGGAACAGAGAGCAGAGTGGGAGGGGGCCCCTGGCCAGAGCACAGCTATGTCTGCGGAGGAGCAGTGCCAGGCTTGGGAGTTCCTAGAAAAATAATCAGGAAGTATTTAGACGTATTAAATATTAAAAGGGCCCTGATTGCGATTATAATAGTGATGATTTTGATGGTTGCAATTAACAAAGCCTTAAGTATGAAGGAGACATGCCATCTGGCCAAGGCAGGACTTCAGCAGCAGTAAAGATCCTGTGCGCTCATTGTCTGTCTCTCCTCACTCTTCCTGGCTTGGAGAGGAGGATGGTAGAAGTGGGGGCAAGGACTCCACCCAAGATGATATTTTCTCTTGCTTTTATATTTCTGCCCCAAGCTCTCTACTCAGAACCTTGTGAATTTTAAAACAATTGAATATAGGAAGGGAGTTCACATTTTAAAATATCCTGTGGTTTTTATGAATTTTTTTCAAAATTCTTTTTTGGAAATACAAACATTTTCTGCACATCTAGATTTATTTCATAAATTTGAGTTGTGAAAAACAGTTCATAAAATAAAGTGATTAAATTGCTATCTGAGTGCATGTCAACATTTCCGTGCCTCAGTGCCTAACATATAGAAGGCAATCAACAAATAATTCATAAACAAATGGATTATAAAAGAATAACCACATATATTCAGGATTTATATAATTAACCATAAAGAGCGCAATGGGCCTTTTAGAGGTTCATATTGCTTTTAATTAACCCAATGGGGGACCATCTTGAACAACAGAAGTGAAAAATAGAAAATGGGAGTCATCATGGAGATGACAATAATGAACAATTTTGGATTCTTACTGTTTAGCAACTTTAATTTACCTCTGCCTGAATTCCCTCCTGCAGAAACTAAAATGAGACCTACCTCTGACTTTGCTGGGCAGACTGAGAGAAAGTATCTTGGAGGTAAAAGGATGGCACTAATCCAA
The DNA here is from genome assembly GCF_041296235.1 of Equus asinus. Taxonomy (NCBI): domain Eukaryota; kingdom Metazoa; phylum Chordata; class Mammalia; order Perissodactyla; family Equidae; genus Equus; species Equus asinus. Next base: position 26,638,287 of record NC_091811.1, on the reverse strand, counting down.
GGCAAGATCTGATTGGGGAGGATCTATATGAGATAGCAGTTGTGAGGGGAAAGGGTTAAGGAGATGTCCAAGGGGGGGTGGCCCAAAGATCTCAAAAGTGATCCAAATTGTTTTAGGAAACAGAGAAAATTGTTCAGGACCTAGCCCTGATAATTTTATCTGCAGGCATAATTGCTATGGGTGATGGGAGCTTTATCTTGTGTCTTTATGGGCACAGGTAGATTGGAGGATGGGAGTGGGAAGTCCTGGGAACGATGATTGGCAGTATGAAATTCTATCTTTTAATATATCTAAATATGGTGGAAAAGTTGTTCTAAAATGCAAATCTGGGAGAACGGACTGCGTAACTAGACAATCCCTTCCATCAAAGATGATTTTTTAAAGCCTGGGCAAAAAAAAAAAGATAAGAATAAGGCATGGGAGAACTAGCAAGAGAGGGGAATATGTCTAGACTAAGATTTAAAAGAAGACGGAAACCGAAAAAGAGGAACCCTGTATTGGGCCTGCTTTTCCTCTGGGAGGCCTAGCCAGTTCTAGAAGAAGCAGTCAAGAGGCTGAGAGGTTTATTAGCATTTTTGAGACCCTCAAAGAGCCAGAAAAGTAAACGTTGGAGTCCAGGGCCCACAAGAGGAAGTAGGAGGCAGATCTGGTAAACACTCTTTGCCCCACTTAGGACCCTAAAGATAAGAGTGAACCCTAACTAGATCAGTAGATCAGTCCTCCCAAGGGCTGCAGCACAGATTCAAATCACCTCAGTCCTTGAAATTGGATTAGGATGCTCCCATATGAATATCTAAATACACATACTCACATACACACATGCATATATACACACACACACCCGCATCCATATGTAATTATGTATCTATGTAGCATATATAATCTATCCTCCACCATGCCATAGCATAACAGCTAAAACCCAAAGTAAAAGGGAAATATCTTAAATCAGAGAAAAAAGATTACCCTCAAAGTAATCTCAAAGGGGTAATATTAAAGATTCACAGTTGACTTCTAAATAGAAAGAGTGAAAGGCCGAATGTAAAGAATTACATCTTTCAAAAACTGGAAGAAAATAACTGTCAACTTAGAATGCTACCCCCAGCAAAACTAGCCTTCAAAAATAAAGGTGAAACAAAGATATTTTAAACAGCCAAACTGAGAGTCTATGTCACCCAACAGATCTAATTCATACTAAAGGAAATACTAAAAGGTGTTCTCTAGGCAGAGGGGAAAAAAAGCCCAGATAGAAGCTCAAAAATGCAGGAAGAAATGAAGAGAACCTTAAATGTAAATATGTGCATAAATGTAAAGTGTGTTGACTATACAACAATAATAATAATGTCTTCTGAGATTTAGAATTAAGACACAGGACAATAATCGCCTGTGAGTCTTGAGTGTGGAGCCAGGGGATGCAATTGGAAGGAAGTAACCTGTATTAGTATATTCTAGTATCTGCAGTGGCCAAGAAGGATAAAACTGCCGATTAATATCAGATTCTGATAAGTAAAGAATGCATGTTGTGTCATGCATGCTGGTAATCCCTAAGAGAATAATTACAGCCTATGTAAGTTCTAAACCAATAAAGGGAAAGAAGGAATAAAATAAAGTGCTCTTTCAATTCAAAGTAGGCCAGAAGTGAATGAAAATGGGATTTGGAACAGGCAGAACCAAAGGAAAATACGTATTTAATTACATACACTAGCAAATACATTATATAAAAATAATCCAATTGAAAGACAAACTGACTGGATGAAATAATACGATTACATACTTTTTACAAGGAATGCGTCATTTTAAAACATAGGGACTCATGTAAAACATAAAGATAGGTTACAAGTAAAAGGATAGAGATATACCAAGCAAACACTGCCAAAAAAAAAACTAATAGAAGCATATTAACAGTAAACAAAGTAGAATTTTAGGCAGTAAGCATCGCTAGAGGTTAAGAATGATATTTTATAAAGATAAAAATTTCAATTTGTCCAGAAGATTTAATGGTTTTAAATTTGCATTTACCTAAAACATGGCCAGAGAATATATACGCAGAAACTGACAGAATTGTAAGAGAAACTGGTTAAAACCACAATCATGGTGCGAGATTTTAATATTTCTCTCTCGCTAGAATAAACTGGTTTTAAAAAATCATTAAGAATATAGACAATTTGAACTATAAAATTAATGAAGTGACCTGATTGGCATGTACAGAATCCTGTATTCAAATATTGTAGAATATACATAATTTTAAGGACACATGTAATATACATTAGCCCCCTCTAATCAGTAGTTTTGCTTTCTGTAGTTTCAGTTACCCTTGGTCAACCACAGTCCGAAAATATTAAATGGAAAATACTGGAAATAATTAATTCATAAGTTTTAAATTGCTTGCCATTCTGAGTAACATGATGAAATCTCCTGTCATCCAGCTCCCTCCTGCCAGGGGCATAAATCATCCCTTTGTCCAGTGTATCCACACTGTGCACGCTCCCTGCCAGTTAGTCACTTAGTAGCTGGCTGGGTTATCAGATCAACTGTTGTGATATTGCAGTGCTTGAGTTCAAGTAACCCTTATTTTACTTAATAATGGCCCCAAAGTAGAGATGCTGGCAATTCCAACGTGCCAAAGAGAAGCTGTAAAGTGCTTCCTTTAAGTGAAAAAGTGAAAGTTCTCAACTTAATAAGGAAAGAAAACAAAATCTTTATGCTGAGGTTGCTAGGACCTACAGTAACTTTTGTTACAGTATAATGTTATAATTGTTCTATTTTATTACTAGTTATTGTTGTTAATCTCTCACTGTGCCTAGTTTGTAAGTTAAACTTTATCATATGTATGTATGTATGGTAAAAACATAGGCTATATAGGGTTTTGTACTATCCACCATGGGTCTTGGAATATATCCTCCATGGATAAAGAGGGACTACTCTATATGGAAGTTAACATGTGATGTAAATAAAATGTAGAAATTAAGCAAGAAATCAGTAATAAGAATATAACCAGAAAATCTTACATTTTACAATTAAGAAATACACTTCTAAATAACTAATAGGTTAGAGAAGAAATAACAGAAATTAGAAGACGTTTTAAACTGAATGATAATAAAATCTACATATAAAATTTGGGGATGCATTTATAGCCTACACATTTCTAAGAAGGAAATGTGTAGATCTTAATGTACATTTTAGAAAAGAGTAATCCTAAAGATCAAGGATCTAAGCATCCATGTAAGAAGTAAGAAAAACAAGTTTTATGTGGGTTTTAGATATATTCGTGAAAGTCAAAATAATGTTTCTAGGGGATAACATAAAAGAATATCTTCATGACCTTGGTGTAGTCAAAGATTTTTTTAAAAACAAAACAAAAACACACACTAACTATAAAGAAAGATTGAAAACCTCAACTACTTTGAAATTACCTTCTGTTTATGAGCAGTGACCATTAAAAGGGAAGGCCCCAGTGAGAGAGAAGATATGCAATATAGAGCTAACAAAGGGCCTGTACCAGAATATATAAACACATCTGCAAATCAGCAAGAAAAAGACAGACAACTCAACAGAATAAGCGACTTGAACAGAAACTTCCTGTAAGAGGATATACAAGTGGTTAATCAAGGAAATGCAATTAAAACCCCAATGAGATACTACCACATGTTCACAAAAACAAGTAAATTCAGAAAGGCTGATAATACCAAGTGCTGACAAGAATGTGGAGCAATAGAACTTTTTGAAACAATTCAGGTGCAAGTGTAAGCAATTATCCATTTTGGAAAATAGCTTGGTATTTTCTGCTAGTGGAAAATACACATACTCTATAATCAAAAATCCCAATCCTAGATATATGCTCAACAGATAAGAGGCATATTTATACCAAGAGACGTGAACAAGAGTGTTCATTGCAGCATTATTTTAATAACTGGAAACTGGAAACAACCTAAATATTCATCAACAGGAAAATGAATAAATAAATTTTGCACATTTCTACAATGGAATATTATACAGCAAGGAAAATGAGCAAACTCCAGCTACATGCAATAACATATGTGACACAAACAAAATGTTAAGCGAAAGAAATGAGGTACACATACAAAAAACATAGTTCTTTTCCATATACATAATGTTTTTTAAAAAGATTAAACTATAGCATTAAGAGATGCATCTTTAAGTGGTAAAGCTATAAAGGAAAGGATGAAAATGGTTATCATAAAAGTCAGGATAATAGTTACTTTTGGAACAAATGGATGGATTATTGATTAGAAGGGAGTACAGAGGGCTTCAAGTTTTCTGGCAAAATTCTCTTTCTTTACTCAAGTGGTAGCTCCTCAGTTGTTTGCTGTGTAATGATATACTGTTTTACATTTTCCGTTTTGTGCTTTTCTCTATATGTACCTTTTATTTCACATTAAAAGGGTTCACAAATAAAACATAAAACTGACCATGGAAATGGCTTCCCTTGCCTTCAGATTAGAGTTTAGTCTTCTTACCCTGGCTACCCCACTGACCTGTCTCCTTCCTCCCTGCACTTGGCATCTACTGCTATAGTCTCAGTAAACTAACTGCAGCTTCCAGAACATGGCATCTCACATCTTTTGGCCTTTTGGGAATACCGTTCCTTACTTAAAATTCCCTCCCCATCCTCATTCATCTCACCAAATCTTAGCCATTTTTCCGGAGCTACCTCTTCCTGGAAGCTTTTCTGCTCGTCCTTATGGGACATACAGGACTGTGACTCCCCTGTGATGACATTCGCCACACGTGGGACATTTCTGTCCACTTCTCTGTATCCCTCAGGACAGTGTGTTCCTCAAAGGCAGGGAACATTTCCTACGTAGTTTTCCATCTTTGGAGCTTTAGATAGTGCCTGACGTGGTAAGTGGTCCAGAAACATTTATCAATGAATGAATTAAGACAGAACAGTAATAATTTTATCCTTTTTGTTACCCAGGTGGATAACAAGCAACTGGATTTAAAGAACGAAGACATCGAAAACATTGATGCCACCAAATTAAGCCTTTTCATTGAGACCAACAATCTCCACTTGGTGACAGAGTACAACGATGTGGTAAAAAATAGTCCCTGTCTCCAGCTCCTTCAGTCCCCACGCCAGGGAGGGTACTTTTCATAGCAGAGATCCTTCTGTCCAGGAGTTCGAGTCCTTTGACCAATAATAACAGTAACCACCTTTAACTGAACACCGAGTTGTTTATGTTGCCATCCTTCCTACAACCCTTTATCATTGATAGACTTGGCCCTACCCAACAAAGAAACAGAATCAGAAAAGTTAAATGACGTATCACACGACTAGTAAGAAAGAGCCAGAATGCATAGTTAAGGTGACTGACTCAAAAACTTCTGAGTGTTACAGCCTGAGAGTGTTCTGTGAAGGCAACTCTGATCCAAGCAACTCTCTAGACCGTGCTTCTCAAATAAGATTGCAATCCACACCAAAGGTCCATTTTTTACATAAAGCGTTGGTGACCAATACTTTTGTAAAATAGAATAAAAGTCAATTAACAGACAAATGAAATTTTGAAAAATAAAACCCACTGTTCACATATTTGGATTTCTATGTAACGTAAAATTTCTCTATGTTTTAAATACTTATTCCCATTTTCTGCATCTACCCCCTTATGGACTAGTATCTAATGGATCCTGGTCTGGCACCACCTGCACGTGCCTAGACTCTCATGCTGCCTCAGCTCCCTTTTAGGCTTGTCTTCCTTTGATGTTGCATGCTGCATGCAACCTGGAGGAAGGTGTTGCTCCACCTGTCCTGATAATCTTCTGGCCTTCTAACATCCTACAACTTATAGAGTCACCATAGTTCCTGCCTTTTATTTTCCATGACATAGATCAGAGTGACAGAGTATTAATTTCCAGTGATCTACATCAGCTCAGAAATGCTGTGCATTCTCTAATGACAGGACTTTACAGGCATGTCATGATTTTTAGAACTTACAAATCTCTTTCTCGTCATTTTCTCATTTAATCCTCCCACTAACTTTTTTGAGGTAGAAGAGAGAAAATTATTATGCCCGTTTTACAGAAGAGAAAATTCAAGGTCCAAGTGACTTATTCAAGATCACACAATGAGTATGTAGAAAAGCATCATTTCAGGCAGAAAATTTACCTGATGATGCGTTAGCTCATGTTGTCTATTTCCATTTTACAGGAAAGGAAATGGAAGGTCAGAAAAGTGAAATAACTTCCTCAAGGCCATATGACTAGTAATTTGAGCTTCAGAGACATCTGTATCCACTGGTCCCTGCTTTTTTCATGAATGTTCTGTCTGACAGTCCTGTGGTTTTTCCATTGCCCCACACAGCCTTCAGTAGAAAACACGCCTTTTCCTGTTGACTAAATTCCTGTCCACCTCTCACATCATGTTTGTCTCTGTGGAGCAGTGACTCCATTTCCACTTTTGCTAAGATTCCAAACACGTGCACGCCGGGGGTGTTGGCAGCGAGAACCAAAAAGGCATTTTTCTCTATAGGACTGCCAGGTGTGCATGTGGGACCAGAAAAGATGATCTTATGGTCCTTGGGTTTGTGGCTTCAGCATCCTGGAATTCTTCAGGCTAATGCAGGAGTAAGGAGTAAGGACTGGCCTTCCTGAGTTCTTATGCCTGGTCCATGTCTCATCTTACAGAACAGTGACATATTTTTTTAAGTCTCACATTAGTAGTGAAGGCAAATCACTTCAAGAAGAGATTAGGTAAGAATTTCTTTAGGGAAGCAAGTTCAACTTTTATTTTGACTTTTTCATTTGCCAAAAGTAGTATTTTTCTCATTTGAAGACCTGCCCACACCTCTATAGTTATTTCTCATCTGTTGCTGGTGCAGAGGTTTGTACCGGTAGCAATTAGGCAGAAACTCACAGATGTGTACTTGACCTGCTGTGCACTTTTAATGCCCATGCAATATGTGGCTTCAAGGTGAAAATTCAGGCTGTGTCTGTTAGGATTAAACTAATCACCTCTGCTATGCTCAATCCTTTCTGCTAAGACAATGGTACCTTTTGACTCCTTAGCTTTTATTTCTCAATTCTTCTCAAGAGTTACCCTTCATCTCTGCTCTAGGAGGGTAGATGCATGCTCTAAATTTACGTCGCAGGATCTAGTAAAACAAGAGACAATTATTTACCATCCAATCTTCCAAATTTAAAATCTAAGAGCTGGTTTTCAACTCCAGGGAGATAGTTTTGGGAAAGAACTCACTGGGCTCTCCTTGCCTCCAGCCAATAGAGCTGGAGAATCTCTACAGAGCAGTGTGTAGCTTCCAGAAGGATCCTACCTAGTTGCCCCTCTTCCCACCATCCTAGGACTCTGCCCTCTGGTTCGTTAATCCACCGTACTCTGTCTTCCTGGGCACATACTAGTTTTACAGCAATGCTGTCTGTATTCAGAAGGGAGAGGTAAAAAGGAATGGAATTTGTTTAAAATAGAGACACTGGCAGCACTATTTAGGAAAGTGAAATGAAGGGAGCCACTGCCATAGTTTCACCCTCTTTCTCCTCTCCTCACTCGGGCTTATGACTGTCCCGCTTCCCTCCGTCATGGACAACTTCATAGGGAATCACCATCTCTAATCAGCAAAAAAGGGCCAATGCTTCTCCAGAAGAGCTTACCTTATTCCTGACGGGGGGCAGACTGGTTCAACTATGCTTGGGGTTGGATTGGTTTAGATGGGGTTTTGCAATCAGCTGTGTACGAGGCAGTACACCCCGCTGGTTAAGAGCACAGACTCTGGATCCAAAGTGCTTGGTGTAATTCCAAGTCCACCACTTTGTGACTTTGGGTAGTTGCTTAATTATCTGTGCCTTAATTTCCTCATTTAAAAAGCTGGGACCTTGGGGCCACCCAGTGGCATAGTGGTTAAGTTCACATGCTTCACTTTGGTGACCTGGGGTTCCCTGGTTTTGATCCGCGGTACAGACCTACACACAGCTTATGAAGCCATGCTGTGGCATGTGTCCCACATATAAAATAAAGGAGAATAGGCACAGATGTTAGCTCAGGGCCAGTCTTTTTCAGCAAAAATAGAAGGATTGGCAGTGGATGTTGTCTCAGGGCTAATCTTCCTCCAAAAAAGAAAAAAAAAAGCTGAGATTTTGAGGATTAAATTAATTCTTACATATAAAGACCTCAAAATAATGCCTGGTACACAGCAAGCACTTAGTAGGTATGTGCTACTAATATGCGGCCAAAGGCCACATTTCAAGAGTATACGACTGCACTTGCAACACAAAGAGGGATTGAAATAAGTAACTAATGTGTTACATGTTACATTAGTTGTCTATTGATGCCTAACAGATTACATCAAAGCTTAACAATTTAAAACCATAAACATTGATTATCTCATCCAGTTTCTGTGGGTCAACAATTTGGGAGTGGGTAGGTTATGTGCTTCTGATCTTGGGTCTCTTGTGAGCTTGCAGTCATTGGTCAGGGCTGCAGTCATCTGCAGGTTTGACTGGGGCTGGAGGATCTCCTTCCAAGATGGCTCATTCACATGGCTGGCAAGTTGATGCTGGCTTTTAGTAGGAGGCTTAGTTCCTTGCCATGTGAATCTCTCCCTAGGGCTGCTTGAGTGCCCAACATTGAAGCTGGCTTTTCCCAGAGTGAGTGATATAAGAGAGAGCGAGGCAGAAGCCATGGTGTCTTTTATATTTTGATCTTGGAAGTCATGCTCTGTCATTTCTGCAATATCCCATTGGCCACTCAGCTCAGCCCTATTCACTGTGGAGAGGAAATCTACACAATTGCATGAAAACCAGAGCATGAGATTTATTGAGAGCCATCTTGTAGGCTAGTTATCATTTGTGTTAAGAACGGACAACTCTCATTACTGTTTCAGTCCACGTATTCACTGGGTTGCCACTAATGGGGTTTTTCCTCCCTCTCTCTTTCATTCTACCATAATACATTTCTACTTGCCAGACTGCGGTTGGCCTGTTTAATAGCATGATTGAGATTCATCTTGTACTGATGATGAACAAGGCCTCCCTAGAGTACGAAGAAAGCTTGCACAGATACCAGGAGGCAGCTAAGCTCTTCCAGGGGAAGGTAAGTCTGTAAGGGGAGACATCCTATTGAATACTCAGCCCCAGGACACTAGGAAAAGGAAGATGGAGCCAGGAATAAGGAAAAGTAAGAAAAACAACAAGTATGGCTAAGAGGTAACAAAGTGATAACTGGGGCATAATAAATCACATTACTCTGATTTAATATTAAAGATGTTGTATTTTGTATTATTAAAAGCCCATATTTTGTATTAATAAAGTATTATTATTATAGTGAAATCTTCCCTTAGTGGTAAGTCTATTTCTTTTTTTGTGCATTAACAGGTGGAGAGAAAATAGAGACCCAAAGATACTGAAAAATAAAAATCACCTATTAGTCACCATTTGTTTATTCCTTGTCATCATCTATTAAGGTTTTAGACCTCAGGGCTTATTTCTGACATAAAACACCAATCACGTACCTGGTGCCTATTGGATGTCCAATAAATATTTCTTTCCCTTCCCTACTTTGTGAAGTTCTGCTCAATATCACTGAAATAGTAACACTTCAACCACTTCAAGGCTGCTGCATTGAACTAGAGATCTCCTCAATGATGAGAGCTGTCTGGTAATAAATAAATTGACTTTCTAGTGGTTGTTTCCCTAACACTCAAAGCTTTCAGTGATCCTGAATGTAGATGATCCTCTAACAAGAATATCATAAAGAAGATTTCTACTTTGGGTAAAAAATTTAATTTAAAAATATAAAATAGTTAACATTCAACAAGCGCTCGCTATGTGCTGAAAACTGGGCTAGACGTATTGCATGCATCCTCTCATTTAACCTCCCCCAACAGAAGCCTATTTTTCTGATAACACTGAGTCTCAGAGAGGCTGAGTAATGTGCCCAAAGTCACACAGCTGGAAAGTACTAGAGACAAAATTCAAGACTAATTCTCCACTTCAACCATTAAGCTATACTTTCTCCCTTAGCTAGTTGCTTAAGTCTTTTCCAATTCTAATTTCTTAAAATTAAACAAACCTGATCAAAGGGATAAAATACCAAAGCAATGCTAAATAAGGAGAAGTTCATTCTAAACTGAGATTTAAATTGTGCAGCACAGACCACAAATTCAATCAGTATAAACTGCAATAATTACAAGCTATGTCTTTCTGCCCAGGACCTCAGATAGAGCTTTCTGTTTCAAATTTCTCCAAATACAGATACTTTTTATTCTGATGGACAGTGGTGTGAAGAAAAATGAGAGGGTGATAGCATTTTTCAAACTTAACGTGTCTCAGCTGCCTGCGCTGGCAATTTACCACACTGTGGATGATGAGTGGGACACGCTGCCCATTACGGAAGTTGCAGTAGAGCGTGTGCAAAACTTCTGTGATGGATTCCTAAAAGGGAAACGGTTGGTAAGTGTGAGACTACAGGTAAAGCCAATTGAGCTTTCTTCCTCTTTATGTCCCTTTTATTTCCTGTTGAGTAAGAATTCTACTGGATTTGATTAAGAGCAAAAATATATGAGGATATGGTGGTCAGAGTCAGGATGCTGGTTAGATTACAGTTATGGGAAAAGAACTACAAAAGCACTTTTGGAAAGGTCTTGCGTATTCAAAGGAGTTGAATTTTGCTTCTCAACATTCTGTTTACAGTATCAATGGGAAAGAAATCAACTTGCCTATAAAGAGTTCATGAAATAAAAATTGAAGATGGATTTACGACTTCCGGGAGTGGTTAAATAGCTCAGTTTGCTAATCTCAGAGCTCAAAAACAAGAGTGGATTCCAAGTCTAAATTTCAGTGTCATGGTGTTTTTCAGAAACAAAATCCTGAATCAGAAGAAAAGACTCCAAAGGTGGAACTCTGATTTCTCCCTGACACTTCCGCGTATTACCAAGTATCAACTTTACGCTGAATAAAAAGGGGCAACTCAAACCTCAGAGACACTAAACAACAGGATCCTCAGGCCCTCAGACACACACGCACTCAGCTGCATTTTGCTCCTTAAAATCCCATTTGATCTCTTGTCTTTTCTTTTAAACTTCCCATCCTCACGCACTATCCATCCAGTTTTCTCTTATGCATTCATACTGCACAGGCCCACGCACTATAGCACCACCATAAAATCACTGGATGGAGGATTTAAGAGAAATACTGCAAACCACTATGAAGGAGAGACTTTCCTAGAGGGAGATTGTTCTGATTCATCATTTAATATTGAATTTCTACACTGCACGTCTTACAGCATGGCTTCTGCTCTTTTAGGATTCCCTGGGGGTGGAAACTCTACTTTCCTCATAAGCACATGTTCCTCTCTCACTCAGGACCAAGAACAAAAGGATGATTTTAAACACCTTTCTGGAATTTTCTTTTTGCCAGAAGATAATTCCAAGTTTCCGAACTCAGCAGAAACAGGCCATTTTAAAACTCTGTGTTTATTTAGCATTTCTAACTCCCCCTGTAAATCAACAACCACATAATAAATAAAAAGCAACAATGTTATAGGAAAAGACTGGCATCTCTTTGCAGGCCCAACCTTTTCCAAACACCCAGTTGCCCGACTAAGCAGCATGCACCTCACCTTTCGATGCCCACTGTTTAGTGTCAGGCCGTGAACCATTAATGTGTTATTGTTCACTCTGTGGGTGGGATGGGAGGTGGGTAGAGACCTTGCTGCATGAGGACTGGTGTAAATGTGGCAAAGGGGCCAGGAACCAAATTAAGCAAAAGGTTGGGGAACGGATAGGAGAAGGGGGGACTTGGCGAGGGGGCAGGTTGGGGCTGACTAGCCATGGATTATATTGCAGGTGAGGTGGGCAGCCCATGTGGGAAGGAGGGAGAGTTTGGCTGAGTGTCTCTGGCCCACAGGCTGTTACTGTCAACACACAGATGCTACATTGTTCCCAGGAGGCCCCTGGCTCAGAAGGAAAGGGCCTAAGTGCTGAAGAGCTGAAAAACCACAGTGTATACCTAAGGGCTGGTCCAAGAGAGGAACGGAGAATGAAAGGCTTAGTTATTCCTTTCTGTGGGGAAAACTCCACAGCCCCCGAGCTGGGAGTCAGCAGCTGGCAAGGACACTGTGAAAGCAGCTGTGTACGGCACGCCTCTCAGCAACATGAGACTGAGGGATTCTGAGAAGGCTATCCAGCCCATCCACAGGGCTGCAGAAAACCACCCACTCTCTTGCTTGAGGCTGAAAAATATTCCTAGGATAGGCATATCCCAGAAGTCTCCCTTTGATCCTATAAACCAGAACTCTTGACATTCACAGTCAGGAAATTCTTCTGATATCCAACTGAGGTCATCTAGCCACACAAGCTCGTTTCTTCTTACCTACACACCATGGAAATTCTCAACAGCTGCCAATCAGCATCTCCAAATGCCGCCTTCAGCTCTTGCTGGTTGCTCTTAAGCCCCCTTATCCAGTCTTCTTTTCTCCATACTTACAATCCAGCTCTTTACCCAATTTTTTTTTTGTTTTCAAGTCATTTGATTCACTTTATTGTTTTTCTCTCTTCCCTCTTTCTCAAGTTTCCTTCTTTCTTGCTTAAAATAGTGGGATCCCAAACTATTGTAGGAATTTGGTAAATGCTAAAGGATGATTTCCCATGAGCTATATTGTATTCAATGTTGGGTTGAGTTTTCAATTATTTTACTTGAAGTGTTCCCCCCGACGACTAGGGTCAACACTGACCACATAGGTCTTAACATCTTTATGGTGTATTTTGCTGCTGGATGACATTCAATAGCAATTTTGTTATCTGTTGTCTTTTGTTTGCTTATTTTGATCTTTATGGTATTGAAGTTAAGTATTTCTTTTCAGTTAATGGTTCTTCAAAATTCCAAGACATTTTTGCATGTCTTCTTCACAGTCAATGCTGTTCTTTGTAGCTCTGGGGTTCATGACCAAAGAATGGAACTTCTTCAGAAAGAAGAGATTTCTGAAAGTTCTCATTCATTCACTAAAGACCAGCTTTGTATTGTGAACTTCTGTAATTTCTAGATCTTCACTGGCTTTGGGAAATATCTTCCTAAAATAATACATTCATTTCCCCAAGGCTATTTTATTGTTGAAATATCTAAATGTATCTTCACTACTTTTCATCATGGACTCATTCATTGGCCCTAGCTGGCAAGACGGCCATACTTTTTCTTTAAAGTATGAAAGAAGTAGTGATGTTATGCAAGAGAACTCTGTAAGAGATAATGGAAGATTTGGAAGATTATGATAGAAGGAAGGAGCAGGAGCAGAGCATGAGTCAGAGGAATGCCAGGAGAGTGTGTGTTTGAGTCTCACCTCTTCTCTGTATGTGGCTGTGACCTTGGGAAGAACCACTTTCTATCTTTGAACTTCAGTTCACTGGGTATAATACAGTAATTTATAGGATTTTTGGAGAAATCAGAGTAATAATACATATTAAGTAAAGTCTATCTTTACTCTTATTTGTTTTGTTTGTTTAATACTACAGTGCCTTCTCTGAGTAGTAGTCATTTCTCCAACTGTCAGAACTTATGGAAAAGGAGAGGCTTCCTCTAGGGTCTTAGAAGAATTAATATGGGAGGCCTCACACTTGAGATTAGAGCAGTATTTGAGATAACTGTTAAAATGTAGGTTTTATTATTATTTGAATATGGTTAGGCCAACAGATCAGGAGACAATTGCCATTGAAAAGATAGTTTGTTACTCACAGTTCCCAAGAGGAAGGAACACAGCGTTCCACGTGGGGAAGCACTAGTGTTCACAGGAGCAGGGGAACAAGGGGAAATGTGGGCAAGAGCCTTTACTGTGTTTTCTATGGGAAGGAACAAGCATGGCAGTGTAGACAGGCTTAGGATTGGCTGTCTGAATACTTTCAGCAGGCTTGGGGCATAAGAGCTATTCCTAGTTGTCTGGAACCTGGCCTTGGGGTAATCAGATCAGGTGGATGGTGGCCCAGAGTGTGAGAGTCCTGTGAGAGCTCAGTGAAGGAAGTGGCTACGTGTGGGCTCTGGATTGTTTGGTTTACATATGAAAGACGTTCTAGCAGTTGAGTTGTTTACTATCTCTAGGAGTTAGCTAGCCCTGGGAGGAACAATCTCTCCAGGGTCAGCAAGGCCCCTGATGTCAAAGCATCAAAAGCACATGGTTAAAATAATACTCAAACATCTACATATCAGGGTATTTCTCTCCAACTCAGCTAATTTGGTCATGCTACAAAGGAAGCCATGCTGTCTTTATCACGCCCCTCTTAATACACATAAATCTTGGGTGGGTGGGGATAGCATGGGTGCTAAGTGGTATATAATGAGAGAGCAGTTGTTTATTCATATACTTATTCATTCATTTCAATACTCACTAATCAACTGCAAAATTGCCTCCTAAGAGAGCAAAGCTGGCCTTGGGTAATGAGCTATGGAACAGGGAGATTTCAGTTGTAGTGACAACAGGCAGCATGGAAGCCATCAGACTGATTCTGGGTCATGGACAGAGAACAGCAGAACAGGAAAAGCGGGACAGAAAGGAAGAGGGATGGACAGGAGGCTGTTAGTGGGCTGAGGAGGCCTCAGAGCTCAGGGAAGAGAAGCCACAAAGGGAAAGGGTCTACCACAAAAGGGAAGAGACTCATCATGAGCAAACTTTATTCCACAATTGAATTGAGAAGCAGCTCTATTTATTTCACCTTTCTAAAAGTATCTGGTTTTTTAAGCAGAGAAAAATAAAACAGGAAGTGGGATATGTCTGATCCACTTTCCTAATTGTGGTACTTTTACGTGGAGAGACCTAGAGAATAGAAAAAGCAGGAAGTAAAAACCTTCTTTTGAGTTTTGAACCTTTGGAGAAAAGATAGTCTAGAAATTAAAAAAGGAACAATTTTTAAATCATACCTCTCTAAATCTGAGGAAGATTTACCCTCTTTGAAATCATTTCTAAGATAGGCCCGTGTGCATTCTTTTCTTTCCATTTTGTAAGCAGAGGTCATTGTTCCTGTGGGTTTGACCGTGATTTATCTGACTGACGCTAGGAGTGGAAGGTAAGAGAGAGGAAAGGATTAGGTGGTTAAGCTATGTGTATAGGTTATGAAAAGTTATGTGGAACCCAGACTTTAGTGTTTCATTGTCCAAAGAGTTGCACAGGATTCACTTTCTACTTTAGGCCCACTGATCTTAAAGTGGTAACATGATGTTAGCCTAGGCTCGAGGATGTAAAAATAGATGAGATCTGACATCATTCTAGCTATGGTGAAGTAAGAATTTTTAAATTAACAAACATTTTGTGTTACAGGTCATGTTTCCCAGGAAAAGGACTCTGAGACCAAATTTCCTCGCAGGAAGTTTTTTGAGGAGTGCTCTTGGCACCTGTAGGGAAATGAAGAAAGTAGGATTGGGCAGCAGGAAAAGTTGGTCTGTGATGTAATCACAACCAAGGCTCAGATGATCCCATAAAGAAATCACTGCTGAGAAGTCCTCTCAGAGTTGTCCCAAATTGGAGAACGAGAGCCAGGCCTTTGGACCCTCACACTGATCCTTTGGTGTGGGCTGCACACAGGAAGGGTGTGTGATCATGGGCAAAACGGCTCATCTCAGCAGAGAGCAATCTCTGGGTTGGAGGTTGGTGAGTAAGATTCAGCTAAGAACTGTCATCTGTCAACACATTCAGCAGACGGGGTGCTAAACTCTGAATGTTTGTGTGGCCCCAACATTCATGTGTTAAATTCTAATGCCCAATATCATGGTGTTAGGAGATGGGGTTTTTGGGAGGTGATTAGGTCAGGAGAGTGAAACCCTCATGAATGGGATTAGTGTCATTATAAAAGAGACCCTAGGGAGATTCCTTCCACTTCCACCGTGTAAGAATACAATTAGAAGTCTACAACCCAAAAGAGGGCCCTCACCTAACCATGTTGGCACCCTGATCTCAGACTTTCAGCCTACAGAACTATGAGAAATAAATTTCTGTTGTTTATAAGCCACTCAGTCGTGATATTTTGCTACAGCAGCCTGAACAGACTAAGACATGGGAGAACAGTGATTCTGACCTAAAAAAGTTGAGGGTGATCTGTGTGGCTCACCACAGCATCCACTACACATGCCTAGAAGAGTGTCTTCTCTCGGGCTACCGTAATGATTGCACCAATGCTATGCAAAAGAGTGAGGAAAGAATGAATTTATTTTATCAAATAAAATACTTAGAAGCTTCTTTGAATTTGTCTTGGGGGAGACCATATGTCTATGTTGTCCTCACAGAACGGATTAGAACAGGTTTCCAGGAGTGTACACGAGTGCTTACTCTCATAGTCATTCACTCATTCATCCCTTCATCAACCATTTATTGAGTACCTCTACTACAAAATGAAGATGTATCAGGAAACTAAGCAGACTCCACAAAGCATAATGTTGACTTCACCCCATCCTATCCCCAGCCATCTGCTTCCCCAGTGTAGGACAAAATTCACCAGGAATTTGAGCAATGGTCTGTTGGTTTGAAACCTTGGGAGTTCCCCAGGTGAAATCTGAACACCATACACTCAGGGCAAGGAGAGACTGAAGAAAGAGGAAGATCACTCCAGATTGGCAGGTGGGAGTTTTAATAAGAAAAGGAACTTATATGAGGCTCATCTGGGGCAGCTGGAAGACAAATAGATCTCCGCACCCACCCACCAGAATCTTAAAACTTTATGTAGAACCCTTAACTCGGCTCAGTCATTTATTCACTCCACATGGCCTCAACAACACCTTACTCTCTCAAGGCTATGTCCTTGAAACGGCTCCAGCTATGGGAATGGTGGGCAGAATGTACATCCTAAGGACAGCGGAGGAGGGGAGGAGCCTTTGATTGCCTGAGTCCAGCTCACAGGTCAAAGTGTAGTCACATCCTCTTGATGACCTCTTCCAACACGGTCTGAATTTCTAATGTACTTAGTAGATACTCAGATATTTTAATCATGATGATGATAATGTATACTCAATAAAGAGAAACAAAAGACTTGAACAGCAATTTGAGAGTGAGCAAAAACCAATGTCAGATTTGACTCTAAATTCTGACCATAATACTTATTTATACCAACTAAATTTCATGGACCCTATCATATTTCTCATTAAATATCTTTTCCCTTTATATCTAGAATCGGGGGTGCCTTATTTTCCTGCCTCTACTCCCTGCTTCTCACTCCTTCTGGCACGTCCACCTTCTTGCTAATAATTACCCACCCTGTGGTCCATCCTTTATTACTTTCCTACCAATTCATGACCTCTGTCTCTACTTCTTCCTCCATCTTCACCTCTTCCTAGGATGTTACTCCAGGTGACTACGTGGGGAAGAGGTTGAGGTAGGTTGAGTTATAGTATGGGAGCTGGGCACAAAGGAAAATGGTCAAGGAAGGAAGTATCTGGAGGAAAGTGGATACACACTGAACAGTATATTGAAAGTTCTGGCCCTGTCCTGCAATCTCTATGCTTTACACCATGACCATGAGAATCTTAGTAGTCCCAAAGGGCACTCCACCACGCTTTGGCAAATATGCCACGGAATGAGTAACCCTCACTCCACCACACTTTGGCAAACATGCCACTGAATGAAAATGGGAAAGAATTACTTGTGATCTAACTCCTTAGACCTGCAGCCTCTCCTGGATTGACTCATTCTTTTCATTCCACATGCTCTTTTCCCTTCACACCACTAATGATACGCCAGGGCTGGAGAGAGGAAGAGGCTAGGTCAGTCAACAGTGGAAATGTTAGGTGTTCATGGGCAGGTAGGTGTTTTGTGGTAAGGTATTTACATGATTGTGAAACTCAAGAATGGTAGTGGCCAATAATGTGATGTTGATTTGTAAGGTGAGGGCTAAAGGTCAGAGAATCATTGCTCTTTTGGGGTCAGCTGTTGTTTGGAAAAGAATGGTAGCTAGTGAGGTTAAGTCTGTATATAATTATGGAAGCCAGACCAAGTGTTAAAATGGCAATTCATAAGGGCTACAGTTGTAGAACTGTCATAAGCTTATGACCCGCTAGTTCTCCTTCCACCTTCTCATTTTCCAGTTTCCTAAATTACAGAATATTCAAGTTCATCAGGATTTCCTCAAGGAGAAAGTCACCATTTTTCAATCGGTGTGATTCTAATTACATCTTAGTATCTTAGCATAGCCATTTCAGAAAAGCTCAAGTCACAAAACACTATTTCCACATAGTTCTCAAAATGTCTGGTTTTAAGCACAATATTTTCAAGTTCTAAGAAGAGATAGAATTATAAGGATAAACCTAAAAGGACTTTGTTGCTAGATAACTAATGAAGGAATGAGGAAAGCTGTGATAACCATCAGGCAAGATCTTGCAAGGGATGCATCTGGAAGAGGTCACACACAGTTACAGCTCTTAGTCATGAAAAACAAAATAGAACCCAAACCACAGCAAAGGCTGTATTGTTTGTGAAGCTAATATTAATTTCTCATGACCCTCTACAAATTCGTGACCATGTTTCTGTAAGAGACATACCCTTAAATAAACAGATACTCAAAAACTCAATAAGATAAAGGGTTTTCCTTTTTCTGGAGGGAGATGGAGCCCCTAAGATCCAAGCAAAGTGGTCACAGTTGTAGGAAAGGGAAGACACTTCAAGGGAATGGAAATCTCTGGAAAAAGTCACTTTTCCAAGCAGCTGTCCCTTCCATCAGAGTTATTTCTCTGTTCAGCACTTCAAAGACTGTCATAAGGTTTCATTTATTTAAGACATTTTGTCTTTTACAATTTGCCACGGTAAAACAATTGTCTGTTAGAAGACTCAGGCGTGGAGTACTGCTCATTGCAAAGAGGACTGTAAAAGTGTCTGTCTCTTTAATCTAGATATGGAGAGTTAAATTTTAAAACAATGGGGTCCGGAAAAGAAGTGGCTCTCAGGTTTCCAAATGTCATACATCCCTTCAAAATCAACCCAATGTATTGAAGCAATTTAACTAGAACCATCTTTTGTAAAAATGAACATGGGGCATATGTATCTTCCAGTATTCATTTATTACACCACTTCTCTAATGGAGAGGAGTGGTGGCCAAGAGTGGCCTGCTGTTATGAAAACTGAAACAAGGAAGAGGATATTTGGGTTTGAATCCTGACTTCTCCATTAAATTCAGCATGTCATCTTGGGAATATTGCTGTGTCTCATTTTCCCCACAGGTGAAATGAAGTTAATTTTCACTTTCCATCTCCTTACAAGTGTATAGTTGGGACAAAATGAGACGAGGAATGAAAAGCATTGTGAAATGTAAAAATACACATTGACTTTGACCTGGACTCAGAAACTCCTATGAACAAGCCCTCTACAAACACACACTACTCCCATGAGTCTAGATGCTGAAGCACTATTAAAGGTAGCCTAAAATGGCTAAGAAGGAGAGGGGAGAAAATGGGATAATCCACAAACACAGAGTCGATCAATTCATAAAGAGCTGATTCTGTGAATTCATGCTAAAGTATGTAGAAATGGAATTGTTCCCACATTTATTTTCCCAATCCAGAGGAGCCAAAACTGAATCTCCCCATTTGTAGGTACTGTCTAGTAATTTATGAATATGTCATTCTAATCTAATGCTTTTAAGGGAAGGGGAGGACATCGAACTTCTCAAGTCTCAGTTCCCTCTACGCAAAATAAGATGTTGGGAAAAATTACTGTAAGGATTCTTCCTGACTCTAACAATTTGAGTCTTGAAAACTGATGGAAAAAGAGGGCAGAGCTGATAACTGACAAGTTCATGTCCTGGGCACCAGTCCAGACATTTTGCCTCCCCATTGTCTCCTCATAATGAAAATAACTGTGGTTCAGTTAAGGCCAATGCAGCTTTAATCTACCCCTGCTTTGTAAATCAGTTATTGGACTCAACTCAAAAGCAGCTGATTCTATTTCTGTCTGACTTTCGGTGCCAAAACTCAACCCCCAGTTTGTTTGGTTTTAATAAATTTATTCTGTTGTTGCGGACATTGTGCAAAATGGAAAGAACAAGTCTAGACTGTTCTGAGTTCAGGAAGTTAGGGCAGGGTCTCTGTATTAAAAATAAACATCCTCCTTCTTGCTTCCTTTTCACTCTTTTCTCACAAATCTGCTCCCAACAGCCCTTGTAATCTGGGCCTTCAACATGTGATTATTGCCCCAGATCTATGTAGAACACCTGACCCTTCATGAATAATAAAGCCAAGAATACAAGAAGTCCTTAAAGGCAGCTGACAGTAATACACATCGAACACGACAAAAAATCAATTACCTGAACCCTGGGAAGATCTTTTATCTTCCTTTGAGAAAAGTTGGCACATTAATCCAAGTGATTGAGACACATTTTTGTCTGAATCTTGTATTCCATGTTTTTTGGCACTCACAGCTCTTCTAGCTTTAATTAAAAATGGTGGCCTTCACCAGTTCCTGTTCCAACATGATATTCAGATCTATCACTAAATCCAGGATCAAGTTTGTTTTCAGCCTTCTCTCTTGCACCTTTTAGGGTTTTCCTTTCCTTTTGGGTCTGCCTCCTCCTTTTCTCCTCAGGAGATTTTGTGAAGTGCTCTTAAAACATAGGGCTTTTAATTTGTGAAGTGCACAAGTGACCTGAAAAATGAACCACACTAATGCTTACGTCTAGTCTTTCAACAAACATTTGGAAGAGCCTAGTGGAAGGCAATAGAACACAGCAATTAGACTCATAGGCTCTGGGGTTGGACAACCTGATTCCACTCTTAATAGTAGTGTGAACTTTCACAAGTTTCCTAATTTCTCTGTGCCTCAGTTTCTACAACGTGAAATGGAAATAATAACAGAACTAACTTCCTAGGCTTATTGTGAAGATTAAATGAAACACACAAGTTAAGGACTTGGAACATCACATGGCACAGAGCAAACGTCAACTATTATACTTGAGCAATGCCCCAAAGTGGGCAGACATCACACACTTCACAAGCTTTCTTTGTTTTTCCTTTTTTTCCCTGGTTCGTGCTAAAGCACCAGTTGTTCATTCTACCTAGAATATCCACTCCACCTTCCCTAGTTGGCAGTTCCTTCATCAGCCATCTAGGGCACCATTCAAATGGGTCTCTCTGGAGCCTCCCTTGGGCCTCTGGGCTCCCTAGCAGCACATCAGTAAATTAATCATTAGACTCAACTCACATTTGGTACAGGCTTCAACTAGTATAGCATTGGTTGCATCTTATTGCCACTATTAATTTATTTATAAGTATCTAACTTTCTTTAAAAAGCATATAGCACACACTGAGAATTCAATACATAGTTTAAATATCTCTGGGATACATCCAAAAACCTGATTTCACTGGTTTTTTCTCACCATCGTGTCTATGCTGATCAGAAAATGTGTGAGCACAAGACAGCGACAAGTCACAGGGGACAGAGCTGCCTGGGGAAGACAGAGGTTTTGAGCACAGAGCTGGAGGACAGCAAGTAGGGTCTTAAGCCTCAGGGCCAGGTCTGAACAATTCAGGAGACTCCACAGAGTTTCTCTTTTTAATTTAGAAAATTAGCTTGGTAGCCTCCAAAAGTGAATTTGCTAGAACTTACTGATTTTCTCCTCTAAGAAACTGTTTATATGCTTTTCCTCCTTGGAAGGGCATACAAGTTATTCCCTGCTAGAGCCTTTGGAAAATTATAAGTATAGATTAGATCAGACATTTACTGATGGAAAATTACATCAGGGAGGTGGGAGGAAGGGTTGAAGTATGATAGAGGAAAACTCATTTTTTAAGTCAAGGAGTGTTTATGAACAAGGAAAAGGACAAAAAATGATGAAGGCAAAAAAGAAGAAAACTGGAGCTTTTCTCATGTGAAATGAGGAGACACAAAATGTGGGTGTCTCTCTCTCCTTCTCTCTCTCTCTCTCTCCCCTGCATGCGCATGCATTGGCTCCTGTCTGGCTCTGGAGATTGTCACAGAAGCTCTAGGAGAGAGGCAATATAACTATGTAACCAATGATTCACATTAATCAAATCAACAGATCTAAGGCGGCCTGGAGTAGTGGAGAGAGCTCAAATCTGAGTTCTGATCACAACTCCAGCACGTACTGGTTCAATCTTTGAGCAAGTTAACCTTTCTAAGCCCATAATGGGGGTAACATGCAAACTTGGAAGGGTTTTTATGAAAATTAGAAATAATATAGGTGAAGCATCTAGAATATAATTGGCACTTAATAAATAATAGATATTATTATTATTATTACAGAATATAAAGCAATGTAAGTAAAACATGATTCCTAACCTCAAGTGGGTTATACGCATATGACTCACTAAATTTTAAAATATGACTAAAACATCTTCTGCAATTATTTCCTGAAAATAGAAATTTTTCAAAACAAAAGAAGAGGAAAACCCTCTGAAAGTTCTGGAGAAAAATGCTTAAAGACACATAAAAGCTTGCAAAATTTACCTCTTTAAAACAAACATACTACAATGACTTGGCATTTTTATTAGGAAATAGATTTTTGCCCAACTGTCCTCAGGACAATTAAATATTATGTCAGTGGTCACACAAGACGTAGGACTCAAGCTGGTCCGCAGAAAAGAGAAAGGATTTAGATAGGCAAGAGAGAGGAAAGCATTCCAAAAGAAGGGAGTGGAACAAAGCAAAGAGACACAAGTGTCTGAGAAGATGCTGAGCCTCTAAATGTCCCCAGAAACTCCTGACACTACGGTTTTATTCAGAGCTCCATTCCTGACCTGCTTTCATGTTCTCGTATCCTTATGCTAGGCTCAGAGACCTATTGCCAATCTCTTGTCTTCTTGCCACATTTCTTTTTCTAAAGATTTTATTTTTCCTTTTTCTCCCCAAAGCCCCCCAGTACATAGCTGTATATTCTTAGTTGTGGGTCCTTCTAGTTGTGGCATATGGGGCACCACCTCAGCATGGCCTGATGAGCGGCGCCATGTCCGTGCCCAGGATTCGAAGTGGTGAAACCCTGGGCCACGGCAGCAGAGCGCGTGAACTCAACCACTCAGCCACAGGGCTGGCTCCATTCTTGCCACATTTCTTGTCTACAGCCCTGAATTCTACCTAGGACCCAACATATAATATTGTTCCTCTGATTCTATCCCTTGATTCCCTTTCCTTGAGAATCATTTGAACTTGCCCCTTAAATAGTATCTTTTTCTGGTCCCTTCAGATGATTACTCAGCGCAATCCCATGAGGTCATTAGAGTTAGGGTTCATGCCAAGTCCTTGGTCCCTAGAGAGGGAATGGAAAAAGACATGGAAAATACAAGATATTTGTAAATGAATTTGAGGCAGAGCATTTGGGAAGGTGAGTAGTTAAAAACATTGCAAAATCTTTTGCAAAATTACACAGTTCTTTCCACATCACCTCTCTCATAAAACACTCTGTGTTTGCCAAATTATAATAGCTGAGAAGGCTCATGTCCCACCAAAGGCTAAGTGACAGACTGAAACCTTGGGTCTGAGGTTATGCCAGGTCACTGAACTATGTAGCCAAAGTCAGCCTCTCCAGAGTGGGAAGGACTTTCTCTTGTCTTCTTAAAGGGGAGTAGAAAAGTATTTATGGTCACAGTCATGTTTTTTACAACAAACTCAATTATAAGCCATCATTATAAAAAGATTTAGCAATACTTTTAGCGCAACTTGGTCAAACAACAAATATGTATTGATTGCCTACTCTGAGCAAATCATCCCAACGGACTTATGTGGTTTAAACTTTCTCTATATAACTCAATTTTACTGAGATTATGCAATATATTGTTTGGTTTTATTATGATTACTCATGAGGAGTTAAAAAATAGTAAGCAAAAGGAAATGACAGTCACTTACTCCTAAGGACTCATTCTCTTCATCCATCTCAGAGTATAAACAGTTTGTTTTATGGAGGAAGACAAGTGGGAACCCATTTAGGGAAAGGTTTATTTTCATTTATTTTGAAAAATAGATGTGCTTTATTTGTATGGGCTGATGACTCCCAAATTTGTATTTTAAGTTCAGATCAGACACTGAACCCCAACCACTTACTCTATATTTCTATCTGGATATTGCAAAAACATATCAACTCACAATACCCATTTTCATTTCTCCCTGTAAAGTGTGAACTGCTCTAGATTAACACTTATTGTGCAATCTAGAAACAAAGAAGCCACCTTTGACAGCACACCTTTACTGCTACTTTCATTGGTTCAACAGTACCCTCTAAATAACTTTCATATCCCTCTTCTTTTCTTCATTTTTCAACACCATTCTAATTTAAGCTACCATCTCCTAGCACTGGGCTACTACAATGGCCCCCCAAACTATCTTCCTGCATTAACTCTTGCTCCTTTCCAATCTATTCTCTACTCTGCAGCCAGACTCATTTTTTTAAAACACAATCTGTTTATGTCTCTCTTCTCCTTCTTAAAGTTCTTCAGTGGTTTCCAATTACCTTTAAGATTAAAAAAAGTTAGATCTTTAGCATTTTCACCTGGTTCTGCCTAGCGTTGTCTTGTGTCTTTTCCCCCCAGTTTTATTGGGGTATAACTAACAAGACTGTAAGTATTTAGGTTGTACAATTTGTGTTCTTAAACTGTATAACGTGATGAGCTAATGTACATTATGAAATGATTGCCAGAGTCAAGTTAATAAACTCATTCATCATCTCACATTGCTACCTTTGTGTGTGTGTGTGTGTGGTGAGAACACTTAAGATTCTGTGCCTTTTAAAACACAAAATCTCATTCCACCTTACAACTTACGTATAGTGACTGCTCCTTCAGCCTGTAAGACTCCTTCTTTTCTGTTCTTACTGCCCCTTTTACACATTTAACTCTTATGTATACCTCAAATTGCAGATCAAACACTCTTCTTCAAGATTTTTTCTAACCTACTGAACTAAGTCTGGATCCTCTGTCGTGTACTTCCTCAACTCGCGGTACTTTTCCTTCACAATATTTATCAAAGTTTATAATCATACATTTTCACGATTATCTCATTCCACAAAACTGTATGTTCCACATGGGTAGAGCTCTATCCATCTGGTTGATTAGCGTAGCATAACGTGATGAACACATGTTGGGAGCAGATGGGGGTGGGCTGATCCAAAGGAACACCCAAATATGAGTAAGCGAACCAAAGATCATGTGAAATAGGTGCAGAGCTTCAAAGCAATTCCTACAACATTTCCATTTCCTCTTAGCATTTACTACTATCTCATATAAAATTATTTACTTATTTTTACTAGTTTATTGTTTGTCTCCTCTACTAGAATTAATCTCTGTGAGAGCTGTTTTTCCGCCTGCTTTGCTCAGTCCTATACTTTATTCTCTGTGCCTGGAATGGTACCTGCGCAGAGTAGGCTTTGATAAATAGATGGCTTGAAAAATGAGTGAAAGTGAATGTCACGTTAAAATGAAAAAAAAAATAATGAACCAATTCAAGAGAAATGACCCTCATACCAAAAAACGAATTTGTACCTCAAGGAAGAAGAAAATTATGTCTGTAATTAGAAATCAGTATAAATGTTTGAGAGTAGTCAGTGTCTAAGAATAACATGTATGACTGGAAAGTGGAGATGAGTACCTAGAAAGGTGGCTATAGACAGAGCACTAGGCAAAGGAAGGGTCTGTGAGATGTGTAGTTATATTATCACAGTTGTTGAATGCATCTTTGTAAGTCTCCCCTATTATAATTATTATTATCGTATTAATAAGGTTGAGTAAAACTAACAACTAGAAGACAGAAAGAGAAAGGAGCTGATTAATTAATCCTTCATGGTACTCACCTCCATTTAACCACTTCAGTGAAGAGTGAACTTTTAATATTTGTTCCACCGTTTTTTTAATATATTTTAAGCAGCCTAAGTTTTGAAACCCTATTATGGCAGACATATAAGCTACGAGAAAATGTTGAGGCCATTATTCTAGGCTTGGTTGAGCTGTGGAACTTTTCAGAGGCTGGAGAAATGAGCAGCACAGACCGACCAGGGTTATTCATGCCAATATTTCATTTTTTCCATTGAGAAAAGTTAAAAACAAACAAACAAAACTTCCTGGTTCTGGAATCTGAGAAGGAAGTGTAGTCTGTACCCTCTGACAAAGACTGCCAGGCTAACTCCTGAGGAGGCTATACTTCCTTGACGTGCAGAAGCATTTACATTTTTCTACTGTGACATTTGAGTGACTAACTGAGCCTT
Source organism: Equus asinus (assembly GCF_041296235.1). Taxonomy (NCBI): domain Eukaryota; kingdom Metazoa; phylum Chordata; class Mammalia; order Perissodactyla; family Equidae; genus Equus; species Equus asinus. The sequence goes on along the minus strand of NC_091811.1, from coordinate 26,612,164 downwards.
TGTACATTTTGAGTTTCTTGAGATCTGTGTCAGGTACTATAAAGATTCTAAATCCAATTGCAATGTCAGGGAGGGGTTTTCCACACACCAGGCAATTCTCTGCAACATCAGTTAGATGTCTTACAGTTTAACTCAATTCTGACACGATTTACCTGGAGATGGTGTCAGATGCCACATTTTAAGGGCATAGTCCCACAAGACTGCTCCCACCCTTCTTCAGATGTCAATCCAAGTAGTAGGTCTCCGGGTTACCCACAATGCTGTCCAATTTGGCTACAAATTGGAAGTTCCCACAACCCCCTCCTCAGGTTCAATTAATTTGCTAGAGCAGCCTACAAAACTCAGGGAAACACTTATTTACCAGTTTATTAAAGGATACAGGTGAACATCCAGATGAAGAGATACATAAGGCAAAGACTGGGAGGGTCTTGAGCACAGGAGCTTTTGTCCCGGAGAAGTTGGGGTGTGTCACTGTCCTGGTGTGAATGTATTCCCAACCTAAAAGCTCTCCAAACACCATACTATTGGGATTTTATGGCGGCTTCCTCATGTAGGCATGGTCAATTATTAATCCCATTTCCAGCCCCTCTCCCCTCTCTGGAGGATGAGGGGTAGGGTTGAAAATTCCAAACTTCTGTTCATGGCTTGGTTTTTCTGGTGACAGCTGCCATCCAGGAGCCCACCCAGACTCACCTCAGTAGAATAAAATATGCTGCCAGTGCTCTAATCACTTAGGAATTTATAAGAATTTTAGGAGCTCTGTGTCAGAGATGAGTCAAAGACAAGTATTAGAACAAGAGATCTCTTATTGCTCTTACCACTTAGGAAATTACAAGGGTTTTAGGAGCTCTGCCAGGGAGTAGGGGCAGAGACCAATCTATATATTTTCTATTATCTCACGGGCACATCTTTGTATTGAAAACAGCTAGCACCTAGTACAGTGTGTAGCACACAGTTTATACGTGATAAATAGTGTTGAATAAATGACCAGAAAAAAATTCATCCAGCAGCACAGAGAGATTGCTTGGAAGCTTGTTGATATCTGGGAATAAAAAAAAAAATCTCCCAGGAGAAATCAAAAAGTTAGGCCTACTCTGCTGATGGGTTTGGAATCAAAATATATACTACCTTTGTGTCCAAGAACTCTCAAGTTGATAAATTAGCAGGAAATTCTGTCCCTTTGGAGACAGAAAGTAAGTAAAAAGTAAGACAATTCTGAAAAAACAATCTAATGACTTGTAGCTTAGGATCCTCACAAATAACAGCCAGAATAAGATAAACTAACTATCCAAAATTACGAAATATATGAGAAAACTCATCAAGAGTATGAATCAAGAGACATAAAAATCAAGAACAGAAAATCAGTGAATAAAAGGAAAGGTTTTAGCAAACTACTCAGAATTCAGTAAAGAGATAAATAGTCAGCATGAAAGATGCATAAGACACATGGAGGATAAAATGAGAAAGTCCAACATAAACTAGTAAAAGCTGAAGAAGGAGACACTAAAGAAAATGTGGCAGAGGCAAATTTGAAGAAATAATGTTTTAGAAAATGCCTGTATTGTAGGAAGACATGAATTCATCAGATTAGAGAAGCACAGTCCTGAGCCATGTAAATAGAAACATAGCCACATGTACCCACATCACAGTGAAACACAGAGCACCAAAGAATTAGAGAAAAATCTCAAAATCACTGATGAGAAGAGGCAACCAGTCAACTGGCCCCAGATTTTGCAACAGTATCAGAAGAAGCCAGAAGATGACAGAAAAACATCTTGAAAGTATGAGGGAAAGCATCTTTCATACTAAAATTTTATGCCTAGGTGAAATGTTATTTCAGAGGAAGCGCAAAATAAATACATTTTTAGATGAATACTCTAATTGTTCACCATTCACAAATCCTTGTTGGTAAAGGATTTACTCCCGAATATTGTACAAAAAGAGAAGAAATTGAATGCAAAGAGATTGGTAAACATATATGTAAATCACATAAATCAAAACAAACATTAATGGTAACAGTGACTAATAATGGAAAAAATCTAATTGGCATTAAAACCTTTTAATGTCCTTGTATCGTTTAGGAGATATATGGGGGTATTGATCAATTTTTGATTGTGCTAAGTTAAATATCATTTAAAAAATTTGAGAAAATTCTCTCAAAGATTTGATATAAAATGTAAAATTTAGCAATTAATAAGGGAATAAAAATGAAATAATGAAGTCTTAAATAAGCTAACAGAAATAAGAAAGAAATTTTTAAAAATATAAGTATAAAATGAGGAGCATATGAAAGCACAAAATAATATCTTAGAAATAAATTTGAATAAATCAGTAATGAGAATAAATACAAATTAATTAGACTTTTAAATTCTATTTGTATGCATTAACGAGAGAGCTACTTAAGATATAAGAATTTATAAAAGCATAAAGAAAAGATATTGAAAAAATAATACCAACAAAATACTTAGCTAAACAAAGCTGTCATAGCTAAATTTAATGAATATAAGTTAGCATAAACTTTAAGAGGGAAAGCCTGCTATAGACAAAGAGGCACACTGAATGACAATTGAAGGAAGAATTCACTGGGAAGCTATGAAAATTCTCAACTTATATGCACCTACCAATATATCTTTAAAATATATAAAGCAAAATTGTGAAAATTGCAAGATTTAAAAAATCCACAATTAGGACTGGAGGTGTAATCATTAATGGGTTAATCAATCAGTCAAAAATAATTTAATAAAGTCATGAAAGTTTTGAAAAACACAATTAATAAGCTTAATAAAATAAGCATATATATAGCTCTGCATCTAATAATTTAAAAATAAATTTTATGCAAATATGGAACATTTATAAAAATTGACCATTAAGCTAAAAAGGACAGTCTTGAAAAATAACAAAGAATAAATATCATAAAGATCACATCCTCTACTGACCAACATGCAATAAAACTAGAAATCAATAACAAAAGATCTTTAAAACCATGTATTTAGCAAAATTTAAACACTATTAATTGAGAAGTATCTGAAATATTTTAAAAATCTAAAAATTCTTATCTTACATAAACTGTACCAGAGAATAGAAAAAGAGGGAAATCTCTACGACTCATATTATAAAGCTGGTAAAACTTTTCTATCAAAACAGAACAAGAATAGTATACTATGATATCTCAATAGATGAAGAAAAAAATATTAGGTAAAATTTAACACCCCTTGGTTTTAAAAATAATAACTCTTAGCAAATTAAGATTAGAAGAGAATGTTCTTCTCCTGATAAAGAATATTCACCCAAAAACCTATAAATATATCCCATTATAATCAGAGGGAACATGAGAAGCATTTCCTTTCATGTTAGGAACAAGGTAAGGATACCTACTAGCTACCATATTCCTACCAGTGCAATAAAACAAGAAAAAGAAATCTAACATGTATGATTCTGAAAGGAATATGCAAAACAGCACTGCTAATACTTATGGATTATATAATTGCCTACATAGAAAATCCAAAGAATCTACAGATACATTTTTTAAATTAATATGAGAGCAATAAATTTGCCATGTTGTAAGTATAGTATTTTTTAAAAATCTACAGTGCTCCTAAATTTTAAAGTAAAAGTAAAAATTATATTTAAATGTCACTTTTTAAATGCCATTCACATGAATGCTGAACAGGATAGATCAAACAAAAGATAGGCAAGAACTTTGGGGAAAAAATTGTAAAATTTCCATAAGAAATATAAAGTAACTAAGGAAATGTTAAAATATATCGCACCTGTGGATGAAGAGATTCAATATTCTAAATATATCATTTCTCCCCAAATTCATCAGTAAATCCAAATGAAATGCCAAGAAAAATCCCAAAAAGATTTTAAATAAAATTTGGCGAGTTAGTCAAAAAATTATATGAAAAGTCAAAAAGCCAAGAATAGCCAATACAATCTTAATAAAAGGTGGAAACTTGCTCTTCTACACAGCAAAATTACTAGATGTCTTAGGAAATTAGAAGATATGTTACTGGCACAGGCATAACACCCATGTAACAGAATACAGAAACTAGAAACAGATCCTGTTCTATGGGAAATTGAGCACACCGCAAATCAATGAGGAAAGAATGAACTATTACACAAAAGGTGCTGGAACAATTAGCCATTCACATGGAAAAAGACAAAATTAGTCCCTACTTCAACCCATATGAAAATATTTTCAGATGGATTAAAGACCTAAATGTGAAAAATAAAAAGTAAAACTTTTAAGAGATTATGATGTCTCAAAATTTACAACTGGAGTTTTTATTGGGATTGCATTTAGTTTATAGATTAAGTTCAGGAAAATTTGTATCTTTAAAATATGGAAACATCCTGGGGCCAGCCTGGTGGTCGAGTGGTTAAGTTCACACACTCTGCTTTGACCACCCAGGGTTTCGCCAGTTCGAATCCTGGGCACGGACATGGCACCGTTCATCAAGCCATGCTGAGGTGGGGTCCCACATGCCACAACTAGAAGGACCTACAACTAAAAATACACAACTATGTACTGCGGGCTCTGGGGAGAAAAAGGAAAAAATAAAATCTTCAAAAAAAAAATATGAAATCATCCTATCCATGGGCATGGGAGGTATTTCCATTCATTCAGATTATCTTCCATCACTATTGTTGAAGTCTTAGAGATTTCTTCATAGAGATTCTATGTATTCTTGGTTAAATTAATTCAAAGATGCTTGATAGTTTTTGTAGGTACTGTGAAATGTACTCTATTTCCGTTGTATTTTCCAGTTAGCTATTGCTGATGTAGAGAAATGGTACCATCGTGTATAGATATGTTTGCTAAACTCTCACTGATTCTAATAGTTTGCTGATTGGATGATTATTTTTTATGTTGTTGAGATAATGCTGTCTCAAAAAATGTTGTTTATCCTTTTCTAACATTCCAGTCCTTACAGGTTTTATTTTGTTTCTCTCTATATATCATCAGCCTGGCCTTCCAGTCCTGTGATAACTAATAGTGATAACAGTGAGCACCGTTTTCTTATCTCTAGTTTTAAAGAAAAGGCATTTTAACTTTCTCCATTAAGCAGAATGTTTGCTGTAAGTTTTTGGCACGTAACCTTTATCAATTTAAGGAGTTTCCCATCTATCTGTAAGTTGAAAAGATATTATATATATTGTATACATATATTATTTATACATAAATATATTTATTTATAAGTATATATTTAATATAAATATATTATAAATATATCTATATTATATAAATACATTTAGGTTTTATAATATATAAATTTTAAATTTATAAATACAAAATCAATATTTAAAATATATATAAAGTTAAAAGATGTATATCATTAAGCTTTTTCTGCATCAATTGAGATCATTATACAATTTTTCTCTTTTGATCTATTGTGGTGAATAACATTGATATATTTTCTGAAAATATTTTCTCAAAAAGGCTTGCATTCCTAGTATAAACCTACCTGACTAGTATGTATAATTTGTAATATTTTTTCAGATTATGTTAGTTAATATTTTATTTAGGATTCTAGTATCCACATTCATAATCGAAATAGGCCTATAATTTTGTTTCCTTCTTTGTTCTTTTCTTTGTTTTTATCTAGTTTTAAAATCAAGAGCTCACTAGTCTCATACAATAACCAAAACATCTTTAACTTTTTAAAAATTTTGTTGGAACAACTTGTATAAGATAGAAACTATTTTCCAGAAGATTTGTAGGTCTGCACTGCAAAGCCATCTGGGCCAGCGGAATTTTGGAGAAGAGGCATTTGGCTGCCATTTTATAGTTTCCTTAGTGTTTATTGATCTGTTCAAATTTCCTATTTCTTCTTGTGCCAGTTTTGGGTTTAACACTTTTGTGTTTGCAGAGACACCTCTATTATTTCTCTTTCAAATAATAAATTTCTATAAATGTCTTCTATATTACATTTTGTTCTCTATTTCATTGATTTCTTACTGTATCCTTGTCATTTTATTCCTTCTTTTCTTGGGTAGCTCTGTTGTTCTTTTTCTAACTTCTTGAGTTGCATGCTTAACTCATTTGTTTTCAAATTATTTTGTTTTCTGATTAATGTATGTAAAGCTATACATTTCCCACCCAGCACTAATTTGATTTGAATCACACAAATTTTTATATGTAGGGCTCTCATTATTATACAGATCTAACCGTTCCTTTATTTCCTTTAATCCTTTATTTCCTTTTATCTTAGGAATTATTTGGTAGGTATATTTTTAATTTCCAGTGTTTGGCATTTTTTTGCTATACTTCACATTAAAGTCTAATTATGATAAAAAATTATGGCCTATATGATTCTGATACTTTGGAATTATTGAAGCTTCATTTGCAGCATGATATAGAATATTTTTGAAAATATGGTGGAAAAACAATGAGATCTCTTTGGTAAGCAGTTTCTGAGTTTCAAAGAAAAGTACGTTAAAAATCCAGGTGTGCAATTTATTTGTTTATCCCTGAACTCCTATAATTTACTGTTTTATCTGTTCTCAGGTTGCAAGGTTGGGTGCACATGTGTTGAAATGTTAGGTGCACTCATGTTCATGATGATTCTATTTCTGTTCTATTGATAGTTTTTCAGTATAAAACATACTCCATTGTTCTTTACGAAATTTTTCCTTGACTTCTATTTTCTCAGACCTTAAAATTGATGTTCCAAGTTTCCTTTGGTTCACATTTGCTTGAAATAATTTTCCATTCTTTTTTTTTTTTTTTTGGTGAGGAAGATTGGCCTGAGCTAACATCCGTTGCCAATCTTCCGCTTTTTGCTCGAGAAACCTTGTCACTGAGCTAACAGCTGTGCTAGTCCTCCTCTATTTTGTATGTGGGATGCCGACACAATGGCTTGGTAAGTGGTGTGTAGGTCTGCACCCGAGATCTGAACTGGTGAACCCCAGGCCCCTGAAGCAGAGCATGTGAACTTAACTCCTATACCAGCAGGCTGGCCCCTTATTCTTTTTTTTTAAATCTTTTTGTATCTTTTGGCCTTAAATGTGTCTCTTAGAAAACATATATTAGTAGACTTCCTTTTTTTTTTTTTTGAGGATGATTCTCTCTAAGCTAACATCCGGTGCCCATCTTCCTCTTTTTCGCTTGAGGAAGATTAGCCCTGAGCTAGCATCTCTGCCAATCTTCCTCTCTTTTTCATGTGGGACACAGCCACAGCACAGCTTGACGAGTGTTGTAGGTCCACGTCCTGGATCCCAACACAGGCACCAAAGCGGAGTGCACAGAACTTTAAATCACTCAGCCACGGGGCCAACCCCTAGACTTCTTTCTAAAAGTCTATTCTAACAGTCTGTATTTTGATTGGTGAGTTTCACCTATTTACATTAACTAGAATTACTGCTATAGTAAGACTATTTTCTACAGTATAATGCTCTTTACAGAACTGATTAAAGACTTTCTCACAGTATTTATAATTATTTGTTTATATTTCTTCCTATCCCTCTATAGACTATTATTTTTCTGAGGACAGATATGAATTCTAATTAATACAATATCTGGAATAGTGTGGGTAGCTTATAAGTGTTTGTAGAATAAATGAGCAAATGAATGAACTATTATTATTGTGCTTAGAAATTGCCCTGATTGTTACTGATCTGTTAAGTTGTTTTTATAAGTTCTATTTAGCAAATAATTATTAAGTGCTTACTATTTGCTAGGCAATGTGCCATGTGTTAACATTAGAATACAGACATCATGTGTATTGGAATACATAATCTTCACTCTTTCGATATCTATAATCTAATATAAATGATATGTGGTCTAGTACAAGTGATGTATATGCAAACATATAAATATGCACACGAGAACTGTTCTAAGTCAGGTTAAGCCAAAGGCATGCAAGCCCAGGGTACCTCTTGGGATAAGCCACTTGACAGCTCTGAGCCTCCATTTCCCCATAAGAACTTTATAAAAATAAATTATATTCCTAGCTCAAGATAATATTTTAAACTATATTTTGTATCCATATGCATATATGAATTCTTATTATAGATTTGTTTACTTGTTTGCATACCTTTTATTCCTGGTCCTCTTTGAAGAGGACTAAAAATAGCCTCTTTTACGCATATATTCTATGTATTTTTTCAATTTTGATGTATGCCATTAGTGGAAATTTTTTCCTTGAAGTATCGTCTAAGCCCTAGACAGTTTAAATAATAGGCTATCTGCCAAGCCCTGTATAAATTTATTTGGGTCATCACTGAAATGTTTCCATATCTTTTCCTTTCTTGATCTTTTCTTTCAGGACACACAATACGCCTTAGGGATCTTTAACTGCTGTGTGTTTGAATAATTAATTTTAATCTCACAACATATGGAAATCATTCCCACAAGTCAGCCTTGCCAAACCTCTTCACGGCAGCCAATGTTGTTGTTTTCTTCTTGTACAACAGAAAGAAACGCTGGCAAGAAGAGCAGTGAGTCAGTTTTTTGACTTATCTTTGAGCATACACAGGAAAACTCCCAGCCAGATGAACTGTGCCTGGCCCCAGAAGGGGTGAGTGCAGATACAAAGCACAATACGCAGACCAAATGTGGGGGCTGAGAAATCCAAGTGAAGGTTGCCAGACTAGCTAGCTCAGGTCAAAATTGACCTCCAGCTGTTCCGAGAACATTTTAACTTTTGCACCGTTGTCCATTTGATTTATTTCTGGCTCCAAAATATTAAGTATTTAAACACTGCTTTTCTTGAGAGTCCACAGTATAGAGAACAGCCAATATCTGTATCTGAGTTCCTTCTCGTTCCCAGGAATCTTTGGCTTCAAAACACGTAGCCCCACATATCCTTCATCTCTGGCTGCTGACCTTGTGAGAAAGTTCATATGTCACCGTCATCTCAAGACGGGAAGAAAGGACCGAAACTCACTCCAACAAATACATCAAACTTCTGGGAAAAGACAAAATGGTACCAAATTTTCTTCCTTTCAGCTATTCAGTAAAAGTTCAGTGAATGCAAAAATTTGCATACATAGAGAGAGGAGAAGCTTTTGAATAGCCATACTCTCTTTTCTTCATGAATTAACTTTTTTGATGATTACTTATAGATAAGACACATATTTTTCCTTTTCAGACAAAAAATTGTGCTTTTGTTCAAGCTCTTTGACATAGATGAGAAATGTTTTGGTCCACTAGAAAAAAATTGGAAAAACGGAAGAAATGAGATAATATTTAATTAATCAATACTTATTTTTCATTTTTAGTTTAATGAAAAAAGAAATTGAATTAACAGTTAATTCTGCCCTTTAGCAACCTTTCATATATTCTTGTTTTCTTTCCATTGAACTTCTTATATCCATAATCCTCCAAGGTTTGGTGCTGTGCATGGGGTCAGTTTCTTTCTAAGATCTCATGTTGCAATGTGCAGCTGCACTCCAGGAGTTCAATGAGAAAAATCTAGATGTAAAGAAAAGCACATAAGGGGAGAATTTACATCCCACACACGGCAAGGGAGCATTTCTTGTTTTACTCTTCCAGAGGAATTCTTGCTATTCAAGTGATTTTCCTTGAAGAGAGTGTATACTTTTTCATGTATTTACCCTATAACTCAATCTTACAATGTTATTATCTGGAAACTTTCAGGAATATTGCTGTTTTATAAAGAAGATAAACAGCTAATTTAGCAGTTGGATTGCTACATAAGAGAAAGGTAGAGAAAACAGGAGTGAAATAGCATTTTTTCCCTTCTTTAAGCATACTGTACAACTAGTGTTTCAAATCATAGCAATTTCCTATCTTCACAAGCAACTAAATTTTTACTTCCATTAAAGGGTAGGGATATTTTGAGTATGCTTCGGGAGCCTGCTGGAGCGGATGGTTACGGGCAACTTCATTGAGCTCTTGTGGTTTTCAAGCACTGTACTGGGTTCACAGATAAGACAGTGTGCATGGAACTGGGGCCACAAAGAGGAAGAGAACACAATCCCTGCCATCCATTAGGAGTTTAAAATTCAGTGTAGGCCACAGTCGTGCCAGCAGACAATTTCAGTATTCTGTAATGAAATCAGGTAAGATCTATGAAAGCGTTCATAGGGTTACTATGAGGACACACGAGACGCATTTAACTCAATATGTGAATTCAGCAAGGGAATTCTTTCTTCTTTCAATAAGAAAGGATTTGGTCTTTCTAGAGATGACAGTTTCCTAGATAATGAGTTGGAGTCTAGCGGATAAATGGCTCTGAGGTGGAGGAAGATGGGGAGACTGGTGACTGTAGCATCAATAGCTGGGGAGAGGATGTGTGGCAACGTGGAGAACAGAAATACCTGTAATTCAAAACAGAAGAAGGTATAGACTAGTGAAAAAATAAAATAGAGCGCTAAGGGAATGTTTAACGGAAGGGGAAACAACCCATTTGGAAAGCTGACTTAAGGAAGACATCATGAAGTAGGTGGTATTTGATATAAGCCTTAAAAGATGCCCAGGGTTGCTATAGACAGAGACATGGAAGCAGAAAAAGAGAGGATAATGAGCCAAGGTGTGATGGCAACCACTCAGGGACATCTTAGGAACCAGGTGCTCAGGTTGGCTGGGGTATTGGTTACACGCAGGGAAACAGTGAAAGAAAAGAATGGAAAAGACCGCTGGAAATAGAGGGAAGGGAACATTTAATGAGCAACCACTATATTGCAGACACTGGGTATTTTACAGGGTGATTTCATTAAATCCTTACAACAATTTACGTAAAAATTGTCTTCCCTCGCATGCTACAGTGAGGAAATGACTTATCCAGGGTCACATAGCTAGTTAGATTTAATAACAATAGAAATATAACAATGGCTCCTTTCATGGCATGTTCACTCTTTGCCAGCACTGTACCAGCTGGATGCTCGCATGCACTATCTCCTTTAATCCTCACTCCAATTCAATAAGCTACTTTCCATTATCACCTCCATTTCTTTTTAAATCCAAAAACCCTGAGAATTAGGGAAACAGCAGAGATCACTAAGTGACAGAGTAGGATTCATATTCAGTCCTACTGACTCCAAAGCCCACGCTCTTTTCCACTATCTATTATGTCACCAGAGAATTAGGGATGCATTTAAGAGGGATGTTGTCTTAATTCAAGCAGTGAGCAGCTGTCGTATGTTTTAAAGACAAAAAAGGTCCAGAGAATCTGCACTTCAAAAACCTCTTCCACCTCACAGTCTGATGCAAGAGTAAGACAAACAAAGTTCTTGCCAGAATCTCATCCTTACTAATCCCACACCCCGGCCCATATCCATTTCACCTACCCTTCTATTGCTCTCTCAAAACAAAACGACAAATTACATCACATCTTGTTCCCTTCACTTTATCTTCCATTCCTTTTGATCCCGTTCTTACTCCCACTCATTTATCTCCTAACTGAAAGCCAGAGAAAGAACTCCAATGAAAAATCCTTTCATTCCCCCAACAAAATAAAAGTCTCTTTCAAAATTCCATAGTGGCAGGAAATAAATAATCTAAGATGTTGAGAAAGACGGAAAACACAGAGAATGATAAATTGGAAGAATCAGAGTCGGGGAGAACCCACCAAGATTCAGACAAGCACTGGTGATAGGACTGCTGAAGCGAACGCCAGCACACAGGGTTGAATTAACTTTCCCCGGGTCGCCCCAACCCACATTTCACTGTGCTATTTTCCATCACAATTCTATCAGGGAGAAACTGGATGTGGAAACAATCTCTTATTTCAAAACCTGTTCACTTATTTTGATCAGCGGAGGCATGTTCTGCACTAAACCCTCCCTGATTATTAACCTGGAATTTTTCCTTTGTGTCTTCTCTAAACTTTCTTTTTCTGAATTTCATCCTATTTCCAGAATTTGCAATGACTAGAGGATGAAACAAAGGAGAGGAACTGCAAAGTTTCAGATCTCTTCTACGAGATTTTTCTCTCACCGACCAAAGCCTGGCTGCAAATCTTGCCTTTTTTGTCCCAAGCCTTTCAAAGCATATCAATGTCCAACTCGAATGGATAAGGTTATGTGACTATACTGAGAAATAACAGCAGACAGGATCTACTGGCAGGCAGTGATTTGAATGGAGCTTTTGCAAGGCATCTTGCTAGTGGTTTTCAGGCCCAGGGTGGATGTCCAAACACCAGTCAGCCCTGGAACACCACTTGCAAAACAGCATTAAGAACAGAGTGTTCCTTCAAACACTGGATTATATAATAATTTCTCTATCTTGTTTATATATTTCAAGGATGAAATAGTCTAGAAACACAAAATTATAGAAATCTATTCCAATTTCTGTTTGAAAAGGAGAATTAAATGGTTCATTCAAAAGTCACACAGGCATTGCGTGGCACTGTCAGAACTAAACTGAGCTCTTCCAGCTCCCACTTTGGTTCCCATTGGATAAGATCTTGCTGATTCAATCATCCCAACTTTTTGCATTCTCTCTGCTTTTGTCATCCTCGGCAATCTATTCCTCAGCTCTTGGGGGAAAACAGAAGTAACACTAAACCAATGGAGTTAAACGAATCTTTTTAAAATAATATTTGTTTTGTGTGTGTGTGTACTCCATGGCATTACATGCCAGCCATTAATTGAGGTCTACGTTTATTTTTTTATTTAATCCATCCAAGCATCCATGAGTCAGATTTTATAAGCCCTAACTGTGTCACTGAGAAATATAAGGCTCAGGAATTTAAATGACTTGTCATATGTCACACAAGCAGTAAGTGGCAGAAGAAGAAATCAAATCCAGGTTTTCTTTTTTTTTCAATTTTATTGAGGTATAATAGACAAATAAAAATTGTATATATTTAAGATGTCCAATGTGATGATTTGATATACATAAACATTGTAAAATGATTATCAAAATCAAGTTAATTAACATATCCATCACTGTACATAGTTACCCATTTTTTGGCATGGTAAGAACACTTAAGATCTACTCTCAGCAAATTTCAAGTATATGATACAGTATTATTAACTATAGTCACCATGCTATACATTAGATCCCCAGAACTTTCTCGTAGTTGAAAGTTTGTACCCTTTAACCAACATCTTCCCATTTCTCCCACCCTCCAGCCCCCAGCACCACCATTCTACTCTCTGCTTCTGTGAGTTCAACTTTCTTAGATTCCACATATAAATGAGACCCTACAGTATTTGTCTTTCTGTGTCTGGCTTATTTCACTTAGCATAAGGTCCTCTAGATTCATTCATGTTGTCACAAATGGTTTTTACAGCTGAATAATATTCAATTGTATTCATACCACATTTTCTTTATCCCTTCATTTGTCAGCAGACACTTAGGTTGTTCCCACAGGCTTTCTTACTCCAAAAACCAAACCCCTCAGCCGGAAGAGTTATTTACCTTCTACAGATCCTTTCTTCACAGTCCAATCTAGCTTATGTGATGATTGTTTGTCTAAGGAGATACCAAAATTATGGAGGGGATACCAAGATGGAGCGAAGATGAGGCTGCTCACTCCCCCTAATTTGTTTGTTTGTTTGTTTTGTTTGACAGAGCAAGAGGAGAGCAGGTAAAAAAGATAGTCTGAAATGCAGAGGAATTTGGTAGATTTGATTCATGCAGCTACCAGATTTTCTTCTGGTCAATCTATTACCTAAAGTTAAAATCACTTTATGAATGTTTTAAATTTCCATTTACATGAAATACCTTAGGATTAGATACCAGGTCCATCCAGACTGAAAAATTTCACAGAGTATATTTTCATTTCTCATGTCAACTTTAAAAGTCACCAGCTATGTTTAACTTTTCTTAATAGCAAATGTTATCATTACTATGTTTACTTAAGTCCCTCTTAAATCACCCACTATTTAAAGCTGTTGCACTATCTTCTCTAAAACTACTTTTTAAAACTTATAACTGTGCTCTCAGATTCCTGTGTGCCATGATTTGATGAGTGAAGCTATCAGCCTCTCCCTTTCCTTAATGTTTGACAAATACTAAACATACTCCTGCTCTGCTTCCTTCTCCTTCAGAGAGACATCACTTCATCTTTCTCACATCCTATCTCACCAGTCCTGCCTTCAAGTCTCCTGTTTCTGCCAGTCACCAATATCTAAACTTCTACAAGTAACTTAGGTCCATTTCTTGCTGTTATGCATTTCCTGAATATAGGAAGGAGTATTTTTAAGGTGATGAGTTGGAATAATGAAAGGAGAATTCAAGGATGTGGCAGAGAGTGGGATGATGGTGGAACAGATCTGAAAGTGCTGCTTCCCCTCCAGTGGAGGCCATGCTTCTGAGGGAGAAATATTAGATGACCAGCGTTTCCTAACTCCATGTCCAGCCAAGACAGGGGACAGAGGACCTGTTCTCTATTTTACTTGAGTTGAGGGAACATGTTGTGAATTGAGCCTGGATTTCCAGTTTTGCTTGAGGTCTAAGTAACTGTGGAAATTGACTTTGTAGACACTGCAGAACCTATATTCTTATACAAAACCAGACATAGTGTCAGGTGACAGTCAGCAAACATGAGTGTTCATAGACCGTGATGAGACTTGTTGATTCCCGAACTAAGATGAAAGGTTTTGGAAAGCAAGATGGTTGAGCTACAGCTTGTCTGGACAACATACAGAATGTGTGCAGAGTACTGGATAGAAAAATAAAAGACTTGCGTTCCAATACCAAATTCATCCCTTTCACAGATTTTATAAGTCATTTAACTATCTGGGCTTAAGTGGTAATATGCAAATCTTTAATTCCTCTTGTCCTATTTAAAGAACTTTGAGAATCAGCATTTTAAATATGTATATCTTTGTATAATTTTATCTTTAACTCTGAAACTGCAGACTCTAGGATCCCTGTGGCCACATTCACAGAATTACTTAAGCAGGTGTCAGAAACTTGGGGAATATTGTGTGATTGTATCAGTGGTTAAAATCCTATTCTTTGAAATCAAACAGCCCTGGTTTGAATCCTGCCTTTGCCATTTAGTTTCTATATGACCTTGGATAAAATATAACTTCTCTGAGCCTTAATTTTCTCATATATAATGTGGATAGTTATACTCAGTGTGTAGGATGATTACCAGAAGTAAATAACACAATGAATAAAAAGTGATTAACACAGTACCTAGTACATAGCAAGCTCTTGATATGTGATAATATTACTTAGATAGCTGTATAATTATTATTTGATATTTGACATCTTATTTAAAACTTGAAGCTTTTAGTGGAAAGGAAGAGCATAGAGGAAATGATCTATATTGGAAGAAAAGAAAAATTACAGCTGTTCTAAACCAGGAGCTCAGTTTATTTAAAATCCAGGCTTCTCCACTTTTCCCCAGAAGTTTCTGCCCACGATTCCCCAGATGGTCCTCCCGTACCTGAGTTTGACAAACATTTATTTTCACTTAGTTTAGCTAAGGCAAATGAAGAAAAGGACCGAGGGATTTGGTGCTTGGGCAGCCATGTCAATTAAGAAATCTGAGCTGTAGAATCCAGTCGGGGGACTTCCCTTAAAAGAACAGAATGAAGTGGTCAGCACTGTCCCATGACATTGGCCAGATCTCTCTCTCATTTCGTTGCCCTTTGATGTCCTAGAAAGTGATTTCTGTTTTTATTTTCAGGGCTGCTGCTTCCTAACTCTTCTCTCCTTTGCATTTTTCCTTTACTGGTAAAGAGTAAGGGTTTTAGTGCTGCCAGTAAAATAACAATACGAACTCATAAAACCAACATTCTGTAAATAAAGCTGAATCTCATGGAATAGCAACCAAAAAAAAAAAATCTTTCCCAGAGCCAGGAAAATTCCTTAAAGAGACAAAATGCCTAGCAGTCTGAAAAAGAGTTAGAGAAAAGATAAGCTAAAACAGAGAGAGGAGGAGGTAGAATTGATGTGGAAATACATTACCTTTATTATTACTGTGCCATTATTTCAGTCACAGAAATACAACAGAAAAAGGATAACTCTTTTGGTATATCCTCCAGCAAATGCTTTTCTGAGAAACTTCTCCCCACAGTAATTCCTGGCAGCTCTGCAAACTTTCCCTCTCCTCCATTCTCTTGCTGAATTCAGAATCATCTGAGCTTGTTATCCGTGCTTTTTTCAACGTTCTACAAACAAAAACGCTCCTGAGTGCCCCAAAAATGTTCAATCTAATGTGAAAGCATATCACTTGGTCTTCTCTAGGCCAATTTCTGGCTAACCAAATTTTTTAAAAAGAAGAGCCACTAATGAAATTTGTGATCTAAGAGCAGACTTGATTCACAAGGGTAGGGTTCATATCCGTATTTTTCTCCATTATATTTCCAGCTTAGAGTTGGCACAGAGTAGATGCTCAATACATTTGTTAGATGGATTGATGGTTGGATGGATGATGGATGGATAGATGGATGGATGGATGGTTGGACAGACGGATGGATGGATGAATGGAAGAATGACTAAAACCATGAGGTTAATTTGGTTCTGGAAGGCACAGTCTTGCTTCTCTTTTCCTCCTGAGAGCAGGTGGAATAGGAGATCTTGTACTGCTCTGTGGCTTCTCATGCCTGGGTTATACCACACTGCCAATCTCACATGAGGAGATTTCCGTACAATCTAAACAAACTGGCAATCATGAGGCTGTCTCTCTCATACTTTCTTTGTCACTTCTGGGAATGTCTTAAATATTCTCCCCATTGAAGAATACTCCTCTTTAGTTAGAGAGAAGTATCTATATAAATAACTTTCATAATTATCTAAAACCCAAATATAAGTTGGAGCTTCATGTGGTCTAGTCTTTACAAGATATCCCACTTAAGAAAATAAAACTAGCAGCCAACATTAATTAAAAACAATTTCAATACTTTCTGGCAATTCTCAAACAATACTTTACAATCTCAAACAATCCTATTCATAACCAAAGCAATTCTTATTTGTCTTTTCCCATGACTCACTTTTAATAGGTCTCACAGCCTGCAGCTTCCTCAAAACTTTTCTCTCTACCTAGAACTCAATCCCGACCTAAAACTCCCACCCAGCAAATTAAATCCATAAAGCTCTTCTCATTTCTCCTTCTGCACTTTTTTCCACCTCTATTTTTTTTCTCTTATCTCTGATGAGTCAACCTTGGCCCTTTTCAATACAAAGCCGCCATCAAGTTAGTCCAAATCCTCTTTATAAAAAACACATGGCTGGAGTTGGCACATACAAAATTGTCTTTCAGTAATATGGGAGAAGAGAAAAAGAAGAGCTCTGAATTCTCACACATGTTAATAGTTTTCATGAATCATTTATAAATGGGATTTAGCACAGAAGAACCCAGGAATAGATGGAAAACAGTGGAAAGGAAAGATGAATGACTGGTGAGAGACAGTTCCCAGCAGAATGTGTTAGCCTTACAAACAGCAAGATGATACAGAGAAATGCTTAAAATTTAGGAAATCCAGTGGAAGCAGTGATAACAAAGACTTGTGAAAAAAGACAAAGCTTAAGTTGGAAAGAGAAGTATAAGATTTTCAAGGTTGGATTGAAAGAGTGTAAAAATGAACCACTGTGATGTCAGAAGGCTGACAGAGCGCAGCTGCCATGTGATCTGGGGAGTAGAAGAGACATTTAGAACTGGTTGGAAAAGACCAGGTTAACGTACATTACAAAGCACGTATCTATGACTGGAAAAGAGAGAATTCTCTTGAATTCTGGAGATAGAGTGGCGAGATGAGTAGCCTACACATTTTAGGAGTAAAACATCAAAACAAAACTTGTTTCATATCATATTAATTGGGGGTTAGTGACTAAGTTGAGCACATATAAAATGCTACATGAGCAAACCGTGTCTAGCTTGTTGCCCCAAAACCATGCAGTGTAGTAAACTGACTTTTGCAAATATATTGATTTGGGTGATTTATCTTGGGAAAAGGCCACAGAAGCCAACATTGAGAGCAAGTTCATGATTTAAAGAGGGGAACAACCACCAAGCTTGTGAGTAGAAACTGTGATGGTTGAATTTATCAGAGATGAACATATATTGTCTTCTTTTTTAGGTATTCTTTAAGATTTTGTCACAAAGGCTGTATCTCTTAATATGGAAAAAATCTGGAAGGAAAACCTGAATTGCATGGGTCCCTCAGAACTCACTAATCCTTCAGATTACAACTGAGTTATTTCCTTCAGCAGAGTATCTTTTTGTATTTATAAAAGCTCTTTACAGGGTGGTGTTAGGAGGGAAAGTCCATCCCAAAGAGACAAAAAGAATAAGGCATGAGGCCTAGCTGTTTATCACGGCTCCCTGAAACAAATCATTATTGAAAAGTAGACCCACCCACTCCCAGCCCAGCCCTTTTGCTGTTGTCCAGCCCAAGAGTCCGAGGTCCTACACTTTTAGCACTTCTGCAATCTGCTGCTTTGTGACTCAAGTCTATTTGTATGGGACTCTTGGGTACCCAGGCAACAGAGACACTCTCATTTTCTATGATTTTCTGATTGTCCAAGAGACAAAAAAAAAAAAATGCAACCAAAAGCGTTCTGTCTACAAGATAACCAGAGGCACCTATAAGAAAAGAAACAGCATTTCCGGTCCTAAAGGTATAGTGGAAGTGTATGTTTGTGAGAATCTGTGTTTGAGGATACATGACAGCTAAAGAGCAAAGTGAATGGTAAGTAGCTCTTACTTACCTCCTTAGGGAGACGCCTTGTTTGTCTCTAGATCCCCCACAGCACCTAGCACAGTACCTTGCATCTCATCTGTCACTCACTAAAAGCATATTGAATGAGTTAATTATCAAGACAATGCCTTCAGAAAATGAGATGAGTACCCTCTTATCCTTGCTGCACTTTAGATCAGTGATATTCAGCCTAAGAGAGCATTAGGGCACAGGTTTGGACTCAAGTCACAAAACCAGATGAGCGAGTTACAACAAAATCAATTGAGGAAACAGAATTCATGGGGTCACTGTACATCTTTACCCTACTGAGCTCTTGGAAAAATGCAAATGGTACAATGTTACCAGGTGATCGCCCAGTTGGTCCAGGATTCACAGTTCAGCCCTACTGGGAAAATAAGTCTAAATTAGAACCAGCATAGGAAGCGAAGTCCTTTCTCCCCCCAGAACCTTTCATCCATCCACCTGGGGATTAAGCAGAACACTATGGCTCTGTCTGTGGACCAAACCTGAAAGGCCCGCAGTCAGGGCCAGAAGGGTAGATCAGAGGAGGAATTAGAAAGGCAAACACGTGTTTGTGGCAACTCCTTTCGCCATGGACTTTTGCCCAGGTCTGGCCCCAAACATAGGGTGGCCACAACTGCTGTACCAGGGCAGCATCTGGCCGTAGCACAGCCAGGTCCCGGAATGAGGGAAAGCTGCCCACTCAGAGTAGATAATATCTGGAAGGAATGAATATTTGGGAAACGTCCCAGTGCTAGTTTAGTGCCAACCAGTCCCCACCTTCTCGGGCCTCCTCCCACTGGTTCCTCCCCTTTCAGCTGCTCTGGTTCATATAAAAACTCCACAGCCTTTCACTCACGGCCTGAAGGAGCCTCCCTCCCCACTGCTGCTGCACAAGACAGTGAGAACGACCCACAGGACCACAGAGAGACATGAAGAGCCTGCTCCTTCTCTCAATTCTGGCTGCCTTGGCCATGGCAGCTTTGTGTTACGGTGAGAATCCTTTCTCCTGGCGTTTCTCCAGTTTTTCTTTGCTGCCTCTGACTTCAGTTCACTTTGATTTTTCCTCCACCTCCTCCACTTCTTCTCTCTTTCTCTATTATAATCTTAAAGTACCATCAATTTAACCTTTCCCAAGCCCCATGGACATTCATCCGTTCCATCAAGTTTTTTTTGCATCTTAAATATCCAGATTCCTGTATTCAACTTATTAGGCAAGTTCTTTCTATGGTAAGTCACTATGCACCTGGAAACTTCACTATTTCAGAAAGAAGATAGCCAATTATTGGCCCCTGAGATCTCATTTTTGAGGATATTTATTTAAACTTTGGTTAAAAAAAATGGTTAAGGATATTGATTGAATCACTCATCTTTAAGAAAATGAGTTTTCTCATGAAGTCTTAACTATAGCCGTCTCTGGGGACAGAACTGTCTCGTGGACGTACTACGTTTGTTCAGTGGATTTATTTAAAAACAAAGTTTTACATTTAAAGAACCTCAGAGAAAAATAGGTTTTATAATCTCTATTGTGAAAAGATAAATTTTGCCTGGTTTCTGCATGTTGTTAAATATATTTCTGTCTGTTCAAAGCTAATGAAAGGAAATCTGAAGCAAAATTATTTAGATTGTTCGGTTTTATGCTCCAATTATCTGGATATTTTAGCCGTTCTTAAGCCTAAATTATATTAACAACCATGTGTATTTTGCTTCTTATTCTTGAAATTATTCACAAGGTTTCTGCATCTGAGGATTTGGTTTCTTTACCTCCTTTTTAACTTTTCAAGCAAATTCACTTGCTTGCAAATATAAGCTTCTTATTGCCAAATTTACCTGCTGTGCTCAGGAGAGTGGGAGAAAGAAGAAAATTTTTGCTTTGACATCATCTCAGTTCTTTCTCTGAACTGGCCTTGTGTCTAGTTTGAGTTGTCAGCTGGAGCCAGTGGTTTCTGTGGCTGCCAATTTAACACAGGTTCTGAAGAGGGTTTTGGAAGCTCTTAGAAACTTGTCTTGGTAGAGCCCAGCTGAGCATCTGCCCAGCCTGCCTGGAAAAATCTAGCTGTTTTCTAGACCCTTCTGTCCCTTCCTCAGCCCTGTTTTCAGTTGGGTCCCAAATTAATCAGAGAAGAAGGCTCTCCAGAGACTCACGTGCAGCGCTTAAATTGTCTTATTTCACTGGCCTGAAAACCAGAGAGCCCTTGGGAAACTGTAGCCAAGACTGTTCACCAGCTCTTCCAACATCGGAAAAACTAAAGCACAGAGATATTCACCACAACGACAGAGCTAGAGAAACAACCCAAAAATCCTAAATGCCTGAAATTTTTAATAACCACATCGCTAAATCTATTTCTCACATCTTTTTGACTCTTCCCTCTCCCTCCTTCCCTATATTTAGACTACTGCAGTGGATGATAAATAACAATAAAATGAATCTTTGTTTTTAATTTCAGAATCTCATGAAAGCTTGGAATCCTATGAACTTAGTAAGTGAATATTCAACTTCCTTATTTAAATCTCATGTATTAAAGACTCTCTCCCTCTTCTCAAACAGACAAAGTGGTAAGATATATAACAGGGAGGATAAAGAGGGCCTCTTTTGGAAAACTAAAGTAAATTTAAAAATCGAATAACTATAAAAATCGCCAAATGAGCAATTTTTTAAACTTGAAGTAGTGTAATATGGCATTTAAACTGCATTCAACATACTTAGGATCCATAAAATCTCAATTGGAAATTTTAAGTTGGCACCACATCAACTACACAGGTGGAAAACAAGGAGGAATAATACATGGTAAAGTACAGAATGGGAGGCCGAGTCAACTGGGAGACCACGGACGCCAGTCCTATATTGGATGCTATTGACTGTCTGGATTTATAAAGACTGGGTATTGGAGAAAAATAACGCATCACTCTCATTTTTAATTTTTTCACTATTTTTATAATGTTTACACTGTGCATTTACTGGTAATCTGAAGTTTTGCTTTACAAGTCCTCAGGACAGAGACAATTTATCCTCAAAGGAATTAAAAACACACTGAGTAGGAATACCAAAATTGAAAGAGGCAAAGGGATAGCCCAAAGGAAAAACAAACAAGCAAAAAGTCTCCAAGACACAAGTGTGGGTTATTGATTTCTTTCAATCAGGCAGTTTATGAAATCTGCTCTATCTTCCCCTTGATTTTTCCAGATTCCTAGTTACATGAAATGCCTGGGTTAACAAGCTTTCAAATATATTTGTGTTAGGGAATATTCATGGAAATATTTTCAGCTACTGATTCCCTAAAACTACAACTATTTTACTTTCTGTTTTAAGATCCCTTCCTTAACAGGAGAAATGCTAATACCTTTATGACTCCGCAGCAGAGATGGAGAGCTAGAGCCCAAGAAAGGTGGGTAACAAAACTTGACAGGGTCGGGGTGGGGGGGAAATAGTTTTTCCCAGTGTAGCATCCCAGATCTGAATGGAGTGAGAGATAGATTTTTCATCATATATATTATTTCTAATTGTATCCCAAAATCAAAGAATTTAATAACAATATACAAAACAGCTGAATCTCTCGGAGATTATTTAATGAAAATCTAGGAGATTATTTAATTCTCAGAAAAGAGAGGGGGGAAGAGGGAAAGGAGGATAGAAAAAAAAATTCCCAGTTTCACCTTTCCTCCCTGCTTTTCAAATATCTCTTAATATTGGCGGCAAATGGGCTATTTCTCTGCGATTTTCTTATTCTTTCTTTTTTTCCTTTTCCTTTTTCTTATTTTCTCCACTCTCTTTCTGCTTCTCAGTTTGTCTCTTGTTTTCCTCTTTCTAGGATCCGAGAAAGCACCAAGCCTGCCCATGAGCTCAACCGGGAAGCCTGTGAGGACTTCAAACTTTGCGAACGCTATGCTATGGTTTACGGATACGATGCTGCCTACAATCGCTATTTCCGGCAGCGCCGATGGGAAAAATGAGATTGGGAAACGTCTCTTTCTTTCCAGAGCCTGGTGCCTGGTTTTGTATTCCCTTGCAGTAGCATCACTGAACTATATAGACACACACAAATTGCTTGTTTCTTAAATGTTCTCATCTGGCTGCACCCGTCCTTCCTGCCCGCATTGATGAGTAGTGAAAGTGCAGTGTAGTGAAGGTTGAAGGGGAGTTAAGATGTGTAATTACTACACAATAAACTTCTGGTTGGATCCTTTCATTTTGTGAGTCTGATTCTTCTGGGAAAATGCTGAGATGTTTAAATCACAGCCGTCTAACCCAGAATAGGAGATTCTGTCAGTCATGTTCTAGTGTCAATCAGAAGCAAAACTATATAGGAATAATGAACTTTAGAAGACATTCACCCAGCCCTAATTTGTCTAGACTCTCTCTGCCTTGGTATCAGTAAATGATTGCTTTCTATTATGTGTTTTCCAGGATTTTCAAACATCATAGACACTTAACCATTTTATTTTCCTGCTCCCAAACTTTAAATGGCTCCTAAATTCCTTCTGTGTGTGACTCTGTATCCTGGCTCATCACCCTCATGTGAAAGTTATCAGTTCCTAAGATGCTACACTTTCCACTCTTACTTGTACAGAGAAAATATTTGCTTTAATAATCACCAGTGATGTTAAAATGACACATCCGTGGAATTTTGGAGCCAGACCTGATGCTAGAGGTCCTTTAGGCCTGATTTGCTGAGGAGTAAATGAGGCTCCGAAGTCTTCCCTCCTTGGTTGTTAAGAATAGAAGCCAGCACTTCTCAGTGTCAATTCAGACTTTGTTCTTTTCTGCCATGTACACTTGTTCAAGCCCACCTTTTACATCCATTCCTTCTGGTAGGTCCACTGTCTATCTCTTTAGTGGAGTGTCTTTCCACTCCTTCAAAATCCTACTCAAAACTCAAGTACTTTATGAAATCAGTAATGATTAAAACTACTCACCTTGTATCAGTATTCAGCCTTTTGAGAATGATGTAAAGAACTAAGTACGATATTATTCAGTTCGTGTTTTGATTAAAGTTTATTTTCATGTATATTTGGCTTGTCTAGCATTATGGCAAATTCTTTGAGCGCAGGCACTGTAACTGCAATTTTTCCTCTCTATAACCTTAGTACCATGTTCTCTTCACAAAGAGTATTCTGTGAAAGCTGAATGAAGAACAGACTGCCTAGTCATGCCTGGGAGTGATCACTGAATTCTGAAACGGTTAGATTCATCATAAAAATGTGTTGTATATTTTAAACCATGATCATGTTAATATAATGGTGAGATTTGTATAATTTTCTGAGATCCTTTGCATGCAGTAACTCATTAGATAATACAACAACCCAGAAGATGGGTAATATTTAGATGGTAAAATTGAGACTCAGAGAAATAACTTTCTGAAGATGTTGCAGTAGATGCAGGGGTATGCCACTCAGAGTGAGAAATTATTCCCATGGCCACCAGGGTATTGGGAGCCGATGGTTTCCAGCTCAGAACTTGAGTACATCTCTCTACAGATCTCTAGAGCACTCTTTGTGAGCATCTTTATCCTCTCTGGTTCTCTTTCCTCTGATTACTAACCACCTCTCTGGACTCCCAGCTGCGTCTCCTCAATTTAGGAGAGCCATAGAAGCTCTGTCAGGGTTCCATTTTCTTTCCCGTGGCCTGAAAAGTCTTCAGGAAGTAAGTTGGGACAATTAAAGGGCTCACTTCATTTGTCTCCCATCTCTCATGCATCACTGTCAAGCAATTCAAAAGAAGATAAAAGGAAAACAAAAAGAGGAAAAGGGGAAAAAACTCAGAAGAGATAAATTGAAAACAAGTGGCAAGGTGATAGACTTAAACCTATCTCAATAATCTCATTATATGTAAATAGTATAAACGGTCCAATTATTTTTTTACTTCTACACATGTTATAGATCCTACAGTATGTTGTTTAATATTTTTCTTGAACAATTATTTTTTAAAAGGTTTAGATAATACAAAAAATATCTCATACGTCTACCCACGTAGTTTCCATTTTGATGTTCTTCATTCTTTTGTGTGCATCCAGATTTCCATCTGGTGTAATTTTCCTTTGGCCTGAAAGACTTCCTTTAACATTTCTTGCAGTGAAGATCTGCTGGATTCTTTAAGTTTTGAAAGTTTGCTTTAATATTTAAAAGATATTTTGGGGAATTGGTGTCAAGATGGCGGTGTAGGTGGACTCTGAAGACACCCACCCTCATGGACACAACCAATTTACAGCTATTCTTGACACAGTTACCCCTGAGAGAGAACCAAAAATTGGATAAAAAGAACCCCCACAACAAGGACAGTCCTGACTCAGGTTGAAGAGGCAGAAATTCCTTTCTGGAGAGAAAAAAAATCCACCTCCACAAACCATAGTGCTTCATGGCCAGCCAGGAGCAATCCCAAGGTATGCAGCCTTCCCTGGAGGAGCCGGGGACCTGAGCGTGGGAACGTTACCACTATAAGCACTCTTTGGACTTAGCACAACTGAGTGAGTGTCATAATATCTGACCTTGCTGGCTATTAACTACAACAGAGACTACCCCTAGAAAAGCTACCAACATAAACAGAAAAAAGCCAGCTTTTAAAGGGTTAGCACACACATTCACCCATTACAGAAAGCAACCTAAAATCACCAGAAAGAAAGGTTCACAGTCTTTTCTTGAAAAGGGACTCACCAGATAGTCTCTGAGCACATCTCAGTGAGAGGTGGCACCTCTCCAGGGACTAAGACATTGGCAGCAGTCTTTATTGTGACCTAGTACAGGCATGCTGGCAGACACTGGCAGATGCCAGTGGAGGTCTTCCCATGGGCTGTTAGCCCAGGATCTCCCCCTGCCCACTGTAGCACTGATTTAATCCAGCTCAGCTAGGGCAGGTAGCCTGCCCTAGGGACTGGCCCTACCCAACAGCAAGCCCTCAGGAAACTTGTGGGCCTGCATAGGCTGGGTGCCTAGATCTTCTGCATCTGGGCACATGGGTCCACCTCTGAGGTGCAAGGCATGCATGAGGATTGGGTGGAGTGTCTGAGGCAATGGTGGAGTGTGTGGAGTCTCTGCAGTGGGGAAACTAGGTCTGCTTCAGGGGGTTGTGGCATGCACATGGGACAGGCCTGTGTTGACAGTGTCTGTGGCCCTGCAGGCAGTGGGGGTCATCAGCTGCAAAAGACTTGTGCTTCTCAAACAGCCATATAGGGGATCAGCCCCACCTTCCAAAGCCTGAAACAATTGGGTGCTCCATGCCTGGGGCCAGCCACACTCAACTATAATCCTGAGAAAGCTGATAAGAGGCTTGCAGGCCAGAGGCCTACAGCAATTGTAAGTCCATAAGCCTAGCAACAAGGAATGGTGGTGGCCTACTCACTTAACAGAAAAATTGCAACAGGAATGCGCTATCAAACCTTGCAACCAACTGTGCTGGGACTCCCCATGCCCAACAAACTGACTGAAGTGTCCCTAGCAGCCACACGCAGCTAAGCATTAAAATCAATCAGACATGGGGACAGCCTATCTTCCCTGGGCACCTGCAGCAAGAGCAACCCTGCCACAGCAGAAGGACATAGGTTGCCCACACAGGAGACCCCTGCAACCGTTGGAACTAACAATGAGAGGGAAGCACACTGCTGGGCTTCATAAGCCACTTCTTACATAAGGCCATCTCTCCAAGATCATGAGACATAGCTGACCTACCTAATATATAGATATAAGTACAGAGAAAGAGGCAAAATGAGGAAGCAAAAGAATACATTCCAAGTAAGGGAACTGGACAAAACCCTAGAAAAAGAACTGAATGAAACAGAAATAAACAATCTACTTGACAAAGAGTTCAAACAAAAAGTCACAAGGATGCTCACTAATCTTGGGAGAAGACTGGATGAACTCAGTGAGAACTTCCAAAGAACTGGAAAATATGAAAAAGAATCAATCATAAATGAAGAATACAATACTGGAAATGAAAAATTCACTAGAAGGACTCAATAGCAGAATTGATGATACAGAAGAACATATTAGCAAGCTGGACAAAAGACTAGAGGAAATCACCCAAGCTGAACAGATAAAAGAAAAAATAATTTTTAAAAATGAGAACAGCCTAAGGGGCCTCTGGGACAACATCAAGCTCACTGGCATTTGTATTATAGGTGTCCCAGAAGGAAAAGACAGAGCAAAGGGGAAGAGAATCTATTTGAAGGAATCATAGCTGAAAATTTTCCTAACCTAAGGAGGGAAACAGACATCCAGGTAGAGGAAACACATAGAGTACCAAACAAGATAAAACCAAAGAGACCCACAGCAAGACATACTATAATTAAAATGTCAAGAATTAAAGATAAAGAGAGAAACCTAAAAGCCACAAGAGAAGGGCAACAAGTTACCTACAAAGGAAATGCCATAAGGCTATCAGCTGACTTCTCAGCAGAAATCATACAGGCTACAAGGGAGTGGCACAATATATTTAAAGTGCTGAAAGGAAAAACATACAGCCAAGAATACTCTACCAAGCAAGGATATCATTCAGAATGGAAGGAGAAATAAACAGTTTCCCAGACAAGCAAAAATTAAAGGAGTTTATCACCAAGATATCACTTTACAAGAAATGCTAACAGGACTTATTTAAGTGGGAAAGAGAAGATCACAAGTAGGAATAAGAAAATTATCATAAAAAAGCAATAAAATCACTGGAAAAGGCAAAAATACAGTAAAGTAGCAGATTAAACAACAATGATGATAACGTGAAAGTCAAAAGACAAAAGTATTAAAATAAGCTGTTTCCATGAGACTCTTATAATGGATACACAAAGAGGTTAGATATGGTATCCAGAACAAAATGTGGGAAGAGGGGAGTAAAAGAGTAGAGCTTTTAGAAAGAGGTCAAACTAAAGAGATCAACTTAATATAGATTCCTATATATGCAGGTTATTATATATGAACCTTATGCTAATCGCAAACAAGAAATCTATAAGTAACACAAAATATTAAGAGAAAGTAACCCACACTTAATACTAAAGAAAGCTGTCAAACCACAAGGGAGGCGAGCAAGAGAAGAAAGAAACAAAGAAGAACTACTAAAATTTACAGGACAAAAAGTACCAAAACAACAATAGGTACATACTTATCAATAGTTACTTTAAATGTCAGTGAACTGAATGCTCCAATAAAATGGTACAGGGTGGCTGAATGGATAAAAAAACAAGACCCATATACATATGCTGTATACAAGAGGCACATTTCACACCTGAAGACACTCACAAACTGAAAGTGAAGGATTGGAAAAAGATATTCTGCGCAAATGGCAATGAAAAGAAAGCTGGGGAAGCAATACTTATATCAGACAAAATAGACTTTAAAACAAAAACTGTAACAAGAGACAAAGAAGGGCACTACATAATCATAAAGGGAACAACCCAATAAGAAGACATAACACTTTTAAGCATCTATGCACCCAACATAGGAGCACTTACATATATAAAGCAATAATTAACAGACATAAAAGGAGAAATAGCCTAACACAATAATAGTAGGAAACTTTAACACTCCATTTACACCAATAGATAGATCATCCAAATAGATCAAGAAGGAAACATTGGCCTTAAATGACACATTAGACCAGATGGACTTAGTAGATACATACAGAACATTCCATCCAAAAACCACAGAATACACATTCTTTTTGGATGGACATGGAATATTCTCCAGGAATAATCCATATTAGGCCACAAAACAAGTCTCAGTAAATTTAAGAAGTTTGAAATAATATCAAGCATCTTTTCTGACCACAACAGTATGAAACTAGAAATCAACAACAGGAAGAAAATTGGAAAAGTCACAAACACGTGGAGATTAAACAAAATGCTACTCAACAACGATTGGGTCAATGAAGAAATCAAAAAATACCTGAAGACAAATGAAAATGAAAATACAACATGCCAAAATGTATGAGATACAGCAAAAGCTGTTCTAAGAGGTAAGTTTATAGCAATACAGGCCTACAACAAACAAGAAAAATCTCAAATAAACAATCTAACAGTACACCTAAAGGAACTGGAAAAAGAACAAGCAAAGCCCCAAAACAGTAGAAGGAAGGAAATAATAAAAATCAGAGCAGAAATAAATGAAATAGAGACTTGAAAAAAATCAATGAAACCAAGAGCTGGTTCTTCGAAAAGATAAACAAAGTTGACAAACCTTTAGCTAGACTAACCGCAAAAAAGAGAGAGAAAGAGAAGCCTCAAATAAATAAAATCAGAAATTAAAGAGGAGAAATTACAACAGACACCTCAGAAATACAAAAGATTATAAGAGAACACTACGAAAAGCTATACACCAACAAATTGGAAAAGCTAGAAGAAATGGATAAATTCTTAGAATCATGCAACCTTCCAAAGCTGAATCAAGAAGAAATAGAGAATTTAAATAGACCAATCACCAATGAGGAGATCGAAACAGTAATCAAAAATCTCCCAAACATAAAAGTCCAGGACAAGATGACTTTCCTTGCAAATTCTACAAAACAATCAAAGAAGACCCAAGACCAATCCTTTTCAAACTCTTCCAAAAAATTGAAGAGAAGGGGAAGCTTTCTAATTCACTCGACAAGACCAACATTACCCTGATACCAAAACCAGACAGGGACAACAGAAAAAAAGAAAATTACAGGCCAATATCACTGATGAACATTGATGCAAAAATCCTCAGCAAAATACTAGCAAGTCAAATACAACAATACATTAAAAAGATCATACACCATGATCAAGTGGGATTTATTCCAGGGATGCAGGGATCATTCAACATCTGCAAATCCATCAACATGATACACTACATTAACAAAATGAAGAATAAAAATCATACGACCATTTCAATAGATGCAGAGAAATCATTTGACAAGACACAGCATCCAATTATGATTAAAACCTTTGAATAAAATGGGTATAGAAGGGAACTACCTCAACATAATAAAGGCCATATATGACATATTCACAGCTAATATCAGTCTCAATGGAGAAAAACTGAAAGCTACCCTTCTAAGAACAGGAACCAGACAAGGACGTCCACTTTCACTACTCTTATTTAATGTAGTATTGGAAATCTTAGCCAGAGCAATCCAGCAAGAAAAGGAAATAAAAAGGATCCAAATTGGAAAGGAAGATGTGAAACTGTCACTATTTGCAAATGACATGATTTTGTATATAAAAATCCCTAAAGAATCCACGAAAACACTTCTAGAAACAATAAATGAACACAGCCAATTTGCGGGATACAAAATCAACAAACAAAAACCAGTTGTGTTCCCATATACTAACAATAAAGTAGCAGATAGAGAAATTAAGAATACAATCCCATTTTCAATTGCAACAAAAAGAATAAAATACCTAGGAATAAACTTAAACAAAGAGGTAAAATATCTGTACACTGAAAACTATAAAATATTGTTGAAAGAAATTGAATAAGACACAAAGAAAAGGAAGGATGTCCCATGCTCTTGGATTGGAAGAACAAACAAAGTTAAAATGTCCGTACTTCCTTAAACTATTGACAGATTCAATGAAATCCCTGTCAAACTTGCAACAACATTTTTCACAGAAATAGAACAAAGAATCCTAAAATTTATATGGAACAACAAAAGACCCCAAATAGCCAAAGGAATCCCAAGAAAAAAAGAACAAAAGAACACTCCCTGATTTCAAAATATACTACAAATCTCTCATAGTCAAAACAGCATAGTACTGGCACAAAAACAGACACACGGATCAGGGGAACAGAATCAAGAGGCCAGAAATAAACCCACACATCTATGGACAGCTAATTTTTGACAAGGGAGCCAAGAACATACAATGGAGAAAGGAAAGTCTCTTCAATAAATGATGTTGGGAAAACTGGACAGCCACATGCAAAAGAATGAAAGTAGACCATTATCTTGCACCATACACAAAAGTTAACTCAAAATGGATTAAAACTTGAATGTAAGAGCTGAAACCATGAACGTTCTAGAAGAAAACACAGGCAGTACGTTCTTCAACATCTGTCTTAGTAGCATGTTTTCATATACAATGTCTGACTAGGCAAGGGAAGCAATAGAAACAATAAATAAATGGGACTATGTCAAACTAAAAAGCTTCTGCACAGCAAAGGAAACCATCAACAAAATGAAAAGACAACCTAACAACTGGGAGAAGATATTTGCAAACCATATATCTGATAAGGGATTAATATCCAAAATATTCAAAGAATTCATACATCTCAGCAACAAAAAGACTAACAACCCAATTAAAAAATTGGCAAAATATCTGAATAGTCATTTCTCCAAAGAAGATACACAGATGGCCAAAAGGCACATGAAAAGATGTTCAACATCAACTATGAGGGAAACGCAAATCAAAACTACAATGAGCTATCACCTCACTCCTGTCAGAATGGCTATAATTAACAAGACAGGAAACAAGAAGTATTAGAGAGGATGTGGAGAGAAGGGAACTCTCATACACTGCTGGTGGGAATGCAAACTGATGCAGACACTATGGAAAACAGTATGGAGATTCCTCAAAAAATTAAGAATAGAACTACCACATGATCCAGCTATTCCACTGCTGGGAATTTATCCAAATAACACGGAAACATGAAGGCATAAAGATACATGCACCCCTATGTTCATTACAGCATTATTCACAAAAGCCAATACTTGGAAGCAATTAGGTGCCTGTCAAGGGACAAATGGATAGAGAAGATGTGGTACGTATATACAATGGAATACTACTCAGCCACAAGAAATGATGATACCTGGCCATTTGTGACAACATGGATGGACCTTAGGGTATTATCCTAAGTGAAATAGGTCAGAGGGAGAAAGTCAAATACCATATGATCTCACTCATAAGTAGAAGATAAAAACAACAACAAACAAACACATAGAAACAGAGACTGGATTAGCTGTTACCAGAAGAGAAGAAAGGAGGCAGGAGGGTGAAAAGGGTGATTAGGCACGTGTGTGGTGATAGACTGTAATTTGTCTTTGGGTGGTGAACATGATTTAATCTACACAGAAATAGAAATATAATGTACACTTGAAATTTGTATAATGTTATAAACCAATGTTACTGCAATTTTTAAACAAAAAGATATTTTCACCGTACATCAAATTCTGTTGCCAGTTTTTTCTTTTAATTCTTTTAAGATGGTGTTCCACTGTCTTCTAGCTTGCATTATTTCTGATGTAAAATCTATTGTCATTCTTATCCTTATGCCTCTGTATGTACTGTGTCTTTTATCTCTGGCTGCTTCTAAGGTTTTTCTCTTTATCATTGGGTTTGACCAAATTGATTATGGTGTACTTTGGTGTGGTTTTCCTTATTTTTATTTTTCTTGGGGTTTATTGAGCTCCTTGGATTGCATTCATTTTAGAAATTTTTCAAGTCATTATTTCTTCAAGTATTTTGCCTCTCTCACTCCTCTTCTCCTTTGGAGACTGTGATGTTGTGCCCATTAGGTCACTTGAAGTTGTCCTACAGCTCCTTGATATTATTTTTATCTTTATAAGTTGTTTTTTCTTTGTGTGTTTCGTTTTTCAGACTTTAATTTGTTGACAAGTTTACTAACATTATCTTCAACAATATCTAACTTACTATTAATCCTATCCAGTGTATTTTTCATTTCAGACATTACAGTTTTTATGTTTGGAAGTTTGATTTGGGTGTTCTCATATTGTCCATGTCTCAACTTAAACATCTTGGATACAGTTATGATAACTATTTTAATGTCCTTATATGCTAATTCTAATATCTATCTCACTTGCAGGTTGTTTTTTTGGTGTGTATGTGAGAAAGATTGGCTCTAAGCGAACATCCATTGCAAATCTTCGTCTTTTTTTTTTTTTTTCGCTTGAGGAAGATTGTCACTGAGCTCACATCTGTGCCAATCTTCCTCTATTTTATCTAGGATGCTGCCACAGCATGGCTTGATGAGCAGTGCCAGTTCTGCACCCAGGTCCAAACCTGCGAACCCCAGGCCACCAAAGCAGATGCACAAACTTAACCCCTACACCACTGGGCTGGCCCCACTCCCGGTTGGTTTTGATTGGTTGATTATTCTATGTGCTATGGATCCTAATTTCCTACTTCTTTGAATTCCTGGTAGTCTTTCATTTGATCCCAGGCATTGCAAATTTTACCTTTTTGTCTGCTGGATATTTCTGTATTTCTGTAAGTATTCTTGAGTTTTGCTCTGGGATGCAATTGCATCACTTGGAAAAAGCTTGATCATTTTAAGTCTTGCTTTTAAAATGAGACAAACACAGTATTTAATCTAGGGCCAGTTATTTCCCCCATACTGAGACAAGATTTTCTGAGTACTGCACCCAATGTCCCATGACTGGGTGGTAGGAACAGGCAATAATTCCAGCTTTGAGTTTGTGCCAGCCATTGTTCCCTCCATTCCCTTTGGATGGTCATTTCCTCACACACATATGCCAATCAGTTCTCTGCTATATACACAAGGAGTGTCCTCCACAGATATCCAGAGATCCCTCTCTCTATAGCTCTCTTCTCTCCAGTATTTTGCCATGTGAACCATAAACACCACATTCTCCCAGGACCCTCAACTCCATCTCAACTCAAAATATCCACTGAACTCCTTCTTGGCTCCCCCTCCCTGAGCCATAGCCTGGAAACTCTCTTAAGGCAATAAGCTAGGGCAATCACAGGGCTCACTTTGTTTCTCGTCTCTTAGGGATCACCATCTTTTATTGCTTGATGTCCAGTGTCTTGAAAATCATTGTTTCATTTATATTTGTTTCTCTAGTTGTTTCCAAAGAGAAGATAAATCCCATCCCTGAGATTCCACGTTGCCTAAAAGCCCGTTAAATCAAGCAGGACTACTCTGAATGGTCATCCCAACCTCAGAGTTTCCCCATGGAATTGGCTGAGGCATTTATTGCAATTGCACAGCTCAAGTGTTCACTCTGCCTAATCCTACTTCCTGCATCCCTCTCATATGTTACACCCAAAAGTATTGTCCCAATAAACCATTTCCCCACAAATCTCTGAGTCTTAGAGCCTGTTTCCCAGGGAATCAGATCTATGATAGTCATTCAGGTGGTAAATAGTGGGACCAGGGTCTTCTGTCTCCAGACTTCTTGTTTTATGCATTATACAACACTAGATTCATGGTTTTTGAGCTGGCATGCAGTCCAGCAAAAACCTAATTTAACCCCCTCATTTTACATTGAGGAATTTGAGAGCTTAGAGACTAAATAAGTGTTCCAAGGGCAGGTAATTCTATTCTCTTAAGAAATTCACATGTACTGACCTCATAAAATCTAATTCCTTAAGCCAATTTTTTTTAAAGTTTATGTATAAATGATCCATATATTTGAACAAACCTCCCATTGTGAATAGTCACACCTTCCAATCTGATGAAAGTATTTTTAATGTAGTTTTCACTTCAGTCAAAATATTATCTACCCACCTTCTCAGTTCTATTTCTTTTTGATATACTCTGGTTTTTCAGAGCTAAGACACATGAAGTGATATGTTACACGTCTTATCTTCTTCCTCTTTCACCATCTTTCATCACCAGGCATTTCATGGACTAGTACATCCTGGGAACCAAAAAGTGTTTAAAGGCAGAATGCTCTGCTCCAACCCCATAAAAAGCAATTTAGCATTTTAGCATAGTATTTGAGAATAAGGACTTTGGAAGTAGGCCTCCCAGCCTCACCACTTAGAACTGTGTCATTCTTGGGCAAGTTAATTAATCTTTCTGGGCTCCACTTTCCTTATTTATTAAATAAGATGGTTCTAGTAACCACCTTAGAGTTGTTGTAAACATTAAATAAATGAATATATGTAAAGTGCACAAAACACTGCCTGGCATGAAGTAAGTGCCTAAGAAATGTTAACTAATTCTACTGTCATTTTCTATTGTATTTTATAATTATTATAATGTATTATACTCTGGATATTAAGAAACAGCAAGACAATTCCACTTTGGAGATTCACACTTATACTTCTAAAGCAGTCAACAGGATTTATAGGCAAAAACTATTGATAGCATTGCCTACCTCATACCAACTCCAGTCTTCCTCTCTTTTCCACCATGCTACATCTGCATATACTGATGAAGCCTGCAGTTTCAGAAGACTAGGTCAGGAAAGTTGATTTTTGTTTAAGGAAAATTCATGATCTTAGCTTTCATGGTCAACTGGGTTTGGAATTCATGCAGCCATATTTTAATGCAGTCATAAAAGTATCTGTATTAAAATAGAGCTAAAGTTATACACTTACATAGTAGTTGTAGTACATTCAAGCACTATTTTCATCCCTACTTGTACCTTCTCAAAAAAAGGAAATCTGCAAGTCATTTGTTGTTCTGCATCTAAGTTCTTGAGTACCTTGATTATCCATCATGAGCAGCCTTTCTTTCAATTCCTCAATCCCAATGCTTCTGGCTCAGTTCCTTGTCATAATACAGAACTCTAATGAGAGTAAATTCTATCCTAAACTCATTTTAATTTGGAACCCTGAAAATTTGCCTAGATTGCCTTCATTTTTCTATTCATGAATTAGGATTCTATTTCATCCTAGATGGCCGTCCTCTGCACCCAAACATTGCTATCTCTCTGACTATTGCCAGATAAACCTTCTGCCATGCTACCCCCACCAGTAAGAATCCCTGGCAATTGAAGTTAATTCAGAACAGAACATATTAATCCACTCTACTTTTCCTGCAAGAATAGAGCACCTTTATCCACGATGTTATACATCCTAAACTACCAAGCATTGTATAGTGGTATGTCCCCACTAGGTAGAATACATGTGTCTGAGAATTTAAGTATGGTAGCAGGAGTGGCTCTATTTATCATCGTTTGTAACCCACCTAAGCAATTTACATTTTCCATCCCTACAATTCTAATATCTGTGGGCCTGGAGATCCTGGTTCTTATAGAGAGAACACCTGTATCATGGAATGCTGAAAGAGTTCCATTTAAGCTCTAGATGCCACCCAGTCACTTCAGGCTCTTCATGCTGAGACCAGCCAGCAAGTAAAGGAGTCATCTTGTCTAATGGGGGTAATTGAGCATGTTCATCAAGAGAAGGTAGGGTTTCTGAATCTAAGAAGTGAAAAATGCACTTGATACCCAGGTAATCCATTGCAATATCTCTTGATATTTCTCTGCCCAATTGTGACAGTAAATAGACAAGTATATTAGCCATGGTCTGAGAAGGGCATGTGACCAGCTCACAACTCTCAGGAATAGGGGTCTATTTCACTCACTAAGTTAGACACCTAGACCACCAGATGTGCCAAGAGTGAGGCCATCTAGAGCGGGTAGTTGAAGAAGGAGACAATGAGTATTAATAGTGGCCTTAAAACCAGCTGCAGCAGCAGAGGTGGTAGTTTGTCCCACTAACCTTCATGAATATTCTAACTTGTCCCTAGGCACAAACTAGACTTCAAATAGGAGAATACACCAAAGGGGAAATTATAGAGGTGAGAAAGAGGAGATAGTTGTTATGCTAAAAGTGGGAAATACATATCTGTAAGACAGCCACAACATCCAGGAAAGTGTGGCTAGAATCTACTGTAATTCTTTCCTGTAAAAAAAACCAACCAGAATTCTGGAGAAGTTGTTCCTGGAACATAGTGTATGAAGCAAGTGGATATGACAGTGTGAGTGTGGACTGTAATTGATGCTGTGGTGCTTTCCCCAGGTCCCTTCTTCAATACTGAGGCACTCACTCCCTTAGATGCTGACTGCTGACGGCTTTCAAGCTGACTAAGTCCCTCTCCTAAGATTGCCCTTAGCTGAAGAGAGCAACTTACCACAAGACACATCTCTCTCCAGAAACAGCCCACATACACACACTAGTCAATGTAGTGTGTAAAGACCTA
Source organism: Equus asinus (assembly GCF_041296235.1). Lineage (NCBI taxonomy): Eukaryota > Metazoa > Chordata > Mammalia > Perissodactyla > Equidae > Equus > Equus asinus. The sequence goes on along the minus strand of NC_091811.1, from coordinate 26,575,744 downwards.
GCTTCCCAAACAATGGCATTTTTCAGTCTTATGATTGCTTCTTTCTCATTGTCCCTTCCCCTGCCAGTTCAGTGTTAAAAAGCGAGAATGTGTCATGGCTTAATTGCTCAGTTTATAAATATATGTTATACATACAAACACATACACACACACACACACACACACATATATATAAAGTAGAGGTAGGATATGAGAACCTCCCAGTGGTCTCTAAATTTATCCCATGATAGAAATTGGCCCCAATTGTTCTGATTTGAAAATGTAACCTCCCAACTATCCTCAAGTAAGTTGATGCCAGGGACTATATTATGAGATTCGTCTGTTAATTTCTTTAGAGAAATGAACAAGGTGACCTTTTGGGGTTTTTTCCATCTTTCATTTCTCTGAATTCAGGCACTGAAAGCTAACCAACAAACAAGAAAGCCAGGAACATAAGTCATCTAGGGTTGTTAAAACATGAGGTTAAGCTTTGAAAAATACTGTTCAAGAAATATGCTCTTTTCTCATTTAATACAGCAGATTTTTATGGTGTTTGCCTCGAAACACTCTGACTCCTTTACTTTGGAGAGAGCAATACACAAAACTTGCCTCTACTCTTTTCATCTAAAGATAATTACCACTCCTTTTGACCAAAAACCTATAATAAAGTAGGAAAGTAATCTGCATACATTTGGATACATGTTTTTGAACATTCTGAGAGAGTATTTTCCTCCTTACAAGAGGTCTTGGAAAGGTTCCTAAAGGATAATGATTTTCTATTGTAAAAGTATTCCCCAAAAAAATCATAAGTGCTGTGACTTAGTCTTTGGGGTAAATTAGACCTCAAACATGAGAACATATCAAAGAAGACAGAGCTGATAAAGGAGATAAACTTTTCACTAAACTGGAAATATATTTCTATAGAACAGCCATGGTTCTTTTAGCCACCAGGAAAATGTGGCTAAAACTACAAAATTTAGTGGAAGCATATGGACAAATAGCATCTATCTCTTTGGAAACATAAAAAGGAATGAAGAGTTGGAAGAAAAAAATGGAGCAACTTTAGACCAGTATTTCCCAAATGAGTACTCTAAGGAATGATATTCCTTTCAGTGTCTTGCTAAAAGTTCTATTATGCCCAAATAAATTCTACTGTCTTTATATATCCCCTCTTGGAGATATAAACATATTTAATATGTTAAACCCTCTGTGTGATCCATCAATAAAGAAATCTGTTTGAGTCTATTTAATACAGGGGTTCATAAGATAATTTGACAATAGAACATTCTTTTCAAGGGTATTGATTATCATCTTGCACAACATTATTTTAGAATTACTAGCCAAGCCCAGCCTCTCACTCTTTCTATAGCATGCCTATATTTAACATTTAACAAAAATTTATCATGTAGCTACTCTATACCATACAATATGGCTATACAGTAGCAGATGGGCTTCCCGTTTTCACTCAAAACCCCAGTGCCACGGAGTTCTCTGGGTCTCATGATGCCCTAGTTCATTTTTGGATAGTTAATTGTTAGGATAGAAATTTTTCTCGTATTGAATCAATTTAAATATTTTGGCCTTAATTATTCTCTCTAGAACAAAACAGAATGAGTCTCTCCTACTGCTTCATTTCTCTTCTTTTCAAACTTCCACATTTGCCATGTTGCTCAGACACATTCACCCTCCCATGCATCTCTTCTTTTTTTCTTTTTTAGCAAACAGAAACACAAACTCCATTTACTTGTAAAACAAACTCATTTTCTTTTCATAAGCACAGTAATCTGGTATATCAGCTGTGGTCTGAGAAGGGCATGGTGACCAGGAGCTCACAGTTCTCAGGAATGGGGGTCTATTTCACTTACCAAAGGCAAATTTCTTTTCATATCAAGGCAAAAAACAACCAAATGCCATATGTTCTATTTGCCATGTTCTAAGACAGCAAAGTTATACAATTTCTGTTTTTATTATTTTATTTTGTTGTGGTAAGAACACCACATAAGATCCATCCTCTTAACAATTTTTTAAGTGTACATTATTGTTGATCATAGGTACAATGTTGTACAGCAAATCTCTAGAGCTTATTTATCTTACTTAACTGAAATTTGATGCCCCTTGATTAGGAAGTCTTTATCATTCCCCCAACCCTAGCAACCATCATCCACTCTTTGAGTCTATGAATTTGACTATTTTAGACACCTCATATGAGTGAAATAATGTAGTATTTGTCTTTGTTACTGGCTTATTTCACTTAGCATAATGTCCTCAAAATTCATCCATGCATATTGCAGAATTTCCTTCTTTTTTGAGGCTGAATAATATTCCATTGTAGGTATATACCACATTTTCTTTATCCATTCATCTGTCAATGGACATTTAGGTTGTTCCTACATCTTGAATGTTGTGTATAATGCTGCAGTGAACATGGAAGTGCAATTATCTCTTCACAATACTGATTTCAATTATTTGGGATATATAACCAGAAGTGGGATTGCTGGATCACATGGTGGTTCTATTTTTAAATTTTTGAAGAACACCCATACTATTTTTCATAGTGGCTGCACCATTTTGCATTCCCAGCATCGGTGTGCAAGGATTCCAAGTGCTCCACCACCTTGCCAACATTTATCTTATCTTTTTGTTAATCACTATCCTGACAATTGTGAAGTAATATCCCAGAGTGATTTTTACTTACACTTCTCTGATTAATGATGTTAAGTATCTTTTCATATATCTGTTAGCCATTTGTATGTCTTGTTTGGAGAAATATCTGTTTAAGTCCTTTGCCCATTTTTTAATCGGGTTATTTGGTTTTTTGCTATTGAGTTATAGGAGTTCCTTATACATTTTGGAGATTATCCTCTTATCAGAAATATGATTTGTGAATATTTTCTCCCATTCCATAGTTTGTCTTTTCACTCTGTTCATTGTTTCCTTTGCTACATAGAAGCTTGTAAGTTTGATGTTGTCCCAATTATTTATTTTTGTTTTGAGTGCCTGTGCTTTTGGTGTTATATCCATGAAGTCATTGCCAAAACCAATGTCATAAAGCTTTTCCCCTGTGTTTTCATCCAGGAGTTTTATAATTTTAGGTCTTAAATTTAAGTCTTGAACCCATTTTGAGTTGGTTTTTGTGTATAGTGTAAGATAAGGGTCCAATTTGGTCCCTTTGTGTATGGATATCCAGTTTCCCTAACACCGTTTTTTGAAGAAACTATCATTTCCCACTTGTGCATCATGGAAACTTTGTAGAAGATCAATTGACCATATACTTGTAGATTTGCTTCTGGGCTCTCTAGTCTTTTCCATTGGTCTATACATCTGTCTTTATGCCAGTACTATACTGTTTTGATTACTGTAACTTGTAATGTATTTTTAAATCAGGAAGTGTGATGCTGCCAGCTTTGTTCTTCTTTCTCAGGGTTGATTTAGCTAGATTTAATTGATTATATTGATCATATGTTGTTCCATATGAATTTTAGAATTGTTTTTTCTATTTCTATCAAAAATTTCCACTGGAAATTTGACAAGGATTGTATTGAATCTGTAGATTGCTTTGGATAGCATGGACATTTTAATAATATCAAGTCGTCCATTCCATGAACATGGAATGTCTTTCTTTTGTGTCTTTTTCAATTTCTTTCAATAATGTTCTATAGTTTGCAGTATGCTGAAAGGAAGTCTTTCACTTCCTTAATTAAATTTATTCCTAAGTATTTTATTATTTTTGGTGCTATTGTAAATAAAATTGTTTTCCTAATTTCTTTTTCAGATAGTTTGTTGTTAGTATGTAAAAATGTAACTGGTTTTATACATTCATTTTATATCCTGCAAGTTTATAGAAATTGTTCATTAGTTCTAACAGGTTTTTAATAGAATCCTTAAGATTTTTCTATGTATAAGATAATTTTTTCTGCAAACTAAGACAATGTTACTTCTTCCTTTATGATTTGGATACCTTTTATTTGTTTTTCCAGGCTAATTGCTCTGGCTAGCTCTTCAGGTACTACGTTGAATAGAAGTTTGAGAGTGAGCATCCTTGATATTTCCTCATCTTAGAGAAAAAGATTTAGCTTTTCACTGTTGAGTATGATGTTGGTTGTGGGATTGTCATATACGGTCTTTACTAAGTTGAGGTATTTTCTTGTGTTCCTAGTTTATTGAGAAATTCTTATGATGAAAAGGTGCTTTATTTTGCCAAATGCTTTTTCTACATCTGTGGAGATGATCATGTGATTTATACCCTTTATTCTTTTAATGTGGTATGTCATATTAATTGATTTTTGTGTGTTGAGTCATTCTTGCATCTCAAGGATAAATCCCATATCTCAGATTGTGATCTTTTTTATTTCTGCAGCACTGGTTTTAATGTTTCTTCTTTACTTTCTTGTTTTGTTTATTTGTGTATTTTCTCATTTTTTCTTTGTTAGTCCAGCCAAGTGTTTGTCTATATTATTAATGTTTTCAAAGAACCAACTCCTAGTTGTCTTTATTTTTTTCCTGTTGATTTCCCTATTTTCTATTGCATTTATTTCCATCCTCATCTTTGTGATGACCTTCTTTCAGCTAACTTTCGGCTTAGTTTTTCTTCTTTTTCTAGCTCCTTGCAGTGTAAAGTTAGGTTGTTTATTTAAGATCTTTTTCTTTTTTAATGAAGGCATTTGTTGCTATGAACTTCCATTTTAGTGCTGTTTTCGCCTCACCCTCTAAATTTTGGTATGTTGTGTTTTCATTTTCATTTGTCTCGAGGTATTTTCTAACTTCCTCTTTGATTTTTTCTTTGACCTAATGATTGTTCAAAAATATACTGTTTAATCTCTCCATATTTGTGAATTTTCTAGCTGTCCTCCTGTTATTGATTTCTAGTTTCATTTCGTTGTGGTCAGAATAGACACTTGGTATGATTTCAATCTTCTTAAATTTCTTAAGACTTGTTTTATGACTTAATGTGTGATCTATCCTACAGAAAGATCCGTGTGTGCTTGAGAAGAATGTGTGTTCTGCTTTTAGGTAGAATGTTGTGCATATGTGGATTAGGTTTATTTAGTCTATATTCTTTTATCTGGATATTCTATCCATTATTGAAAGTAGGGTATTGAAGTCTACTACTATAATTGCATTGCTGTTATTTCTCCCTTCAGTTCTCTCAATGTTTGCTTTATATATTTAGGTGCTCTGATGTTGTGTGCATATACATTTATAATTATTATATCTTCCTGTGAATTGAGCCCTTTATCATTATGTAATGACCTTTTTTGCCTCTTTTGACAGTTTTTGACTAAAAGTCTATTTTGTTTGCTATAAGTGTAGACAGTACTGTTATCTTTGGTTACTATGTGCATAGAATATCATTTTTCATCTCTTGATTTTCAGTCTTTGTAGGTACTTAAATCTAAAATGAGTTTCTTGTAGATGGTATGTAGTTGAGTCTTTTTTTTTTAATCCACCCAGCCATTCTATTGCTTTTGATTGGAGAATGCTATGATCTAACATGCCTTCCCTCTAAATTCATATGTTGAAATCCTAACTCCCAAAGGTGATGATGTTAGTAGGTGGGGACTTTTGAAGGTGCTTTATTTACGAGGATAGAGACTTCATAAATGGGGTTAGTGCCTTATTAAAGATGACCAAGTAAGACCCCTCACCCCTACTGTCATGTGAGGACACTGCAAGACAATGCCAGCTATGAACAAGAAAGAGGGCCTTCATGAGAACATGATTATACTGGTGACTTGATCTGGACTTCTAAGCCTCCAGAACTGTGAGAAATAAATTTCTGTTGTCCATAAGCTACCCAGGCTGAGATATTTCATGATAGCAGCCAGAATGGAGAAAGACAGGTAGCTTAATCCATTTACATTTAAAGTAATTATTGATATGGAAGAATTTATGATAGTCATTTTTATTTTTAATTATTTTCTGTTAGGTTTGTAGTTCTTTTGTCTGTCTTTTCCTCTCTTGCTGTCTTCTTTTGTGTTTTGCTAATTTTTTCTTGTATTGGTATGTTTTTATTCCTTTCTTTATTTTTTTGTGTTACTTTTATAGGTTTTTATAATTACTTTGAGACATATAAAATATCTCATAGTTATAAGTCTATTTTAAGCTTATAACAACTTAAGTTCAATCACATATAAAAAACTCTACACTTTAACTTCTCTCCCTCTACACACTTTATTTTATTGTTGTCACAATTTGCAGGTAATCACATTGTATATCTTTTAACACATTTCCAGTTACAGTTATGTTTAATACTTTTTTTACTTTTTTATTAGAACTAAAAGTTATTCACTTACCACTATTACAGTAATATAATACTCTATATTTGTCCATATATTTACCTTTATCAATGAGTTTCATACTTTCTTATACCATCATGTTGTTATTTAGCATCCTTTCAACTTGAAGAACTCCCTTTACTGTTTCTTGTAAGGAAGGTCCAGTGGTGATGGATTCCTTCAGCTTTTCTTTTGTCTGGAAAAGTCTTTTTCTCTCCTTCATTTTTAAAGGATAATTTTGCCAGATATAGTATTCTTAGTTGGCAGGGTTTTTTTCAGCACTTTGAATGTATCATCCCACTCCCTTCTGGTTTGCAAGATTTCTGCTTAAAAATCCACTCATAGTCTTATGGGGTTTCCTTTGTATATGACAACTCACTTTTCTCTTCTGCTTTTAAAATTCTCTCCTTGTCTTTGACTTTTGACAATCTGATTATAATGTATCTCAGTGTAGATTTCTTTGAGTTCATCTTATTTGGGATTCTATTGGGCTTCTTGAATCTTGATGGCCATTTCCCTCCTCAGATTTGGGAAATTTTCAACCATTATTTCCTTGGATAATCTTTCTGGTCTTTTCTCTCTCCCTTCTCCTTCTGGGATTCCCATAATGTGTATATTGATCTTCTTGATAGTGTCTTATAAATCCTTTAAGTTTTCTTCACTCTTTTGCATTTTTTTGATCCTCTGGCTGAATTATTTCCAATGACCTGTCTTCAAGTTTACTGATTCTTTCTTCTACTTGATCTAGTCTGTTGTTTAACCTCTCTAGTAAATTTTTCAGTTATAATTATTGAGTTCTTCAGCTTCGTGATTTCTTCTTTTTTTTTTTAGGAAGATTAGCCCTGAGCTAACTACCGCCAATCCTCCTCTTTTTGCCAAGGAAGGCTGGCCCTGAGCTAACATCCGTGCCCATCTTCCTCTACATTTTTATGTGTGGGACGCCTACCACAGCATGGCTTGTCAAGTGGTGCCATGTCCACAGCCGGGATTTGAACTGGCAAACCCCAGGCTGCCGAAGCGGAACGTGAGCACTTCACCACTGCACCACTGTGCCAGCCTCAGCTTCTTGATTTCTGTTTGGTACTTTTTTATATTTTCTATCTCTGTTGAAATTTTCACTTTGTTCACACATTGTTCTCTTGACCATAGTGAGCATCTTTATGACAGTTAGTTTGAATTATATCTCACTTAAATATTATAACTCTATTTAATTAGGGTCAGTTTCTGGAGATTTATCTTGTTCCTTTGTTTAGAACATCTCTGCCTGACTCTTCATTTCCTTGACTCTTTGTATTGGTGTCTGTACATTAGACAAAGCAGGCACCTCTCCAAGTCTTCAGGGACTGACCTCGTACAGGAGTATACTCCCAGCTATCAGCCCAAGTAGAATCTCTGGGGGCCTCTGCCCACTCTTTCCTTCCCCAGGGAGAAGCAGGCAGCTGTATTTTTTGTCCACTTACTCTGTGCTGAGCCAGGGAGCAGGAGGAGGTGCAGGGGGACTATGGTGTCTAACAGTTCAAACCATCATCTCCATTATTCTTCAATGGCTAGACTGTGCTAGACCCATCAGAGTTCCAAGACTGGTAAGATAGATGCCAGAGAAGTTGGGGTATTGGATGCATGGATCAACTCTTTCCCTCTCCTGAAGAAACCTGAGAGCTGGGATTTTTCAACTGCTTATTCTGTGCTAAGTTGGGGAAAGAATCTATGGCATCTACCAGCCCAAGTCACCATCTTTGTTCTACCCCAGACAGCTAGATTTTACTGGACCCATCAGAACTCCAAGACTGGCACTACAGAAGTTAGTTCTTTGAGCAGCCCTGGAAAAGTTGAAAGAGTAGACACATGGATCAATTCTTTGTCTCCCAGTAGGTAGCTGAGAGCTGGGATTTTTCAACCTATTCACTCTGTGCAGAGCAGGGAGGAGCATCTCTGGCACCTACCAGCCCAGGCTGCCATCTCTTTTACCCTCATGTGGCTATACTGTGCTAGACCCATCGGAGTTCCAAGACTGGCAAGACAGAATCAGCTTCTAGATAGCTTCCTCAGAAAATCTGGGGTCTTGGACGTGCAAACTAATCCCTCCTGGGAGCTAAGGGGTCTCTTCCAGATCATGGCTGTGCTGGGGGCAGAGACTCCTTAACAGCTTCAGTCAGTCTTGTTTTGTGTTTTCCTGAGGTTCAGGAGATTTTCAACTGGTTTCTGGATTTCTCAGAAAAGGAATTTGTCTGTGAATTGTTGCTGAATTGGTGTGTGTGTGGGGAGAAGGAGGGTCCAGGGCTTCCTATTCCACCATCTTGCTTACATCACCTTCTCCCCCATGCATCTTACTCTGAATACATTCTAGTTCATTGGTATTTGTCCTGTAGGACTCAATGTGAGATACAACATACTGTCTAATGGTCTCAGAAAGCAACAAATTGTGACTGCTCATGACCCAAACCTTGTTGCATCTATGGGGAGTCTAAGCCTATATTTGTTTTCCTCATGTTTGCTTCTCATGGCTTGTTAAAACCTTCAGGTATTTTTAACATAAATTGATGACAAGTCACATCTTCCCCAATCCTGTCCTTGTAAGCATATCTTATAATCTCAATGCAAAGTATATTTTATCTCTTTTTAAATGTCATCTTGTTGAATTCAATAGTTGAGGTAATTTTCTCATTTATTTTATTAGCTCTTTCTTGGAGATCTGATTCACCTGAAAATTTTATGAGAATTCTTCATCTAAGTGTTTGAATAAAATATTTTAACCAATGAGGATTAGCCACAGATTCATCAGGAGGAAAGAGGGCAAAAGGGGCAGAGTGAGGGAAGGTCTGAGAAGGCAAAACTAGGGAGGAGTACTTGGCATTAAAATCTACTTCAGAGCTAATTGTATCACCCACTGTGGCACATGCATTCCCATTAGTCTAGCCTGCTGTATTAGAGATGCCAAAGCAGATTCAGGAAGCCAATAAGCTCATTACATGTGCTATCTATGGTCAGTCACTAGGCCCTACTTGCTTTATTCCCTTATTATTCAAAATGCCTAGATAAGTTATCAGGTGCTACATAATGATTAGCTAATATATAAGCCAATATAAATCCAAGTAACAGGGCCAAGAGGACAGACAGCCAAGAAAGTTCATTAAAAGTTTACAGTGAATCAGAGGAAGTCTCCTGGATGAAGTGCTGTTTAGAGGATTTCCCAGGTCAGGCCTTACAAACTCCTCCTGACCCCAGAGCTTTGAGTCCATGTTAGGCAAGTACTAACACGTGCTTTGGCATAGGAAGACCTGAGACCAGGTCAGTCTGAGACAGAGCTATGACAAAGAAGGAAAATATTGTCTTAAGCATCCACACTTTTCCTTTCCAGTCTCTCTTTTTCTATCTACTCCCTCCCCACTACTGGCCAAAACAAAGTTTGCCTTTGTCCTTTCAAGGAAATGTCTGCATTTCAAAAATAAAATTTGGAGAGGACTATGTTGACACAAAAACATTAGTCTCAAATAGTAACCTTAAAGGCAGCAAGACAAGCTCCTGAACAAGACATCTGGGGGTATGGTTCCCAGAGTACTTCTCAAATCATATTATAAAGTAGCAGTCTAGTCTACCGACAAGAGGCTCTTCTTTGCCAGCCAAACAAGTGGACAGATTCTCAAGCTGTGAGAGATTTTCCCCAAGTGTAAGAGAAAAAGAGGCCCACATCAACCTGGTCTCTGAGGAATACTATAGATGAGGGGGAACCTGAAGTTTCTCTGGACTCCTGGGAATTACTAGTTTCTGGAGCCCCTGCATTTTCCCAGTATCTATAAGAAGAAGGATTGGTTTGAAGGAGAAGCACATAGACCTAACCTCTAGAACGTCAGTTGTGGATGTAGACCTGGAACAGACATTGTGCTTGCACTCACGGGTGTGTGCATGAGAGGAAAAGCAATCTCAGTACAGATAATCTTCCTCTGACCCAGCTCAGTGCAAACCCAGCTCAAGATCTGCTCCACACAAGTTCTGCCCTTACTTCTGCCCTAGCAGCCCTGGATGTATGGTATTAATTTCCCATTTTTATAAATGGATTTATTTTAAATGCTTTCACATACATACATTATTTCCACTAGTACTAACAGTATCTATGGGTTGTAGGTAAAGCAGGTATTATTATCCATAATTAAAAGGTGTGAAAACCAAGAGTTAGCTAGGTTGAAGACACAAGTAAGATAAATGTAAAACCAGCACTGAAACTCAATTTTTAATACCGGAATATCCCCCTGTCCACTACAGGTAAGAAGCTTGGGAGTCTTGTTGCAAAGGCAAAGCTAGGGATGGACAATGTTTGCGAACTGACCAGACTTTCAACTGCATAGAAGAGAGAAGACCCAACCCTAATGCTAGAAAATGTGTTGAGAATAAAAAACTCCTGTGCAGTCATCTTTCAGTTACTGATAAGACTTCCTTGGGAATCACCAAATCACATGTTTGAAATCAGCCTAAAAAGCATTTTTCAGTGATAGTCTTCTGTCTTTGAACAAACTAGATACCTTGGACAAAATCAAATAATTCAATTTTAGTTTTGCAAAGAGGAAAAATAAACCTGTGCTTCAAAAATATTTACAGTGTTCTTTTTTCTCCTTTGCACTCAGTGACCTGGAAGATGAAAAGAAGGCTCTGAGCCAAACCAAAATATGCCTATGGTTTTCACAACCTGAACTGAGTCTCTAAATGTTGCAGTTAGAAAGCTTCAAAGTCACGATTCAGGTCTGTGCCTGCCTGGTGCACACATACCTTACAGTTTTAAACAATGACGTGATTTATTTCCTTCACATTAAAAACAACAGATAAACTTGCAAAGGCTAAATAAGATCTTGACTGGATAAACTAGGTATTTAGATATTCAACCTCTAGAATTAGCCTTACATATACCACCAAGCTTTTCCAGTAACTATATTTATATGCCCCTAGGTTTCCAAGATCTTTTTTGAGAGACCATCTCATAGTATAGTTAGTTTATCTACCAAAGAAGATTTCCTGGCTCTATTAATCCTGGTACACATAAATCTGGGCTTTCAAAGAGACTTGGCAAAATGCCTTCTTTCTGGCTTCAACTACCAAATGAAACACCAATAAGTCAAGAGATGGGTGGATGCACTAAAATGAAAGCTTCTGACATTCTCATTTGGTGGTGACACTGCTTTGTTTCCACAATTCATCATTGGCTAATGGTTTACTAGGCATGTGACTCTTTGGTAAGGATGGGTTGAAAAGCTTACTCCTCCTATGAGGGCATGAAACGACATCACCTTCACCCAAACCATACCTCTCTAAGCTTAATTGGGGCTTACTTTTAGTATCCCTCTCCGTGTCTTCTTGTGTCCCAGTCACTAGAACCAAAGAGGGCCCAAACTGGAAGAGTAGACGCCTTCCTGTGTTTGATCTCTCTTCATGCTCTAATCTTACGTAAGCTACCCCTCCCCTTCAGAAAGCTCAGGTGTATGTGTCCCTTAAATCGGAACGGCTATCTTTATCCTGGCTCCTTTTATGGCTCTATTTTACTGCCCAGAGATGGGCTCTGGAGATCAGGGGCACCAAGTCAAGAGGAGAATAAACATGAAAGGGAAAGGGATTTAAAACTAAGCTATATGACCAGTGGTCAAAGAAATGAATACTATTTGCTTTGAAGCAGGGAAAATATGTATAACATCTAGGTACAAACATGCAAAGGTGTAACATGTGGGAACTTGTATGTTATCCTAAGGGTAGGACTATAAACAAAGATATAAAGAAAAAGACAGGGACAAAATTTTTTTCAATGAATGCAAAATCTATGAGACAAATTCGAATTTGAAAAGGGCGATGGAGTAAGTTTCTCATCACGGGATGTGTTTAAGCATGGTAGCGACACTTGATAGCGACAAAAAAAAGGGGACCCCTGGAGTGGATTGTTAGTTAGAACAGATGAACCTTCAAACCTTAATAGTCTATGATTGTTATATATGCTCAAAGGGAAGAGATATATGAAGCCAATACTTACATCCATAAAACCAGCTGTTAGCCCCCATTCTGTTTAGAATTTAGGCCCTTTGATTCTTCGTTAATAGCACAGACAGTATACATTTGAGATCAGTATATTTGGAGCTTGGATTTTATTTTTAGGTCTCATTCTAACCATAGCCCTAGGTTGTGAATTAAATGTGGTCAAATGCAGGTAACAAGTAAGAGCTTGACAAGGAAGGAAAGAAAGAATGTCTATTACTCTCTAAACATCTCATGTCTCATAATTGTAAATATCATTAAACTAATACAAACATGTATTACACATTTTATTTTGCTATGGTCCACGTGATATAGTAGAAACGAATCTGGGTTTAAAAACAGTAGACAGTAGATGTGGATCTTTATGCCTAGTCCTAACACATACTAGTTATATGTTACTTAACAAAGTCACTTAGCCTGTGTGACCCACAGTTTCCTCACCTGCAAGGTAAGGCTAATAATGTCCGTTCTATCTACTTTATGTCGTATTATTAGGATTAAATTGGATAATGAGGATTTTTAAATTGCTGAGTGCATATTTAGTACATGAGGGGGAAAAACATGCATAAAAAGAAGTCTTGACCTAGGTTAGATATTTTTACCTACACTATTACATACTTCTAGATATAGAACTTGTAAAAATATACACTAGTCAACCACTTTTTAGCAGAGTATAAATCACTTCCTTTTTAAAAAAATTTCTAACACTAGTCTTTAAAATAGGAGTTTCCTATATGCTATACAGAGAAATATAAAAATATACTAATCTATGTATCTCTGTGCTTCTAATAATTCAATATGTCTGACCTAAATATGAGAATGGAAGCCTCTTCATCATGATCAACTCGAGGTGAAATCCTGAAATACATTTGTCTATCTTCAGTGTCTCATTTTGCTTTTGTTTTCCCTTCCATCCACCACCACCAGTTACTTGTAGGTAAAGGGTAACCCTGTGTCGGCCCCTTTAACGCACACCCCAATCAAAAATCTCCCCTTGGGAACTAAACTGCAGTCAGTCACGTGTACCTTGATACATGAAAGTCAATGTATCATCCTTTCTATAGGCAATTGCCTTTTCAGCTTTACCCTAGCTGTAGCCTAGCCAGCCCCTATTTAATTTTGGGAAGATCGGGCACAAGTGAGCAGGTAGAGAAGAGCATGTGCTTAATTGCCCACCTCTTCTGCCCCAGCTGGCTCTGGAACCTCACAATTCAAACCACTGAGAGAATTACAGTAAGCTGTTCTGCTAGGCCAGTAAGTGAACAATGCGAACGTTGAACTTTTGGTATAAGTAGATGTTTTCCTGGCCATTAGTCACAAAAATGTCAACGTTTATGTAACTACAGTCAAAATCCAGAGGCACCAGCTTGACCAAAACTTTCCTTCTCAACGTTACAGTACAGTTCTGCTTTTGTACGCAGCTTACATAAATGTAGAACTGTGTCCTTATATTAAGTTGGCCGGAAAATTATGTTTTCCTTGACAGCAATTAGGGTTTTACCTGAAGATCTTTCAGCCTAAAACAACATTTAAAGGCATATTTTTAAAATTAAGGGAAAAAATACTATTAATTAAGCAATGAAACTGTATGCCAGGTCCAGAAAATGTATATTATATTTTAGTTAAAATATTCTTCTTACTGTCTATAGTTGAATGATAATGTGGTGTCCATCAATTAACAGTTTTATAATTAAATATATTAATTATACATTTGAATATTATTCAAATTAAATATATACTGAAATTAAAAAGCATCTATTTGCAAAATATACAGATATTTTCTTCTATAAGAAAACTATAATAATCCTCACAGCATTTATGACTGCTTAAAAAAAGGAAAAGTGAACAATAATAAAAAGTTGAGCAGCTGCAACTTAAAGGAATTATATAATTTAATATTGAAAACAACTGTAAAGGCCCCCATCTGATACTTAAATCTCTTTCCCATCCATCCACCTTCCCAAGATCTTTGCTAAGCAGTCAACTTACTGAATACAACTAAAAATATGGATATATGAAAGGTGAGGTCCATTTGTCAGGAAACTACTGTGCAGGTAGATGATTTTGACTGGTTTGAATTGATGATTATCCTATAGTGCTAAGAACAATGAGGAGGTCAGTTTAGGTCAAACCAACTTCCTTCTAAACAACAATTATCATAGTAATAAAAACTATAGTAGTGATTGCCATTCATTGAGCACCTTGTATGTTACAGACACTGCCCTAAACACTTTACAAACTTTGTTCATTTTGTCCTAATAATGACAATTTGAAATGAACAACGTTAACTCCATTTTCCAAAAGTATAAGCTGAGACTCAGAGAGGGTAAGTAATATGCTCAGAGTCATCAAACTAGAAAAAGTAGAATCAGGACTGAAGCCCTCTTCTGCCGGTCTCTTAAACTCTGTGCCCTTTGATCATGCAGGGACTTGAGAGAGATAATGCTACTGAGAACTCAAACACCAAGACTATAAGTCTGGCCAAGAGATGTTAAAACTGTGTCTAGAATTCATCCAGACTGGATTAGAGAATCCCAAATTCACAGGGTTAGTGAACTTGACAAATCCTGGTCAAGATCAGAGAAGTAAGCTGAGTCAGAAAGGAGCCACCAGCTACTATAGTTTCACACAGACAAGAATCAAACGTAGAAAAATCTGCTAGATATAAAAAACAGGATTGTACCACCACTTCAGGAAAGTAAGATTCAGAGCACAAGGAGTCATAAACATAAGTCAGGAGAGTGAGGGCAAAAGGGCCAAACACTTTTCCACTCCCCTCTCCCCACAAAGGATCTGGAGAAGAAGAGAGAACAGAAACTAGGAAGGAGCCAGAAAGCTACTTTAGTTACCTTAAACCCCAGTTCATCAGTAAACTTGGAGTAATGTTAATACCATTACCAAAAAGGGTGCTGTCAATTAGAGATACACAATACTTAGCACAATATCTGACACATAGAAAGTACTCAATATGTGTCCTTGGTGGTTTTGTTGTTTTAGAGGATCTCCTTCCGCCTTCTAATCTAGTGCAGTTTAGTGCAAATACTCCTTGACAGGGAGTCAGAAGACCTGGTTTGAATCTTTTGTTTGCTGTGTACAAACTGAGCAACATTGGGCAGTGCAAAGGGACTTTAATACCTACTCACAAATTATTGGGAAGATTAAGTAAGAATATATTAGAAAATGCTTAGCATAGTATTCAGCAAGAATAGATTCATGCACACACACACAAAAATGTATTCAACAAAAATTTATTGAGGGCCTATCCAGGTGACAGGCACTATTACAAGCATAGGTGACAGAGCAGTGAACGAAAGCTATGTTTCTGCCCTCCTGAGGCTTAAATTGTGAAAATGCTACCTAAGTATTTGTTTGATCTGAACTGCATATTGAATCAGGCTGGTAATATGATTTCCTAAGGATGACAGCCCTACAAGCCTTGACTTAGAAAACGGATGGGTAGACCAGACTGAAAGTGAAAGTAAAAAGGATAAGAAAATAAGATTGTTCATCACTGTTCAGGACAGAGAGGATTCAGCACAGAGTCATCCTAGCCCTTAGGAACACAAAGTACGCAACCTATCAATAGGTGGTGGACCAGCAGAATCATTTTTGTAAGTGAAAAAAAAAAACCCTTTAAGAAGAGCATTAACAACATACTGAATTGAAATCCACTGAGGTGAGAAGACAAAGATAGCAAAGCCTTAAAACACTATCTATTTCTTCCAGAGCATATCCATTTAAACAAAGGTATCGTTAGATCTTAACACAATTAGCTGCTACATATATAGGGAATTTAGAAATCTCTTGGACATACTTCAAAAGGCTCATGTAAAACAGAAGTCCTTCTCCCCACCCAGCCTCACGGAACTTAAGTTTTAACAATAAAATGATGTCAAACTCTAGAGCAAATTAAGTCTGTTAAAATGAGGAGTATAATTGTTACATTGGTGCGATCCATAGCTGTAACTCCAAAATGCATAAATGAAAGTAATAGGAACTGGAGGAAAATTAAAGTTTAAGAGCCTAGGAAAGTTTCAGGAAGACTTGAGAAAAAATTAAGTAAACACATGGCATAAGAAGCCAAAGAATATGGAAACCATGAAATACCCAATATGTCAAGTGACTTGGAAGGTGAGAGATGAAAAGGCAGAAGTGATGACAATCAAATCAAATCAATAAATTTTTTAAAGATATGTATAGAAAATTTGAGGAGTACCTCTACCAAATGGTGAGGAAAATTAGAGAATTAAGCAAAACAAATAACATGATTAGCATGAAGAAATTTAATGAATTTAAATGAAGTAGGTTTCCAGATGAAACCTACTAATGAAGCAGATTTCCAGAAGTTCAAAGAGAAAATGGACTCAACAACAGTTAGAGACTCTTAAAATGGCAGCTGAATTGAGAGGGTTGGAGCATGCTATATCTAGATTTTAGGAAAACAAACTTTCATTATGCCTCTAACCTACTAATCATAGTTGTTTTAAGTCCCTATCTAACAGCTCCAACATCTGGACCACTCTATGCTTGTTTCTGTAGATCTCTTTATCTCTTGACAATGGATTGTTTTTCTTGGTCCTGTGGGTGTGTCATAATTTGTAGTTGAGTGCCAGATGCCGTGTGTAGAAAAACAGTAAAGACTGAGGTCAGTTGTATTCGTGCCCTGAATAGACACACATCTTCTCCTGTCAGGCCATTAGTATTGGGAGTTAAGTCAACCTAGTTGATAGTTGAGCTGGATTTGGGTTTTATTTTGTTCTAGTTGACTTTAGCACACTACAGACTGCAAACTCCTCCAGTGGTGGGCTGCTCTAAGCTTGTGCCTGGTGTGGGGTCTGAGGTACCTGAGGGATTTCCTCAGTGTTTCTGTTCTATTCTCTGCTTTCAGCAGGTCCTTTATGCCTGCACTTCCAGGGGTAGGGGATCAGCTGTCTGGGCCATCTTGCTCCTCCCCCTGCAGTAGTTGGCTGTTGCTTGCTACTTGCTACTAAGCTCTTTGTGGGGTGAGGGAAGGGGTTCTTTATTCTCCTGGTACAACCTCAAATGTATGAAGGACTCTTGGCCTGGCCTCTGGGATTGGGCTGTGTTAGCACTCTTCTCCTCTCCTCTAACTTCCTCCATCATCCCTCTACCAGGGCAGCCAAACTCTGCCTTGAAATCTGTGAGGGGTCTTGCATGGCCAGAGTTTCCTGCCCCTTCCCAATGGTAGTAGACCTCTGCTTTGTATCATTGCAAGCTCCTGAGCCAGACAGGTTTCCCTGCCCAGTCCTCTTTCTCCTCTACTTTGACAAAGATGAAGAAACTCCTGTTTCCTATCTCCCTTCAGAGGGTCTGTCACCTTTCGAAATTCAGTTGATCTGGTTGTCATGTGACCTTTGTTCTTTCATGAACTCCAGAAAACTGATGATTTTGTAGATTATCTGGCTTTCTTCTCATTTTTGGGGTCGGGGTGACATTCTCTTAAGGTTTCTACATCCTAAGTGGAAAAATTCAGATAGGGCTGGCAAATTCAAATGTCTGATAAGTCCAGGTATATAGATAGCATATGTTATTAAACTAGTCTAAGAGTAAAAGTTGTAAATTGTGGCTAAACGGGGAATGCACAACCCACCTAAGGGCATTTCAATAATTTTTTAAAAATATTATCACGCTAAACTAAAAATATCTTTTGATTTCAACTGACAAGTTGTGATCCCTGTTTAAGATGTCAGCAGAATTAGATGCGTTCAAACCGGGTGGAGCAGCTGGTTGATGCATAACTAAAGAGGACTTTTAAAATGCACTGTTTCAACTTAAAAGGAAATTCCTATCGTCATGCCCAGGAATCTTTACTTAGTCCTGTGCTATTTTCAATATTTCAATTAATGTTTTGATGAAGATATAAAAAGAATAGTATTCTAATTTTTGCATGAAACTAAACCAAGAGTGACTGCTATAATAATTCGTATCAGAACCAGGATTCATGAAGTCATTGACAGATTAAAATAAAGAGGCTGAGTATGCATAAATGTAAGGTCCTAAAAGTAAGCTTGCTAAATCTACTTCAGATTTACAGGTGCATAGGATTGTTGATGTCTGACTTAGTAATAGAAGTTCATGTGGGAATGATGTATGATTTCTAGTAGATGCAGTTTCAGTGAGTCAAAAGAGGACACAATTGCCCAGAAAAGCTGCTTCACCTTAGGTTGAATCAGTGAAGAAGAACAAAAGAAGACTTTAGTCCCGCTGATTAGACACATGTGTGGTGTCCTGTTGCCACAATTCACCAGGGTCATTGACTTACTAGAATTGAGAAGGAGGAAGATGGCCAGGATGATAGAGAGTCTGAGGAACAATTGAGTCGGAATGTTGAGTGTGAAAGGGAGAACTGGAAAGAACAGAGCAGCATCTTCAAATATTAGAAAAGAATCAGTGGGCATTGGGGTGGGATTTAGGCACCACAGATCAGAGATTATTCGAAAAGATAGTGAATGAATTGGGATTAGATGAAACTGACGTAATGTGTTATTTGATATGTTATTACCTTCGGGGTAAAGTAGACTAAAATATTTTCCCCTCTGGTCAGTGAAAAAAAGCACACAAAAAACTAATGATTAGAGAAAGGTGATTTATGTGTGTATCATTCATTGTTAGCTAATTTAAGGAGATTTGTAACGTGTCTCAGAGCAAGGAGAGAGCAAAAGGTCTGTTAGCACAAGGCCACGGTTATGAATTTTATAGAAGACCAATAGTATGTTTATGACTCAAATATTAATTTTTCAAGTAGAAAACAAGTTTGTCAAAGAAAATTAATCTTTAAATTGGTGAAATGGATTTGACTTCAGATAGTCATAGAACCTAGGAGAAAAATGGCTGTAGTATGGATTGTTCTCTATCCTTACCAACATCCATGAAAAGAGAGCTCATTCTTCCCACCTCTCAAGGAACAGCAATGGACAGTGAACCCAGAATTCACTTCCTTTCTCAGGGAATACCTAGGTGGAGGAGAAAGGCCACTGATTTTTAGCAGAGGACAGAAGCTACACATTTTTCAAGACACAGTCGGGTTTGAGGGTACTGGAAGTTAATTATAGTCCTAGGGAGTGGTTTGTGATCCCAGAGAGGCAGGAGATGGGATAAAAGCCCTTATCTTTGGTGGGGTAATAGGTTAAGAAAGCTTTAAGAGGCCATCTTTGGAGCCACAGGAAGCATTTACTCACTACGATCATCAGGAGAAAAGTAAAGTGCATCCTCCCTGAATTCCACCCTCTGCCCTGAGCCATAGAGACAGGTCATGTAGGGAATAAAAGGCAGCGACTGAGCCCACAGGGTGCTGATATAAACCTGGTAAAAAGCCCTCCAGTTCATTGTACCTTAATGAACAAAATGGAAATATGTAAAGGAAAGATTATTGGGGGCTGGCTCAGTGGCATAGTGGTTGAGTTTGGGCACTCTGCTTCAGTGGCCCAGGGTTCGTGGGTTTGGTTCCCAGGTGGAGATCTATGTGCCACTCATCAAGCCATGCTGTGGCAGCATCCCACATACAAAATAGAGGAAGATAGGCACATATGTTAGCTCAGTGACAATCTTCCTCAAGCAAAAAGAGGAAGATTGGCAGCAGATGTTAGCCCAGGGTAAATCTTCCTCACCAAGAAAGAAAGAGAAGATTATTAAATGTAAAACCATTATACCAAACAGAAGAATCTTAATTTCACAGCAGTCTGGGAGCTAACATAAGTGTGGAACTGAATTCACAGCTACTAATCCATGGAAGACAGAGAGATGCTGTTGTTGGTGGAAACCTTGGTCTACTCAGCCAGCTCAAAGTACGTGAGAAACAACCAGGGCTTCAACCAACACACATGCCAAGATGGGGAAAGTACAAAACAGGAAGGAACGCAGTTCAATAGAAAACTCTATATCATGGAGAATACTTGCCCCCAAAATACTATATTATCACACACATATACACACACACACACACACACACACACACACACACTTTTTAAGCCCCCAAAATAGAAATGTCAGAAACCTCACTAGACTGAAACCACAGGGCTGCTCATGGCTGTCCTCTCCTTCTTCCTCTCCCATTTCTGCCGTCCTCAGTTTCCCACAGATGAACCCACTCATTCCACTTATGCAAAGCTCAGTCCCACTTGTTTCCAGACGGCTGTGCATGTGGCCTCCTATGGGCACCTCAGAAGGACCCAGGGCCCACAGTGCTAGTGTTGAATGTGGGTCATCTCATTTGCTACCCTCCTCATCCAGGAACTTGCTCTCAGGACTTAACTGGGATCCCGACCTTATCTGGACCCCACCCTAGAAATATAACTAACTTCCCGTATGCTTAATCCCAGTGATGTCTTCAAAACTTTATGGCTTCCATTCCCTAATAAAAATTGATGGTCTTGGGACCATGCTTCAGTTCTAATCCCCATGCTCTAGCCAACTAATCTGACTGGTATTCTTTTTTTCAATATCCCTTTTGAGAAGTGGAGTTTTTTGCCTAAATCTCCTCCTAACAGTTAACCTCCTATTACCTGTGAGCTGACCTTCAAAACTGCATAGATCTAAGTTCCTTGAGAGCTAAGACCATATCTGGCTGGTTCCTGCTGAATCCCCAGGGTGTCACACAGAGCTCAGAAAATATGTTATAAACAAATGTATGATGGATGGCTACTCCTTTCCTGCTATTCTCAGTCACTCTGTTCCACCCAAGTGTTGGGCTGGTTCCAGCCCCTCTCCGCTCTCTGGAGGAGGTGGAACTGAAATTTCCAACCCTCTAATCATAGTAGGTTTCCCTGGCAACCATCCATAGGGGCTTCCAAAAGTCATCTCATTAACATAAATGCAGGAGTGGTTGAAAGGGGCTTGTTAAGAATAGTAAAAGACACTTATTTCACCTTTATGGCTCTGGAGCTATTTCACGAACTGGGAACAAAAATGCCCCTATAGCTCTTATCACTTAGGAAATTACAAAGGTTTTAGCAGCTGTGTGCCAGGGACCATGGACAAGACCAAATATATACTTATTATAAGTCACACTATCACAGGAACGCAGAGCAGAAGTTGCTCTGTCGAGATTGCTGAGGATGCCCAGTGGTGCAGTGGTTAACTTTGCATGTTTCACTTCAGCAGTCTGGGGTTTGCCAGTTCGGATCCTGGGTGTGGACCTATGCACCGCTTATCAAGCCATGTTGCGGCAGGCGTCCCACATATAAAATAGAGGAAGATAGGCACAGATGTTAGCTCAGGGCCAATCTTTCTCAGCAAAATTAGGAGGATGGGCAGCCACGTATGTTAGCTCAGGGCTGAGCTTCCTCAAAAAAAAATAAAGAGGGCCGGCCCTGCAGCCGAGTGGTTAAGTTCCCACACTCTGCTGCGGCGGCCCAGGGTTTGGATCCTGGGTGCAGACATGGCACCTCTGGTCAAGCCACGTTGAGGCGGCATCCCATATGCCACAACCAGAAGGACCTGCAACTAAGATATACAACTATGTACCAGGGGGGATTTGGGGAGATAAAGCAGAAAAAAAATAAAATAAAATAAATGAATAAATAAATAAATGAAAGAAAAAGAATTTTGAGGAGGATGTTCACAGTGGGTAGAAGATGATGAAAACAAAGCTCTTTCCCAACACCAAGGTCTTGTGCTTTAAAAAAACAAAAGTGGAAATGAGAAAGGTCAGATAACATTTTTCATAATGAGGCAATTAATCTAACAACTATTCTTACAAAATATATTGAAGCAATGGATGCAAGTGCCTCCTAATGAGAAGGGTACAGCGTCACTTCTGTGGCATCTCTTCCAAAACTGCATAACCCGAACCTAATCATCAGGAAATAATACAAGCCCCAACTGAGAGACATTCTATAAAATAATGGGCCTATAATTTCCAAAAATGTCAAGGTCAAAAAGCAAAATAAATACAGTACTGAGGAAATGTTCCAGTTTAAAGAGACTAAAGAGACTTGACAACTAAATGCAAATTGTGATCCTGAAAACAGCTATAAAGGACATTACAGGAACAGTGAGTGAAATCTGTATATGGACTACCAATTAGATAATAAAATTATATAAATGTTAAATTTCTTGATATTGGTTATTGCACTGTGGTTATGTAAAGGAATGTCCTTGTTTTTTAGGAAATAAATTCTGAGGTATTTAAGGGTGAAAGGTGTTAAATTAATTCAACAAGGAGGCCGTTAGACTGATGTGGTTCTAACCCCTTTGCAGCCTAAGCAAAGCAAAACCTAAGTCTTTTAAGTCCTGAAGGTGAAGAAACCAAAGCCTAAGGACAACCAGTCACAAACAGCCAACGAAGCTTTCGCAAACGAGGCAAATGCGTAAGCTACAGCCAAGCACATAATGTCCTTGCTTTGCTTCGCTCTTCTCTGTGAAAGTCTTGCCCCTGGCTCCTTTCAAGGGAGAGCTCCTCCACTTCCGGTTTGACACTGTCCAATTCAAATCGACTTCTGCTCAAATAAACTCTTAAAAGTTTTACTATGCCTCAGTTTATCTTTTAGCAAGGGGCATGATGTGTGCAACTTACTCTTAAGTGGTTTGGAAAAAAAGAGAGAGAATAATAGAGCAAATGGGGCAAAATATAAGCAATCGATGAACGTGGATGGGGCGTAGGGGAGTTCCTTGGACATATGTGTGTTCCGTGTACAGAAACTTGCATCATTTCCATAGGTTTAAAATTTTCTCTAAATAATAAAGTTATAAAAATATGAAACAATTCAGAGAATTTGCTCACTTCTGTAAAGTATTGAGGATAAAAGAGAACTGAAAATTTTAAATGTTAAAACCATTCTGACTACCAAGTTTTGGGGTCTCCATCCAACTGCTCTTCTTCGGTTAACAAGGACTTCCGGCAGTAAAATACCTCCATTAAATTGACCGAGGTCGGAAGGAGTTCAACAAGATCCAAACAGGAAATACTAAGAGCCGTTTCCAAAGCTGGAGGCCAGTAGCAAAGATACGATTCCCCGGAGGCGAGGTCCTCTGGTGACTGCTTCACCCATGCTCTGAAAGCAGCTTTATAAAATGAGTCTAGGATTTATTCTAGAAAATTGGCAAAACTTTTTCTTAAACACCTGTTTATTTAAAAATTAATAAAAATTAACTTTCCCTTTGTTGAACATCCTATGAGTTGCTGGTGTCCAAATATCTGAGAAGAATGTAAAGAAAGCCCAAAGGTTTTAAGCACCTGCTAAGTATCAGTGGCGTTAGGAGAACTGGGACACTGAGGAACAGAGAAGTAAAACACCTCGCCCAAGGTCAAACACTGAGGAAGTGATAGAACTAGGAATTGAACTGAGGTGTCTTTCTCCAGAGCACATGTCAGGTTCACTAATCAATCTGCTCCCTAAACAGTATAATTCATGGATTCCCTCTGTGCTATAGAGTATCTCAGTTTCATTGTCAACACATCCCTGAAAGAGTGGTGTCATCCTCTCCACTTTTCCATAGGAAGAAAACAATATTGAGAATTAACGTAACTTGTTGAAATTCACAAAAGGTGGGAAGTCGTGAAGGAAAATACCAACACAATTCCGTGTAATTTCAAAATCCATATCCCTTTTACCCATCAAGACAATGCAATTAGATTGCATTTTGAAGAAATGGGTATCATCAAGAAAATGATAACTGAGGGAACATCAAGCTCTAACTTAACTAATATTAAACTATCACTTGGGAACCTTAAAAAATTAGCCCTAAAGGCAAAAGATGGTTTTTTTTTTAATGACTGTAAACATTGTCAGAAAACTTTTTTTTTTTATTTTAATTTAAAAACGTTCACACACACCAATCCTCTGGCCTTTCCCTACCCCAGTTTATTGCTAGTGTTCTCTCTCTTCTCTCCTTCCCTTCCTTCCTCTCTCTTTCTGTCTTTTCTCTCTGTCTCCATCTCTGTCTCTAACTCTCTGTCTCTCCCCCCCTTCCTCCCTTCTTTCCCTTTCTTCCTCTCTCTCCTTCGGCTTTAAATTACAAGGGCGTTGTTTAAAGAGGTTACAAAGTTTCCTGCTGCCCCCTAATGGTCTTATCCTGGAAGCGGCAGTCACATTAGGAAAATTAGTAAAACCCTTACAGACAACAATAATAAAAGACACTTATACTCCTTTAGAGTTTGTGGAGACAGCGGAGCCACAGGGGTGAGAGGAAAGTGCCTGTGATCACTCACAAGTTATTTAACCTCACGGGGCCTCCACAAACGCACCCATAAAGTGAGATTAAAATATCTCCTTCTGGAAGTTGTCGTGTGGCTTGAGATAACATAATAAGGGTCTTAATAAAAGGTAATTATTGTTACCTTTTTACTTTTGGCAACTTTATAGGGTTGAGGACACTGAGGATCGGCACAGCTTGCTCATTTTTTTTAAGTTAACTCAGCCAGCAAGCTATAGAACTGGACCCATAATCCAAGTTTTCAGACTCTAATTCTAGTTCTCTTCATGACAACTCAATATCCCAAATTAACAGCTGATAATGAGGAATCTTAAGAATTTTAAAAGTCTTCAAGGGGTATTTTCATATACTACTCATGTTTTCCATTAAGACCAAAAAATATGCATTTCATTGATCAGTGGTCACATCTCTAGAATCGTGTCTTAAACTTATGAGAAGAGAAGCATGCAAAAATTTAAGTCCAAAACACGTTCACAAATCACTACGTATAATAGTACGAAGTTGAAAACAAACTAAATATAAGACATTGATTCAATAAACTTTGGTACAAATAATGGTAATTGTTTTCATTTATTGAACAGTTTCTCAGTGCCCAATGCTATTTTAAGCATATGAATGTATCAAGGCATTAATGAGGAAGGCACTACCATTATCTCCACTTAACACATGAGGAAACCAAAGAACAGAGAGGTTAAGTACCTTACCCAAGGTTAAACATCAAGGAAGTGATAAAGCTAGGAATTAAACTGAAGTGTCTTTCTCAAGAATGCAAGATTCACTAATCAATCTGTTTCTGAGACAGTATAGTCCATGTATTCACCCCAAATTTCATTGCTGATAGCACTTGTGGTAAAATATTGTGCAACCATAAAAAAAATGGTTTTTCAATAAGTACTAAATTGTATTGGGACACGTTTACAGGAAAACATTAAGGAGAAAACAGTATGGGACAAGTCCATGGCCTAGTGGTTAAGTTCAGCACATTCCACTTCGGCAGCCCGGGTTCACAGGTTTGGATCCAGGCATGGACCTACACCACTCATCAGCCAGGCTGTGATGGTAACCCACATATAAAGTTAGGGAAGATTGGCACAGATGCTAGCTCAGGGAAAATCTTCCTCAGCAAAAAATGAGGAAGATTGGCAAGAAATGTTAGCTTAGGGCTAATCTTCCTCAGCAAAAAAAAAAAAGTATGAAAAATTGTATACTATATTATTTCAGTCCTGGAATGTGTGTGTGTGTGTGTGTAGAAAACCAAAATTTAGAGCCAGTCCTAATGGTCTAGCAGTCACATTCCAGCAGGTTCTGCTTCAGGGGCCCGGGTTTAGTACCTGGGTGGTAGAACCACACTACTCATCCGTCAGTAGCCATGCTGCGGCGGTGGCTCACACAGAAGAACGAGAAGGACTTACAACTAAAACACAACTATGTATGCGGCTTTGGGGAGGAAACAAAGGAAGAAGACTGGCAACAAATATTAGCTCAGAGCAAATCTTTCCCAGAAAAAAAAAATCTACATCTAATGAGTACTTTTCTCCAGGTGACGGATTATGGGTAATTTTGTTTCCTCCTTTGCACATTTCTAGATTTCTGAACTTTTATAATGAGACACAACTGCAGCAATGATCAGAAAATCTAGATTAAAAAATATTTAGGGTGCTGAAAAAAAAATACCAGAATTTCCAAGAACAGGATTTAGTTTCCCTTCATAGTTAAATAATAAATCAGGAAGTCTAAATGGGAAAGATTTGCAAGAAAAACAATTATTCCAAGAATTGGAAATGGAGGATGTTCAGACTAGAAAGGGAACTGCCTAAGAGAGAATGTTGAAGAGAACCCCTGCACTGGATTAATTTAGCGTGCTGGAACCTACTTTTGATTGATGTCAGCTGTCTAGAAGCTATCTTGCAACAGTA
Source organism: Equus asinus (assembly GCF_041296235.1). Classification (NCBI taxonomy): domain Eukaryota; kingdom Metazoa; phylum Chordata; class Mammalia; order Perissodactyla; family Equidae; genus Equus; species Equus asinus. Next base: position 26,549,391 of record NC_091811.1, on the reverse strand, counting down.
GTCAATGAATCTAATTCATAATAGACTGAATAATGTGGATAGAGGATCTGAAGCCCTCAGAAGAGAAAACAGTAAAGAGCTATGACCCCGACAGGTATAATTTTTGGATTGGAGAGTTTCAAAGCACCATGGAAAAGCAGCAGAGAGAGCCTTCTCTTTGACAGTAACGCTAAAAGGTGTGCTGCTTCATGACAGCCCATGCTGGGCAGGGCCTGTCAGCAGCATCAGATAAGTCAGACATAGGCCCAACTGGAGGGAGCATCTTTCCCGTGACCTGCATGAGGCAATCATATCACTTGCAATGGAAGCCTGCAGTTCAAGATAATGCCACTTGGCCTTAAACACTGTACAGCGCATGCCTTCTTCTGCCTTCCTGACAAAGTGAAGGCTGGGCTGCTGAGCCTGACCTTCAACAGACCTTTGGAGTTCTTTCACATACAGACTAGAGAGGGGATTTTTTTTTATTGGAAACTAACTCAAGTTCACTTTAGAACCTCTTATTTGGTGTATACGTCTGGCTATTTCACAGAGCTTTCAGTTTTGCAAATAAGTTGGAGTTGATTTCTTCGCTCGGAAAAAGTGCCGGTTGGTGGTGATCCACAGGAGTCTTAAGATCGACATAAACAAGGGAAGTTTTTGCTGAGACTCACCCAAAGAAAACCCCAAAGGAGAAATCTGAGAACTTCATTTCAGGATGAAGCTGCAAGAGCGAAGAAGTACTTTTAACACAAGCAAAGGCTGTCCATTGACCAACAGATGCAGGAGGATTCTTCTCCCAACTTCTGCGGCCCCTGCCATGGGAATCTGGCTCCTTAGAGGGCAGCTTCTCCTGCTGCTGTTGTCTGGCCTGCAGAGACCCACGGGGAGTTCTGAGGTAGGGTGCAACCGAGGAGGTGGTCTCTTTATGGTCAGTGCTTCAATCGAGCATTCTGCTGGTGACAACCTTTAAATGACCTTCAGTCACTTGGGATCTAATTTCATTCAGGCATTTTAACAAATAGTGCTAGTGAAGAGTGTTGAAAACAACTATTAAAACTTGTGGAATTCTTTAAGTCTACAAATTTGGTATTATGGGAGCTAGACTTATGGCATTATTTTCTTGATTTTCCGTAAAACTTAAGTAAAACATTACCTCTGTAGGACAAATAATGCAAAATAATTGAGGTCTATTTGGCTTTAGACAGTACCATATGGATCGACTCTAAAGAAGTATTATAACCGAAAGTTCTATATAATGAAAAATAACCTAATGTTAAGAGATTGAGTACAGATTTGAGATCTAGTAACATATTAAAGTTTTAGAGTTTTCTATATTTGACAGACATAATGTTATTGATTTTGTTTTGTTTTCGCTTAAATAGATTCTGTAGACCTATTCATAAACCTGCTGTAAAGAGTTATTGGTTAAAATCATTTAAGCAGTCTTAAAAAATCGTTCCAGTTGGCACATAACTGGATGACTTCTCATCCTAAATAAGATGATAAAAAATATCAAATGGTATGTTTTTGAGTTCCAGCTGCAACGCCCTTGACGTGGACTGGATGGAATGTTATCTCTTAAAATATCTTTCAATGAATATTGTTTGTTAGAAAAGCATCATTTCTTTGCCAAGAAGGAAATATCTTGGAATTTAGAAAACTGAAAATATGGCTCTACATGATAGACTGACAATACTTAATGAACTTGTATTCAAACGTCTAACTTCAGTTTGACACCCACTAGACATCAATAAGTAATATTCAATTGGCTACCCGTGAGAAAATATTTTTTTTCCCACTCTTGGTTACTAAGAGGAAGGACTTTCCTAGGCATACTCCTGACCACTGTCCAATCCTTTTCCTCACACAGCTCCCCTGGAGGCGGGCAAATTTACTTGGTGGTAACATCAGGAAGAATAACCTGACTCTTCTTTCTCCTGGGAGTTAGCCTGATGGCAAAGGGCATGAGTTCTGCATTCCTCCATGACAAAGATCTTACCTGGGGAGGCCACAATCCAATAGTGCCTGCAGCTGAGCAGACAAAGCTGCCTCGTTCTGGGGTTTACTCTTAACAAGCCCACTTACCATCAGACCTAAAGATGTGTGCTCCAACATGGCCTCGTTCAGTAGTAAAAATGATATTTTAGCCTTCATATTTGCTCTTTTTTTTCTAATTGTTTTCAAAACCTGGGCAGAAGAGAGGGTTGTTATTTACTGGGCACCCTCTTGGAGAACCCAACATTACTCATCACTTAAGTCTTTTCTTAAATAAAGTTCAAAGACTTAATACAGGGTTTAGGTATCCATAAAAGAGATATTCCTTAAAACACCCGTGAGAGAATGTGAAGGGGGTCAGTAGAGCAAACAGAAAGTATAATTAAATTTTAAGGTTATTAATTTTTTTCTTCAAAGTACCAATATGCAAAAATACAGTTTTCAGTGATACAAAAAGGGTCACTTCCTCCCTGGGGAGATGAGTTTTTTGAACATTCAGTGATATTTACCTAATTGAATTCAATCTCTAACACAGGTCACTGACGCAGAAAGGACTAGAGCAGTGTAATGACTATGACTGAACCTTACTTCAGCAAATATTGGTTTCGAGGAAAAGACTTGGCCTTATAGAATATAGCAAATCTGCCACCACATTCACCATCTGATCTGAAAAATTAAAATCAAAATTTTTCTTTGCTTACAGGTTGCAATTAAAATCGACTTTGATTTGGCACCAGGTTCCTTTGATGATCAGTACCAAGGCTGCAGCCAAGAGGTCATGGAGGCACTAAATCAAGGAGATTATTTCACAAAAGAACTAAAAGCCAGTAGGAATTATTTCAATGTCTGGCAGAAAGCCCACTTAACCTTGCTGAATCAAGAAAAAGCTCTCCCCAAGAACATGAATATCACACAGGCTGTGGCTGTTTTGCTTTATTCATCAAACGACAACGTTCGCTCGGACTTTGCTAGAGCCATGGCCAGTGCTGCTATGTCTCCAGAGCAGTATGAACATTCATTCCGTTTCAAATATCTACACTACTACCTGACCACTGCAATCCAGTTGCTGAGGGAAGACATTGTCAGGAAGAATGACTCTCTGTGTTATGAGGTGCATCATGAGGTGAAGAATGTCTCCTGGAAAGCCTACACAGGCGCCATTATTCGATTTGGCCAATTCCTCTCCACCTCCCTTCTAAGAGAAGAGGCACAGAAGTTTGGGAACGAAACTCTGTTTACCATATTTACCTGCCTGGGTGCACCTCTACAAGACTTCTCTCTCAAGAAGGTCCTGGTCCCTCCCTATGAGTTGTTTAAAGTTGTAAATATGAGCTACCACCCAAGAGGAAATTGGTTGCAGTTGCGATCAACTGGGAACCAGAGCACATATAACTGTCAGCTACTAAAAGGTATTATTATTGATCTAAGCTGAATCCGCTCTTATCAGGATCACAGAGCACTATTCTTTTATAAAAGCTATTTTTCTGAGTGGGCTTGGTGGAAAAAGGCCAAAAACAAGAAAATTGGCTTTTAGTAATGGTAGAACTGAAAGAGTAGAGAAATGTTGCCTTATTTCTCTATTTCCCCTCTCTTCTTTCTCCTCAACTATCTCTAGGAAAATGTGTTTCTGCAACGGCACTAATGTGTGGGGCATTCTAGACAGAGAGCGCAAACCTCTACTGAAAAAGCGCATAAAATCTAGCATTTTTACCTTCTCCCTCAACATTTTTCTTTTGTCATGGTCATTTCATGAAGAAGGAGTGCTAAAAGTAAAGGAGGAGGCAAGATTTATTTATGCATGTTTATCTATTAACCTTCTTCTATAATCCAGGAACTAGGATAGAGGCCCCATGTGATATAAAACAAATAAAGCAAAATAACTATCCTGGGAGGATCTTTAGTCTAATGAGAAATGGAAATATGAACAGGTGTTTATACACAAAAGTACTAGGTAATACACCAGATATTTAGGCAATATGGCTGCCCAGTGCAGGAAGCTACTCATTCTCTTTGGGGAAAGTGGGGAAGGCTTTACAACAGAGGACCACAGGGGACTTGAAGTAGGAATGGGGGTTTTCAGTGAAAGAAGAGAGGAAAAGTTACGCCAAGCAGAAAACAGTATATGCTGGATCACAGAGATTTCAAACAGCCTGGGATTTTCAGGGGATCTCCATCATTACGGATGGCTGGAATGTAGGATGTGTAAGACTAGGAAGAGCTAGGAGTTAAAAGAGAGGAGGAGATTGACTGGGCCACGAGAGTTCTGATGGGGCCAAACTGTAAAATCTCCTATATTCCAAGCTAAGGACTTTTGAACTTCATGCTGTAGGTAAGGAGAAGTCATTAGAAGTTTTTAAGCAATGGAGCATCAATTAGATCAGTACTTTAGCGAGAGCTCTGATGATATTGTGAAAAATGAACTGAAGTGGAAGAAATTAGAGATATCACAATACAAAATAAAAATTGTTAAGCTCTTTTTTTAGAAAAACATGTGGCTGGGGTCAGCCCCGGTGGCCTAGTGGTTAAGTTTGGCATGCTCCACTTCAGCAGGCTGGGTTCAGTTCCTGGGCGGGACATACACCACTCATCAGTGGCCGTGCTATGGCCGTGGCTCACATACAAAAAAAAGGAAGATTGGCAACAGACTTAGCCATTTCCAGAATAATACTAACAGATGTTAGCTCGAGGTGACTCTTCCTCAGCAAACAAGAGGAAGATTGGCAACAGATGTTAGCTCAAGGCAAATCTTCTTAAGAGCAAGAAAAAAGTGTGACTGATTCCATTTCATCCTGAATGTTGGCAGCCACAGTCGTTTCACAGAACAGTGGTTCTGTAGCAAATACCGTGTCCTGTTTGATTCAGAAGGAAGAAGATGGTCCTTATCCACACGTGCATTCGTCCATACTCACAGTTACCTGTAACTCAGCTGCAGTGTCTACCTTTGAAATACCTCTGACGCTTTCTCTACTCTGTCATTATTGTTGCTGTTCATAATTCAGGCTGTCTGCAATTCTCAAACATTTCAGGGTCGTAGTGTTGCAAAGGTCCTCAAACTGGCATCCACACTGAGTTCTAGGGCCTGCTCCCTCTGCCATATCTGCAAACACAGGCCTGGGGAGAGGCGACTATCAACACCTTTATCTCCTCCTTCCTCTCCTCAGCAGCCAGGCAGGCACAATGTGAGCAAAACGAGTGTCTGCTCCACAGACCCAAGAGATTAGTGTTTGCGGAGGAGAATAAAAGACCAGAGTAGAATATGAAGAAAACTAAGAATTTGATAACAAGTGAGAACATTCACAGCTAGGTTCCAGGATTCTTTGGAACCAAGACTAACTGGGACACTGTTGCTTCATTCTTCTCATGAAGTTGAGATGGACAATTTTTCTACTAGATTAATGAACCCTGTAAAATCTGTTAGGTGAAGAGTTGTAAAACATTTATGTCAAGGAGTAGGAAAGTGAGGGAGAGGAGTATATGACAGAAACTCTTATCCACATTCTGCCACTCTATACATCTCAAAGAAAAATATCTCAAGACCCTCCCCGCAAAACTAAACATCTTTGGTTTCCTGTGGCGAAACTACTAAACTGCAGCTTTAACTGGGTTTTGAGTTAAGGCTTAGCTGGGGTAGCCATGCATATTACATTGTGTTGCTCTGTAAGCCATTTGTGGGCAGGACCATGACTACATAGTATTTAAGAGCTTGGCATGGAATCCAGACAGTTTGACTCCAGATCCACTCTGTCTGGTTTCATATTCAACTCATACCACTTTTTAGCTGTGTACTCAGTCAAGTTGCTTAAACTCTAAGTTTCTTTATCTACATAGTAAGCATCAGAATAGAGACTCACAGGGCTCTTGTGAAGATAAAATGAAATAAAATAAAATAATAAGTTATTTCTACATTCCCTAGCATTTAATAAATGGTAAATAAGTGTTAATTATTATTAACTTTAGTCCCCTGGCACATAGAGATGCTCAACCTGTATTTACTGAATAAGTGCATGAATAAATGAAGCATTCTCTTTCACATCTCTTGAGTGATCTGGCCTTGGGTCAGGTGACCATATAACTCATTTGACTAAAAGCAGTTCCAATAATTGCTAGAAAGAAAAAATATGCTAGAAGTTTCAACCCCTAGTCAAGAGCAAGGAGCTGCAGCCACAACGTAAATGCCCTGGAATATGGTCACTTTCAATGTGAATTACTATATCTAAATTTTTCCTAGAAATTCACCAATTAGCAGCTTGGTTGGCTTTGGGAAAAGGGATTGTAAATGGCAGAATAAAAATACCACTGCTCCCAGAGGGTGGCATTTTGGTCAGAGACATTGATGATAGGCCAAGAGCTGGAACTGAAGTGTCTTCCCAGCCAGCATAGGTATAAAGCTATCTGGGAGGGTGTAAGAGGGAAAGGAATGAGCTGGAGCTGCAGGGATGTCATTTTTCCTTTGACTCTGGGCTCTGACTGAAGGTTGCAGAGAAAGCTGCTCCATCCTCTGGTTTCACCTTACCTGAGCCTAATCTGCCATTGGCTGATGGTTAGCACAGTCACTTTAGTGAAGGATAAAAAGACTATGTAGACTTGGAATGGACAAAACCAATATCCACCTAACTCTACTGATTAAAAAGAAAAAGTTTGATAGGCTTCAGAATGCTTTCATCTATTAGCTGCAGTGTTTTTTTGCAATGAGTAAGCTATGTCTGAAACTTTAAGCCATGTCTGTTAACTGATAAATAATACTCTATTTATCCCAACATCCTGAAGCAGTATTGGTTTGATCCATACATGAACAATGGGAGGAGGGAAGTGGAGCGTTTTTCTTATCTAGGAGTCTTTCACTAGTTTGGACTAAGATCAATGTACTGTAGGGGAAGAAAAATAGTTTTCTCTCTACCCTTCTAGGTCTTTGCCTGAGATCCTCCTGTAATAAAAGGATTAACAAGAGAAAAAAAAATTTAGTTTCATATGTATGGGAGCCCCGTAAAAATATGAGATTCAAAGGCAGCCAGGCACTTGAGGCTTATACACCATCCTGAGCTAAGGAAAGGGATAAAGGTCTGGGGCTTCAAAAGGGAGGAAGACAATTCACAGGGAGAGGAGAAGAGTAAATGTTTGGTGAGCAAATGTTTGCCCTGACATACAGAGAAGTCTCTCGGGTGAGAAAGTCATCTCCGGTATAGCTCTCTTCCTGGTGCAGGACCTCTTTCCACACTCTTTTAGGCAGTTAATTGGGAAGAAGAAAGCTTTTCCTGAGTCTGCTGGGTCTTGATTGCTTTCTGCTCAAAAATAATCCTTATGCCAAAGAGGCATATTTTGGAGTGGCATCTTCTGCTCCCCTTCGGCACTCTGCTCAGACCTGATTTTCTAGATAACTGCTAGTGTCCACTTTACTCCTCCCAACCAATCTCCTGGACTGTACCACTCACCTCAGCCTGGGAGCTCACGGATGGTGTTCTGGAGTACCGATATCGAATTCCTCATGAAACTGGAGTCATCTCAGGAGACTGTTTCTTATCCTTTCCGTTTTTTCACTAGCAGAAGCTGCAGGCTATTCTGTGTCCCCGAAAGTCCCTATGAGCAGACAACTTTTGTTTCCTCTCCTGTTCCCTCTTAATCTGACAGATGTGGTATTTGAAAGATAACATGAAGACCTTTAGAACTGGCCAGCTAGGACACTAATTCTCCCAGTGAAGAGACAGTAGATTAAAGAGCATTCTAGTCCTTCAATTTATTTCAAAATTCGTTCTGTTAACTTGTCACTGAAGTTCTCAAGTTCAAAGATTTCCCAGGAATCTGTTGCCTTCAGACAGTCAAACAGTCAAATTAGCAGCGTAATACATATAAGGAAGTGAATTTGCAAAAGAAAAATTGTTTAAGACTTTCTAAACTAACACCTTTTCCTTCTAGTTCTTCTCTCATCCCTCATATGACCCATACTGGTTACCATAGAAGCAGATGTTTTCATGCCCTTGGAAGACTCAAAATACATTATGTTAATTATTTGCCCTTAAATGTCGCCTGTTTCAGCAAAACAATCTGTGCCAAAAATCTGTAGACACACAAATACATGCTCTGTTCTGAATCATTGGAGTCACAAAGAAGAGGGATTTATTTGTTAAAATGTTTCACATAATCAAAATTCTTAAGCATGTTTCTAGAAAAACATAGTCCATTGTTTGTAGTAAGCCTGGTTTTACATGTTAACCTTGACAGTAACTAGCAGTGAGAACATGGGCAAATGGCTTAATCTCTCTATGCCTCAGTTTCTTCTTTTTATTTTATTTTATTTTATTTTTCTGAGGAAGATTAACCCTGAGCTAACTGCTGCCAATCCTCCTCTTTCTGCTGAGGGAGACTGGCCCTGAGCTAACACCCGTGCCCATCTTCCTCTGCTTTATATGTGGGACGCCTACCACAGCATGGCTTGCCAAGCAGTGCCATGTCCACACCCGGGATCTGAACCAGCGAACCCCGGGCCACGGAGCGGAACGTGCGAACTTAACCACTGTGCCACCAGGCCGGCCCCTGTGCCTCAGTTTCCTTACATGTAAGATAGGAATAATTTTTTTTTAATAAAACCTACCTTATAAGATTCTGGTGAGAATAAAATGAATTAATGAATGTAAAAGCTCTTAGAACAGTATCTAACACATAAGTACTCAAACTTTTTATCTACTATTAATATTACCATTATTATTTTTTATTTTATTAACTTCCTGTTTCCTGTTTTCTTTTGCTCTGGGCTTCAATTATCTCAAATTAGTTTTCCCTATTTGTGGGTCACATTCACCTTGAAGTAGAGTGTCTCTCAGACGAATAGATGAAAGAATGAGTAACTGAATGAATCTGGGAGACCACATTGCACAGTGGAGAGTGAACAGACTTTGGAGTCTGTAAGAGCTGGGTATACATTAGTAGCTGCACGGCCTTGTGTAAATGACAATTGCTGAGCCTGTTTCTTCATTTATAAAATGGGGGCAAGACTTGCCTAGAGGGAATATTGTGATAGTACTTGGTGTCCAGTCTCTCAAACACAGTTGGAAAACGCTGGGAAAGTACCTTGCACATGGAAGTTGGATAATGTTTAATGGCACAAGCATGTGCTTCAGTGATATTGATAACAAGAATAGAAATGAAAGAAGAGACAAGAAGTAACGCTTACCATTTTTTGAGGGCCAACTTTTTCTTCGATAACATTCTAAATGATTAACATTCTAAAAGATTTATACAAAGAAGCTAGAGACAGACTTTGCCTCCAAATACCATGTTGACTAGATATACTGCATGTCATTTTTACCTTTTTCTGCTTTTTTTCAAGAGATTGAATATTTTTTTCTGAACAACCTGATATAACTCACATATTCAGACTTCATGATATAAAAAGTATAATAATTATGTATTTCTCCCCAGACTATATACCCTAGAGCTGAAGTGATCAAAATTAGGTTATACTACACTATTAAAATGATATTTACGAAGCAATTTAGTTTACAAAAGGCTTTCACATACATTATCTGTTTAATTCTTACAACCACCCTGTACATTGGGTTGTTGACTCCACTATACTGATGTGAATCTGAGGTTTAGAGAGGCTAAATGGTTTGTGTAAGATCATTCAAATACTTTATAAGTGACAAAAGTAGGATCCTTTCCCAGGTTTTCTGACAAAAAGTCCAGGATAATTCTCTGTAGATTGCTTTCAGGAGATGTATTTGTTCATTCAAAAATATTATGGAGAAGCTACCATAAGTTTCAATCTTCTGCGATGGTGACTACTTACATTATAATTCCCTTTTCACACACATAAATATACAAATATACACACACAAATGCATATATAACAAGACAATAGTTAAAGTTAGGCAGTGTAACTCTGGTGTTTTTTATTCTAACCTATTTTATTCCATTATTAAAGAGGGATGGTTATGACCTATTAAACTGATGTCACAAACCATTAAAGGATCACAACCTCCAATTTGAAAAATACTATACTAGGGTACAGAGGGAATAAAAAGCATTGAGTGGATAGTCTAGAAGAAAAGAAAAGACAAATACAAAAGTAAAATTAGTATGAGGTATCCTCAAATGAAAGACTTTGTAGATTGTAATTAATTTAATTCACAGATGTTTTTCATTTCTTCTTCTAAGTAAAAATATTGGCTGTGTAAAAAATAATAATATTTAGAGGTAGAAATGATAAAAACCATAGGAGTGGTAGAGAAAAAGTAACAAGAGAGGAAAGAAAAGCTACTTTAACCTGAGAAAATAACATTAAAATAAGCTATTTTTAATATCCTGGTAATTAGGGTGGGGGCTTAAGAGGTGGTTTTGAAGGATGAGTACAATTACAACATAATAACGCCTACATGTTTGTCTCTTCTTTGAGCATCATCGCAATAGCCATGAAGCAAAGTGAAGAGCAGTGGTAGTGATCACAGTATTTCCAAAAACCTCGAGATGCTCTCATTTTACAGAGGGGAAAACTGAGGCCCAATGAAAGCAACTAACATGGTCAAAGTCAAACAGCTAGGGGCAGAGCTTCAACACCAAAGCGAATCACCCCCAAAACCCATAATCTTTCTCTGTTATATTGTTTCACCATCAGTTAATACTTTCTAATACTCCATTAGAATCTCATCCCGTTAAGAAGAGAGAAAGAGTGGGGTCGGAGGTCCTTGTGATCTCCAGCTTCTGTGAAGAGAAAACAAAACAAAAAACATTTGAGAATCACTCTAACAGATGACCTGCTAAAGTGGTATTAACGGTTCCTAGGTCTGTGTGAGAATTCAGATAATGCAATTTTAACACAAACTTTGACAAAAGCTCAAAAATATGTATGCACTATTTATTTTCCTTGTCTTCTCTTATTGGTGAAAATTGGGGTTTTGAAAATTACTGTTGGTATATATAGAATTCAAAATAGAAATTCCAAGAAACTCAAAGAATTTTATATATTATGTGAAAAAAACGGAAAAATATTTCTTCATCATTTGGTCATCCTATCAAACAATATGATCAAATATTGAGACAATCACAGAGATGAATGTCTTCCTACCCCAAACATCTTTTCTACCCTAAATAATCAGTAAAATGGGCCGGCCCCATAGCCAAGTGATTAAGTTCCTGCACTCCCCTTAGGCCACCCAGCATTTCACCAGTTCAGATCCTGGGGTTGGACACGGCACCGCTCATCAAGCTATGCTGAGTCGGCGTTCCACATGCCACAACAAGAAGGACCTACAACTAGAATATACAACTATGTACTGGGGGCCTTTGGGGAGAAGGAGAAGAAGAAGAAGAAGAAATCAGTGAAGGCTAGTTGAAAAGGAGATTCCATTCTTTAGTTAGAGCATTTTTAAAAGGTCTCCGTCTTCCCTCTCATTCTATATCCTCATTCCATTGTTCTTAATTAGTAGCTAGTAGTTACACCTGAAAATAATTTTATATTCCAGTTTTGCTTCCATCAGCCACACCTAACTGGCTGCTAACCTTTCCCACACCTCCTGTGAAGCATGTGTATATGCAGGCAGCACACACACACACACACATACCAAGCAGGATTGTGTGAATACTTTTTGCCCATCTTGTAATAAAATAATTCTATAAATGGGCTACTATATATGGAGAGACAATGCAGTGGTTAAAAATATAGTTAAGCCAGACTGCCTGAATTTGAACACTGCCTACACGACATACTAGATGTGCAATGTTTGCTAAGTTTCTTCACATCTCTGTGTCACAGTTTTATCCACTGAACAACGAAGACAATGAGAGCAAATACCTGGTAGTTTTGTTGTGAGGATTAAATGAGTAAATTCAGAGCAAGTGCTTAAAAAGATCCTGGGACAGAATAAGTACTTAATTAATGTGAGTTTTCATAATGGTGATGCAGGTGATGATAATTAATAAGGAGATAATGGTGATTGCAATAATGCTGATGATGATAGAGATGGAAAATCAGGAGATTTCTACCATCAACTAGCTGGGCAGCCTGAGGTCAGTCTCTTAACCTCTTGGTGCCTAATTTCTCATCTGCAAAATAAGCAAGCTGAATTTGTTAGACAAATTTAAGAGAAAACTTTCTTTAAAATAGCTAACTTCAAATATCTTTATCAGGAATTATCTAAGTCAAAAAAGTGAATCAAAGGAGAAATGAGGTAGTAAAAAAAATCTCTGCTACCTAAAACATCTCTTTTTTTGTTTGTTTTTACAGATTCCAGCATAAAGTGCATCCCCGCTCCTGTAGTTATTGCTTCTCTCTCCTTTTTGACAAGCATCTTCATCTCTTCCAAATACAGAGCATAAAAGTGGTTTCCTTTCTCTGTACCCTTTTACTTTATTTCAGTCAAGTCACCCTCAGTACCATTGGGAATCCCTCTGCCCAGCTATCAGTTGACCCAGAGCCAGCTCAGTTCATTGTCTATGAGTGGGCCTGTAACGCAGTAATTTCTTCTCCACGAACACGGAGATTCATGCTGGAATAAAAAATGACCCAATCAGAGCCTGTGAGATACAGTCATGGTAGTTTTTTGGAATTTGGATGGGAAGTGGGGTAGGTGCCCTTTTTGTGAGTGGAGATTAATGAGAGTAGAGTGAGTACGAACCCACAGCTGCCAGCAGCTGTCTCTCCACCAGGAGGGGAGACTCTACCTCCTTGACAATGAAGTTAACACAATGAAGGAAGAGTTGAGAAATAAAAAGAAACTGAGTCCTGATGAGAGTAAATGAACCCTAGAACCAACTGTGCCTGAAACTGGATATCCTGGGCTTTTTCATTACATAAATTAATAAATCATATTTTTGCTTAAATAATTTAAATTCAGTTTCTATCTCAAGCAATCGAAGGAGTTATGATGAACATAAGGACTTTCCCTTATTTTTTATTTAGTGGTCCTAAATAGGAACTAACCAAAGAAGCTTGAGTTAGAAAGCAAAGAACAAACTCTTCATCAAATGGAAAAGCTTTGAGCTTCAGGGACATAACGAAGGTATGAATTTTCTTCAGAGATTTTTATCAGCATTCAAGACCAAACCAGTGACATCTCAGATGGGAGAAAACATGGAAACTTGAGAAATAAAAGGGAAAGTTAATGAAAGATGTCAGTGAAATCTCATTTAATGCCAGTAACGGGGTGCTGCACACATTGTTAAAATATTACAAAAGTTAAAATTTAAATTCACACGTTAATTTACAGAGGACTTCATGGCAAACTGGATTTTAAGCCTTCATTGTAAATTTAAGTACATTTATTAGGAAAGTATGTGGATGTGTATAGAGATAAAAGAAAAGATACAGGAGAAAAAAAACATCTGATGACCAAGAAAAGATCAAAGATCTATTGGCTTCCCATTATGTTCAAACAATTAGGCAAAAAGAACTATAATCACCAAACTTCACAACAGGGAACGTTCTCCAACTCTTCTCTGAGGTTGCATACATCATAGGTGGGGCAATGGGGGGTTGTCTTACATGAGCTCAAGGTCCTAGGATTGGGCTAACTGGAGTGAAGCTGAGGGCTAGCTCTATACCTTTGAATTCTGGAAATCCATGCTACTTACCCCTCTGAGATTTGGATAAGAATAAACGAAAGTGGAAATCGGCTCATTTAACCCCACTTGGACTCCCAGAAGGCCCTGGTCATAATAGAAGAGACTCAACCGGGAATTAACTACATAAAATCACCTGGTAGAGAATTCAGGCATCTAGTGCTATCATTCTTTACATGGGGATTTTGAGAATAACAGGGCCAAGTGCACCTCTGTCACCTAGCTTGCATTGGCCTCTACATCTAATAAAGCAAGCACAAAATTTTCATACACAAGAACAATTTCTGTGATTCATTGCACAGGGACTTTGGCAGGCTAGTGGCTACCTAGGAGAGAGTCCTGGGGGCATGGCTCCAGGAACGAGTTGAGCAGCAAGCCTTGGTGAGGCAGTGGTGAAATGAGTTAGGAAATCATCCTCACGTCTTGCATATATTTTTTCCGTGCCATGTCAATGCATTTATTGAGCCATATTATGTACAAAGCACTCTGGGGATTAAAAGTCGAATAAACTAGGCCAGATCTTTCATAAGTTTACGATCTCTTGGGAAAAATTAAGAAAAGAACACAAACGAGTCACAAAAGAAATACCAAAAGAAAGGAGAAAACCAAGTCTTCCACGCGTGAGAGTTCAGAAAAGAGATTTCTTCTAACTGAGCAAGAGAAGCGAGGAAGGCTTCAAGAAGGAGGCAGCATTTGAGCGAGGCCTTGGAACATCGGGGTGGGAGCAGGGGTGAGAGGAAGGACAGGTACGTATCAAGTGCTTAGCACTAAAAATGAGTACAAATAAATGCTTTAGAGAAAACTGAGATTCCTCTGGTCTGTAGGTGGATCCAGCTTTCTATCAGAGTTGAGGCTTAGGGGAGGGGCTACAGATGGATGGAAAAGAAAGAACTCAGTGGAAAATAGAGGTGGGATATAGGAATGATCAGCATAAATAAGGGTCAGAAAACAGAGAGGTCTGGCGGAGTGAAGGAGTAATGTGGACTGGAGAGGAAAGTTGAAGCCACTCAGTTAAGCTAAAAAGCCAGCTAAAGCATTTGATCTCCACGAGAAATCACAGTTTTCTGAGTAAGACAATTCTCGTAAATTGCTGACTCTTAAAGCGTGCTCCCAGTATCAGCAGCATCAGAATCCCTGAAGTTAGAAATGTGAATTCCAGGGCCTGAACCCAAATCTATGGAATTAGAAACCCAGAAATCTATATTTAATAAGCCCTCCAGGCTTGCGATTTATGTGATTATGATCTTAAGGGAATAAACAAGTTTTTAAGAAGATAATTTAGCTCTTCCTCTCCTGCTGCTGCTTTACAGAACAAATGTCTGGAGATAGAAGTTATTCTCTTGAATTATAGAGATTTGTGGTTTTAGTGAAGGCTGAATGTATGTGATTTGCATTCCTTCAACCTCTCCCCGTAGTCCAAAGTATTGGTGTAAGAAGTCTGTGAAGTGGAGTGTTGATTTAAATCGATTCAAAGTCTAAGTTCATGAAACTTTCGGAGACCAGTTTCAAAAAATTCACTGTCATTTCTGCCCCTCTGTTGGTGTGGGGTATCTTCTGAAGATAAAATAGCCCTTAATTGTGCATAAATTCGTGTGATTTGTTAAAAAAAGACTACACTATAAGGTTGTATAGTATTTATCTCCTATAGTAAATTTATTAAAGCAATGCATGCATCTCTCCTTTTTGTGTATAAAAAAAATATTGTGGCCCCACTTATCATTTTATTTTTATCTTTATAATTCAATGTTCTAATATACCTATCTGATTATCTTGAAGTTTTCTATTTACTCTTACTTTACTTTTTTTTTTTTTTTTTTGGTGAAGATTAGCCCTGAGCTAACATCTGTTGCCAATCTGCCTCTACTTTGTATGTGGGATGCCGCCACAGCATGGCTTGATGAATGATGTGTAGGTCTGTGCCCAGGATCCAAACCTGTGAACCCTGGGCTGCCAAAGCAGAGAGCATGAACTTAACCACTGAGCCCCTGGGCAGGCCTTCCTCTATTTACTTCTACTTTAAAAAAAATAAATCTAGTGAAAGAAAATTTCTGTAGAATTTTATGTGCTTGGGTAATCAGGATTCTCAGCCTGAGTTGTCTGATGATCTGAATCAAGTTGACTTACACTGAACAAACTAGCTCTTGATTTGGTAAAATTCAACAAGCATTTATTGAGGTAGATGCTTTCAGAGACTCCAAGATGTACCAAGCATTGGTGGTCGATAAACGGGGGGGGGGGGGGGGGGGGGTGGTATTACGAGTATTACAGGACTTTTTTCTTTTTATTTTTTTGTAATAAATGACCATGTGTTTTGTTTTGTTTTGCTTCATGGCAATTCACTTTTTTCTCCCCAATTTGCTTCCTTCAAACAGTTCAACCATACTGTGCCCATGGCGTCAGAGGAGGAGTAGAACCAGGCATAAGATAGAAACAAGGGTGTCTTCCCCACTTTGTTCTTTAAAACCTGAAGGAATTGAGAGAAAATGAGAAAACCTAAACCAAAGTATTTGAGAGAAATATTGAATAAGAGTAAAAGATTTGAGAAGAATGCAGCTTTTCTCCAACATTTCCACAAGCTAGAAAGCAGCAGCAGACTAGAAGTCATCAGAGTAGGCAGATTGGTGGCACCTAGCGGGGGGAAAATGTCTATGAGAGACGCTGTGGGTGATGACCAGCATCACAAGCTCTAGCAGCATCTGAGGACCACCCATCTTTATTGAACCAGGCACCACCCATCTCTAACATCAAAGAGCTACACTAGCTGCCATTCTCATTGGCATCTGGTGAGGACTTCCCTGCAACTGCCACCCATCTTCCTTGCAGTCATTTCACAGACAGGCTCTGTCCCAGGCCTTCTCTTGGTCCTTGCCCATTCATTTCCCTGTGAATTCCCCAGCTGTGGAAACATCCTAGGACACAATGCTAAAACCAAGAGAAGGCAGGTGAAACCCTGGACACGTAGAGGTCCAGAAAAAGGAGCAAAATGAGAGCCACAGCTCCCTTCTCCCCTTTATGTATGTGTATTTTTGAGGGGAGGCTAGCAAATAGATCAGCTCAAGATGAGACAACTTTTAATGGATCCCTATTGCAAATAAGCCAGGTTTCAGCTGAGAGAAAATGCAGAGTTAAGGTATTGAAATTTATTCTTTTTCCAGGCCCTCTCAGCCCTGGAAATGGTCAAAATGCCCTTGGCCCCCACCACAGGACATTCTGAAGGTCATACAATTTGGGAGCAAGGAAGGGATTCCTTATTTAAGATTACAATAGTAATTACAATGACAACCTTGGCTTTAGAGCTGAGCTCTTGGCTGAAGCCAACAAAAATGCAACTTCAAAGCAGCCTTGATTAAGGAGGTTATCTGGCAACGCTGGTGGAAGTGATTGCATCTCAGGCAATCACTAAAAAGTACATAAATAGAGTACTTTCTTCCTCCCTCTCCATCAAACGCTCACATTCAATTTCTTTCCTTTTACTTTCTCATGCTTCAGACTTTTTTTTTTAACATGTGTAGGCAAATAGGTTCTTTTTAAAGGAGAAAATGGGATTAAAATTTTAAATGAGATAATGTTTAAATAAGGAAAACACTTAGGTATTCTGAGAAGGAAAATTCCAATAAAGAACTAGAGTTATTAATGCTTACTGACAACAAAGTTCCTATTAGGTATCATGTGAAACAGGCCAATCTGGAGAGCACACACTCATTCACAATGCATGAGAGCCAAAGACTTTATGGGAGGCAAATGGACTACTTATCTACCTTTTCTTCCCCAATACAAGCACATTTCAGAAATCCTACTTCTACTAGTGTTATGGTCTTTGCTTTGTGAAAGGTTAAAGCACCTCCATTTTTCAACCTCTAATATCTCCTAACCATAAAGTCTCAGCAGGAGACAAACGAGAACAAATCATCTGCTCTGGTCTTAGTCACATAAGCAGGAAAATTCTATTACTCCTCATTCATTGTTCTCATTTACTTCTGGAAAAATCATATCAAAAGTATTTAGTGATGGTGTATGATAGGCAAGGCACTGAAGTATATAGAAATTGGTCTGTGAGTGACAAAAATGCAGAGGTTATTTTATGTTTCCTGGGCTTGAACGGTCCTTTCTGCCAGATTATCTAATGATGATGTTTACATTTACCTTGACTTCACACTGTAGTAGCCAGAAATAGAATTACTAAGATTGGAAATTAGGATCATTTTAATTATGATTTAAGATGAAACATAATGTTTGGAAACATCCTCAAATGTAATGCTACCTTGATTTTTTTGAACAATATATTCTTTCTGGTATCTGCCACTTCAAGCAGATGGCTTGAAAGAAAGGAAAGCTAGTTTCTTTGATTATTTATTTTTATTTGAATAAAGCAAAACTTGAGGCAAATGGTTTGCCAGGTGACTACTCTTAGCACTTATGTCCCAACAGACCACATGTCTGGCATCAAAGGTCTTAAAAAGTACTATAAAAACACAGGATTTGAACTGATTTTCTGACAGAAACGAGCACTTCTGTTGCAGTCCCTCTAGTTATCGGCTTTTTTAGACACAGAAATCTTGCCTTCCATTGTCTTTATGGCTTTTTGGAGGATCTCTAAGATTGGTCCCATAGCGCTGACAATTTTCTCCAACTGATCTGCAGCTAACTCAATGGTATTCTCAGCATTCTCAGTTTTTAATGCATCCTGCACCTTTTTCAAGGTGTCCACTGTAGTGGTTTTGGGTAGACCTGAACTTGGGCTTTTCTCAGATGTGCTGGCATCTGATTGCGGTTTGGTGTCTTTTCTGTAGAAGTCACTTAATCGAAGATTCATGATGGGATATTTCATCAAGAATGAAAGAGAAGATTCCAAATTCCCCAGGATGCTACTACCACTCAGCGCAGAGACCATGATGGGTATAGGGACATTTTTGAACATTTCTTTAGCGGACTGCTGCAACTCCTTTACAGTGGTACTCTTCTCAACCACAGAGCACACGGCTGCTGCAATCTTTGAACATAAAGGTTCCTTTTGCATTTTTTCCTGCTTGGCATCCACTGCAGATTGCATCTCCTTAAAAATGTTGAGCATTTGTTCAAAGACATCCTTAACATGACCATCTTCTTTCACAGCCATCAAGATGATCTGGGCATCCATACTGCTGTTAAACAATTCAGTAAGTGTGTTTGTGGAGGAAGCAAGATCTTGTATTTGAAAGAAGAATGTTTTGGCAGCTTGAAACAGCCTCTCTTTATCCTTTTCTGACTCTGAAGACATTTCTCCAACAAAATTGTTTCAGCACTGCAAAACAAAGCAGTAATCCAAATGAAAACCGAAAGCATATTTATCAACCATCAAGAGACTGAAAGTATACTCTAAATGCCAGGATAACTCCTGTCAAGGACTGCAAAGCTACACAAGCTGTAAAGCAGAAATGATCCTATGCTTTAACAAAAATAATTAAGACAGAGTAGAATAGGGGTGTTTCATTGAATTTAAACCACATATCAAATATTTTTAGCTAGATCCTGAAGTGGATATGCTGATATATGCATATCCTCAATAACTATCGAATCTACTGGAGAAGATTGGATAAAGCATTAAAAATTACATAGAGGGGCTCTGGTTCCAGTTTAGAGAGAGCAAGAGCACTCCACCCAATCTTTCTTACTGATTACAACTGAAAATCCTGGACAGAATAGATAAAGCAACTACGAGATAACTGAAAGGCGGATAACAGCAGACCAGGCCAGTAGAGAGTGCAGCCTTCCAAAGAGGACCAAGGCCATCTGATGCAAACTCCCAAAATGTCTGTCCAGTCTAAAAATGTTTCTGCACTTTGATTACAACTCATTCTCTTCTGCTACAGAGAGGAGTGTAAACATCGCTAACCAATGTGCACGGCCTTTTTTTGGTCTCTCTAGAATTCTGCTCTATCAGTCATTTGCCCTTTCTCTTGTGCCGTGAACTGAACTGTGCCCTCCCAAAATTCATATGTTGAAGCCCTAAGCCCCAATATGACTGTATTTAAAGCCTACAGGGAGGTAATGAAGGTGAAATGAAATCATGAGGGCAGGGCCCTGATATGATACGATTAAGGTCCTTGTAAGAGGAGGCACCAGACAGCTCCCTCGCTCACTCTCTCCACCATGTGAGGACACAGTGAGAAGGTGACTGCCTACAAATCAGGAAAAGGGCCCTCACCAAAAACTGAATGGCCAGACACAAAAAGACAAATACCACGTGATTTTACTCATATGCGGAAGAAAAACAAACATATGTATGAAGACAGATTAGTGGCTACCAGAGGGGAAGGGGGTTAGGGGTTGGGCGAAAGAGGCAAAGGGGCGCATATATATATGGTGATGGATACAAATTAGACTATTGGTGGTAAGCACGATGCAGTCTACACAGAAACTGATAAATAATGGAAACCTGAAATTATACAATGTTATCAACCATTATGACCTCAACAAAATAATTGGAAAAAAACCTGAATGGGCTGGCACCTTGATCTCAGGTTTCTCAGACCTCCAAAACTGTGAGAAAATAAATTTCTGTTGTTTAAGCCCCCAGTCTGTGGTGTTTTGTTCTGGTTGCCATGCTGACTAACATCTTGCATCCTCCATATCTGCCTCTTAATTTTTCCTTCTCCTTTAACTACATACATACACACTTTCCTAGTCAGGGGAAAAAAAAAACTTTTACCTTGATTTCCCTTCAAATCATGATTCCATCTCATTCCTTCAATTCTCAAATTTTCAAGAGACATTCTTTACATCATTGTAATTTATTCTGTCCTCCATCATTTTCCTATAGGGCACCAATAATTTCTAATTATCCTAACCATGTTGAGTTCTCTGCATTATTTAAAATTGCTGAATACCTTGTCTTGCTTCAAAATTTCCCTTTCTTGAGGCTTCCATGATGTTGTACAACTCTGGTCCTTCTGTATTCTCTAAGCACTTATTTCACAGGCTTCTCTTCCTCCTCTTACAACCAATGGCTCTCCAGTCTCCTAAACTCTGCAAGGCTGTGTCTTTGGTCTTCATTATAGTCTACATTTCCTCTCTTCGAGATCTCATCTGTCCCTGTATCTACAAATGCCACCTGCAGGCAGATGACTCCTAAATCTCCTACTGTAGCCTCAGCAATTCTCCTGATCTCCAGATCTACATTTCCAACTATCTATTGGTCATCTCCACATGGTGACTGCACCAGTATATTCCACACAACATATCAAAAACTGCACTTATCTCCTCAAAAAACACTTTCTCCTCTTAACTTTTGCCTCATTGTTGAGCTCAAAATCCATTTTTATCTTCACTTTCCAATGTCAAACCAATCCCTAAGACTTGTTCATTCCCTCTGAACTTACTTCCGTCTCTCCTCTCCCTTCCATTCCCATAACTACTACTCCAGTTACCTCTCATCCAGACAGTTTTATAGTCTCACATTTGATCTCAATACTTTTGGTCCAGGGGTCACAAACTGGAAATCCACAGGCAAAATCCAACCAGCAGATGTGTTTTGTCTGACCTACCATGATGTATTTTCAAAATCTGTGTTAGCTGCCAAATTTAAAGATTAGAAATCTGGATTCCTATTGATTATTGAAAAAAATGAGATTAACTGGTGGCACTAAGCCCATATTCTGAATTGGAAAAATTTCCTAGAGCTGAAGTTGTCCCCTTTAAACTGAACACTTGCCCTTTATACCCTATTGTCTTAGACTAAACGTTTCAATTACTTACATAACTTGTCCAGCTACTGTAGGCACTGGAGGCGGTAACCCATGCTTTACTGTCCATACCTACTAATCCAATTAATAGAAAGTGACCTTCCTGAAAGTCAAACCTAATATTATCCTATAATAAAAGCCTTCAATGGTTCAGGATCACCTAGAGAATAAAACACAATTTCCTAGCATGGCGTTTAAAGCCATCTACAAAGTGCTCTCCATTTCCCACTACTTGCCTTCCCTTCACTGCTGTCACATACACCCTTACCACCAGCATAGTCGATTAATTTTAATTTTGTTCCCTGAAAACGCTCTACAATTTTTTGTTCGGCTTCTTTGTTCATCATATTTGCTCCATCTGCACTATCTCCTCCATACCCCACCCCCTACACATCTACTGAAATCTTACTCCTCCATCCTTACCTATTTCAGATTCACTGGCCACACAGACTTTTTCCTTTTTTCCCCATGCACCCACATGGTGGGGCCCTAAGATACGTCAAGTACAAAATGACCCACTGGGACAAAAGTACAATAACACCCCACTTAGTCACTCTGTAGGACCACAGGGCAGCAGCTGTAGATTTTACA
The DNA here is from genome assembly GCF_041296235.1 of Equus asinus. Lineage (NCBI taxonomy): Eukaryota > Metazoa > Chordata > Mammalia > Perissodactyla > Equidae > Equus > Equus asinus. Next base: position 26,527,555 of record NC_091811.1, on the reverse strand, counting down.
AGTCTCCTATCTGGTGTTTTCGTTCTGTATCATCTACCTACCCAATAACAACAGGAATTGGTCTTGTTAATATAAGAAGAATATTTAGTACGTTTTTGCCACATAGGCACTATGCGAAGTATTTTACCTGTATTATCTCATTTAATCCTTATGACAATCCATAAATCACAAACTAGTACATTACACCAATGAAAAAATTTAGAGAGATTAAGTGACTTTCTCAGGGTTACATGGCTAGTAAGTGGTAGTTTCAGTACACAAAAAATCAGGACTGTCGGATTCTAAGGCCTATGGACTTTCTACTAAATTACCCTGGAGCTGAGCAATTTCCTGCTTTTGAGGTGTCCTCACTGCAGAAGAATCATTAGGGATTAGGACAGGATCTAGAGGAAGAAACATGAAAGATTCTGATCTACGCTTTAAGAGAAAAGAGTCAATATGGTCTTCAAGGTTTTTATACTGTCAAGACAATTCACTAAGATAACAAGAGAGATAGTGATAAAGAGAAGAATGCCTAGCCAGGAAAGAAGAACACAGGTACAAAAAACACATTTGGCTGGAAATTTCTGGATTTATATCTCTTGACAACCTAAACAATCAGCAACAGATGGAGGTACACATGCAACAGAAGCTAAAGGAAAGCTATTATCTGGAAGAGTGACAAGATGGAATTCCAAAATCTGAGAGTCGCAATCAAAGAGCCATCTTCTCTACTGAATTGAATCAGCTCAGTTGTATAGTACTTTCAACAACAAAAAGCCCATTAAAGAAGAGAAAATTGAATGTTTTACCACTTTATTAGTCTTTCAAATTACATTACTTAATATATACTAATTTTCTATTAATATAGGAAATAGAAGAATTCTGAAAACTAAGCCATGCAGAAATAGTCTAAAAACCGGACAGGCAGAGGGACCCAGCAGAGACTAGCAAAGCCTGTAAGTCATCACATTCCATCAGAAACATCCAGATGAAACCAGACGAAAAAGCACTTCAACAATATTCCTAAACAGCTGCTGGGACTGCTGAACTCAGAAACACAGCAAGGTAAGCAATATGGATATTCCTATTAGTATTGCCATAATATTCTGTTTCTTCATATTAAAGGATATTCGAAATAACAAGTCAGTCTTGAATCCCACCCATAAATAAAGTAACGAAACAACTTTGTTTTAAGAGGATCCCACGGCACGTTCCTTCTGATTATTTCTCTGAAGACAGCACAGAAAGAAGAAAAGTAACAGTTTATATAACTGATTAAGTCAGAGGGGAAGCTGAAGCAGTAAAGACATCAATTGTAGAAAGGATTAAGGATGAAAGGACACCTGTGTAAATGTGCATTGTTTACATGGATTGTAACATTTCCTTTTATGTCTTTAACATTAACATAAGCACTCAGTACCTGTGAAAGAATGAATGTGCAATCTAATACTAGTCAATGGAGAGTGCTTATGCTCTTTCATAAGTTATATTACATTTAAATATCATTGGGCACTTGTTGTGTGGCTCCAAACAGACTGCTATCTTCTTGAAGGCAAGAAATATCATCTACTTTATATTTTTAATGCCTCAAGGCACACAGAAATTTCTCAAGTAAGCATTTGCTAAATGCTGATGAATGACTTTGATAATCTGCTTTGTGGTCAGAAACATTCTTTAGAAAAATTTACATGAAAAAGAGCGTCATCACAGGGTGATCAACTTGTTTTATTTTTTAATGAAAAGCAATGGTTTTGATTTAATTTAAAGAAGGAGGCTCAGAACTAGTTAGTATCTGTTATTTTCTCCTGAGAAGCTTCGGACTTTACCTATACCCTATTCCCACACTCCCAAATAAGTGAACCTTGCATGATGGCTGGACCCAGTACAGACAATGAGAAGTCACAGCAGGGAGAAAAGGAAAACCTTAGAGAGCACTAATGACTAAACATCAGAGGCTTAGACAGGGTCATGGTTTTTTTCTTTCATTCTTTTTTTAATTGTTATTATGGGAAAAGTTCAAATATACACAGAGGTGGAGACAATAATAGAAATAAACTCCCACACACCCATAATCCAGCTTCAAAAATTATCAAAACAAAGTCGATCTTATTTCCTCTAAAACCTACTCCACTCTCCCTTCCAGATTATTTGGAGGCAAATCTCAGAGACTGTTATTTCATCCTTAACGTTTTCAGTATGTATTTCTACAAAGACAAGAACTCTTCTTTTTGAAATTCGATCTTATGCTCCCCAAATTAACAATAAGTAATAGAATCATCTTTGACTTTGAAACACACCCAGTGTCCTGGTGTAAAAATTTATTTTTGGTGACAGTATAAAAGTTTTTGGAATACAATTTACAATACATATCAAAAGTAATAAAAACTTTAATTCCTATTGATTATATAGTTCTTCTGTAAATTTATCCTGAAGAAATAATCCAGACAGTTGAAGAGGAAACAAAAAGCTATGTGTATTAAAATGCTCATTAGACTATTATGATAGTGAAACAATTGAGGATTTATTAAATTATGGTAAGGATATCTTATGGAATAATTTATATAACTAATAAAATGATTATAAAACTAGAAATATGAGAAAGTGTTTAAATTAATATAAGATGAAAATGTTATTTACACTATTACAACTTTGTAAAACTACTTATGAATTTAAACACACTTTAAAAAAGAATAACCAAAAACACAAGATAGCAGGTTTATGGGTGTTTTTCCTCCTCTATTTTAACATGTTTATATATTAGTGCTATTGATTTTACACTTTAAAATAGTTTGTTTTATCAATATTTTACTTTGAATTTCTTCATGTTATAATTCTACCATCTATCTAAGCACATAATCACATTACTTTCCCCATAAAGCTTCCTCTAATCGCCTCAATATTAATTTCTCTTTTTAAATTCCAACAGCACTTGACAGTCAATGCACTACTGTTATTCACAAAAGTATCCTGAGTTTTTATTTGAATATGTGATAATCAGCACACTTCCACTTTGTAAAGTGGTGCCTTTCCTGAAAAACAAAAATGGCTGTACAGTATCACTACATAAACCTTAACTTTCAGATACTATCAACACATTTCCACCATTTCTTATACACGCTTTTATCTTGAACGTTTGCTTCTCAATTCAACAAACTGATGAGGTCAGGTTCAATAAGAATCCATTGGAAGCCAGTCTCTGTTCCCACTCCAATTTCCTAAGCCATGCTGATCACTGGTACCAGCACTCCCAGATTTGTTTAGTTCCTCTTTTATGAAAGAACAAGTCAAAATATGTGTGACTTCTAGACTTTATTTTAGCAACAGAACTCTCTTATCAACAAAATTTTACCCACTCACGGCCCAAATATAGCCCCACGAGAAAGCACAGCTGCCTCAGTAAAGGCTGGGGCGAAGCAAGCGCGCCAGAGGCCAGGAGCTCCACCTGCTGGTTACCAACTGCACACCAGGCTGCCCAGGTTCTATATAACCAATTTCACGAACCGCTAGAGTAAAATACTCAGAGGACAGCCCAAACTCTGCTGTACAGAAGTGGATGGTAACTTCTCAAAGTGATTTTTTCCACTGACAAGGAGCACTATTACGTGCTAACAAATATTGTAAAAATTCGTATTTACCATACAAAAGGTGCAGGTAATCAGAGCTGGATTAAGTACACTCTAAGCCACCTGCTGATGCTAATCTCTAAAAGTCATTTTTAAAATGACTTTTAAAAGATTGAATTTTAAATTCAATACTTAAAAGGTCATCCTTGAAAATTTAATAAGATAAGGAAACGTATAAGGCCCAGAACTCCTCTGAGGTATGTACTAGAAAACGTTGGTGAAACACCACTGGAGGCCTGCCTAAGTAACAACTATAATATAAAGGGGACTTCAATTAATTGCAGGGCTTTTGTCTTGCTGAGTGAAGTAAGCAATTTGAGAGTCAGAACTAAATTATCACGGGCAATAGTGGAAACTCTGGACATTATCAACTACAGTTTTCCATGTGGTGTATACCTCTCCTCTAAAAATCAAGCACATATTTAAGAGTATCAATTTGAAACAGTACAAATTGTTAACCTTCCCTAGATGATCAAATGTCTCCATAAAGCTCCAGTGTAAATACACATTAAAGTGTGGGTTCTTTAAAATTTGAATTTGCACAAGCCAAGCAGTATCTCTAATTCTGTATGATATTTATTTTCAACTTGACATTGTAGTCTTAAATCGATCTTAACTTCCTTACTAGATTAGAAATTCTATGAAAGCAGGGACCACGTCTTTTTTCATTTTTGTATGCCCTACAGAGGCCAGCACACCACCTCATACATAGTAAAGTACTACTCCATTAGATGAATTGCTACTGAATTATTAAATTGCTTCCTTGCTCTTCAAATTTCACCTGTCCAAAACGAAACTCATTGGTTTCACCTTCAAACCTCACCTCTCCTCCACCTAATTCTCTAGCATTTATCTCACTGTTGGGATGGAAATAATCTTGAATTGCATTCAGTACTAGAGCAGGCATGGTGGCAGGCCTGCTGAAGATCTGTTTGCATAAGAAACCCTCCCAATTCCCTTCCTCAAAGAAAAAAGAGCTAGGAAGGTAAGCCTGACTCAGAAAAATAAAAGTCTTTTTTTTACTAGATGCGAAAAATAGTTCTGAGCACATCTTGATGTCTCTTACTCAAACTTGTTATTGGCACAAAATTACGGATATCTGGATCCTAGGAAGAAGCGTATAAAAGTGCGTGTGCAAGGGCTTTAGTACATAAAGGAGAGAAAATATTACTTTTGTAGTTGAAAAAGTTCCGTGTCTTCGATTTTCGGTAAGATTGAGCTTTTCTCATCAGTTTGCTACTATTTCTTCTTTTACTGTCTGTTAAGAGTTGTTTGCTCATTAAGCTAGTAGATTATTCCTGTTTTCCTTATGAACAACGGTCTTTATAGAAATTAAGACCTTTTCATTTTTCCTGCATTTTCCCCACTTTGCTTTCAGTTCTTTTTACATAGTCATCTTTGTTAGTCAAAATTTTGTGTGACTTTTTTCCATTGGTTTTAAGCTTATAAAGTCCTCCTCCAGACATTTGAAAATTATCCATTTTCTTCTAGCTAATTTATCATTTGACTTTTTTACATATATTACACTAACATTTTTTACTAACTTTTAACCCCCTGAAACCAGCCCGATATGCCAGGACCATTTATGGAATAATAACTTCAATTAATATCAATTTGAGATTCTACATTTATCATATAGTAAATCAAATGTACAGAAGGGTCTGCTTTGTGGACTATTTTGCTCCACGGCTCTATCTACTCTTTCACCTGTACAATACCGGTTAATATTGTATTTTTTTGGTGTTTTAATATTTGGGGAGAAAAAGTTCCATCATTACTTCTACTGAAAAAATAAGTAGTTTCATCTACTCAGCCTTTCAGGCAGATTTTATGATTAATTTGTAAAGTTGTATTAAAACAATAAATTAATTGGGAAGGAACTGACCACTTGGAAGCATTCAACCTCCCATCCAGGAGGAAGGTCCATCTCTCCATTTGTTTATCTTGAGGTAATAGAAACACAAGCCTTTTCTGGAAGCTATGCCTTCATACAATGGCATATGATAGCTGCTAGAGATATTTTCCACTTTTTCAGGGTAAGAAAGAGTCCTCTCACCTAAATATCTGAGTTAGGATGTAGTTGGTGATCTTCTGAATTCAAAGTCAGAAACTAGAGTTTTCACTTCATGAAAAGATCTGAAAATTAGGAATGAAAAAAAAAAGAAAGAAAAAAGCTTAATGGAAAATTCCTAGCAGAAAAAAGAAATCAAAGTCCAAATTTGTAGTCTGCAACCCAATGGTGAGTTTACAGAATATTTAACAGACCCTCAACAAACAATTTCTTTAAATGACATTGACATATTTTCTAAATACTGTTTTGTGGAAATGTGTGTCTGGCGTGTGTGTGTGTGTGTACACTGGATCTGAATCAAGGATAAAAATGAATTTCTGACCATGATAAAGTTTATCCTACCAGAGGTACCAATGCATTTTTCTAAATTTAACAACATAAATGATTATGTTCCTAATATATTTTTTAAACAATTTTCCCTTTCCATTTCCAAATTATATCCTTATGACTTAGAGGATAAGTTATTTTCATGCTTACTTTCTTGGAGAAAAACATCTCCATTCCTTCATCTCATGCTTCTGAGGTCCCCCATATCTAGGCTAAAAAACATGGTCCTAGAATAGAGTCCCAATTAATCAGGATGTTGTCTTCTCAAAGAGAGGATGTATGAGATGCCACACAGATAAAGAGTACTCCATTTTTCTTTCTTTTCTTGTAAGAGTTTAAACAAAAAACAGAAGTGCCAGGCACACAGTAAGCCTACTCAAAGTATGCATATTTGGTAACATTGTTCTTACTTGGCTCAAACTTTGACCCAAATAAACTCAGAACATGCTTGTTCTTTTTCCCTCTGCACGGTACTCTGAGCCAGAAGTACAGATACAAGAAGCCTCCTACCACACTTATTTTATATATTCTATGGTGTACTCTTGCCTATTCCTTAATGCTTTTGTGAAATGGACTTTTCTTTTTCAGGCTAACTCTAACTTATCTTAATAATGGCCAAGTGCAAGACAGACCATTCTAAAGAACTTCATTTATAAGCTTTGCAAATGGAGAATCAGAGAGAGGGTGAAAAGTGCACTGTCCCCTGCACCATGCCCACTCTCTCCCCAAGTAAAATTTTAACCTAAGAATCAATCTAATTAAACAATCCTCTTATCACAAAGATTTTTTGTAGATTCTAATGTTACAGGTGTTTTCCCTTTGGATGTCCCTTAGGTTTAGAAAACAAATAATTTGCCTGTAAAGATAAAGTGATTTGAATATTGTAAATTAATGTAACAGACTATATAAACAAAATCAGATATTAATAGCCCTGGAAACTGAGAGATCTTAATATTCTTCTGGCCCGACTAATTTAACTTCAAATATTAGAGAAATTAACCTGGTGGTCTATTCAATGTAGTAATTAGGGGTTGGGGAAATTAAGGGGCGCTGGTTATCAAGAGCTAACCGTTTCAAACCGAGGTCTGTTTCAAATATGTTATTACATATTACTTGGAAATAACCACATTTATTAACAACCAGATGCTTGATAAACACAAGTATTTCCCCCCTAGGATTTCCCCCACCACAAAACCTAATGCCTTAATTAATGCATCAATAGGTTGTATTCTATTACCCACATTTCCATACACTGACTCCAAGTTTCAGAAAAATAACTGTTTGGAAGATTCTGTTGAGTTTTCCAAGGAACTCCTTAGACAGCATATTGCTACTTCGCTATTCAAGAAGTAAAAGATCTGGTCAAAACTATGAAGACAGCAGATATTTTTCAAGATTTTTAGTGGAGGTTTACTATTTTATTTTTCAGAGATCATATCTGAATTATGGCTCAGAGTGACTTCCTCTACCCAGATAACCCAAGGAGGCGGCAAGAAGTAAACCGTCTTCACCAGCAGCTCCTTGACTGCTTATCGGACAGCTTCCACGCCACCAATAAACTGACAGAGGTCTTAAATACACACTTGGGTTGCAGTCTGGCCTCCATTGAGATGAAAAGAGATGGGACCATCAAAGAAAACTGTGATATCATCATCCAAGCCATGATGAAAATCCAAAAGGAGTTGCAAAAGGTCGATGAAGCACTAAAAGAGAAACTAGAGCCAACTCTCTACAGAAAACTTCAGGATATTAAGGAACGGGAAACAGAGAAAATTGCAATAGTACAAAAGGTTATTTCAGTCATCCTGGGAGAAGCTACTTCTGCAGCCAGTGCAGTGGCTGTAAAACTCGTGGGCTCAAATGTCACAACTGGCATAATTAACAAGTTGGTCACTGTATTAGCTCAAATTGGTGCTTCTCTCCTTGGCAGTATAGGAGTTGCTGTTCTTGGCCTTGGCATAGATATGATCATCCGTGCCATCCTGGGAGCAGTGGAGAAAACGCAGCTGCAAGCAGCCATCAAAAGTTACGAGAAGCACCTGGTGGAATTCAAGTCAGCCTCAGAAAAATATCATCAAGCCATTACTGAGGTCACCAACACAGTGAAACATCAAATGAAATAAACAGCCACTTTATGTGCCACTGGAATATTTTTCTTCTTCTCTCTCAATAATAGTTTTGCTTCTTTGATTAGGTTCATTTTCCTTAAGTTTCCAACATAGGCATAAATACAGTAAACAACTGGGAAATAGAAATTAGAGATGCTAAAACTAGACGACTCCAGTTTCCCATTAACAATGAATGCCTGGATCAGTGTGTGCTGGACCCTGTGGCGTAAAAGATTCTATGTCGGGACGTCTTCTCACTCTGCTCTACCAGATGAAAATTAGCGTAAATGCTATTGTAGAGCAGCAGGTGTAGGGGGTACCTTTTCCTTTTCTAATTCCCAGTCAAAATTCTTAAAATTTACATTGAATGCAGAGACTTTCATTTCTACCACCAGGTTTGGACATCATTTTGTTGAAAGGGGACATACTTAGTAAATTCTTCCTGGACACAAATCCTGGGTCTTCAGATGGAACAGAATTACTACTGTAATTTTTACTATCAGTTTAAATCAAATTTTCTGTAAACTGGAAGAGACTGAAATAAGGTTTGTAACAATTTACTTCAATGATGAAAGGAGGCAATGGTTCTGTAAACCACTATTACACACCATAATCTGAATGGATTTGTAAAAGATAAAAATTAAAACTAGGTTCTGTTTCTACAGTTGCAATCAACCCTGACTAACCGTGGTGTGATTAAATATCCCTTAAGTGAAAGTTTGAACACTCTGGAACATTTGAAAAACCAACAAGCAAATCCTAGCTATAAATGCATAAAATGCATTTAGGATGCGGGAGAGGAAGTAGCTAGTCTTTTAAGAATTTGTCATTTAGAGGTGGGTCAAAATTGATCACCTTATGGGTTTTCAGAAAAAAGAAATTTCATTTTCAATACTAGCAGAAAGGAGGAAGTTGCCCCTGCTATACAAAGCTTTAGGTGGCCCATTTCACTAATTGTCTAATTTGAGAAAAATTCAGAGGCTATGGAGGCCTAATGGTTCAGCTAAACTTCTGAAGATGCAAATGTCTGTTTTCTAAATCCTTCACCCACTTTTAACTCCCCACTGACACTCTTAGGTTCTACTCACAAAATTTTTAATGAGCTGTTGATGTAAGAATGTGTGTGTTATAGTTGATTCTCGCATCCAAGTTCAAGAAATGTCTTGAAATTTTAAAGGCTCAGCCTATCTCAAAAATTAAAAAGCTAGATAAAATATTTTAATTTCTCAAATGTTCTCTTCATTTTGTCTCCTGTCATTGCTTTTGTAAAATAGTTGCAAAACATCACAATGTAGTTCACCTTCAAAATTAAATCTTATTTTCTTTTTTGATTATACCCGACTTATAAGCCTTAAACTACAAGATCTTATTATTGCTCTTTCTGGAACTCAAAATGCAGCCTAAAACCAAAACAAGAATTTTGTAAGACCAAGATTAGTTTACGTAAGCGATCAATATCATATGGTTAAGCACACATTTAAATATTCTACTAAAAATTAATTTGTATCTGTCAATATTTTGAAATTTTTATAATTGATAGATAAGAATTGGGCTGTACCTAACATATTTTCCTGTAAGGAATACTCAGATTAAGATCAGAAATAACCAAGCAGGTCCTTCAGGAGTAGAATTTTTAAATATTTAAACTTACCTTTGAGGGGAAAAGTTAGGGGAGGAGTCTTAGAGACTAAGAGTGGACAGAAGAGAAGGAAAGAACGAAGACCAAAGCTAAGGGAATAATACTGTATGTATAATGACATCATAAAGGACTTGGGCTGGTGCAAAGACCAGAAGGGAAAGGAGCCAACATAAGTCAGCCTGGCCATTGTAAATTTAAAACTGACTACACATGTATCCCCACACTTCATCTTCAAAACTAACCCTGTAGATTAGTAATCTGGGACTCTAATACGGACACTGATTTGCGCAGGTGTACAAATGTTCTGTTTGTCCGTAAACAACTATATACTGAGCTTCCAGGTGGACCCAGCGCTAACAAAGCGCATCACAGTAGCTAGTGTTAGTTGGGGATTCGTACTCAAATAGACGCCCCCAAAAGATCGCACTCGCTTACATCATAGAAAAAATAAAACTGAAAAACTAAAACAACTCCAAGACACAGAAACAGCGCAAAGCTTCTCCCTATCCTGAAGCAGCCGGTCTCGGGTGGCGCAATAAACAGACCTCCCGGAAATGAGGTCAGAATGCCTCAGGCCCGAGAGGCAAGGCAGTCATCTCATCAGCCAATCATATATCAGAGCCGCTTCGTTTTTCTTATTCCTATTGAGCTAGGGGAGTGTCAATCAACGTGGACTCTTCGTACGGCGTAATGAGGGCGGGCTTTTAGCCGACAACCAACCAATTCAGCATTGTGTTGGAGCGGAAGAGACTCTGGCCCTGGAGTTCTTGGTTACTCTCTACGGTTGCAGGGCGGAGAAACGCTACGAGATCCGTGGCCCGTAGGAATAGGAAGTGACGTAGGGATGGCGGAGGAGCGCGAGGTTTCAAGATGGCGGTGGCTCAATGGCTGACCGGGAGGCAGAGGTGAAGGCCCCTACGAAGTCACAGAGGCCGAGAATCGTCCCCTCCCCGCTTCTCGCAGTCCCAGGAGTCCAGCAGAAGTGTGAGTGTGCGGGGCTGTTCTCCGCCGCTTCATCTTTCCCGCCCCTTTCCAGGGCCCGCGCGGCTGCCTCGGGGACACCAGGCCCCTCTGCCCTGCTCTTCCTCTCCGCAGTTGGGGTCTCCCGGGTCGCAGACTGGGGGAGGAGGGGGGTCCCCGAGCCGGGGGCGGCGCGGCGTCCAGCGGCTTAGCGGCTGACTTTAGCCGGGTCGGTTAGCCCCGCCTCCTGTCTGTGCACGTTGACCGGTTGCCTTGGTGTTGCTGTCTGTCCCTCGAGTCACGGTCAACCGTCGCTATGGTTTCGGCAGTTACTGCTGCTGTTGCCGCCTCTGGTGGACATGGGCTCCGTCCCGCCGGAACCTCTTTGGCTGTTGAGAGTTCTCCCATGGTTTAGTGGCCCGATATCCCTATCGCTTCTGCTTTTAGACAAAAAAGTAGTTTGTGCAGACTGAGGCTCCACTGTCTTCTGTAAAAATTCTCTGCAATCCATATCTGTTCTCTGTTATAGTTGTGAGAGGGGAGAATCAAAACATGAGCCTGAGGGTAATTGAGAGAGGAAAGCAAAAACGACACAGGCCATCAAAGATAGAAGAGCTGCTATTTCTACTAATTTTGCTTGTTTCCGCCTCCCTTCTCCCCTACTCCATTTTTCCTAGAAGGGAACCTTCGACAGGGTAAATTAGTTGCCACGGGAACAGCTTTGAAGCATTTAGCAGAAATCAAGGAAATTGAACAATTGCTGAAAGAGGCATTATCTAATAAATTTGCGTGGCAAAATCTCGTAAAGGGAAAGTATAATTGTATGATCTTTTACCTCATGATCTTCCTTTTCCTACCCTTTAAAAGTGTCTGCTTTGAAAGGGAAGAAAATTTGTCAACCTTTATCATTGCAAAGAGAGTCAAAAGTTCAATCTCATTCATTTGGAATAAGAGGAAGAAATGGTATAATGTCTTAGGTTAATACAAATTTTGACTTACAAAATATTTTCCCTCAAACACAATTATTCCTTTCAGTTACCTTGAAAAATACAAATCAAGAGGCAAGTAGGTACTAGTAAGAAAAATATTTATCTTAATATTGACATTTTTGGAAGGTCTTGTATAATATTCGTTTCGAATGTTTGCATTTTTAGTTATGTTTTAAGGTGCTGCTTGAGAGTCAAGAGTCTTGAGAGTCAAGAATTATATCAGAATTAAATCTAAATCTGAATTAAATAGGCTTAAATAATGTTTTTACTGTCTTAGAGGTGTTGGGAAAACATGCTAAGAAAAACCGTGCGGAGAGGCAAGGGTGAGCTGTTTGTCATTGATGGCAGATCATCACCCCACTTCCTTTTTATTCCTGTTTCACTCTACATACAAATAAAGGGAGGATGTAGGAGGAGGACTGCTGGCCTCTCTTGTTCATGGTTTTGTCACATTGTTGAAGCACTTTCTGATGATTTGTTTCAATTGTTGAGTCAATACTGTAATCCATAGAAGAAAATTAAATTGATGACCTAATGATAGTCAGAGTAGTTTTCAGACCCATTACTTTTGTAAATAATAACAAATCTAGGTTTTCATGGTCAGAGAGGTTGAGGCCATCTTTCCTGGACACTAAAGTCAAAACTAGAGAAAGAACAAGGTCTTAATAATGAAATGAATGTTTCTTTTCAAATATTGGTGGGAAGGAATTTTATAAATATAAAAAGGAAGAGGGCCAGCTCCAGTGGCCAAATGGTTACGTTCGGCCTACCCAACTCTGGTGTCATGGATTGTGTTGCTAGGCCTGGACCTAGAGCGCTTGTCTATTAGTGGCCATGCTGTGGCTGCGGCTCACATATAAGCTAAAGGAACATTGGCAATAGATTTTAGCTCAGGGCGAATCTTCCTCAGCAAAAAAAAATAAATTTTGTAAATTTAGGGAAAATAAGCTATTACGTTGTTTTCACAGGTTTTTATTTTTAACGAACAGGTAAACCATACAGATTGTCAACATGGGACGGAGATCTACATCATCCACCAAGAGTGGAAAATTTATGAACCCCACAGACCAAGCCCGTAAGTGTCTGTTAATGTGGAATGGTGGAGAAAGAGGAGTGGTAAAAATTGCATACCTTAAGGAGTCTGTTTCATTATGTCTTAATTACAAGATCAGCAATGCTAGGAGGAGTCAGTTGCATAAAGTTATCTGGTGTTCTTGTGGGCACATGATTAAAACTTTAAAATGTAAAAAAGATTAGTACCCGTATTTCTAAGTTGATTGACTTGGCTTAAAGCTTTTTGTATTTGGAATTGTGAACATATTGTTTTGCGAGCTCTTGTTTAATATTTTATGGCACCCTTTTCCTTCAGATTCGTAGTTATTTTTTAAGAAACTTAAAAATGTCTTGAGCATTTCTAGTTGATGTAATTAGAAGGATGCTATTGGCATTTAGTGGATAGAGGCCAGGGTTGCTGCTAAACATCCTACAGTGCACACAGGGAGGCCTTGCACAGTAAAGAATTATCTGTATTAAATTGTAGAAAATGTTAATGTTTAAGATTTGAAAGTTTTCTATTCTCTCTTTCCCTGTCTTCAGGAAAAGAAGCCCGGAAGAGAGAATTAAAGAAGGTATGATTTCAGAAGTATCCTATTAGATCAGAGTGTAGTTTGGCACATCTTATTAGTTGAGATTAGTGGATTTCAAAATAACATTTCCAGTTATTTGCCAGAGAAGATACTTATGCTTCTTAGAACACACCATAAAATTTACTAAGCCAAAATACTATACTTGGAAACTGAACTGAAAGAACTTTGCAGATAAGCTCGTGATGGGTTATTATAACATTGTTTATTTGATTACCTTTCCCGGTAAGTTAAATACTTTTGAAAATAATTTTTTTTGCTATTTATTGTACTGCTTTGTTAAATGCTACTGAATTAGTGAGTGGAAGTAAATGTGATGCTAAATAGCTTTGTATGTCCATTTTCCTCGTTGTGTAGCTGTTGAGTTTGTGGCAGAGAGCTTCCCCAGGAAAAGAAAGGATTTACTTTTTGGTGTCATGCCTTAACACTTTGAGAGAACTTAATTTTTTAATAGTTTTCAGTTGTGTGTTGTTGTTTCATTATTTAGCATTAAATCCTATAAAACTTTAATATATAATTTTAGACTTTACCTGCAACTTTGTTAATAAAAAAAACTTAAAATATTTTTTTAAGTGCTAAAGATGTCACAAGGTTAAAAGAAATACTTGCCTAAGAAAACACTTTTAATAAAGATATTTATCTTTTGTCTAAAGTTGAAACCTTTTTTTTTTTTTTTTTTTAGATTTTTTTTTTTTTTTCCCTTTTTCTCTCCAAAGCCCCCTGGTACATAGTTGTATATTCTTTGTTGTGGGTCCTTCTAGTTGTGGCATGTGGGACGCTGCCTCAGCGTGGTTTGATAAGCAGTGTCATGTCCGCGCCCAGGATTCGAACCAACGAAACACTGGGCCGCCTGCAGCGGAGCGCGCGAACTTAACCGCTCGGCCACGGGGCCAGCCCCCTAAAGTTGAAACATTTTTGAGAGCGAAAAATTACATAGGTCTCTTTCTGGTGGTTGAAACAAGTGATCAGAAACCAAGGAGAAGTTCAACTACAGTTTAAATTTTTGAAGCTAATTGAAATGGAAACTCACGAATGTTCAGCTTCTTGAAATGCTGCTCTTTATTTTTCTAAGAACAAAAAACAGCGCATGATGGTACGAGCTGCGGTTTTAAAGATGAAGGATCCCAAACAGATTATCCGGGACATGGAGAAATTGGATGAAATGGGTAAGAATGTATAAAAAGGTTGGATTTTACAGCAGGGATAACAGTCTGATACACAGAGGGAGGCAAGCAAATAATGAGTGAAGCAGCACAGACGGAAGAAACACGGAAAAGCGTGATGGCATTGTGATGCTTGGATTTAGTTTTAGTGTCAGGAAGACAGAGGGGGGCAGCGACTATTGGAAACTGGAGATCTCATCTAGAATAAGGGGAAAGCCGTTCTTTAGCTTGAGCTAATTGCAGTTATAAGGTAATGATAGCCAAATATGGCCAGCGCATTTTTCGAGAGAAGAGTGAAATCTGGTCTTTGAAGTCACCTTGGAGTTGTTTGTCTTGTTTTGTTTTTTAATATTGGCAACTAAATATTAAGCCACTAAGAATATAAGTCAGTTTCCCATTTTTTTCCAATGAGAAGATCCAAAGACGATTGACCACTTAGTAAGGATATAGAAGAAATCAAATACCTTAAAACCAGATTTTGTAAAATACCGTATTAGGATTTTCCTCTGTTTTTCACATGTTAATAGAATAGTTTTGTCTCTTTATGTGCATCTGCAACATCACTGCTTTGTCATAGCTGCAATCACTTGAGATAACTGCATGTTATCCTTCCTTGCATCTAAGTTGCTTGAGAATCATCTGTGTGATGCTGTCCCTGGAAATTTTATCCCAACCCACAAACATCCATTCTCTTAACATTAGGATATGAGATTTTTAGTTTTCTACTTTTTTAGTGGAAGCTTTCAAACATGCAAAAATAAAATAGTTAACTCCTCTGTGCTTTTCAGCTGTCAAGTTTTTGCCAAATCTGTCTTCTGCTCCCTGCCACGTTTTTTTTTAATTGTATATTAAAGTTATCTTTACAAATTTTGTTTAGAAAAGTACCCACACAGGTTCATTGGTTTGCCCAAAAACAGAGATAGTAAGTGAAAGAAATACAGTGGATCTCCTCAGTGATTCATTAATGGGGTTCAAACAAATCCAGTTATGTGGGGTTATGATGTTACAAGTTTTCTGAAATAATGTGGCACAGCCTTTGTAGCTCCCCTGGGTGAAAGTTCTGGGTCAGGCTGCATGATCCCACATCTTTCCCAGTTCAGCTGTAACTGGCTCCACTTGTTGCCTCTGGTCTGAATATCACTAGGGAAAATTATTATCCCTGGGGTGTCAGGATATTACCTATTGAATGACCCCTAATTAATTTATGTGGTTTTTCAAGGGGATGATAGTAATCACTGAGGCATATTGAGCTCTTTGCTATGCACCAATTTTTTTACATGATATCAGTTAGTCCTCACAGCATCTTTGGGGGTAGGAGTATTGTCCCTATTTTACAGGTGAGGAAATGCAGGCACAGAGAGATTACATACTTTTTTCAAGGTCGTGCTGTTAGGAAATGACAAAGCTGGGATTAATACTCAGGCATTCAACACTTTTATTAATCACACTGGGAATAGCATGATGTAAGACTATACCTTTTTCTGGTTTTGAATAAATCACCAAGGTTAATAGTTAATAGGATTTAGAGAAGTAGATAATTAAACTTGCTATTATTTAAGAAAAAGGAAAAGAAAGAAGGGAACACTGTTCATCACAGCTTTAATTACCATTTATAAAACTCAGTACAAGTTAAGCAGAAAAAAGTATACATTGACTCCCATAATTAGGAAATCCCGGAGGGAAGCCAGCCCTGAAAACCTATGTAACATTATCAAGACTGTTCATCTCTCTGGTCTTCTGTCTGTTAGCTTCATTCAGCATACTGCTAATGAACTTCTTAGAATTGGAGGTGGAATTAGTGGTGCTTGAGAGACAGGGCCACAGAGAGCTCTAGGTTTATTTCACATCAGCTTGTGAGAGCTTCCGTCTTCCCACACCTACGTTTAAAATCTCAGAGAAGGATCTGGTCCCAATTGGGATCATGTGCCAGTGGATCTCTGAGTCAGTCACTGGCAAGGATGGAGGGGAGCAGGTATGACTGACCAGGCAGGCCTGGGAGTCTTGTGCTAATCCCCTTTAGGGAAAAAGACCTGAAATTAAGCCCCATGTGGAACACATGGGAAGAGAAAAGGTTATATGGTAGCTGGACAAAGAACACCAGTCCATTATAAAAATAATAATTAAGTGGTGAGCCAGACACCAGTGGATATTTTCTTTGTGATCCCATTTAATCATCAGAGCTTTGTCGTGAAGTTGTTAATGTCCCCGTTTTCCAGATGATGAAGCTGAAGATCAGAGAATTCAAGTAAAGTGCCCAAGATCTCAGAATTAAATGACAGAGCCAGTGTATTTATAAACCCAGGTCGGTCTGTCTGAAGCGTCACTATATCAGGTTGTTAGCATAGAGGAGCGAAAATTGATTATTATTACATTGATGATGAATATCAATTAGTTGTCTTAGGAAAGAAAGTAAAATTAATGGCCATCTTGAAAAGGTAGAATTGTAATAAAGATCTATTGCAGTTCTTTTGAATAAAATTGAAAAGAGTATAGCTGGTGTCTAGATCCCTTTTAAGTTTTACCATGTAAGGAGATTTTTAGTAATGCTAGAACCTATTGATACCTAAATGAAGTGACCTTTTTGTGTTTAATTCCATACTCTGCTCTTTCCTCTCAGAGTTTAACCCAGTTCAACAGCCACAGTTAAATGAGAAGGTGCTAAAAGACAAGCGTAAAAAGCTACGTGAAACCTTTGAACGTATTCTACGGCTCTATGAAAAAGAGAATCCAGATATTTACAAAGAATTGAGAAAGCTAGAAGTAGAATATGAACAGAAACGGGCTCAACTTAGCCAATATTTTGATGCTGTAAAGGTAATCAAGTTTCTTTTGAGAGAGAAACTAAAATGTTATGTTTAGATTTGCTTTTAAAATTGTGAATGGGAGAGTTGATGATGTTGAACCTCCTCCTCTTGGCAATTTCTTATCAAATTAAACATATACCTACCCTTGTGAGCCAGCAAGTCTAATCCTGTGTATTTATACAAGAGAAATTAATCTATCTGCCAAAACAGTAGTAGCCAAAAACTGGAAACAGCTCAGGTGTCCATTAATAGCGTAATGGGTAAACGAACTAGTGTGTTTATTAAATTGAATACTACTTGGCAATGAGCAGGACTGATCTACTGATTTTCAAAACAACATGGGGTTAAAAAAATTTTTTAATGGCTAAATCTCAAAAACATGCCACACTTCTTTCATAGTTATGAGTCCATTTGTGTGAAATTCTAGAAAAGGCAAAACTAATCTATGGAGGAAAAATTTGTAATAGTGGTTGCCTTGGGATAGTGTTAGGGATTGACTGAAGGGGTACAGGTCTATGTATTTGTCAAACTCATGAATTTATACATTTCGTTGTATATTTATTTTGCCTCAAAATAAAAATGGAAAAAAACTGAATGGTATGATTTTAGTATAATTTTACTAGTTAGGATGGGTCCCATTTTACAGATAGGAAAACTGAGGTGATTTGCTTAGTCATACAGCTAGTAGGTGGCAGAAATTCAACAAAGGCAGACTAACTTTAGAGGCCAAGCTTTAACACTGGGTGTATACTATTTTTTAAGTTAATTGGTAAGTAGTATTTATCATCCAGAATATTAAATAGTGTGGCTTTGGTACTGGATGCTTTAACAGTTAGACTTCTCTAAACAGCAGCTGTTTCAAACCATAACCAAAAAGAATTAGTTGATAATAAGGGGAGAACAGTAGCTGAGTTTTGGTTCTTTTAGAGGAGAGATTTTTTTCGATTCATTGACATTCTTGGGAAGTATTGACAAGCCTTTCTATTCTTGTTTTTTCGTGATATTTAGTTCAATGGAAAGCAAGCGAGGTTATGAAACAGCTGACATTGAATTTTTAGTGTTGGGTTTGTGGATTACTCATCATACTATTGAAAGATGCTCTCTGTTTCAGAATGCTCAGCACGTGGAAGTGGAGAGCATCCCTTTACCAGATATGCCGCATGCTCCTTCCAACATCTTAATCCAGGACATTCCACTTCCTGGTGCCCAGCCACCCTCCATCCTTAAGAAGACCTCAGCCTATGGGTAAGGAAGCAGTAGCATAATCAAATAGCACTTATTAAAATCACCTCTTGACAGTCCAGTGCCAAAATTAATGCAGTTGGAAATAAAAGACAATGTGAATGTAGGGGGTCCTTCATTTGATTAAATATGAAATAAATCCCTTGAAAATTGTTTAGAAGAGGAAGTAAATAACTCATCACTTAACATGATTGCTGTAAAATTTTCTTTTCAGACCTCCAACTCGGGCAGTTTCTATACTTCCTCTTCTTGGACATGGTGTTCCACGTTTGCCCCCTGGCAGAAAACCTCCTGGTCCTCCCCCTGGTCCGCCTCCTCCTCAGGTCTTGCAAATGTATGGCCGTAAAGTGGGCTTTGCCCTAGATCTTCCTGCTCGTAGGCGAGATGAAGACATGTTGTACAGTCCTGAACTTGGTAAGGAGTGACTGTTCTTTTGCTCTTACAACCTTTCCACTGTCCTTTTTTATGTTGGCCCTGTTAAATGTCCTGTCCAATACCCTCAGAACTTGGGAAATAAATGAGGATACCATGTACATACCAAGAGATGGATAAATCATAGGATCTACCAAGTGAAAACATCATCCATAAGGACGTGTGGAAAGGTTTATTGTGCTTTAAATTTGGCTTTTCTCAGATATGTCACCCTCTTAACTACCAGTTCCTTAAGACTTGGACACCTGTTTCCCTTTCATCTTTATTGCCATCAGACTAGAGCATCATTGTATGCAGTCACTGTGTGTGTGTGCAAGTTTCTAAGTGGAATTTGTTTTCAAATTTGAACTGTTTAAACTATTGCCAAATGAAAATATTGTGAGACTGTATGAATAGCTGAGATCAGATCCAGAAATTTTAAAAACACATTATTGTGAGTTAGCATAATTTTCTTTATTTCGGAGTACTGTGTAGTGCAGTTTATTCCTTACTCCCTCTCCCTTTTCAGCTCAACGGGGTCACGATGATGATGTTTCCAGCACCAGTGAAGATGACGGCTATCCTGAGGACATGGATCAAGATAAGCATGATGACAGTACCGATGACAGCGACACTGACAGATCAGATGGAGAGAGTGAAGGGGATGACTTTGTGCACCGTGATGATAATGAGAGAGACACCACTGAAGAAAAAAAGTCAGGTATGTGCAGTGGAAAGTTCCATGGTATCAATCAATAAACAGCACATAAGCTGAATCTCCTGATTTATTAATGCATTTATGTAAGTAATTGCGAGCTACTTGAAAGGAGAGATCGTAGCTCTGTTCATCTTTATGTCTCAAAAATCTCCAAGTTCTTGACACACAGTATGCAGTGGTTTGTAAAGAAAAAAATTCAGCAGTGTATGTAATAAAAATGTCTATGTAATAAAGTCCACTTTTGGGGAAAAAGATAATAGCTCTTCAACAGCATAAAGATGTACTATCATGGGTATGTATAGGAAAGAAAGGAGAATAATCACGTAACTATATTGAGAAAAACATGCACTGTTGATTTTCAGTAAGTCTATTTAAATATCTACATTTGAAACACTTTAAATTTTGCGTGTTCATGGTACCTAACCTGCACCAGAACCATAATTATAATTCAGGTACACCTGTGAGTGAGAGTCATGATTTAATGGAATCATTATGTCCATGATGTATGTTATGTGTTTATTTGATTGTTATAAATTCAGTCTGAGTTACATGTACTTTTAAAAAGTAGTTATAACATTCATCAAGAAATTTTTAAGCACGGTAACAGGAAGTGAGCAATATAAAATGTATAATTGGGCATACCCTGGTAGTCTTGGAGCTTCTTTTGGAGTTGTTTTTGTAGCCTACAACACAGTATTTCTGTATTAATTATACTACTAATATTAGTATTTATAATGATGACAAATTTTTCTTCTGCTGTATTTCTTGAGAATCATGATTGCAAACCAAAAAGCTAATTTAAAAAGGTGGCTAGAGAGAGCTGGTAATGAAAAATTACAGAGCAATCGTATGTAGGAGCTAGTACTAGAAAGTAGAAAGCCCTTAGAACTACAGCAACTCCATGTTCCTCTGGGTCTGTGTGGTCTTTACCTCATTTTCCGCCAAATGTTTTTTCTTAGATATACTCGTCAGTGCACGCATGCTGAAAATGGCTGTCCTAACTGATGCAGTTTTTACTGTGTGCAACGCGTTAGTTTCCAGACACTAATGATGCAGAGTAAACAAAGCTAAAGCCCTGCCCACATGGAACTTCTATCCTGTAAATGTTTACCAACTAAGAACGCTCCTGACACTGCACCGTTTAGCTTGATGTTTAATACTGTCTGGTGGATAGCCTTTGTCGGGTTAGGAAGTTCTCTTCTAGTCCTACTTTGCTAAGAGTTTTTATCATAAATACTTCTTAAGCATCTGTTTGGATGTTATGGTTTTTCTTTAAGTTGTTTGTTGTAATAAATTACATTGATGGCTTTTCTTTTCTGTTTTTTGATGAGAAAGGTTGGCCCTGGGCTAACATCTGTTGCCAATCTTCCTCTTTTTGCTTGAGGAAGATTGTTGCTGGGCTAACATCTGTGCCAGTCCTCTCTTTTGTATGTGGCATGCTGCCACAGCATGGCTTGATGAGCAGTGTGTAGGTCCACGCCCAGGATCTGAACCTGAGAACCCCGGGCCACTGAAGTGGAGCACAGAAACTTAACCACTATGCCACCAGGCCGGCCCCACTTGATGGCTTTTCTGATGTTAAATCATCTGTATTCCTGGGACCAACTTTATGTGTTTATGATGTATTTTTCTTGTAAAACACTATTGGATTCAGTGTGCTTAGATTTTATGTTGGCCAGTAGGTTAGTTTTGGTATCAGGGTTCTGCTAGCAATATGAGTTCTGGAGAGCGTTCCATCTTTTCCTATGCCCTCTCACAGGAAATTTCTGTAACTTAATATTTGGCCGAATTTTCTTGTAAGATTATATCAGCCAGGTGCCTTTTATGAAGTAGATCTTTGACTACCATTTCATGTTTGTATGTTCTGGTTTTATCACTTCTTTGGCCAATTTTAGTAATTTTTATTTTTCTAGAAAATTGTTATTTTTGTCTGAGTGTTCCATTTTATTGACATAAACATGTTAATAATTTTCTTTAAGTTTTTTACATTTATAACTTAAATCACTGCAGCTTGTATTTACCACCAATTGGCACTTCATTTACTATCTTTAAATGGCTATCTCTTTCGGTGCTTATCTTCTGGCAAGAAGTAGGCAGTAATCATATCTAGTACTTTATAGTATTTGTTAAATAGTACGCATTTACTGAATTTTGTTGATTCCCAGTCCACCCTACTCTCTCCCTCCTCTGGCCCCATAGGTCTGAGCGTACGATTTGCAGATATGCCTGGGAAATCAAGGAAGAAGAAGAAGAATATGAAGGAGCTAACTCCTCTTCAAGCCATGATGCTTCGAATGGCAGGTAAGGCAGGAAAGGAATATTTAATCACCTTTTGGTATTTCCTCATGCCAGTTGCTTTACATACATTTTCCCATTTAGTATCCCAGCAACCCTCAAGTAAGTAATAAATCCTTGTTTCATAAATGTTAAGGTTTAGAGACGTTACGGTAAGCTGCCCAAAGTTACACAGCTAGTAAGTGGTTGAACTGGCATTTAAATCTAGGCCTGTCTTGTTCTAAGGCCTGGGCTTCTTCCACTGTGCTGCACTAGCATACTTGAGTAGAGTACTATTTGATGCTTTCACATCTGAAGTCTTTTTTTTGAAGAAGACTATTTGGTTAATTTTTTAAGAAAGCATTCATTGAGTATGTGTCTTCAGGCATCGTTCTTTTACCGGCTATAAAAAGTTAAGCACTCCATTTACCTGGTTTAAAATTTCTTTCAGGTCAGGAAATCCCTGAGGAGGGCCGCGAAGTAGAGGAATTTTCAGAGGACGATGATGAAGATGATTCTGATGATTCTGAAGCAGAAAAGCAATCACAAAAACAGCATAAAGAGGAATCTCTCTCTGATGGCACATCTACTGCTTCTTCACAGCAGCAAGCTCCCCCACAGTCTGTTCCCCCATCTCAGATACAAGCACCTCCCATGCCAGGACCACCTCCTCTCGGACCACCACCTGCTCCACCTTTACGGCCACCTGGCCCACCCACAGGCCTTCCTCCTGGACCACCTCCAGGTAAGTACTTACATGTTATGAATAAATAATTAAGCCTAAATGTGGTTAGAGTGAAGCCATTCCAGAAAATGTTCATCATTAGTGTTGATGTTTTCTTGTTTCCTCCTAGTGCAGTTCCCTAACAAATCAAGGCTTTGCAAAGGATAAATACAACTTGTTTATTCCTACAGCGTTGTTTACAACTCACAGTATTTCTAACAGCCATCTTTTTCTCCAAAGGTCTTCCTTTTTCAGGGTTCTTTAGTTCTGATTCTAACTGACAAACTGGAGTATGTCACAAAGAATTTCTTTAGTGCTGCCTTTTAATATGACAGGTTGACTCACTTCTAAATTGATTGCCAGTGGGTCTAGGGCATAGTGAATACTATTGTATGTCTTTCTTTGGTTGGGAATTATTGGATGTCAGTGTAATATTTATAGTTAAAGACAAGTGATCGGAGTTAATCAAGTCTTCAGCTTAAAAATATAAAAAGTTTATTTATAATTTGAAACAATGTATAGAATTTCTTAGCTATTTATGATTTTATTCCTTCATCCTACAGTCAGCCAATTAAGTTTTCTTCAATTGAGTTCATCCTTTTCCTATTGGTACAAAGCAAAATTACCTATCTTATGTCGTTCTTAGTGGTCTTTGTCTTTATCTTAATGAATTTCAGGAGATCATTAAAGCACTTTGCTTTATATTCCATTTTCATTTCATATTGGAACCATTTAAGAATTCCTTCCATCTTTGTATATTTCCAGCCCAGCAGAGCTGTGATTGAATTTCTTTTTCGTCAGTGCTGAGAAATAAAGAGAAATGATCCATAACAAATTCAGTACCCTATCTCTGGTGCTCACATATTTGTCAAATGAATTCTGTTTCCACACGTTTCGATCTGATTTTGAAGTTATGTGATTTCAGATTAAAGTGATAAGTCAAACCACATCTGAGTAACCTTTATACCACAATTACTACTTCCTATATATTTCTTTGACATTAATGTATCATTTTTCTCTTTTCAGGAGCTCCTCCATTCCTGAGACCACCTGGAATGCCAGGACTCCGAGGGCCTTTACCCCGACTTTTACCTCCAGGTCCACCACCAGGCCGACCCCCTGGCCCTCCCCCAGGTCCACCTCCGGGTCTGCCTCCTGGCCCTCCTCCTCGGGGACCCCCACCAAGGCTACCTCCCCCTGCACCTCCAGGTGAAGCTTTTGATTTCTATAAGAAAAACTTGTCTCCTATGTTTTCCGTTTGCTCTAAGACATATTTTCACATTTCAATATCCTGAAATCAAGGCCTGTCTTAAAATAGTCTTTTTAAATTGCTGTTGGCCTGGGTTGAAGTTGAGTTCTTCCAGAAGTTATTTGCATTTGATTTTGCCTGTCACCTGAGGGAATTTTCCCTGCTAGAGACCACGTTGGATTAAATTCTCCATTTGAGATTTTTTTCATTTTAGGGTTACACTTAAAATTTTACAGTTATTCCATACATCTGCATGAGTACCAACTTAAAGTTTAAAATCACAAGGGAAATTTTTTCCCCTTCTCTACCCAATATCAAGGTTAGATATACAAATTTCCTTGTGGTCTTATTGTGTATGGCAAGTGTATTTCTCGTTTACTACATTGCCTGTCCCAGTTTAATGTGAAGATCTTTTAAGCTTCCCAGCTTGGACTATTTTTTTTTCCTCTTAGTGATGTATGGAATAATTATGAGTCCATATAAGCAATAGCATCTTAGGGTTGATGAAATTTGGTACTTGATATTCCATCTTGAAAGTGGTATTTGAAGAAAATAAAATCTGCAATTCTTGGTAAATGATGATGGTATGTCTGAACTGTTAATGGGACATGAATTCTTTTCCAGTAATGGGGACATATTCTAATAGTTACATTCTCTTATTCCAGGGTTAAAATTATGTTCTTGCCCACTGAATTATGTTTTTAGGGGGAGGAGTGGTGTGAAAATCAGTAAATAATGCATGAGAATCAAGCCCCTAACCTTGGCCCTGATAGCATCTGCACTGTACAGCTGTAATAGAATCTTCGGCTACCATATTTGAAATTTGACCATTTTGAAATCGTATTTGAAACCAGTGGTGTTTTCAATTTTCCTTTATATTTTAAAGTAGTATATTATTTAGAGAGGAAGAAAACATTACTCTAAGTACAGCGTACAGACTGAAGGTGAATACCACTTTATAATAAAATATTCCAAACTATCAGAATATATTTCTGGGTTTCAAATAGCAAACGGCATGATTTCAGCTTGTTTTCTGTAAATTGTCCATTTTTAAAGAATTGTCAACCTGTTTTTTAACATCCTTAGTAGTACTTAAATTTTAATAGTTCTTGTAGTGTTCATCTGCCTGTCTTCTCCTTCATTTAGGTATCCCTCCACCTCGTCCTGGCATGATGCGCCCACCTTTGGTGCCTCCACTTGGACCTGCCCCACCTGGGCTTTTCCCGCCAGCTCCCTTGCCGAACCCCGGGGTTTTAAGTGCTCCACCCAATTTGATTCAGCGACCCAAGGCGGATGATACGAGCGCGGCCACCATTGAGAAGAAAGCCACAGCAACCATCAGTGCCAAGCCACAGATCACTAATCCCAAGGCAGAGATTACTCGATTCGTGCCCACTGCACTGAGGGTACGTCGGGAGAATAAAGGGGCGACTGCTACTCCCCAAAGAAAGTCAGAGGATGATTCTGCTGTACCTCTTGCCAAAGCAGCCCCCAAGTCTGGTCCATCTGTTCCCGTCTCAGTACAAACTAAGGATGATGTTTATGAAGCTTTCATGAAAGAGATGGAAGGGCTACTGTGACAGCCTTCGATGGTAGAACGGGCTTCTGTTCACATCCGCGGTTCATGGAGAAAGAGGCTCTTGTTATACTTAGGTGAAAGAGCTGCTTTCGCTGTCAGGGTATTTTCTAATTTCTGTTTAAGGAATATCCTAAAGTATAGCCTTGTTCAGCATTTACTGCATATGAGAGAGGGTATTTCATTCAGAATAGATTGGTCATTGAAGCAGTGCTGCTAACATCCGGTCCCTTTCACACCGCCATTCTCATCCCGTTCCTTCCTCTTCTCCCGCTCTTTGGAAACTTGCGATCAGGGGCTTCTTTGTTACTTATTTGTTTTGATTCTCTTCTTGTGTGCTGTGGGCACTAGAGTAGAGATTTCTGAAAACCAGTTTATTTCACCCCATCTTGCCTTTCGTGTTTGAGTTATTTTTAATATTTTCTTGTAAATATTTTGTAATATTGTAGTGAAATGAATCTCAATGTCATTTCCTATTACAAAGCAAGATACGTGGGAAGAAAATGTACAATTCTTTGATTAAAATTATTTCCCACTGACCTAAACTTTGAGTGTTTCATGGAATAAATAAATAAATGTTCTACACCAGAATCCTCTGTGTTACTGATAATGTATAAACATGACATCTGTTTTATGGTCAGAAAAGAAGCAAGTATTCAAAACTTGGGTTTTAAGGAAATAACATTTCTGGTACAGAATGAGAATTTTATTGAAAATGTGGTTAGCTGTACACCTGAAACTTAGGCAATAAAAGAAAAGGAAAGAATGTGCTTAAAACTATGTTTTGAGTTTTAAGAGACAAAAAAGAGAAATAATTATTTTCCTTCAGGAATATCATTTTGGCTTTAGAGAAATTGAGAGGTATTATTTATTGCTAAGAAGACGCTATGTATTATCCTCGAAGATTACTTACTTCCCCTGGAGCTTTATGAAGTGATTTTAATTGAATAACAAAAGATTATTTTAAACCATTTGTAAACTACTAGAGAATCGGAAAAGATTACTTTTGTTTGAATTTTCAACTTTATAAGCTTTTATTTTTAAAAGCACATAAAATGAATAAGAATGCTTAACACTATTAATTTGCATTGGTATCATTTTCTTTACAAAGTGCTTTAATGAGTAATTCATCTACCCTAGTAATCCTGGGGGATGACTTTCACACATATTTTCCCCATTTTACAGAGGAGCGTATTGAAGCTAAAGGGCTCACCTGATTTATCCAGTGGGCCAGACTGTGTATTTCATACACCAAGACACACACACACACAATGAGACAAAGCGTGCATTATTTTAGGCCAGGCACCTAGTCTTTCCATTATATCCTGAATGCCTTTCATGTGAATTCTATACCATGAAAATTGGTAAGTGATGTCCTAAACAAATAGTACAATACAGTAAGGCTTTTATTTTCTTGCAACTGAGTTCTTGGATGGATCTTTAGATTTTTATTCCAAGATCTTTTGTGTATGTGCCTTTGCTTAGAAGTTATTTATTCCTTCAGATTGAAGCAAATCCTGCCAAAGCACTCTATAGACCACTTTGGGTTTAGTTTGGTTTGGTTTTTTTAGTATAATCAATGTAGGTCAGCCGGTGAATTGAATCTTTGTTTAGATGCAAGGATGGAACATAATTATATCATCAAATAATCTCAGCATAAACAGAATTACCTTCAATATTTGGTCCACGATATTTTCAGTGTTCTCACTTGAAATTTATATTTCTTCTGGGAGAGATTTCTATTTCATGTTAATTAAGGAAGCTGTTGACAATTTATCCTAAAGTCACTTCCTAGTATTGCTAGTTTTTTTTTCTGAAAATTCTTTTAGTGGTAAAATGACACATTTCATATGTTAACTGCGTCTACAGGGAAGAGTAATCAGCATTTCTGATTCTGCGAGGCATATATTGTCATGATCAAAATTTATGCTATGGTTTCGTAAAAATATTTGCTCTAGTTAGATCACTGCTATGAAATGTAAGCTTGATACAAATCTTCAATCAGGTATATGGATAAATAATAGCATTCCTTATCATTAATTGCC
Source organism: Equus asinus (assembly GCF_041296235.1). NCBI lineage: Eukaryota > Metazoa > Chordata > Mammalia > Perissodactyla > Equidae > Equus > Equus asinus. Next base: position 26,500,007 of record NC_091811.1, on the reverse strand, counting down.
CCTTAAAGTCATTTTGAAATTTACTGTTTTTCCTGGCCTTTAAGGTCCTATAAAATATGAATTAGGGATCACCAGAGTAATACTCTGCCATGGCATGAAAGCAGCATAAGGCCCAGGATAACATCCAAGTTTCTGCGTAGTTTCAATTTTAATTTTGTAAACTCTAGCTTGTGCTCTTAATTAAAATACCTCCTTATATATAGCTGGGAGATTTTTTTAAATTTATTTTTTATTGCATTCAAGTAATTCCTCAGGCCCCAGAAGATGCCATAATCACCAGCCCGTATAGAACAGCATGCTTGTATTTTGTCCGGAACTCAAAGTGGAGCAGGTCTATTATCTGAAAATGTTCCTCAGCCAGAATCACTTTGGAGGACAGGTTTTACTGCAGGACTGCCGGAGCTCAAAGCTGTCATTGAACGGAGCTGTAATTTCTACACATCCAGCTCCTGGGTTCAGGAAAGTATAAATGGGCTGTGGGGAATTTTTGTTTTGTTTTGTTTTCTTCGCATCCCCGGAAATAACGGCTTTTGGCAAAGGTCAGAGCTGGGACTTCTGTGAGACCAAAGTAACTGTCTCCCCACTTCAGTACTGTTTGTTTCTAAGGCCTTGTAAGTTTGGCTGTGAAGGAAAGTAGAGAAGTGAGATGGCAAGTGGCTGAGGTCTGGCGAGCAGAGGGGTTTTCCTTAATGGGCATGCTCATTTTGCCGAGAGTCAGTAGAGGGAGAGGTTGGAGAATGAGAGGAAAATTGATGGAACAAGGTACCTGAGGTTTGGGGGAGGTGTGAGAGTCAGAGTATAATTGTTCCCGAGATAGTTACTGAGAGTCTCTGGTGAGCTGGGTGCTGGAAATAAGGGAAATCAGATGAGGCCCCTACCCTCATGGGCCTTATGGAAATTTCAGGAGATAAACATCAACGTCTATATCACTTCTGTCTCATACCTTGAATACAATATTTATTAATGTTAATTTTTTTAACCTGTGGTAATGAGCAGTTTGAAAAGAAAAAATCTGATGGTTGTGTACACCGTGTGCCAGTGAAGACGTATTCATCATACCTTTATAATTTTTGTATGCTAGCTTTTTTAAAGAGAGTTTTTATTAAAAAATGGAAATGTTTTCTCTGAAAGTTTAGAAATACTAAATATCAACTGATTACCTTAATGGTGCTACAACCAAGTAAAGAAAACATTTTGTTTAAAAAAACAAAAAGAAGGGGCTGGCCCCGTGGCCAAGTGGTTAAGTTCGCGCGCTCCGCTGCAGGCGGCCCAGTGTTTCGTCGATTCGAATCCTGGGCGCGGACATGGCACTCCTCGTCAGACCACGCTGAGGCAGCGTCCCACGTGCCACAACTAGAGGAACCCACAACGAAGAATACACAACTATGTACCGGGGGGCTTTGGGGAGAAAAAGGAAAAAATAAAAATCTTTAAAAAAAAACAAAAAAACAAAAAGAAGTCTGCAAAGAAAAGACCATGGATCCCCAAATACGTTTATCCTTGACTTATTCAGAGTATTTTCCCTCATTAAGCATCTGAAGTCTAAAAATAAGCTAAGTGTTTTCTATTGCAATTTACCATAATGAGTCCATATTTAGTAAGAATTATACCACATTTGCAGGAGATAAGCAACTGATATGTAGGAGAATTAACACTTGAAAAATGCTGAGATGCAAAAAACTATATTTTAAGGATGTCTTAATAACAATATTCTGTGAGGAAACAGAATGCAATGTTTATATCCATAAATCTCAAGAAAAATTAGAGTCCAAGGAAGAACAGAATTAACTACCTTATTCATTATCACTGCACCCAGCAACGTTGACCCCAGTAAAATGGGGAGTGAGGGGGCTGGTCCCGTGGCCCAGTGGTTAAAGTTCTGCACGCTCCACTTCAGTGGCCCAGGTTCACAGGTTTGGATCCTGGGTGTGGACCTACTCCACTCATAAGATATTCTGTGGATGCATCCCACATACAAAGTAGAGGAAGACTGGAATGAACGTTAGCTCAGGGATAATCTTCCTCAAGCAAAAAAAAAAAAAAAAAGAGGAGGATTGGCAACAGATGATAGCTCGGGGAGAATTTTCCTCACCAAAAAAAAAAAAGGAGTGAGGTAAAAAAAGAGGAAGGTGGGAAAGTTCAAGCAGGGAGGAGGGAAACCAGATATTTATATAGCTCTGAAATTTCATTTGGTTTTATAAAATACACTCCCCACAGATGAAAAGCCATATCATTTTTATGAAGGCTTGACTAAGAGTTGATAAAGGTGCCATATTTAGGAACTTAATGCATACCCACACAAAAACACCCATACCTTCAAATAATACCGGTTGCCTTGCTTGAGTGACAAGAGAATTAAGACGCAGGCTGAGTACAAAACCAACATCTGCTCCTAAGACCGTTCTTATTGCACAGGAACCCAGACACAGAAGGGATCTTTAAATCCATATTCATACTGACAGTTTATTCATAAAATACATGTTCACAAGAAACTCAAGGGTTAACATAAAAAAAGTAAAGAACAGCCTGAAAATACCACATTTATGGAGTACAACAGACTAGTTAGAAACTAGTAGAGCAACAGACGTTATTTAAATAGATGCTTTGTGGGGTTTTGTTTTGGTTTTTGTATTTTTGTTTCCACTAATAGACTAGAACAGGGGTCAGCAAACTCTATAAAGGGCCAGATGGTAAATATTTTGGGCTCTGCAAGCTATACATAGTCCGTCACTACTACTCAACCTTGCCTCCTTAGGGAGAAGCCTTCACTGAGGCAGGTGGCCTGTCTGTGTCTTCGCAGGAAGGGGCGCAGGAGATAACTCTGGGGTGATAGACATGCCAGGGAGTCAGCACTGCTGAAGGCTGGCGGCCCACTGTGTGCAGTTTCCCTGTCCGGAGGGCCAAGGATGAGTCACGGCAAGGGCGGAGGGACTGTGCATTCTGGGCACGTGGCTTGGGCAGAGCGCCACCTGGTGTCCTCACATCCTCACTGCTCACAGACCAGGACCAGGCAGCCGCCGGAGCAAGCAGGAGACGCCCTTTCCTCCTGCCAAGTCCCTCCAGTGCCCTCTACTGAGAGAGCTTAACATGCCAACACTGAAGAAATGTCTAAAGGGTTCCGCCTATTATTTCACAGCCAGTACTGAAGTTTGAATGTGGAGCTCAGAGGCAATAAATTCATAACTGGCCCACATGAACATGAAGAAAATTCAGTCTTCTTTACTTCTACCACCACAACTTAGAAAATTATTAGCACAAATTCTTTGCACAAAAACAAATGGAATATTTCTCAAGCTCCTTCTGGCAGGGGATTAGGCACTGTTAGCTTATGTGTACTAGTTAATGATAAAACTTTTTTTTAATCATTTTTGTCCTTCAAAAAAATCTCGAGCGAACCCCAAGTGACTGGCAGACTCCATTTTAGAGGTTTGTTAAAGAGGACAAAGCTAAGAACTAGGAAACGAGCAAGAAGTGCTCCAGGAAACTCTGATGGAGACGATGCTGCTCACTAAAATCTTCCAACTGCTCCTCTCCATCTCCGGCCTTCTTTGCATTTACATTAAGCATGGACCAGTTCCGGTCAAGGGACTCAAGCAGAGCAGAGTGGCTGTGGGTTCCCTGTGCTCCTACCCCCGCTGCTGAAACAAACAACAGGTAGATTTGTGTGGCTGGTGAACGGTACACACATGAAAAACTGGCAAAAGAACAGGCTGGAATCTATAAATTTTATAGAGTTCATTTAACGACTACTCTTGTGGAAGGTTCAGGAACACAGATTCCATCTGTCCTGTTTGCTCTTGCTAGAATGCTCTGTATATCAAGGGTTTGTGAGTAAATAAACTTTGTCGTGCCAGGAAAGGTCCAGCGACACTCCTCTCCCTTCGCAGTGGGTGCCTGCTCACACTATATTTAGATAACTAAGGGGTCCAGATCCTCTCTTTACACGTTTCCACGCTGCTCTATGCCCCCAGGAGGCTGAAGTGTAGCTAATGCATCAATGGACTTTCTTGTCTTTGGGCTTTCCTTTGGGCTGGCCAATAAGAAGCAAGATGTAGGAGGGAGAGAGGAAAGTGAGGTCATGGGAATTATTCCCCTGGCCCCTCCCTGCACGGGTGCCTTGGGTTAGCTTCCCTTGCCTCCTTCTGTCATGCAGGCCCGATCCATACAACCTCCCGCCAGGTCTGTGACCACTCCTTCCTTTCACTCCATCAAGCCTAGGAGTGACAGTGGAGCCCAGCTGTCACTAGTCCTTTCCTGTGGCTTTCCTGCATTCTACTCACATCATTGTAAATAGTCCCATTATTAACCGGCCTCAAATCACCACATGTGACATGCCATCTGTTTCCTGGCAGGATCCTGGCTGATTTAGCACTTGATATATTGAATGAATAAATATAAGATTTACTGAATAAATAAATCATATATGAAGGAGGGAGAAGTCACTGAATACAGATAACAAATGAGTTAATATAAAACTCTTAGAACAGTGTTTGGCACATGATAAATACAATGTAAGTGTCTGTTAGAATAACATTTGCATTTCAGAATGAGACTATGGCTGTGATGTAGGGGATAGATTGCCTCAAGGGTGAAAGACTAGAGTTGGGAAGACATTAGGAGAGCACTTCAGGTAAAAGATGAAAAGTACCCAGACTAGCACAGGGGCGTGGAGGAGATGTGTTGAAAGATTTATTTCAGAGATAAAAAGCACAGGACTGGATGATCAATTTGATATAGGGGATGAGGCAGAAAGAGAAATAAGAGTCTCTCACTTAGGGCTTTGGTTGCGTGGTAGTGTCATTATTCAGGGAATAAAGGTTGTGAAGCTGGTCTATTAAGGGTGATGATGCTGAAGAGGAGGACAAGAGTGATAACAGCAGCTAACATTTATATGATCGTATACAGCATGCCTGTGTGCCAGGCATCCTTGGAAGCGCTTTACATATATTAATTTATTTAATCTTTACTACAACCCTGGGAGGTAGCTATTGTCATTTCCTTCATTTTACAGATGTGTCAATTGAGGCACAGAATGATTAAATAACTTGCCCAGGTTCACACAACTAAAGGAGCAGAAATTCAAGCCCAGGCGGTAGACTTGGGGAGAAGGGTGTAGAATGAAGGCAACGGGCCGAGGTTGAATTCCTGTGAGATAACCTCATGGAAATCTTAAAGATTTGAAGCATGAAGCTGGGGAGGCAGGTAGGGGATATATATCACAAACAATGAATAAGAGACATGAATTCAAAAGGGAAAGAGAGAAATGAAGCAGAAATTATAAGGCAATACATCATAACAATGGTAGTAATTTATTGAGCTCTTACCCTACACTAGTCACTAATGGCTTTATAATAAGGGATACACATCATTATCCTGCTTCTATGCATGAGAGAATCAAGGCTTACAAGCTTATGAATAAATGCCTAGATTTTTATTGGGTTGAATGTTTTTTCTGACATGAGTTCAAATTAGAATAATTTATTGGTTTCTGTTTGGGCTGGGCAATGGGAAGGATATTGGAAGAAGGGAGGAAAGTAAGTTCATGGTATTTACCTCATATATAGACTTAAATATATATAATTTATATATAATTATATATAAATTTAAAACATTATTTATTATTAGAAATACACGGATTATCATATTAAAGAAACTAGAACATTCTTACCCTATATGAAGACACAAACAAAAAGATAAATTCAAGATAAAAAGTTCCTTGATGAACGTGAAAACAAGGGCCTGTTGCTAGGGGATCTGGATGTTTAAAGCACACAAATGTGGGACTGAAATGCTCACAGACAATAGCTCCCTCTCTTGCACAGAGCTTCGTTACTGCCAACATTTGCCTCGAGATGTCTTTGTCTACTGCTACTGCTGACAACCCCTCTTCTGGGTGTCACATTATTTCTTTAGCTAATGAGAAAGAGAAGAGCAGCCTATGACAGCTCACAACTGGCCTGGACTATCAGCCAGGCCTTGGTGTTGCTATGAGTTGGCTGACACAGCAACACTGCGGTGTTCTGTTGAGCATAAACAATTTCACAGAACACCAACACCAAACAAGGCGATCCTGTGACTGTGAAAAATCAAAACAAAAACAAGACTACTCTGTAATCATGTCTGAGCACAAAAACATGAACGTTGTCCAAACCACAAAAATGACCAAACAGCCGCGTATGCTGGCCAATATGTATTAGCATATTCATCAGTTCCAGCTTCAGCCTCACTTCATTCCTTGCAACTTATTAGATGTATTAAGCTACCAAATTATAGGCTTACCTCTACTCCCAACAGCACGCAATCTTGGGCAAAGCCCGCAAACCAATGAACACAAACCCAAAACCTACAATAAATCCTTCCTTACATCCTCTTAGTGAGACCCCCCCACCTCTCCCCACTTTGCATGTTCTCTCTTGCTGCAAAAAGCAATAAACCAAACTTGTTCAACTACAGGTGTTCCTGGTGGTCTTTGGCTGAAGGGCATAGACAAAAATACAGATTTAGCTATTCACCTATGGCATAGCTGAGATCCCTTGAGATTCTCTCTGTGTGAGGTCCCACCTGCTCAGGACTAGGAGCTACGTTCATGCTGAATTGATTTCCTGTATTTTGTTGAAGCACTTCAGTATTGAGTTTATTTTGTTTCCCTAGGAATAAGATTTCTTGGAATTTTTTTGATTGCCTGATCAAATTAGTATTCCTTGGTAAAAATGTTTTTACTCTTCTACTCCCTGCTTTCGTTGTTTGCTACCTTCCTTGATATTTAATGTTGTCTATAAGAGGCAAAGTCAATATGGAGAGGGTGGACATGGGTCTGACAAGTCTGTTTTCAAGCTAACCCCAGAGGGCTGAGTTCAGAAGGTCTTCTCATAACAGTGAGCTGAGGACCCTTTGCTTCAGCTCACCATGTCTAAATCTGATAACGACTTCTTGCTCACTCTTGTCTTTGTGTCCCTGAAAACTGGTCCATTTTATTTTGTCTGACTAGACCCATGATCAGTGGGCCATTAGCCAAATTCTGGAGCTTAGAAATTGCCCATGTTTACAAACCATTGTATTTTCTCCTAGTCGTCACAACCTAAAACTGGACCTCTTCCGGCCAAACACCTGCTCCCTTCATATTTTCTCATTTTAAGGGTGATTTGTACACCTACTTCTCTAACAGGCACGATTTCATCAGGGATATTTTAAAATTGTAGTGGCCACTTGGGCTTTCAACATGAACACGTTCACTGGAGAAGTACTTTAAAACAGAAAGAAAATAAACCCTCACGATCAGATTGCTTGCCTGGCTTGTCTGAAAGAAAGATAATTTTGTTTAACTTGGGGCTTAACCCCCCTCCTTCATTTCCATAATTTGGACTTAACAGTGCTGGCTTTTTTTTTTTTTAAAGATTGGCACCTGGGCTAACAACTGTTGCCAATCTCTTTTTTTTTTTCCTGCTTTATCTCCCCAAACCCCGCCCTGTACACAGTTGTATATCTTAGTTGCAGGTCCTTCTAGTTGTGGGATGTGGGATGCCGCCTCAACGTGGCCTGACAAGCGGTGCCATGTCCGCGCCCAGGATCCGAACCTTGGGCCGCCGCAGTGGAGCGCACGAACTTAACCACTCGGCCACGGAGCCTGCCCCAGTGCTGGCTTTTTAACTACATGACTTGATAAACTCATCAAGGACCCAAGTTACTATCCAAATGCGCCATCATTCTCTTCTGTCTTCTGTCTATGTTAAAATCTGTTTTTCAACACCTAAACTTACTTTCCTCTCCTTGTAGAGAAAACAAAATAAAGTTTTACAGTTCTAATTTTATATCTGCCTGGAGCCAGCTGGCTTCCTTTTTTCTTTTTCTGTTCCTCTTATTCTCCATTTCCTTCTCCTGGGAAACTAAACATCAACTGATTAAAAAACGTTTGGGGGCTGGCCCCGTGGCCGAGTGGTTGAGTTCGCGCGCTCCGCTGCAGGAGGCCCAGTGTTTCGTTGGTTCGAGTCCTGGGCGCGGACATGGCACTGCTCATCAGACCACGCTGAGGCGGCGTCCCACGTGCCACAACTAGAAGAACCCACAACGAAGAATACACAACTATGTACCGGGGGGCTTTGGGGAGAAAAAGGAAAAAAATAAAATCTTTAAAAAAAAAAAAAAAGTTTGGCTTGTTGATGTCAAATTTCTCATATTTTAAATATGAGAATACCTACATTACACTAAAATACTTACATTACACTAACTCAAACAGACAGATGCACCCCCATGTTCATTGCAGCACTATTTACAATAGCCAAGATATGGAAACAACTTAAGTGTCTATCAATAGATGAATGGATAAAGAAACAGTGGCATACATACACAATGGAATATTCTTCAGCCATAAAAAAGAAAGAAATCTTGCCATTTGTGACAGCATGGATGGACCTTGAGGGCATTATGCTAATGAAATAAGTCAGACAGAGAAAGACAAATACCATATGATCTCACTTCTATGTGGAATCAAAAAAAACCAAAAACCAAAATACCAAGATCACCGATACAGAAAATAGATTGGTGGTTGCCAGAAGTGGAGGGTGAGGGGTGGGCAAATTGCGTAAAGGGGGTCAAAAGGTACAAACTTCCAGTTATAAAATAAACAGGTCATGAGGATATAATGTACACCACTATCATTATTAGCTATAGTTATGGTGGTGACTATACTTAATAATACTGTATTGTATATTTGAAAGTTGCTAATAGAGTAAATCTTACAAGCTCTCATCACAAGGAAAAAAATTTTATAACTGTATATGGTGATGGATGTCAACTAGACTTATTGTGGTGATCATTTTGCAATATATACAAATACCGAATCATTATGTTGTATGCCTGAAACTAATATAATCTTATATGTCAATTATACCTCAATAAAAACTATAACTTTCTACAAATGATACTTATAAGCCATATATCTTTCTTTAAGAAAACAAATTATTAAATTAAATAATCTACATTGTTGCCGCTGTTTCTATAACGTCTTTAAAATTTAAATTTAAATTAAAACTTTAATTAAAATTAAAACATGGAAAACTGTATTCAACTAAATGAAATGATAATAAAGGATACATTTTTAAAGAGTTCTTTATCAATACTCTTCTCAGCTTTTTAAAAAAGTGTTTTTGCTATGACCACATACACCCTGACTTTCTGCACATGCAATGTGAAACTATAAAGGGTAAAAATGCATATCCATTCCAACGCCATTAGTAAAGTGAGCCAGCTTGTCAGCATTTCCTGTGTGGGGGAAAATGTAATAACTTTCAAAGAACGTTTTCTAGGTATACGGCAAAGTATAAACAAATTAGCAGGTGTCAAGGAGTGCAGTGATCATATGTGAAAAATGTCAGTCCTTTGACACTCTCTCCTGGAGCCCTTCAGGCCATGTCCTCTCATCTACTGACTCCTCTTCCTCTGCCGGTCAGTTAGATCTCATAGGTCCCCACATCCCCTGTTGGCTGTGGCTGTTTTCTATACGTTCACTTATTCATCTATCTATACATATATTCCCTCTGGATGATTTTAGCTACTCTGACCATTTTTAGTCATGACTCCCAAATTCTTATCTCCAGGCCAGAACTTTTCCCCTAGATTCACTCATATCCAGATGCAGGTATTGTCTCTTGACCCCCGTGCCTTTGTGCATGCTGCCTCTCTGCCCAGAGCACCCTGTCCTGTCAGGCTAGCTCTTAAACCTAGACCTGTCTCAGGTGCCACTCTCCCCACTAGGCTGACGGACACAGGAGCCTCTATTCCCTGTTACTGTAACACCCTGGGAATCTCCCTTTCTTTCCTTGTAGGCTGCTAGATTATAATCATCTTTTTTATTGTATTATAATCATTTTTTGACAGCTGGTTATCAATCATAGGTGTAATACATAATATAAGCTCAATAAGCTGTTGAACCAACAGGTTCCATTTTTAATCCACGTGGATACACTTAACAAGCCATTAATTCCAAACTAGATTGTTTTGGGGGGAAAATGCAAATTAAAGTTCACAAGCTTTAACCATTTATTACTCTTTTCTCTTACTGACTGAGTTGTCTATGTCCTGGAACTAATAAAGAGTCACAAAACTTGTTTTTATGGTTTGCTATCAGAAAAGTCACAGGATTGATAGATTGCCATGTTTCCCTATTTCAATAGGTCCCATAACTACTGCTGCTTGCTCCAAAGTCAGTTTCACATAGAAATATGAATAGTTACTATTCACTGCACACATTTCTATAAGGGAAACTCAGTGCCGTCATTCACATTATCTCATTGAATCCTCTACAAAATCCACTGATGTAAACTCTATTATTATGCGCACTTAATGGATAAAACTGAAGTTTAAAGAGATTAACATTTCCAAAATCACCCAACTAGTAAGGAGCAGAGTGGGTTCGAACCTAGGTCTTATTCCTGAGAACCTGAGTTCTTCAAACCACGGTATATGACCTTTCAACCATTAGAGGGGAATTGTAAGGAGTTTGCAAGTAGTATGCCAGTCATCACCAATTACAGGGCCAGACTAAACCTTTTGATGCCAAGCAGACAAACTCAACAGACCAGTTCTCAGAGACACAAAGGCAAGACTGGCCCTGCAGGAAAAACAAAGAACAAACGAATCCTGGCCAAGTCACAGCCTGCCACACTGAATGGCTTATCTCTGCAGGAAAGACGTGTGTCTATAAATACAACTATGGATTATAAATCTATAAAAAAATCAGAATTCAGGTCCCACCAGTTTTTGTCCTAAGTCTTCTTCCGTATGGTCTTGTGCTTGAAGAAATATTGGCCTTTTAAACCAACAATCATATGTTTGCAAGAACTACTTGTTCATCAAGGATCACAGGCTGAATTGATTTTGCAGGAGGTATGCATTTTTATTATGCCAATAAATTATTCCGGTTAAAAAAACCGTCAAAAAAAATGGTGCAGGACTGATGGAACCTCAGGGCGGGGGAAGTATTTGAGGGGAACCTAAGAATGGGGGCAGTGGCTATGGAGGCGGGATGGGGATGGGTACTTTGCCTCTTGCCTGTCTTGCCCTTCAGGTAACAGGGTTAGACAGACAGACTGCTGTAAATCTTCAGAGGGAAAGAAAAGATTGATTCTTTCTTAATAAATGTCTTGGTGGCCCTTGTCCTTATTTCTTCACCATTTTGGTAATAAGCTTTCAGATGCCTCAAATCTTTTAGAAAATGAAGACTTAAATGTCAAAACCAAAACTTGATATATACGTTTTTTTTTTGCTCCACTGCCCACTATGCCCCCAAAGTGGTAACACTGAGAAGTATCCTAACAATTGGGCATTAAAAACAATCCAAAAAAAAATCCTATTAGTTACAGTTACCTATACCTTAAGCTATAAGAGTAAGCCCAAATCCTCTAGGAAATGGTACTTCTTTCAGAATTTATTGAGTGCCTAATATATAGCTAAAACGTGTAGGAAATGAACAATCTCGGTCCTCAGAATAGGTATTACGATTATTTCACAAATAAGGAGGCCTTCTGGATGGAAGGTTAGGAGTGGAATAAATTGCTGGACACCCTGGCAGCGGCCCACGGTACCCGTGGGGTCTGTTCTCCTCAGGAATTAGGAGGTGTGCCTCTTCAGAGGTGTGTATGGCCTGACCTTTGTACACCTCAAAAGTGACCACATGGGAAAAGTAATCCCAGCATTTATTCCATTGGCCGCAGAGAGACTGAAGTACTAACAGAAGTCAAAGGAGAACCTTTCTCTGATATTAACTTATTCATTTGTCCATTGTCCTGTCTTCAGTTACCAAGGAAGAAAAGTGAGCTCCAAGAGAGCAGAACTCTAGTTGGCCTCATTCACAGCTTTACTCCCATCACCTAGTGCTGGGAATGGCATATAGTGACGCTCAATAAATATTGAGGAAGAAATAAAGTCCATGTGGGAAAATGGGCCAACCACCACTAAGGATGAAGACATACCATATTTTCCTTTTCAGGAAGACTTCAACTCCGACTCACAGGAAAGATGAATCCACAGATGTGAAATCTAAACTGGGAATTTTCTGCGGGCCTTGTGGGCCAAGATGAAGTTTGCAAAAAAGGGTGAAATGGAAGAGTCAACCAAGGGCAGAATAGACTGCTGGTGTCTAACTTTTAAATTCGGATTCATGATCTGAAACGTGTTTCTCCCTGCACTTAAATCATTTGTCCTTATCTGTTCCCACATCTCACATATTTATTAAAGCATTGCTGTGCCATTAAGCAATGCAACCCCTAAAGGCATTGTTGGAATGTGGTCATTACTTCAGGCCAGTGGGAGAATATAAGGGACGTCAAACAGGTTATTTGTTGTTATAAAGCACCATTAAACCAATTACATTTCCATAATATGATGGAAACAAGACCACTACGAAGCTAGAAACTTGAGAAAAGCATTTTAAAAGCTATAATCGTAAGTAACTCATGACTAAAGACACTGCACTGTTATGCAACATAAGTGTCAGGGGAACAAATTTCCATCCTCATGACTCATGCTTCTGTATTCCACATATTACTGGATGTCTCCTTCATTTTAAAGAAATGTGAACAGAAGTGTATATATAAAAATACCCGATACCCCAAACATGAAAAGACAACAACTATCAGGCTAAGAAAAATCTGTTAAGTTGACACTGAGTCAGCAGAGCCATTCTTCCAAGACGGAAAGTTACTCCATCTTTTGAAAAGTATGGCCGGAGAGACAACTCCTTGCCCGAGACCAACTCGCCCCCACCATCTCTTTCCTAGAACTGGGTCCTGAACTGCCCAGCCAAGGCAGGAGAGCAAAGGCCCTGAGAAGGGGCCGTAAAAATAATTCCCCCTGCCACCCCCGCACCTACTTTGCCTCTCCTTTGCCTTAAGAGGCGAGCAGGGAGGGCTCCTAACTCTGTCCACTTCCAGACCTGTGGGTCCCCCCTGGTCTCCCTCATCCGCCCATAACAGCTCGAGAGTACGGACCAAAGCAGTCTAGAAAGTGGCTCAAGCCAACACACCAGTACCTGCTCCAGAGGTCTCTCGATCGCCCCTCCCCCCGCCCAGGGTTCATCCAGCAGGTCCCCGCGACTAGATAGCTGTCTCAACCACACGATTTTCACCGACTTTATTGGCTCCCGACCCCGGCGGGCTCCTCGCCGCCCACCTCCCCACTAGATCTAGCCGGCCCTCGATGACATGGAGCATATTCAAAAACATTCCGGGGCAGCTATGAAAAGAGCCCTTGCTGGGGAAGCCCGCTCCCCCGTGGCGGCGTCAGGGTCACTTGCTCTTCGCCTTCTGACTCTCCGTCTTCTTGGGCAGCAGCACGGCCTGGATGTTGGGCAGGACGCCGCCCTGAGCGATGGTCACTTTCCCCAGCAGCTTGTTTAGCTCCTCGTCGTTGCGGATGGCGAGTTGCAGGTGGCGAGGGATTATCCTGGTCTTCTTGTTGTCACGAGCGGCGTTGCCAGCCAACTCCAGGATCTCCGCCGTCAGGTACTCCAACACGGCTGCCAGGTACACCGGCGCCCCAGCGCCTACTCGCTCCGCGTAATTACCTTTGCGCAGCAGTCTGTGCACTCGGCCCACTGGGAACTGCAGGCCCGCGCGGGAGGACCGTGACTTGGCCTTTGCCCGCACTTTGCCGCCCTGCTTTCCGCGACCAGACATGTTCGCCTCTCGCCCAAAACTCCAGCAACGAAGAAGTACCCCAGCAATCCGGGTTGGAGAATGGGAGTGCAACGTACCACACCCGAACCGCCTCTACCAAGACTTTGCTGATACTAGGCAGCGCCCTCCAATTGGGCGCCGCAACATCCTGGCTCCGACGACCAATGACAGGCAGGCTCCGCGACCAAAGAGCGCGCGGGCAGAGGGACCGTCTTCTCCAGCTCTATCCAATTAAAAGAGCAGACTCCTAGTCCTCATTTACATAACCGCTCTTATGAATACTCAGACCCGACTGTTACGCGTTTGGTGGCTACGTTGAATTTATTGGATCTTGAGATTTCAACGTCCACGCACACTCCCGGGAAAAGAAAGTCTAAAGAAGTAAGGAAGCGTGGTTAGAAACAAAAATCCGGAAGAAGAGCTATTCCGTCTACACTACGAAGCGCTCAAGCGAGAAATGCCTCTAGCAATGGAGGTCGTGGGGTGTGCCCGATAGCATCCTAGCCAGGTAGTTAACTGACTTCAGAGCCCGTGCTTTTGGGCAACATGGCTCCTCAAGCGAAATCACAACCTCTCTACCCAATTCTGCCTGCCCAGTGCAGGGTACGTTGCCTGTTCCTTTAAATAACACCTTGCCTCATGCAAACCCAGGGGCGCCTGCTAATACCCTGCAGTGTGGGGAGCTGACTCCAAAAGAGGCTTCGGACGGAGTTGGCCATCTGAACTTTCTTAATCACACTAGATGACACTGGACTCCCCGCACAGCTCTGCCTCTCACAGGCTGCCGATCTTCGCTTCGAATGGCTGCGAAACTAGAGTGCTAGACTAGACGTGACTACTGTCTTCACAGACGACAGGAACACGCTCCCTCAGCCAAAAACTGAACATCTCTTGCCTTTCAGGATAAGAGCCTGAAGAGAGCGTCTGGATGCCCATGAGAAGCCACAGGCGCAGCTCCGTCGCCGAGGCTGCTGAGGCTGCTGGCCTTGCCGTGCCCCTTATTGGTCCTGGGGCCGCGGATCACGTTCTCCACGAAGACTCTGGCAGTCTCCTTGTAGACGAGACTAGAGGTAAATAAGGTCTCGTAAGACATTCCCATGGCGCTCGGCGCTCTCCTTTTCCAGCCCTCTGCGGCGCTAAGAGATCACGAAAAGACTAAGGGAAGACCGGCAGCAGCTACCCTTGTAAACCCAGATTGCGGAGCCATAGCATTCAGAACAAAATAAGGGTTTTTTTTTTTTTTTTATTTGGAATTAGAAATTACTTTCTACTAATTTATTGACGTAATTTCATTTACCTCAACATTTTCCACAATTATACAATTACACTAGTATGTGATGTAAGAGTAAACACATATTAAAATAAGCAGTGTTTTATACGGATTATAATATCCACTTAAAACAAATTTACCCTTTCACTACCCTAATAAAGATTTCATTGAAATAACGTTTTCAACTATTTATGTATATGTCCTTATTGTCTAGAACAATGATTAAAGTACTTGTAGTAGGGACTCACTAAATGTCTCTGGAGCTGAGAAACAGTATATTGTCACGACGAAGGTGGTCATCCTGGAGCCAGACTGCCTCAGTCCAAATCCTGGCTGTACCACTTACCAGCTGGCCTTCCAGAACTTATTGAACCCACGTACCTGTCCCAAAGTGTTACTTTGAAGATTAAATATGTTAGTAAGCATCCAGTAATTGTTAGAGAAATTGAATGAATGATGCACTTAGTAGCAAGTTGTTGACCTGGAATGAGTTCTCTCAATTTAGCATAAATTCTGCCCTACATTGTGGGAAATTCCCCCCCCCCTTTTTTTATGAGGAAGATTAGCCCTGAGCTAACGTCTGCTACCAATCCTCTTCTTCTTTGCTGAGGAAGACTGGCCCTGAGCGAACACTGGTGCTCATCTTCCTCTACTTTATATGTGGGAGACACCTGCCACAGCTTGCCCGGACAATCTGTTTGCAGGTCCACAACCGGGATCGGAACCAGTGAACCCCAGGCCACTGAAGGATAATGTGCGAACTTAACCACTGTGCCACCAGGCTGGCCCCTATGGTGGGAAATTTTTAATAATTATTATTATTTTGGATGCTATCCTTTTATTCTTAGAAGCAAGAGAGATTTCTAACTTGAAAATGTTCTAACCTTGACTTTTTAGTCTTAGTAAATATAAACAAATCAACCTGTTTTACCATTATAAGAATCCTGATCTCTTCAAGATCTGATAGACTTTTCTTCTTCCCTGTGAGTGACGGATTAAAATCATATAGTACAATTTGAGTATCTAGGATTTTTTTCTAGCCATACAGTGGTCCCAGGTTAATTCATCTTTAACCAAAAAAAAGTACTTTTTGTGTTATGGAAATGGGTAAATTATAAGCGTTTAGATACCTAATATTTACTATAAAGCTTTCCTGCTGGAAAAGTGTATTCTTTAAGACAAGGGATAGGGAACACAGTTTATTAAAATATTCCTTTCTCCAGATGTTAAGTGCCTGGCAACGAGTTATGAATCATCCTCTAAATATGGGGGGCCTTTTATCGCAGTAAAACGTCTGGAGTCCTGTCCCCTAGAGCGGTGACACTACAGAAAGTTTTATTTTTATTCAGGGACTCTCTTCAAAGGATTGAGCTTGCTGATTGAAGATTTGCACTAGAAATGACTCTTTAGAGCTATGATCGTGGCACCCATTATTTTATAAGAACTCTGAATGTTTAAGTGCAAGATGGGAGAACCTCAGATTTGAATGAAATAAATTTACAATATTTCAGCTAAGTAACCACAGAAAACCACTTACTTGGTTGAAAAGCAAATACGCGCGGGCGTGGGGCTGGGGCGGAGGAGGCAGGAAAATCTGCAAATTGAGCAGAAACTGAAAGGAAAAGTCTTGAGGGAAGGAGGGGAGGAAGATTAGACTTTTGAAAGAATTTTAATTGTCTGCGGGGGCCACAAAAGAGAAAAAAGAACCATTAAAAATTTTCCTCTCCCCCTACTTGTGACTGAAAAAAATCCACAAACGAAAGCTATAAAGCAATTGCCTTGAAATCTAACAAGATGCAATGTGTTCCTGGTTCCTACTGATTGTCACATTAGCCTGAGAAGAATATTATAAAAGTAAGCATTCCGTTTGAAAAATAATTAGAATTCACGAGCGCTTGAGGGAGAGACGAGGGGGCCGGCGGGGACGAGAGAGAAACCGAGCGCGCGTAGGATCTGGCCGACTTTTATTGAAGCGCTGACAAAACGCAATAGAAATTCTATTGAGTCCTCAATTTTATGGAAAAATAACTAAAAAGGTTTTCCCCCCCAAAAAAAGAAATCAGTCTTGTTTTGTTTACTGCTTGCTAGACTCACTATTGTGAGGAGGAAAAACGGCTCCTGGGGCCTAGAGCTCCGCCCACTTTCTTGAGGTTTTCAAACAGGTCCGCCACCAGAGAATATAAACCCTGGGCTAAAGCTCCTCATTACCGACTGCTTTTCGGTCTTGAAGCACAGTTCTTGATACGATGTCTGGTCGAGGTAAAGGTGGCAAAGGACTGGGAAAAGGAGGCGCCAAGCGCCACCGTAAGGTTTTACGGGACAACATCCAGGGCATCACGAAGCCGGCCATCCGCCGTCTGGCCCGCCGCGGCGGTGTCAAGCGCATTTCTGGGCTCATCTACGAGGAGACCCGTGGAGTGCTGAAAGTGTTTCTGGAGAACGTGATCCGTGACGCCGTGACCTACACGGAGCACGCCAAGCGCAAGACGGTCACGGCCATGGATGTGGTGTATGCGCTGAAACGCCAGGGCCGCACTCTCTACGGCTTTGGCGGCTGAGCTTGTCTTGTGGCTTTTCTCCAGGTTTCAAAAGGCCCTTTTTAGGGCCCCCAAGACGTCAAGAAAAGAGCAGACACTGCTTACTGTATAAATACCGATTTCAAGTGCTGATACGCGGCTTAGATGAGGCACTCTGAACGCCGTTACCATATAAATGCTGGCTTTAAGTGCAAATACGCGCCTTGCACGAAGCGCTCTGAACGCCGTTAGTAAGAAACGGTTTGAAGCATCTGCTCCGGCAGCTGTCTCCGGTTTAGAGGCTTTAGGCTTGGGCTTGGGAGGAGGAGAGGTGTGGACAGTGGAGCTGTGGGGGGGACTCAACACCACACGCTTGGGACGCAGCCTGGGAAGAGGGGCGCAGGGCAATGGTGACTTCTCTCTACATAGAAGCAGACGCCGGCCTCCTAGCTTGCTTTTGGATTCCGCTTGGGAGAAGACAGCATCTACGTTAGGAAACCCATTTCTCATGAGCAGTGCACGGCTTCTGAGCAACCGAGGCCTCTGGCCCTGAACCTATATATAGTGGATTCTATGTAAATCAGGGGAGCGGCATTCCCGCTTCCGATTGGACAGGAGGGCGCCGCGTCGGAGCGCCGCAGCCGGCCGAGAGCGCGGGGCTGGGCCTGTTCCAGCGCCCAATAGGGAAGCGCCGCTGCCGGCGAGTAAGTGCGAAATGCCGTCCGAGGGTGGCGCGCTGGGGTCCTGCCGGGCGTGGATAGGTGATTTCTTCGCGGACGGTTTGAGTAAGGCCCCCGAGCTCAGACGCTGACTGTAGGGTGGTGAAGTGCGGGCCAAGACCAGGCCGAAGCTCGCGGACCCCGTGCCGCCCATGAGTCGGCTGCACAAAGTTGGCTGCGCGGAGCAGGTGAACGTCCGCACACCGGAGAAACCGGCGGCGGTGCTCGAACCCCTGACCGTGGAAATCCAAGAGGTGGCCAGCAGAGCGGCCAGGGGCGCAGGACAGCGGCCTGCCCAATATCCTGGCGCTGCTGCTGCTCGGGAGAGAGTGTCTTGTGACCCGCTCGCAGCCGGGAGAGGAGCCCTGGCTTCCGAGTAAAGGTCTTTTCAGAGCCGCCGGGGCTCTGGAAGGGAGATGGGCGGTGGGTTGGGTTCTAATAAGCTCGGTGAAAATGGTATGGGCGAGAGCTGGGTGGTAGCGGAGTCCTACCCAGTGATCCTGTCGTTCGGCCAGGAGACCTCGAGCAACGTGCGGCCCTGGGGCAGCCTGTTGGAGGGAGCCTTCCCCAGGCGACTGTAGGGCCTGGAGATGGGGTGACCTACCTACTTACGTGCAGGCCAGCAGGGGCCGCCATGGAGGCGAGGCGGGACCCCAAGTCAGTCTGATGGCCTCGCTCTGTTCCTGGCTCTGGCACTCATAACTTGTTTATGTGAGGGAAATGGGGAAAGGGCTTAGGACCCCAAAATACAGTGCGATTCCATGCATCTTAACTAATCTCCCCCAGCTCTGGCTTGTCTCAATATCGTGAAGTCACTTAGCTTCCTGGAAGTCGTTGCCTGGAGTGGCTCTGGGGAAACTTCCCAGCCTTGATAGGCAGATATGTCTCATTTTAAGCGATTTATGTCTGAAATGTACTCTGGCCAGGAAAACATTTATTATATTCCTTTAGCGGAGGCTGGCGTTATGCCATCTCTTGAGTCGCTGGCACTTTGTGTTCCATTATTGCATTTGATTGTCCAGGAAATTTATGAAGTATTTGTTATTAATACCGTTTGACAGATGAGAAAGCTTATGCTGGGGTGAAAGAACTGGAGCCGGCGTTTGAACCCAGCCCCGTTGGATCCCGCACCCTTTGACCTTAACCCTTATGTACCACTGCTTCTGCCATGGAGGCAGTACCTTCTCCTGCTCCATAAAGACAGTAGTATCGGTGATGCTGGTGTGAAATGAAATTTCTAGGGCAGTGAGTCCCGGAGGCTCAACTTTCTTTAATGTGAGTGAAAAACTGAGTTACTTAAAAGAAATGGCATTGTGTGGCACACTTCTGTGCCTTTATATTTAGTGAATGAGTGAATTTGAGTGGATGGATGATGTACCCTTTCAATCCCCAAGTTAGCATGAATCAAATTGTTGGAGGTGAAGGTTAGGAGCCCAGTGGAGCATGGAAATAAGTATTTGCTTGACAGTTCAAAATATCTATTCCTTGGAAGTTTAATTTTTGTTTGTGTTTTTGATAGTGGCCTCAATTCTTTCTACCTGTCCAATAGAACTTATATTTTCCTTTAATAGCATGGCTATTTTTTTGTTCATGTTTTATATAATTTATGAAATATAACCAAATTATTTGAGCACAAAAATCTTTGTTTTCATGTGTATGAGTCCCATGGTAGTACCCAGTCCTGAAGTAATCGTATTTTCCAAACCACAACACTGGGTCACGTGATTGGAGAACACAACAGAATATCTGAAATTAGAACTGACGGATTTTCTAAAGTTGGCTAATAAAATGCCTTACTACAAATGTTTGTTAAATAAAGAACTTAATGTAAAGCTTCTCCGTAATGCCTTCCTTACAATGTGAACAGAATGCTATTGAAATTAGACCTTGTAGCAAAGTCATCTCTTCTGAATTGTGAACATTTAATGCCTCTTTTGTTCCAAGAACTGTTAACTTTTCAAGAATCAGAGAAAATTAGCATAGTTCCTGCCATCAAGAAGTTTCTATTTTCCGAGTGAAGAGGGAAGGGAAAGACATCCGTGTACTTATACTCGTGTGGTTTGCTCTAATAGAGTGGTATGAATGAAATGGTATTGGTGTACAGAAGAACAAATAGTGTAAGGCTTAGGGGGTCTTCAAAGATCAGGTGGCATTTGTTCTGAGCCGAAGGCCCTTTGGAGAAGGGGAAGGCCACACTAAGCTTGGGGAACAAACAGCATGACCAAATGCCAGAGTAGTTTCCAGGCAGGATGTATTTGGGGAGCCTCCTCATGTTGGATATTTAATTTGTCCAGTTGCCCAGGAATAATGCAATGGACTAGGTAAACAGTTGGATAAAAATTGAAATCAAGTCCAAACAAGCCAATAGAAAAATGAGCAAAAGACAGTGGGAAAACATGGCCAATAAACATAGGAAGAGGTGTTCAGCTTGGTTAGTCATCAGGGAATTGCAAATCAGGACCACAATGAAATGCAATTTTGCACTCACTAGTTTGGTAAAAATTTTAAAGTCGTCATTATCTTGTAAAATTGAAGATAGGTTCACATATATGCTGAGCCAGCAATTCCACTCCTGGATAGTTACCTAAGGGAAATTATAGCATGTGTGTACCAGGACACGTGTTCACCAAAGTTCTTGGTAGAACTGTTCACAGTAGCAGAAACAAAGAAACCATATGAACATTGACAGGAAAGTGGATGAATAAATTGTGGTGAAATATAATTTGGCAGTCAGAATGAACTCATAAATGCAATATGAGTTTATGGTGGTCTATATTGAGTGTTTTGTTTTTCTACTGACATGCGTGAAGACTTGTGTCTTCATGTGTTTTGCAGATGTTTATTCTGAACTAATATATGGTTGACGATCATATGCAGAGTGCTGAGGAGCTAACTGGGCACACTGCCCTCCAGAGAAAATTAGCATTTGCTTCTCCTTTGGGCCAGATGCTTCTATCAATTTGTGATTTTAGCCCCTTTCCCGTGGCCCATCTTGATGGAAGAGTCTCACATTCTCCTTCTTTGTATCCTTACAGGAGATCCAAGCCTTATTCTCCATTGCAACCCTAGATTTGACGCTTGCTTTCCCATCACCTTCAGTTGTTATTTCACTGCCTTTTTATTTTTAATTTTTTGCCCTTTGGGGATTTTCCTTATTTTCTTGTGACCATAGAAATACAGCCTTTGAGCTAGAAGTTTCATTCAGATTGTGTGGTTTGCCAAACTGCTCAAAGTGGGTTTCACCAACTATAACATTTGATGTTATATGTCTTCCCCGACTAGTCTGTGAACTTGCAAGCAAGAATCTGATTCATATCTGTACTCCTTGAACCTCTGACCTATAATTTTGAATACACATAGGCACTTATTAATGTTCTGAGAAAATTATCTATTCATTTATTTGATAATATGGTAACATATCTTACTAAAATAGAGTTGTTTTCCGTATGTTTCTATTCTCTGAAAAGATGATATACCATAACAATGATCTGCTCCTTAAATTTATTAGTAAGCCATTTGCCTTGAAGTCCTGCCCTGGAGGTAATGTTTTGGTTACATTTTCAGATTCTTTCACCATCTTTATTTTTTTCTATTTAGACTTCCTACTTTTTTTTGAGTTAAATTCGATAAGTTATATTTTCCTTTAAAGCCATATATTTTATTTTAAAAATTAGAAAAAACTTATACACATCATATTTTCTAATGTTAAAAAACTGTCACCTTTCTCATTTCTAATTTTGTGTTATCTTCTGATTATATTTTTCAGAAATCTGTTTATAAATTAGTTTCTTCAAAGAAAAAATTACTCAGTTTATCCTTTTAAAAACTTTTAATAATTTTTATTCTTATTGTTTCTTACCCTGTAATTTCCTTGATAGGATTTTTTACCATTTCTCCAAAACCTGTTATCCCCATTTCATTTTAGATTCTTTATTTTCAAAATAACAGTATAATCTATGACTCTGAATTTATTTCTATTACAGCTTTGGTTGCATCTCAAACTTTTGAAATATTGTAGTGCATTGTGTTATTTCCTAAGTCATCCATAATTTTATTATTAGTTCATCTCATCTTAACCCAATTATTAAAGAGGTTAAAAATTTAGAGAGTTGGAATGTTTTCCTGTTTTAGTTATCAAAATTAATTTTTAGTTATAAATTTGGGCTAGGGAATGAGACCTGTGCAATTTCTTCTTTTTGGAAATTATTGAAGTTTTGTTATCATTTTTTGAAAATATCTTATGGATGCTGGCCAAGGAGGCATAGTATAATGTTTTAAAATAGGACATTCAATTTATAGGTGTTCAATATTGTTAATTATATTTTGAAAATAAAAACCCTATCACCGTTTTTATCTACTCTGTGTATATTATACCTAATAGTGTCGTGTTGTTTCCTGCTATATTTTTGTTTCTCTCAGTTTATCCTCATATTTTAAATAGCGTTTATTTTATATAATTTGCTTGTGTGTGATTTGGTATTTAAACTTCATGACTGTTATACCTTCTTTATAGGTTGTACCTTTTATCAATGTGAATAACTCTTTTTGACCCAATTTTTTTTTCGGTCCTTGGGGTATTAATTAACTTGAATTCCAATTAGTTAACTTCTTTTTTAACCTTATCTCAGGTGGTGTTAGGCACCTGCAATTCTTAATACACTGATGATCTAATTACAATGTTTATCTCCCCAAATTTTAACAACTTTATTTTGGTTATTTGTGATAAGGCATAAAATATCTACATCTATTATTATATAATTCAGGGGAAATATAATTGTAAGAAAAATTTTATGTTATACAAATAACATCAGAAAAATAATCTTAAATTATTTGAAATGAAGCTTTGACTTTATTTCTCCTACCCAATATGTGTAACTTTCTCAAGATAATAAAGAATCATTCAGTTAAGTATTACTTCACTGGACATCATCTGAGTCTTTAGTTCACATGAGAGTATTTGATACATCAGACACCTGGGGTGGGGCAATTTATAAAATCTTCTATCAAAGCATCCTGTGATTTGAAATAGTACATAATAAGCACTCAATAAGTAATCAATGAATTAGTGAATATATGATTAAGGGATAATGGAGGAATACTTTCATTTATTGTCAAAGGTTAAGTCAATCATAGATGAAAAGACTTAAATTATTATATTTTTCTTATCCTAACTAAAATTCACCCCAGAGGGTGTTTTTTCATCTGGAAGCCTCTTATTTTTTATGCATTTTATGTTAGCAATCCCATAGCTATTATTACCATAATATTCTACATTCAGAAACATTTATTTCCAAGTCATTTGTTTGTAAACACAAATAAGTAAGCACAGATATGTGTATAAGTAAGAATTTCAAGATGGGATGTAAAACTATGCCTATAGCATAATATCGATACAGCAAAAGACTATAATCAATCTTTTTTTTACCAACATATTAATAGTAGTTATTAGTATGTAGAGGCTTACTGGCTATTTTAATTTTTATCCTTTTTGCTATGTTTTCTAAATTTTCTATGAATACTTTCATAATTAAAAATCAATATTTTATTTGAAATAAATTTTTCACAAACATTAGATAATTAATTGGAAGGTTATATAGTGCATAGGGGAAGGATACACACACATGCATGGTCATATTACAGGTGGGAAGACTCTGTCACTCACGTTACACTGTACTGTACTGTATATGATATTATCTATAGGTCATATGCACCTTACCAAAATACCTTTGTCTGTATATCTGCTCTAGCTTATATTTCAAATGTAAAAGTACTTAGTTTCCTCAAATAAACGTGCCAACCGTCCCTTGGAAAGAAATTCCCTGAATTCTAGTGGGAGACTCAGAAGGAAGATAAGGATGCTGGAGGTAATCATTAACAGCATTTAAATTCTACCAAGCAGTAGTCTTGCTTAAATATATAATGAAATAATTTTACAATAGTTCCTAAATTCAATTATCTGAGAAAGAAGGGAAACAGGTCAAGTTTATGAAAGACAAAAATTGAGAAAGAAACTCTAAAAGTGAAAAACTTTCTTCATAGATTAATCAGATACCATAATGTGTTTATAAACTGAGTTGGAACCTTGAGGGAAAGGCATAATGGAAAAAAAATTTGTCTTTCATTGCCATGGGCAAGCAAGCATACTGTTGTTCAAGGAGTGGGGCAGAACTAGTGGTTGGGAGATTAGCAAAAGAAAAAGTGACTTGTTATAAAGGAAAAACTTTTATAAAGATAGCAGAGTATAAATGTAGTGTGGTGGAGTAGGACACACTGAACTACAAGCTAGGAAGCTGGGTCTCAGCCCTTTCGCTTTCCATCGTGAAATGAGTGTGTTAAATCGAATATCTATTCCTTAGGTGTAAGATGATGAAGTGTAGCAGATGAAGAGAGCAGTCTTTTAAAAAGCACTCTATAAACATTTTGTGAATGACTGAATGAAAGAATGATTGGTTGTGACTCGAAGGAGCCAAAGGATATCCCTTTCTTTGGTCCAGCTTAAGTCCTAGAATTTTTCAGATGTCTAGAATAACAACTACAATGATTAATAAAGGAATAGTAGTTTTCTTGAACAAGTTGGAATTACTAGAAAATAATGTGACCATTTTAATTCAATGTGAAAAATCATGCTGAACTTCCTACTGGTAAAATAGAACAGCAACTAAAGGAGACCTTTTAAAAAGCTCTGTACAAGTCGGTTTCTCATTTATCATTGGGGGGAACGTCTTCTTGGTACCTGTGAAGGTACTTTGGCTAAAGAGGGATATTTCCTGGCTAATAATATTTAAAAATGTGCATTCATAGAAACAAAAAGTTTGAACTATAATTGATGCTATTTTGTTTTCTTTGTTGCTATTATAAACCAAGTAGGCAGTCATTCCCAGACATAATCATGTTTTAGATTAGAACTTTGTAGTGTTCTGACTATTTGGTTCTGTGATCCAGAGAGAGAAAAAGTAAAGGAAGTGTTTATTCATGTTTTTCTCATATTTAAAAGTTCTTAGCTGGCTGCGTGATTGGTCATGAAGAAAATAATAATATTTTTTCTTTCAAAATGTAATTTGAGGGGACAGCCTGGTGGTGCAGTGGTTAAGTTTGCATGTCCCACTTCGGCGGCCCAGGGTTCGCCAGTCTAGATCCCGGGTGTGGACCTACACACCACTTGGCAAGCCATGCTGTGGCAGGCGTCCCACATATAAAGCAGAGGAAGATGGGCACGGATGTTAGCTCAGGGCTAATCCTTCTCAAAAAAGAAAAATGTGATTTGAATTGTCTAGAGATTTTGCTGCCTCTTTTATATGCCACTAGAAATTACTCATCTTTCACTTATGGAGCAGTGGGATGGTGTTAACCTAATGGTTTAACTATGGAAAAACAAAATATTTGCTTCAGTAGTAGACTTTTTTATAGGATACATAAAATTTGATTAAAAGCAAATTATCTTACAGATAAAGTTTATATTAATCCTATAATTTGCTAAACCATTGACTTAACCTTTTTAGATATATAAAAAGGAGATGCTTTTATATTTTTAATTAAATATCTACATTTCTGCATCCTCTTTACTCATCTTCATTATCATCATTGACCCTAAACTCTGTTTATTCATTGAAGGATAAGATAAAGAAACTAGAGGAAGGTGCTGCCCAAATTCAACCTTTTTATAAAATAATTTTGTTATAATTATGTTTCTAAGCAACTTATATTTTATATTTTTAATTTAATCTGACAGTCTCAGTTTTTAATAGGAGAATTCAGTCCATACACATTTAGTTTAACTATAAACATGATTCTTTCCTTCTATCTTACTTTATGTTTATATTATTGTTTCTTTTTCTCATTTTTACTGGTTTTATCATGACACTATTTGTGACAGACATACTGGTGACCCATCCATAATCAGCTCTTCCCTTTGTTCTTTTTTTTTTTTGAGGAAGATTAGCTCTGAGCTAACATCTGCTGCCAATCCTCCTCTTTTGTTGCTGAGGAAGACTGGCCCTAAGCTAATATCCGTGCCCATCTTCCTCTACTTTGTATGTGGGATGCCTGCCACAGCATGGCTTGCCAAGTGGTGCCATGTCCCTACCCGGGATCCAAACCAGCGAACCCTGGGCACCAAAGCGGAACGTGCACACTTAACCACTGTGCCACCGGGCTGGCCCCTTCCCTTTGTTCTTAATATCAGAACATAAATTTTGTTGGGAATGATAACACACTCAGTAGAAAAATTGTATTTCCAAGGCCTCCGCCCTGAGAAGAGTGGCCACGTGGCTGAGTTCCATGTATGTGGGCAGAAGTTGTTGAATGAGGCTGCTGGGAAACCTGCCTAAAAAGGAAGATAACTCAGATGACAGATCCTTTCTATTTCCCTCCTCCTCCTTTTTTCTGCTTGGATTGGAGAAGTAATAATTACCATATAGTACTTCTGAGATGGCATTGAAAATGGAAGTTGAATATTAAGGATACTGGAGCAAGAAGATTAAAGGAGCCTGGACAGTGATGAACTCATGAGGCCACTATATCAGCCTTGGGTAGTCTACCTTCAAACATTTTCCATGAGGGAAAAGTAAACTCTTATTGTGTTTAAGCCCCTGTTATTTCAGGTCTGTGTCACTAATTGCTGGAAAGTGACACCAAACTGGTGGAATATGTATTCTCCTTTCTTCTTTGTTAATTTAGAAGTAATATACTGTGTTTTTCTGTTTCATTGGTTGTTACATTCTCTTTCTTGACTTGCATAATTAAACCACATTTCTTTACTCTTTTATAAAATACTAGCTCTTGCACATCCAGCCCCCTCATTGCTTCCCCCACCTCGGAAGGTAGAGACTTTCAGAATATATTTCCCCATCTCTATCCTTACTCTCGTGTTAACGCCTTTTTAATACTTCTGTTTCCTTTCTTTATATCCGCTGTCAACTCCACAGATTTGATGAGATCATTTAGCACTTTAATTCTAGACTGTTATTATGATTTCTCTTGCAGGGTGCCTCTTTTATTTCAAAAATCTTTATTTAGCATTTACCTTACAGATTCCCAGTGACTATGTCATTATCTACTCAAACTTAATTCTACACACATTGCATGAATCATTGCTCACTATTATTTGTTCTCCTTTTCATCTTCCCTGATGTTGAGGTCTCTGATTTATTTTTCAATTGGGTAGTCCTTTTTGAAGAATTTTCCTTAGATGAAGTGTGTAGGTAACAGAGTCCATGAAATTTTGCGCCTCTGTGGATATCTTTCCTTCACCTTATCTGGTAAATGTTATCTTAATGATATTTCAGACTCTTAGGTTGTAGCTCTTTTTTTTTTTTATCATCAGAAGTCTAGTTAGTGTTCCATGGTTTTGCAGCTTCCTCTGTGCAGCTAAGAAGGCCTATGCTGGTTCTTTGGCCTCTTCTAGTTGCTTATTATTTGCGAGATTTTATTTTTATCCTTGGAGTTCGGTTATTTTACCAGGATATGTTTGAGGGTTTTTTGCCTTTATTTTCCATCACTGTTACCCCTTCTTTTCAATCTACTGGCTCAACTTATCCTTCAGCTTGGGGAACTGTTTTTCCTGAAGCAGAGCCTGAGAAAGGGACTCAGGTGCAGAGGATTTATTGAGAGAGCGCTCTTCAAGAAAGAAGTCCGAGGGCGTGAGGGAAGCCAGGTAGGGAGAGGAAGTTGCCTCCAAAGGCAGGTGAAGTCTAGTCTTGGCCTGATCCACAGGGCCTCCTGGAGTGGGAATGACACCTCCAAATTGTCCCATCTTAAAGCAAAGACTATGAAACATGATGTGTAATATAAACATTTAAAAATTTTCTGTGGTGCACACGTATTATGCTTAAAATGAGAAAAATTATAATGAAATATTGTAATATGATAAACCATGGTTTTATCCATATCATTCTTGAGCTTTTTTTTGGTTCTTGGTTATGTCAATTTATCTTTTTTACAGTTTCATTAAGAAATAATTGACGTACATCACTAGAAGTTTAAGGTGTACACTATGATGGTTTGATTTACGTATATTGTGAGATGATTACTACAATAGGGTTAGTTAACATCTATCATCTCATATAGATACAATAAAAAGAAAAATAATTATTTTTGTGATGAGAACCCTTAGGATTTATTCTCTTAAAAATGTTCATTTATATCATACAGCAATGTTAACTGTAGTCATCATGTTGTACATTATATCCCAAGTACTTATTTATCTTATAACTGGAACTTTGTACATTTTGACCACCTTCCTCTAATTCCCTCCCTCTCCCCGCCTCTAGTAACTACAAATCTGATCTTGTTTTCTATGAGTTTGGTGGGTTTTTGGTTTTTTATTTTAGATTCCACATATAAGTGAAATCATACACTATTTGTCTTTCTCCATCTGACTTATTTCACTTAGCTTAATGCCTTCAGTGTCCATCCAAGTTGTTGCAAATAGTAAGAATTCCTCATTTTTCATGGCTTAATAATATTCCTCTGTGTATGTGGTATATATATGTGTGTGTGTATATATACATATATATGTATGTATGTATACATATATGTATACATTATACACATATACATCCTTACATAGATATATATGTGGTATATTTAAAATACACCACAACGTTTTTATCCACTCATCCGTCAGTGGACACGTAGGTCATTCCCATGTCTTGGCTATTGTAAATAATACTGCTATGAACGTGGGGCTATAGATGTCTTTTTGAACTAGTATTTTTGTTTCCTTGGGATATATTCCCAGAAATGGAATTGCTGGATCATGTGGTAGTTCTATTTTGAACTTTTTGAGGAAGCTCCATGCTGTTTTCCATAATGGCTGTACCAATTTACAATCCCACCAACAGTGCACAAGGGTTCCCTTTTATCCACATCCTTGCCAACATTTGTTATCTCTTGTCTTTTTGATGATAGCCATTCTAACAGGTGTGAAGTGCTATCTCGTGATTTTAATTTGCATTTCCCTTATGACTAGAGATGTTGAGCATCTTTTTGTGTACTTGTTGGCCATTTGTACTACTTCTTTGGAAAAATGTCTATTCAAGTCCTTTGCCATTCTTCAATGGATTATTTGCTTTTTGCTATTGAGTTGTATGAGTTCTTTATATATTTTGGGCATTAATCCCTTATCAGTTATATGGTTTGCGAATATTTGTTCCCATTCTACAAGATGTCTTTTCACTTTTTTGATGGTTTCTTTTACTGTGCAGAGCTTTTTAGTTTCGTATAATTTAACTTGTTTATTTTTTTGCTTATGCTTTAGGTGTGATTTCAAAAAGATCATTACGAAGACTCATGTCAGGGAGCTTTCTTCCTGTGTTTTCTTCTAGGAGTTTCATGGTTTCAGTTCTTACATTTGTCTTTAATTCATTTTAAGTTAATTTTTGTGATTGGTGTAAAATAGGCATCAAGTTTCCTTCTTTTACAGGTGAATATTTAATTTTCCCAGCACAATTTATTAAAGAGACTGTCTTTTCTCCATTGAGTATTTTGGCTCCTTTGTCAAATATTAGCTGACTGTAAATGCTTGGGTTTATTTCTGGTCTCTCAATTCTATTCCACTGTTCCATTTGTCTGTTTTATGCCGGTAACATACTGTTTTAGTTACTATAGCTTTGTAGTATAGCTTGAAGTCAGGAAGTGTGATGCCTCCTGCCTTTTCTGCTTTCTCAGGATTTCTTTGGCTATTCAGGGTCTTTTGTGATTCCATATAAATTTTAGGAGTGTTTTTTCTATTTCTGTAAAAAATGCCATTGGAATCTTGATAGGGATTGCATTACTTCTATAGATGTCTTTTGGTAGTATTGACATTTTAATAACATTAAGTCTTCCAATACATGAACATAGGATACCTTTCCATTTATTTGTGTCTTCTTTGACTTCTTTCATCAATGTCATGCAGTTTTCAGAGTAGAGATCTTTCACCTCCTTGATTACATTTACTCTTTAACATTTTATTGTTTTTGATGCTATTGTAAATGGGATTGATTTCTTTTTCAGGAAATTCATTATTAGTGCATGGAAATGTGACTGATTTTTGTATCCTACAACTTTACTGAATTCATTGGTTAGCTCTAAAAGTTTTGGGGTTGAATCTTTAGAATTTTCTATATTTAAAACCATGTCATCTTTAAATAGAGACAGTTTTACTTCTTCCTTCCCAATTCTGGTGCCTTTTCTTTCTTTTTCTTGCCTGATTGCTCTAGCTAGGATTTCCAGTACTATGTTGAATAGGAGTAGTAAGAGTAGGCACCCTTGTCTTGTCCTGATCTTAGAAGAAAAGATTTCAACTTTTCACCATTGATTATGATGTTAGCTTTGGGCTTGTCATATATGGCCTTTATTATGATGAGATACGTTCCTTCTATGCCTAATTTATTGAGTGTTTTCAAAATGAATGGATATTGAATTTTGTCAAATGCTTTTTCTGCATCTATTGAAATGATCATATGA
This sequence comes from Equus asinus, assembly GCF_041296235.1. Taxonomy (NCBI): domain Eukaryota; kingdom Metazoa; phylum Chordata; class Mammalia; order Perissodactyla; family Equidae; genus Equus; species Equus asinus. The sequence continues at coordinate 26,469,385 of NC_091811.1, read as the reverse complement.
TTCTTTTCTTGCATTCTATTAATGTGATGTATCACATTGGTTGCTTTGCATATGTTGAACCATCGTTTCATCCCAGAGATAAATCCCACTTGATCATGGTGAATGATCCTTTTAGTGTGCTGCTGAATTCAGTTTTCTTGCATTTTGTTGAGAATTTTTGCCTCTATCTTCATTAGGGATACTGGCCTGTAGTTTTCTTTTCTTGTAGTGTCCTTATCTTGCTTTGGTATCAGGATAATGCTGGCCTCATAAAATAAGTTCTCTTCAATTTTTTGGAAGAGTTTGCGAAGAATTGGTGTTACTTCTGTATTTTTTTAAATTATTTTATTGAGGTCATATTGGCTTATAACATTGTGTAATTTCAGGTTACGTTATTATATTTCAATTTCTGTGTAGACTACATCGTGTTCACCACCAATAGTCTAGTTTTTTTGTGTTTTTTTTCTTGAGGAAGATTAGCCCTGACCTAACATCTGCTGCCAATCCTCCTCTTTTTGCTGAGGAAGACTGGCCCTGAGCTAACATCTGTGCTCATCTTCCTCTACTTTATATGTGGGACACCTGCCACAGCATGGCATGCCAAGCGGTGCCATGTCTGCACCCAGGATCTGAACTGGCAAACCCCGGACCACCAAAGCGGAACGTATGCACTTAACTGCTGCGCCACCAGGCTGACCCCCGGTGTTACTTCTTTAAATGTTTGGTAAAGTTCACCAATGAAGCCATCTGGTCCTGGGCTTTTCTTCTTGGGGGATTTTTGATTACTGATTCAATTTCTTTACTAGTAATTAGTCTATTCAGATTTTCTATTTCTTCCTGATTTAATCTTTGTAAATGTTTCTAAGAATTTTTCCGTTACTTCTAGGTTATGCAGTTTGTTGGCTTATAGTTGTTCATAGTAGCCTCTTATGATCCTTTGTATTTCTATGGCATCAGTTTTAATGTCTTCTTTTTCATTTATAACTTTGTTTATTTGGGTCCTCTCTTTATTCCTTGAATAGTCTAGCTAAGGTTTTGTCAATTTTGTTTATCATTTCAAAGCACCAAATCTTAGCTTGTTCATCTTTTCTATTTTTCCTTTCTCTGTTTCATTTATTTCTGCTATAATCTTTATTAATTGCTTCCTTCTGCTAATTTTGAGCTCAGTTTGTTCTTCTAGTTCTTTAGGGCATACATTTAGGTTGTTTGTTTGGGATTTTTCTTCTTAATGTAGGCACTTATTGATATGAACTTCCTTCTTAGAACTGCTTTTGCTAAAAGCTATAAATTCTGGTCTGTTGTGTTTCCATTTTTGTTTGTCTTAAGAAACTTTTAAATTTCTGCTTTAATTTCTTCTTTGATCCATTGATTGTTTGGGAGAGTGTTGTTTAATTTCTATGTATGTGTGAATTTTCCATTTTTCTTCTTGTTATTGATTTCTAGTTTCATGCCATTGTGGTCAGAGGAGATGCTTGGTATGATTTCAGTCTTCTTGAATTTGCTGGCTTGTTTAGTGGCCTAATATATGGTCTGTCCTATAAAATGTTCCATGTGTGCTTGAGAAAAATGTATATTCTACTGTTGTTAGATAGAATGTTCTGTATATGTCTGTAAGGTCCATTTGCTCTTTCGTGTTATTCAAATCGTCCGTTTCCTTATTGATTCTCTATCTGGATGATCTATTCATTTTTGAGAGTTGGGTATTAAAGTCCCCAACTATTATTGTGTTGCTGTTTATTTTTCCTTTTAACTCTGTAAGTTTTTGCTTTATATATTTAGGTGCTTCAATGTTGACTGCATAGATATTTACAACTGTTATATCTTCTTGATGGATTGACCACTTTATCATTATATAATGACCTTCTTGGTGTTTTTTTTCACCATTTTTAGTTTATAACTTGTTTTGTCTGATCTAAGTATAGCTACTTCTGCTTTTTTTTTTTTTTTTGGTTATGATTTCCTTGAAATGCTTTTTCCATCTTTTCACTCTCAGTATATGTGTGTCTTTATGGCTAAAATGAGTCTTATTTAGGCCGAATATCATTGTATCTTGTTTTTTTTTTTATCCATTCAGCCGTTCTGTGTCTTTTGATTGGAGAATTTAATCTATTTACATTTAAAGTAATATTGATATCTAAGGACTTACTATTGCCATTTATTAATTGTTTTCTGGTTATTTTGTAGATCCATTGTTCCTGTTTCTTATCCTGCTATCTTTTTTCATGGTTTGTTATCTTTAGGAATCAGTATGCTTTGACTTCTTTATCATGTTCTTTTGTGTAATTGCTACAGGTTTTTCCCTTGTGGTTACCAGGAAGTTTACATAAAATATCTTAAAATTATAACACCATATTTTAAGCTGATAACAACTTAACTTCAATAGAATTCTTAAACTTTACACTTTTACTTCTTCTCCTCCTCACATTTTAGATAATTGCTGTTACAATTTACATATTTTTTAATATCATGTAACTAATTAACAGATTATTGTAGTTATGGTTATTTTTACTACATTCATTTTTTTAAAACTGGAGCTGTAAGTATATTATGCAACACCATTACCATATTATAGAGTCTGACTATATATTTATCATTCCCAGTGAGTTTTATACTACCTTTTTATGGTTTTCTTGATGTTAATTAGTATTCTTTTACTTCTACTCAAAGAACTCTCTTTAGCATTTCTTGTAAGGCAGGTCTAGTGGTAATGAACTCTCTCAGCGTTTGTTTGTTCAGGAAAGTCTTTATCCCTCCTTCATTTCTGAAGGACAGCTTCACCAGGTATAGAATTTTTAGTTAACAGTTTTTTTCTTTCAATATTTTGAATATATCATCCCATTTTTCTCTTGGCCTGAAAAGTTTCTGTTAAGAAACCCACCAATCGTCTGATGGAGGTTCTCTCGTCTGTAACTTCTCTCTTTTCTCTTGCTCCTTTTAAAATTTTTTCTTTGTCTTTGACTTTTGACAATTTAATTATAATGGGTTTTGGTGTAGGTGTAGCCCTATTCAGGTTCAGCCTATGGGGATCCTTTGGACCTCATGGATCTGGGTGTCTATTTCTCTTCCCAAGTTTTAGAAGTTTTCAACCATTATTACTTTAAATATACTTTCTGTCCCTTTCTCTTTCTCTTCTCCTTCTGAAATTCCCATAATGGGAACTTTCTTTCTTTTCATTCTGTCTCATAAGTCCCTTAGGCTTTCTTAACTCTTTTTCATCTTTTTCCTTTTTGTTCCTCTGACTGGATAATTTCAAATGCCTTATCCTCCAGGTCAACTCTAGGATTTCTGTGTGGGTTTTTTTTTCTCTTTTTTTTCTTTTGGTGAGGAAGATTGGCCCTGAGCTAACACCTGTTGCCAATCTTCCTGTTTTTGCTTGAGGAAGAGAGGCCCTGAGCTAACATCTCTGCCCATCTTCCTCTATTTTGTGTGTGCGTCACTGCTACAGCATGCCTTGATGAGTAGTGTAGGTCTGTGCCCAGGATCTGAACCTGCAAACCCTGGGCTGTGGAAGCAAAGCATGCTGAACTTAACCACTACACCACTGGGTCAGTCCAAAGGGTTTTTTTTTTTTTTATGCTCTCTATTTCTTTGTCAAACTTCTTGTTTTGTTCATGCATTGTTTTCTTAATTTCATTTGTTGTCTGTCTGTCTGTTCCTGTAGTTTGCTAAACTTTTTTCCGAGGATTATTCTGGATTCTTTCTCTGACAGTTCATGGATCACCATTACTTTAGGGACAATTAATACTAGTTTCTCTTGGTGGTATGATATTTACCTAATTTTTCATTATCTTTGATACCTTACATTGGTATCTGCCCATTTGACTAACTGGGTTCCTCTTCCAGACTTTATATGTTTGCTTTGGCAGACAGATCTTCACCAGTCAGCTCAGTTTGGGTTTCTGGGTGTGTCTGCTGGTAATATCCTTGGGCAGGTGGGGCCTGCTATTACAATCTATTTTTGGGTGAGGCAACTGTTTGAGTTCTGAGGTTGGGGATGGGGGCTGTGCCACTGTCTGAGAACAGCTGGACTGGACTGCTGGCTTGGTTCCCTACCCAAGTGAGGCTGTAAGATGGGCCCCGTGGTTGCCTGGGGCTGTGAATTAACTTCCCTGCCCTAGAAGGGCTGCAGGATGGGACCCAGGGCTTGTATGCTCATTGTTTGAGGACCTGAGTCAGGCAAGAGTGTGCACTGAATTCCCTGGCCAGATGAGGCCACTGGTTTTGCTCAGGAGATGGGGAAAAGCCATGGGCTGTGCTCTTTGTTCAAGTGCCACTTAAGCAAGGCTGTTGGATGGGCTACACAGCTTCTTGTGTGCTCTGGTTAGGTTTCGTGGTCAGACAGGCTGAAGGCTGTATTCAGCAATGAGTGGGGCTATGAATTAGTTTCTCTGCCTAGGTGCAGCAGGAGAAGCAGCTCCGAAGCTCATAAAGCTCTTTGTTTGCTCACGCCAACCCATGTCTCAAGTTCCCTGGCTGAACAGGACCACTGACTTTGCTCTGCAAACTATCAGCTCTGTCTGCTCATCTCTCGGCTTGAGCATTGCTGGCTTATGCAGCTTCCAGGTGTTCTCGCCAGGCCCTCTGGTAAGATGGGGCCAGGATACACTCTCTAAATGGGTGGGGCCATGTCTCTGTTCCCTTGCCTCGGCAGGATGGAGAGGGGCCGCTCCAGGCCTCTCCCCATTTTTCTCAAACAGGATTTTCAATCAGCAGGGGCAAGGAGCTACCCTCATCCTCAGCTATGAATTAATCCGCCTGCCTGGGCATAGCAGGGGAACCCTTCACACTCGGTATTGGCTTTGCTCTGGGGGCAGTCAGCTCTGCCTGCTCACCTCTTGGCTTGGGCAATGCTGGTTTCACAGCTTCCAGGTGCTCTCACCAGCCCTTCTGGACCAATGGGGCCCAGGAGTTACAGTAGGTGGGGCTATGTTTCAGCTCACTAGCCTGGGCAGGATGGGGAGGGGCTGCTCCAGGGTACTTCCAATTTTTTTCAAGCTTTTCCGTGGAGTGGGGCCAGAAGCTCCCCTCAACCTTGGCTATGAATTAACCCCCCTGCCTGGGTGTAGTAAGGAAATCCTCCATGTCTAGTGGTCTAATGCTGGCTTTGCTGTGGGGATGATCAGCTCCACCCAGCCACCCCTCATATCGTGTTGCTGGGCTACACAGCTTCCAGGTGCTCTCACCAGCCCTCTGGCCAGATGGAGCCAGGAGACATTCTCCCCAGCAGGTGGGGCTATGACTCCATGCCCATTATTCCTTCTTATGATGAGTATGAATTCCAGTGTATGAATTTACCACAATTTGTTTATCCATTCTCCTTTTAATGAACATTCTATTGATTTCCAATTTTTGGAAAATATGAATAAAGCTGCTATGAACATTTGCATACAAAAAAATTTAAAAATTGTTTGTATTTAGGTTGTACAGTTTTTTTAAAGTTGTATGATGTGATGATTGAATATACATAGCCATTGTGAAGTGATTACCACAATCAAGTTAATTAACATAGATCTTCTGTCCAAATTCATGTGAATTCTCCATTTTCTTTAACATTCTATCTATCCTATGTTTCTTTAACATTCCATCATCCTTTAGTAGAGTAATGGCCTTTGACATTAACATTTACTGTAGAATAAAAAGAAAACCTTTTCTGGTCCCTTTCATTTAAAAAACAGATCTTATAGAATTTTCAATTATGAGCTACAGGAAATAATAAGTTTTATCTTATGGACAGAAGTGGATCTTTATGCCTAAGAATACTAAGGTTTGCATTTCATCCTGAAGCAGATGTCAGTGCATGGCCCACAGACAAGAACCACTGCAGTCTCCTCTTTCCTCCTTACCATCTGTCTCAATTCTCTTTCCCTTGCTTAGGTGGTGCAGGCAGAACAGTAAGTCTATTGCCTACGGAAGTGTCTGGCCAGGATAGGAGATTAAGTCTCCTCTTCTTATAGGCTCCTCTAAGGAACGGGGAGAAAAGAGCTGCAAAATGCCTCTCTGCGTTGACAAATCAAAACTGTAACCATCTCTGTCTCCCCACTGAAGCAGCGGCTCTTGGTAGAGCTGATTCTGCCTCCTTTTAGTAAGCCCAGGAGGGCAAGGTCTGATTGCAATTATGTCTTTGGAATTTGAGGCACATGTTGTCTTTATCCACAATTTGGGCGCTCGTTGTTGATTCGAGGACAACAGGAGAAGATTCACACAGCATCTTGCATCCTCATAAATACTAATTTATAATCCATAGGTAATTTGTATTCATAATTCTACATCTTTAAATATGTGTATAAGATATTCTTGTCTCTATATGGTGGTATCTTTCATATTCAAATTTTGTATCTAGGATTGTTTGATGAACCCAGTATAAATAGCTTGTATCTATTTAGGCCTGAGCTCTAGCTTGGGGGTCCTCATTAGTTAATGATCTACTCAAGCACAAGGAGACTGAAAGTAAAATCTTTTTTCTTTTTTTTTTTCTTGGTGAGGAAGATTGGCCCTGAGCTAACATCTGTTGCCAGTCTTCCTCTTTTTGCTTGAGGAAGATTGTTGCTGAGCTAACATCTGTGCCAATCTTCCTCTCTTTTATGTGGGATACTGCCACAGAGTGGCCTGACAAGTGGTGCTGTGTCTGCGCCCAGGATCTGAACCTGCGAACCCTGAGCTGCCAAAGTGGAACATGCGAATTTAACCACTTCACCAACAGGCTGGCTCCTAAATCTATTCTTTTTTAATATGTTTTAAAATTCCTCTTTCTTTATCTCTAACTCACTGCAGAAATAATAATTATTTCATTTTGGCCTCTTTATATTTTCAAAACAAAATCTGTTATCTCATCTCTTCCTTTAAACAACTCTTTAAGGCTACTTAGCAGGTTTCATTCTTGTTTTTTTATATTTTGGCAAACTGATGTCCCTTGAATAATTGGTCAAGCTGCCACAGTTAATTAGTTGCAAAGTTGTGGCTACCACCCATGCTACTTGACTTCTGCTTCCCAAAAGACATGAATGGCATAAATCTATTGTTTTTTTTAACATTTGGTTTGATTTATTTGTGAAGTAGACATTATTATCTCCATTTTACTCTTACATGGGAAAGCCCTCCCAGAAAAATTAAATGACATGAGTTGACTTGCTCCAGGTCCTGTGGCTAAGCTGTAAAGCTAGATCCTCTTATGACAGACTCTGTTGTTTCCACCACGTGAAATACAAGATGTAGGCCTTTTTTTCCCTTAAATTTTAGATCACTCAGGTACTCCTTTTTCTTTGAGACTTTAGAAGTAAAGAAGAAAGGATATTCAAAGCAGTGAAATTGTTCATGATTATTTTCTGGGTTCTCAGAAGTTTTCTTTCTTTTTTTTTTTATTCTGACTTTTTTTTATTGAGTTATTGATAGGTTACAATCTTGTGAAATTTCAATTGTACATTAATGTTTGTCAGTCATGTTGTAGGTGCACCACTTCACCCTTTGTGCCCACCCCCCACCCCACTTTTCCCCTGGTATCCACTAAACTGTTCTTAGTCCATAATTTTAAATTCCTCATATGAGTGGAGTCATACACAGATTATCTTTCTCTCGCTGGCTTATTTCACTCAACATAATTCTCTCAAGGTCCATCCATGTTATTGCAAATGGAATGGTTTTGTTCTGTTTTGCAGCTGAGTAGTATTCCATTGTATATATGTACCGCATCTTCTTTATCCATTCGTCTGTTGATGGGCACTTAGGTTGCTTCCACATCTTGGCTATTGTAAACAGTGCTGCAATAAACATTGGGGTGCACAGGACTTTTGGGATTGCTGACTTCAGGCTCTTTAGATAAATACCCAGTAGTGGGATGGCTGGATCGTATGATAGTTCTATTTTTAATTTTTTGAGGAATCTCCATACTGTTTTCCATAGTGGCTGCACCAGTTTGCATTCCCACCAGCAGTGTATGAGGGTTCCTTTTTATCCGCAACCTCTCTAACATTTGTTGCTATTAGTTTTAGATATTTTTGTCATTCTAACGGGTGTAAGGTGATACCTTAGTGTAGTTTTGATTTGCATTTCCCTGATGATCAGCGATGATGGGCATCTTTTCATGTGCCTATTGGCCATCAGTATATCTTCTTTGGAGAAATGTCTGTTCATGTCTCCAGCCCAGTTTTTGATTGGGTTGTTTGATGTTTTGTTGTTGAGTTGCGAGAGTTCTTTATATATTATGGTTATTAAGCCTTTGTCAGATATATGACTTGCAAATATTTTTTCCCAGTTAGTGGGTTGTTTTTTTGTTTCAATCCTGTTTTCATTTGCCTTGAAGAAGCTCTTTAATCTGATGAAGTCCCATTTGTTTATTCTTTCTATTGTTTCCCTTCTCTGAGAAGGCATGGTGTCCGAAAAGATCCTTTTAATACTGATGTCAAAGAGTGTACTGCCGAGGGGCTGGTCCAAGATGGCGCCGTGAGTAGTCCTCTTTGTCTCTCGCCCTTCGAGTCTACAATTATTTGGACACTTATCGCTTGACAAAGGATATCCAGACAACATCTCAGGACGTCTGAGACACCCACGCGACTATACATCGGAAGGCGAATGGACTTTCCTCCGGGAGGATGTGGAAATAGGTGAAAACTCTCCGACCCCGACGGGCAGCCTAGTACCCGCAAGCGGCTTTCTTCCAACGGACGCCCCCAGAGGATCCACACACATCTAGGCCAGGAGCGAGAACACAACAGAGGAGCGACGGTGGAAACAGGTGACCAGAACCCTACCTAAACCCCCCGCAATTACTCCTAAACGCAGAGGGAAACTTTGGAGTTGCACACCTGAGCCCGCGGGGAGAGTCTCTCCCCGCCATTGGCGGGGAGATCCAGCCTGGTGCTCGGGGCGCCCGGAGGGTCCCAGAGAGAGACACGGAGGGCACGGAGGTCTCCCAGCTGCCGTTGCCCGCCCCGTGGGACTAGGGATTGCCGGAGATCTCGGAGAGGACCGGGGCGGGGGGAAGTTTCAAAGGCCGGTTCTGCGACCCGGAGGGGAAGCGCCGGAGCTCCGCCCGGGCAGCAGACAAAACTCTCTGTCTGCCGTTAGCAGAGGGGCCACGCTGAACATTCACGGCTCCGGGAGAGGCCCGGAGAGAATCCCAGAGAGCAGGGCGACCCCCAGCTGCCGTTGCCCGCCCCGTGGGGCTAGGGATTGCCGGAGATCTCGGAGAGGACCGGGGCGGGGGGAAGTTTCAAAGGCCGGTTCTGCGACCCGGAGGGGAAGCGCCGGAGCTCCGCCCGGGCAGCAGACAAAACTCTCTGTCTGCCGTTAGCAGAGGGGCCACGCTGAACATTCACGGCTCCGGGAGAGGCCCGGAGAGAATCCCAGAGAGCAGGGCGACCCCCAGCTGCCGTTGCCCGTCCCGTGGGGCTAGGGATTGCCGGAGATCTCGGAGAGGACCGGGGCGGGGGGAAGTTTCAAAGGCCGGTTCTGCGACCCGGAGGGGAAGCGCCGGAGCTCCGCCCGGGCAGCAGACAAAACTCTCTGTCTGCCGTTAGCAGAGGGGCCACGCTGAACATTCACGGCTCCGGGAGAGGCCCGGAGAGAATCCCAGAGAGCGGGGCGACCCCCAGCTGCCGTTGCCCGCCCCGTGGGGCTAGGGATTGCCGGAGATCTCGGAGAGGACCGGGGCGGGGGGAAGTTTCAAAGGCCGGTTCTGCGACCCGGAGGGGAAGCGCCGGAGCTCCGCCCGGGCAGCAGACAAAACTCTCTGTCTGCCGTTAGCAGAGGGGCCACGCTGAACATTCACGGCTCCGGGAGAGGCCCGGAGAGAATCCCAGAGAGCGGGGCGACCCCCAGCTGCCGTTGCCCGCCCCGTGGGGCTAGGGATTGCCGGAGATCTCGGAGAGGACCGGGGCGGGGGGAAGTTTCAAAGGCCGGTTCTGCGACCCGGAGGGGAAGCGCCGGAGCTCCGCCCGGGCAGCAGACAAAACTCTCTGTCTGCCGTTAGCAGAGGGGCCACGCTGAACATTCACGGCTCCGGGAGAGGCCCGGAGAGAATCCCAGAGAGCGGGGCGACCCCCAGCTGCCGTTGCCCGTCCCGTGGGGCTAGGGATTGCCGGAGATCTCAGAGAGGACTGGGGCTGGAGAGAGTTCCAGAGACCCAGCTTAGTAGCCTAGTGGGAAACCCTACAGGCTCACAGCAGCCTTAGGGAAAGCCTCCGCACAGCACCAGTAGAAGGCACCCAGCCGCCAGCCACAAGGCTGGAAGACCCCAGGGCAAAAGCAGCATAGCTAGGTGTACTAACCACAGACTGTAGAAGATGCCAATAGCTCTCCTGCGACCCATAGAGGACAAGTGAGTTTTGGTGGGTGCAGAGAGCAACGGAGCAACAAATATAAGTGATCCCACCCCTGGCCGCTGGAAAAGCCCATAACACCGTTGCAGACCCCAAGGAGAGAGCACATCTAGGTGGGCTGCAACAGTAGGCACCTGCAGCCTGAAGCCCCCCTGTGACGGCCCCCACGGCAGAGGAGGGAATACAAAGGGCCACTGTGGCTACGAAGAGGGGCCCAGGCCCAGTTAGCAACTACGGACAGGGTTCCTGGTAGGTGAAGTATAAACAGCGGCTCCCCCCACCATAGCAGCTGAAACAAGTGAAAGGAGCAACTAAACTCTATCTCCATGCGGAGGCACAAATCAACAACATCAAGCAATATGAAAAAATACATTAAATCTCCAGAACAGAAAGAAGGTAACAAATACACAGAAAACAATCCCAAAGAAAATGAGATATATAACCTAAATGATGACGACTTCAAAACAGCCATCATTAAGATTCTCAATGAGTTAAGAGAGAACTCTGACCGACAACTCAACGAGTTCAGGAGCTATGTCACAAAAGAGTTTGATACGATAAAGAAGAACCAAACAGAAATATTGGAAATGAAGAACACAATAGAGGAGATTAAGAAAAATCTAGATGCTCTGAACAGTAGGGCCGATAATATGGAGGAAAGAATTAGCAATTTGGAAGATGGCAATATAGAATTGTTGCAGGCAGAGGAGGAGAGAGAAGCAAGACTTAAAAGAAATGAAGAAACTCTCCGAGAATTATCAGACACAATTAGGAGATGCAACGTAAGGATTATAGGTATACCAGAGGGAGAAGAGAAGGAGAAAGGGGCAGAAAACCTATTCAAAGAAATAATGGCTGAGAACTTCCCAAATCTGGTGAGGGAGATGGATCTGCAGGTGACAGAAGCCAATAGATCTCCAAACTTTATCAATGCAAGAAGACCAACTCCACGACATATAGTAGTGAAGCTAGCAAAAGTCAACGACAAGGAGAAAATATTAAGGACAGCCAGGCAAAAGAAACTAACCTACAAAGGAACCCCCATCAGGCTATCAGCAGATTTCTCGGCAGAAACTTTACAGGCTAGAAGAGAGTGGAATGATATATTCAAAAATCTGAAGGACAAAAATCTACAGCCGAGAATTCTCTACCCAGCGAAAATATCCTTCAAATACGATGGAGAAATAAAAACTTTTCCAGATAAACAAAAATTAAGGGAGTTTATTGCCACAAAACCTCCTCTTCAGGAAATCCTCAGGAAAACCCTCACTCCTGAAAAATCCAAAAAAGGAAAGGGGCTACAAAACCAAGAGCAGAGGAGATAAGTAGAAGGACAACAACAGAGAGTAGCAGCTCTACATCAGAACAGATTAAACCATGGGACGAGAAACAAAGGAAACTGAAGAAAACCGGAAAACAAGACACAAATTGGGAGTGGAAGGCCCCCACGTCTCAATAATCACTCTAAATGTAAATGGATTGAACTCCCCAATCAAAAGACACAGAGTGGCAGGATGGATCAAAGAACAAGATCCAACAATATGCTGCCTCCAGGAAACACACCTCAGCCCCAAAGACAAACACAGACTCAGAGTGAAGGGATGGAGAACAATACTCCAAGCTAATAACGAACAAAAGAAAGCAGGTGTCGCTATACTAATATCAGACAAGGCAGATTTCAAAGCAAAACAGATAAAGAAAGATAAAGAGGGACAGTATATAATGATAAAAGGGACTGTCCACCAAGAAGACATAACACTTATAAATATATACGCACCCAACACAGGAGCACCAAAATTTGTAAAGCAACTCTTAATAGAACTAAAAGAAGACATCAACAACAATACAATAATAGTAGGGGACCTCAACACACCATTAACACCAATGGACAGAACATCCAGACAGAAAATCAACAGGGAAATAATAGAATTAAATGAAAAATTAGACCAGATGGACTTAATAGATATATATAGAACACTTCATCCAAAAACAGCAGGTTACACATTCTTCTCAAGTGCACATGGAACATTCTCAAGGATTGACCATATTTTGGGAACCAAAGCAAGCATCAATAAATACAAGAGAGTTGAAATAATATCAAGCATCTTTTCTGATCATAATGCTATTAAACTAGAAATCAACTACAAGAAAAAAGCAGAGAAAGGTGCAAAAATGTGGAGACTAAACAACACGCTTCTCAACAAACAATGGATCATTGAAGAAATTAAAGAAGAAATCAAATTTTATCTGGAGACTAATGAAAATGAGAACACGACATACCAAATCATTTGGGATGCAGCAAAAGCAGTCCTAAGAGGGAAATTCATCGCAATACAGGCTCACCTCACTAAACAAGAAAAAGCTCACATAAGCAACCTCAAACGACACCTAACAGAACTAGAAAAAGAAGAACAAACAAAGCCCAGAGTCAGTAGAAGGAGGGAAATAATAAAAATAAGAGCAGAAATAAACGATATTGAAACAAAAAAGACAATAGAAAGGATCAATGAAACAAAGAGTTGGTTCTTCGAAAGAATTAACAAAATTGACAAACCCCTAGCCAGACTCACCAAGAAAAAAAGAGAGAAATCGCAAATTAATAAAATCAGGAATGACAGAGGAGAAATCACAACAGATACCAATGAAATACAAGAGATCATAAGAGAATACTATGAAAAACTATATGCCAACAAATTGAACAACCTGGAAGAAATGGACAAATTCCTAGACTCCTACAATCTCCCCAAACTGAATCAGGAAGAAATGGAGAATCTGAATAGACCTATCACAAGTAAGGAAATAGAAACGGTAATCAAAAACCTCCCCAAAAACAAGAGTCCAGGACCAGACGGCTTCTCTGGAGAATTCTACCAAACATTCAAAGAAGACTTAATACCCATTCTCCTCAAACTGTTCCAGAAAATTGAGAAAGATGGAGAACTCCCTAACACATTCTATGAAGCCAACATCACTCTGATCCCCAAACCTGACAAGGACAACACAAAGAAGGAGAACTACAGGCCGATATCACTGATGAACATAGATGCAAAAATCCTCAACAAAATTTTGGCAAACCGATTACAGCAATACATCAAAAAGATTATACACCATGATCAAGTGGGATTTATACCAGGGACACAGGGATGGTTCAACATCCGCAAGTCAATCAATGTGATACACTACATCAACAAAATGAAAAACAAAAACCACATGATCATCTCAATAGATGCAGAGAAAGCATTCGACAAGATCCAACACCCATTTATGATAAAGACCCTCAGTAAAATGGGTATAGAAGGAAAGTACCTCAACATAATAAAGGCCATATATGATAGACCCACAGCAAACATCATACTCAACGGACAAAAGCTGAAAGCCATCCCTCTGAGGACAGGAACAAGACAAGGGTGCCCACTTTCACCACTCCTATTCAACATAGTACTGGAGGTGCTGGCCAGAGCAATTCGGCAGGAAAAAGAAATAAAAGGAATCCAAATAGGTAACGAAGAAGTAAAACTCTCGTTGTTTGCAGACGACATGATCTTATACATAGAAAACCCCAAAGAATCCACAGAAAAACTATTAGAAATAATCAACAACTACAGCAAAGTAGCAGGGTATAAAATTAACGTGCATAAATCAGTAGCATTTCTATACACTAACAATAAACTAACAGAAAAAGAACTCAAGAACTCTATCCCATTCACAATCGAAACGAAAAGAATAAAATACCTTGGGATAAACTTAACCAAGGAAGTGAAGGATCTATACAATGAAAACTACAAGACTTTCTTGAAAGAAATTGACGATGACATAAAGAGATGGAAAGACATTCCTTGCACATGGATTGGAAGAATAAACATAGTTAAAATGTCCATACTACCTAAAGCAATATACAGATTCAATGCTATCCCAATCAGAATCCCAAGAACATTCTTCACAGAAATTGAACAAACAATCCTAAAATTCATATGGGGCAACAAAAGACTGCGAATTGCTAAAGCAATCCTGAGCAAGAAAAACAAAGCCGGCGGAATCACAATCCCCGATTTCAAAACATACTACAAAGCTACAGTGATCAAAACAGCATGGTACTGGTACAAAAACAGGTCCACGGATCAATGGAACAGAATTGAAAGCCCAGAGATAAAACCACACATCTATGGACAGCTAATCTTCGACAAAGGAGCAGAGGGCCTACAATGGAGAAAAGAAAGTCTCTTCAACAAATGGTGCTGGGAAAACTGGTCAGCCACATGCAAAAGATTGAAAATCGACCATTCTTTTTCACCACACACCAAAATAAACTCAAAATGGATCAAAGACCTAAAGATTAGGCCTGAGACAATAAGTCTTTTGGAAGAGAATATAGGCAGTACACTCTTTGACATCAGTTTCAAAAGAATCTTTTCGGACACTGTAACTCCTCAGTTGAGGGAAACAATAGAAAGAATAAACAAATGGGACTTCATCAGACTAAAGAGCTTCTTCAAGGCAAGGGAAAACAGAATTGAAACAAAAAAACAGCTCACTAATTGGGAAAAAATATTTACAAGCCACTTATCCGACAAAGGGTTAATCTCCATAATATACAAAGAACTCACACGGCTTAACAACAAAAAAACAAACAACCCAATCAAAAAATGGGCAGAGGACATGAACAGACATTTCTCAAAAGAAGATATGAATATGGCCAATAGACACATGAAAAGATGTTCATCATCGCTAATCATCAGGGAAATGCAAATCAAAACTACACTAAGATATCACCTTACCCCCGTTAGATTGGCAAAAACATCCAAAACCAAGAACGACAAATGTTGGAGAGGTTGTGGAGAAAGAGGAACCCTCATACACTGTTGGTGGGAATGCAAACTGGTACAGCCACTATGGAAAACAGTATGGAGATTTCTCAAAAAGTTAAAAATAGAAATACCCTATGACCCAGCCATCCCATTACTGGGTATCTATCCTAAGAACCTGATATCAGATATCTCAAGAGTCCGTTGCACCCCTATGTTCATCGCAGCATTATTTACAATAGCCAAGACGTGGAACCAGCCTACATGCCCAGAAACTGATGATTGGATAAAGAAGATGTGGTATATATACACAATGGAATACTACTCAGCCATAAAAAGAGACGAAATTGGCCCATTCACAACAACGTGGATGGACCTCGAGGGCATTATGTTAAGCGAAATAAGTCAGTCAGAGAAAGACGAACTCTATATGACTCCACTCATAGGTGGAAATTAGTATATTGAGAAGGAGATCTGATCGGTGGTTACCAGGGAAAAGGGGGGGTGGGGGGAGGGTACGGAGGGGGAAGTGGTGTACCCACAATATGACTAACAAAAATGTACAACTGAAATCTCAAAAGGTTGTAATCTATCATAACATTAATAAAAAAATAAATAAAAAAAAAAAAAAAAAAAAAAAAAAAAGAGTGTACTGCCTACGTTTTCTTCCAGAAGCCTTATGGTTTCAGGTCTCACCTTTAGGTATTTAATCCATTTTGAGTTTATTTTGGTGAATGGTGAAAAAGAATGGTCAATTTTCATTCCTTTACATGTGGCTTTCCAGTTTTACCAGCACCATTTGTTGAAAAGACTTTCTTTTCTCCATTGTATGCCCTCAGCTCCTTTGTCAAAGATTAGCTGTCCATAGATGTGTGGTTTTATTTCTGGGCTTTCAATTCTGTTCCATTGATCTGTGCACCTGTTTTTGTACCAGTACCATGCTGTTTTGATTACTGTAGCTTTGTAGTGTGTTTTGAAGTCAGGGATTGTGATGCCTCCCGTTTTGTTTTTTTCTCAGGATTGCTTTAGAAATTCGGGGTCTTTTGTTGCCCCATATGAATTTTAGGATTCTTTGTTCTAATTCTGTAAAGAATGTCATTGGGATTCTGATTGGGATGGTGTTGAATCTGTAGATTGCTTTAGGTAGAACGGACATTTTAACTGTGTTTATTCTTCCAATCCATGTACATGGAATGTCTTTCCATCTCCTTATGTCGTCATCCAATTCTCTGAGAAAGGCCTTGTAATTTTCATTATATAGGTCCTTCACTTCCTTAGTTAAATTTACCCCAAGGTATTTTATTCTTTTTGTTGCGATTGTGAATGGTATTGTATTCTTGAGTTCTTTTTCTTTTGGTTCATTACTGGAGTATAGAAATGCTGCTGATTTATGCAAATTGATTTTATACCCTGCAACTTTGCTGTAGTTGTTGATTACTTCTAACAGTTTTCCAATGGATTTTTTGGGGTTTTCTATATATAAGATCATGTCGTCTGCAAACAGCGAGAGTTTCACTTCTTCCCTCTCTATTTGGATTCCCTTTATTCCTTTTTCTTGCCTGATTGCTCTGGCCAGGACCTCCAGTACTATGTTAAATAAGAGTGGTGATAGAGGGCATCCTTGTCTTGTTCCTGTTTTCAGGGGGATGGGGTTCAGTTTTTGCCCATTGAGTATGATGTTGGCTATGGGTTTGTCGTATGTGGCCTTTATTATGTTGAGGTAGTTTCCTTCTATGCCCATTTTGTTCAGAGTTTTTATCATAAATGGCTGTTGGATCTTGTCAAATGCCTTCTCTGCATCTATTGAGATGATCGTGTGGTTTTTATTCCTCAGTTTGTTGATGTGGTGTATCACGTTGATTGATTTGCGGATGTTGAACCATCCCTGTGTCCCTGGTATGAATCCCACCTGATCCTGATGTATGATTCTTTTGATGAATTGCTGAATTCTGGTTGCCAAAATTTTGTTTAGAATTTTTGCATCTATGTTCATCAGTGATATTGGCCTGTAGTTCTCTTTTTTCGTGGTGTCCTTGTCAGGTTTTGGTATCAGCGTGATGTTGGCCTCATAGAATGTGTTAGGAAGTGTTCCATCTTCCCTAATTTTTTGGAATAGCTTGAAAAGGATAGGTATTAAATCCTCTCTGAAAGTTTGGTAGAATTCCCCAGGAAAGCCATCTGGTCCTGGGGTTTTATTCTTTCGGATGTTTTTGATTGCTGTTTCAATCTCTTTCCTTGTGATTGGTCTGTTCAAATTGTCTGCCTCTTCTTGAGTGAGCTTTGGGAGAGTGTAGGAGTCCAAGAATTCATCCATTTCCTCTAGGTTATCCATTCTGTTGGCATATAGTTTTTTGTAGTATTCTCTTATAATCTGTTGTATTTCTGCAGAGTCTGTTGTTATTTCTCCTCGCTCATTTCTGATTTTGTTTATTTGAGCTTTCTCCCTTTTTTTCTTTGTAAGTCTGGCTAGTCGTTTGTCAATTTTATTTATCTTCTCAAAAAACCAGCTCTTTGTCTCGTTGATCCTTTCTACTGCCTTTTTCATTTCAATGGTATTTATTTCTGCTCTGATTTTTATTATTTCTCTCCTTCTGCTGACTGTGGGCTTCATTTGTTCTTTTTTCTCTAGTTCAGTTAGGTGTGCTTTAAGGTTGCTAATTTGGGATTTTTCTTCTTTGTTAAGATGTGCCTGTATTGCGATGAATTTTCCTCTTAATACAGTTTTTGCTGTATCCCATATGAGTTGGTATGGCATGCTATCATTTTCATTTGTTTCCAGGTATTTTTTTATTTCTTCTTTAATTTCTTCAATGATCCATTGCTTGTTCAGTAGTGTGTTGTTTAGTCTCCACATCTTTGTGCCTTTCTCAGCTTTTTTCTTGTAATTAATTTCTAGCCTTATAGCACTATGATCTGAGAAGATGCTTGTTATTATTTCAATTTTTTTAAATTTGTAGAGGCTTGCCTTGTTTCCCAACATATGGTCTATCCTAGAGAATGTTCCATGTTCACTTGAGAAGAATGTGTATTCAGCTCTTTCAGGGTGGAGTGATCTATATATGTCTATTAAGTCCAATTGTTTTAGTTTTTCATTTAGCTCCACTATTTCTTTGTTGATTTTCTGTCTGGATGATCTGTCCATTGATGTGAGTGGGGTGTTGAGGTCCCCTACTATTATTGTGTTGTTTTTAACATCTTCCTTTAGGTCTGTTAATAGTTGCTTTATGAATCTTGGTGCTCCTGTGTTGGGTGCATAGATATTTATAAGCGTTATTTCTTCTTGATGAAGTGTCCCTTTGATCATTATATATTGTCCCTCTGTGTCTCTCTTGACCTGTCTTATTTTGAAATCCACTTGGTCTGATATGAGAATTGCAACACCTGCCTTTTTTTCCTTGCTATTTGCTTGAAGTATTGTCCTCCACCCCTTCAACCTGAGTCTGTGTTTGTCCTTGGGGCTGAGGTGTGTTTCCTGGAGACAACAAATTGTTGGATTGTGTTCTTTAATCCATTTTGCCACTCTGTGTCTTTTTATTGGAGAGTTCAATCCGTTCACATTGAGAGTGATTATTGATGCATGTGGACTTAATGCTGTCAATCTGTCGCTCATTATCTTGTTTTCCTGTGTTTCTTTTCCTGTGTGCTTTAGACTACCCATTTAATACTGCAATTTCTTATGCTGGGTTTCTTAGATTTTTCCTTATCTATGATTTGTGACTCTGTTCTGTACTTTATTTTAGTATCTACCTTGAAGTTTGTATTTAGAATCTCGTGTATAATATAGTCTACTCTCTGCTGGTCTCTTACCTACTTGACCAATACTGATTTAGACCCTTTGCTCTTCCCCTCCTAAATAATTATTTTCATTTTTTATTCCAACTCATCTTATTAATTGGTAGTTAGAGTGCTAAGATCGTCCTTGTTTTGGTAGTTTCCTTACCTTTACCCTAATGCTATAATTGAATATTTGCTATCCTGTTCTGGTTCTATCCATCAGTCTCCCTAGTCTGTGGATTGTGTCCCCTTTCTCCCTTTTTTCTTTTTTCAAGTATGAGAGCCTTCTTGAGGATTTCTTGTAATGGAGGGCTTTTAGTTACAAATTCCCTTAACTTTTGTTTGTCTGGAAAAGATTTAATTTCTCCCTCATATCTGAAGGAAATTCTTGCTGGATAGAGTATTCTTGGCTGAAGGTTTTTATCCTTTAAAGCTTTGAATATATCACTCCATTCTCTCCTAGCTTGTAGAGTTTCTGTAGAGAAATCTGCTGACAGTCTGATAGGGGCTCCTTTATAGGTTATTTTTTTTTCCTACTTCCCTGAGTATTCTCTCCTTATCATTCCTATTTGCCAACTTTACTACTATGTGCCTTGCAGTAGGTCTTTTTACATTGACAAATCTAGGAGATCTAAAACCCTCCTCTACACACATTTCTCCATTGATCCCTAGATTTGGGAAGTTCTCTTCAATAATTTCGTTAAGCACACTTTCTGCTCCATTTTCCTTTTCCATATTCTCGGGAATTCCTATGATCCTCATGTTCTTACTCCTCATTGAATCCATTATCTCTCGGAGATTTTCCTCATTTTTTTTTAATTCTTAGTTCTCTTTCTTCCTCTGTCTGGAGCCATTCAGCCTGTCTGTCCTCGATTATTCTAATTTTCTCCTCTATGTTGTCTACACGGGCATTCAGGGAATCTGTATTCTGTTTTATCTGGTCCATTGTGTTTTTCATCTCAAGTAATTCTGTTTGATTCTTCTTTATGATTTCAATCTCTTTTGTGAAGTAACTCCAGAACTCGGCTTGTTTCTCTTTCTCTCTACCTCATTGAGTTTTTTTATTATAGCTGCTCTGAATTCATTATCACTTAGTTTACCTAATTCCAAGTCCTCAGGACTTAATTCTGTGTTTTTATTGTTTTCCTTCTGGTCTGGGGCTTTTATAAATTGCTGGATGGTAGAGGAGCAGTTTTTTCTCATGGTGGTAGAATTCAGTTGCAGTTACAGCCTGTCGCCACTAGATGGGGGTCGAGAGCGGCGTGTTAGCTCTCCGCCTTGGGGCAAGATGGCTGCGCCCACTGGCTTTGTTAGGGGGAGGGGCTGTTACTCACACGCGCCGGTCTGGGTTCAGATCAGTTCTGTTCTCTGGTCTCCCAAGGCCCTTGATTTATAGGGTCCCCGCGGACAGAAGCTTTCCCCCATCAGCGGGTCTCCACTGAACCAGCGGCAGGAGTCCTGGATGATCCCCCGGTCGTGCGGCCCCTCCCCCGCTCCCTCCCGACCTGCGCCGCAGTGATCGCAGACTCTAGGGGAGGGAGCGTTGTTCTCTCCTACCGTTCCAGCGCCTCCGAAGGTGTAAGCAAGGTTATGATCTCAGCCTTCTTGGTATTGTAGGTCTCTAACGAGCTGGCATTATGTTTATTCTCTGAAATTCACTTCTTCCAATCTTTTGTTGTATTTTGGAGGGGAGAGAATCCCGGGTCAGCTCACCCCGCCATTTTGCTCCGCCCCCTTCTCCTGGCATAAATCTGTTTACACTACTGTCTCATACACACCATATATGTGTAATTAAATGTTTCCACTGCACAGGTGTTGATAAGACATATTCATGTGAGGTCCGGAGTGTAATTATATACTGATGTTTGATAAGAACTTTAGGAGTCAGTGATAATGTATAGTGTAATTATCTCATAACTTTTATATGGTTAAAGACAAAGCATTATAAAAGTTGAAACCTTTCTGAATTTTCAACAGCATTTTTGCACTAATTGCTAAAAAATTATGCCTAAACTATAATGTAACAAAATTAGAAACAGTTTAGGAAAAAGTCCAGTCTTGCTATCCAGCAGAACTATTTACATTTTTTCTGTAAGACCCTTGTGATCGTTAATTTTATGTGTCAACTTGGCTGGGCCATGGTTCTGAGAGCTTTGGTCAAACATTATTCTGGATGTTTGTGTGACGGTATATTTTGTGGGTGAAATTAACATTTAAGTCAGTGGACTTTGAGTAAAGCAAATTGCCCTCCACAATATGGGTGAGACTCAGTTGAAGGCCTTGACAGAACAAAGACTGACCACCCCTGAGCAAGAATGAATTCTGCCAGCAGAGGGTTTTGAACGTGCCTGGCATCTGCTTTTCTTGGGTCTCCAGTCTGCTGGCCCATCCTGCAGATTTTGAACTTGCCGGCCTCCATAATCATACAAGCCAATTCCTAAATATAAATCTCTCTTTACATATGTATATATACACATATCCTATTGGTTCTTCTTTTCTGGAGAACCCTGACTAATATAACCTTCTAATACTTCATCAGATTTACATGTTTTATTATGTGTTAGAAACACTATTTTGCATTTTCCTTTTTCTCTTATGTTATATCTATGTGTAGAGTTACATGGACAAGGAAAAGATGTAATATCAATAGATAACCTTAATCTATGCACAAACATTTTTCTCCACTGTCGTTTTCTCTTTATCCTACTGATATATGCATTTTCTCATCTTCTTTTCTCTCAGCCTGACCTCCCCCTAAACCTCCCCTTGTATCTCCCCCTGCTCTTGACTGCCAGGCGTTCTAAAGTGTGATCTCTATTCATTGCCTCCACTTCCCCAAGTCACATTCGCTGCTCAGCCAAATTTCAATATCTTCCACCTTCACACCACGCTGAAACTATCTAAGGTTATCAATGACCTAATTTTAAAAATCCAGTTTTGTAATTTTTTTTCTCATAACAGTGGTGCTTGTATAACAGAGAAACAATAGAATGTATAGAAAACACACACACACAAAATTAAAAATAAACCTCCTAAATCCTGCACTCAGAGGTCATCACTGTCAATGTTTTAGCTTATACTATAGCATTATATGCAGACTTTATATTCACATGTAACTTTGTTTATATTCACATGTATATGCTTTTCTATCCACATCTATATTTGTTTATATTCGGAAGAACTTTCAAACATTTTTATAAGCAGTCAGAAAATCAGGATGATAGTGTGCATATTCTTTTAAAATTTGCTTTTTTGAACTTGTCAGCGTATCAAGAATATTTCCCATGTCATTAAGAATTTTTCCACAACATGACTTTTATTAGACATCATATAAATATACCATGACTTATTTAACCAATTTCTCATCATGTGACATTTTGTTTGTTTCCTTTTGGGAAATGAATCATGCCACCATAAATATTGTTGTATATAAATCACTCTGAACATCTCTGATTATTTACTTAGATATGTTCTTAGAGGTGGAATTTCTCAGTCAAGGGACCTCTTTGTTTTTCGGTTCTGCTTCTATTTTTATAACTATCGTTTTTTCTTTAGTTTTCCATCATCTCCATTTAGCTTCCCTAGACAAAGCTAGAGGTTTTTTTTTATCATTCCCCCTTCTGTTACACTGTGTACAACCTCTCTATTACTGCCTTGATTACGTGCTATGTAGTACAAATATTTGGTTAGGTGGCTCTCTCCTGTTTCTCCAGGCAAGGAATTTAGCTATACCCACAGTCCAACACGGTGTCTGCCTCTGATTAATGTCCCTTGAACACTGATTAAGGTTGAATGAAAAAATGCCTCAGGAAGTATAACGTGGAGTACAACGCAAAGATCTGAATATCTGTGGACCAGTCAAGCCTTGTTCTGAATCAGAATTTAGAACTTTTAGATTCATATTGTCTGGACGCATGCCCAGCAGGGTGAGCAGTGTGGGCTAGGTTGCAGAGAGACCGAAGAAAAGACCTGAGTAGGCCAACGAGACATATGGGTTTATTGGGAGTTCCTTACAGGGAGGTCCAGTGGCAGCTGGCTGGACAGCAACATGCCCCCACTGCCACAGCGGGGGAGGGGGTTTCTTATATAGTCAGGGGACACAAAAGCTATATGCTTGCCAAGAGGCTGTCCCTGGTATGACCAGCGTTCCCAGGAACAGTAGTTCACGTGGAGGGGCTCTGTGTCCCTTTAAGACGTGATGTGCTTCAAGTGAATTACAGTAAGATCTGGGCTGGCCAGGCCCTGGATTGTTACAAAGCCCAGCAGCTGGGTGTCCCGCCGAAAGGGAGCCAGAAGGACACGTGGTTGCAATGGGCTTGGAGGCTTTTGCTGAGCACGCAAGGCCCAGGCCCTACACATATATTCAAATTTGGTTTACAAATGAGGAAAGTACAGCGGGGAGGTTAAGCAATTTGTTCAAGGTTATATAATAAATAGGGACTGTAATTCATGTTTTCCAAGTTCCTTACCCCCAGACCTTTCTCCCACACTGTATTTCTTTAAGCAATGACGTTTGATATCCAGAATTCAGCAGATTAGCCATATGGTAAACTATACATTTTGCTTTGATAATTTAATTTAATTACACTCGTGAAAAGTGGTACATACAGATAGCTGTGTACAAAGCAAACCGAAGTTTGTTTTTTTCAGCAAACCAGCTAAAAGGCTGTTGTGTGAAAGCCCACAAGGTCATAAAGAGCTGAACTGAACTGGCATATGGAGAAAAAATATTGATGGCACATATCACAAAACAGAAGAAATATGCATTAATGAATAAGAGGGATAAGGAGCCATTTGTTAGGCCATGAATTGACTAGATTTTTTCAAAAATTTCGATGTCCTTTGAGAAATACACACCAAATGTTAATTTGGCAGTGGTTTTTATATCCAATACTCATATAAAGATGAGAAACTAAAGACAAGTTCTCTTGCAACTTTTCAACGTTTGAATCAATTGAACTTTGACGTTATAGGAAGGCCTTGCCTTCTGTGGGCAATTGTTTGGTTGTTTAACTGAAATCTTTTACTTTTTGTGAAACGTCTTTTTTAAGTCTTTCTCTCATAATTTTCTAAGAAAATTTTCATAATTGAAATAGCTTATTTTCTCATCTCTTCATCTAAAAATTATCTTTTTTTCTGCAAGAGCCAGGATATTTTATAGCTCGCTAAAGTTAAAAGCTCAGCTTGTTTTAAAATTGTTACAAAAAATTTTTTTGCACATTTTATTCTAATTCTACCTGACAAATTTTACCAGTTCTTTTTGAAAATCACTTCTTTTTTGAGAGGAAATAATCTGTCATATTCACTATGTATTGAAAATGTCTCAATACTGTGAACAATTTTTTTAACATAAAGGATAGATTTTTGGTTTTGCTCTGCCACAGCAAAATGTAATTGCCATTTATCATGAAATTTGCAATATTTTCTTCAGGTAGCTTTTATTCTCTACTATTCTAGTTGTTTAAGCTTCTGCATTGCTATTCTGTCCTGTATCAATATAATGCCTTCATTTTAAATGTAAAAATTTGTTCATACTTATTGTTTAACAGGAAAATAATTTCATTATATCATTATTTAAAATAATAAATATTTTAATTTGTTATATAAGATTTAAATAGCTATCAATGTAACTCCTGCTCTCTGCATAAAATATTCAAATAAAGATAAGATGCATAAAAAAATTACTAGGATCTTGGCAATCTCTTGACAATGACTAAATTGGCAATATGTTTATGTTTCGTATTAGAATCAATGCACACACTTAATATAAGAACTGCAATACAACGATCATATTTTATGTCAGAGATTAGCAAACTTTTTCTGTCAGGATCCAAGTGATAAATATTTCAGGCTATGATGGATAAGAGTCAAAGTCAAGGATATTATTTATGTAAAAAGATTATGTAAATATTTATGTAAAAAGAGAGAAAACAAATTTCTTCAATTTTTTATTAATGAAATTCAAAAGATAATAAAATAATACTAATTGAGTAAAATATTTGGATCGTACAGGTCTACTAAGGAGAAAAACGAGATTTGGGTGCAAGGGAGATAATCTTTTGCTTATATAGGGTATAAAATTGATAATGTCATGAAAATTGATTGCAAATGTTCATTTGTTAACTAATCTGTTACAAGATTTTATTTCAATTGTGAAAATTTACTTTTCCCATAGATACTGCCAAATATTGATATGAATTCACAAGCACAGGATTTTAGTTGAGCATTTTCATCATTTGGACGGCATTTTTTGCCTTTTAGCACATCACTACATTGCAGACTAATCACTTCCAATTAAGTATAGGTGAATGCTCCTTAACTGCACAGTTAGATGGAATTTGAAATATGGAAATGTCCTTTGCACTTGCATCAAGATCAGGAAACAAACGCTGTTGAGATCGGTGGTTTGAGCTCTGAAAATATATCTGTTGCAAATTTGGGCCGGAATAGCAATCTCACTTCTTGTGTTTACCTTTGACAACACGTAAAGTTTATAAAGCAGCTTGACATTGTGATTCAAACGTGAGTTGTCAGAATCACTTTACCACAGTATGTTTCACATGTAAGTGTTGTTTTGACTTGTAATTTTTGGTTGATTTCATTAGAAACATTTTCAAGCAGCAAAAGCTCATTTCCGAAGGATGGAGTTTGAACCTTATCCTCTTGGTGGAGTGGCTGGTGAGGAATCTCCTTCCTTACACCACTTCCCTACTCTTCCCTCTATCACTTGTTGCTTTCTTCTTCTAATGGAATTATTACTCTCCATTTTTATTTCTGTTTTTCTTTCAAAAATGCATTTTACTGAAATATATTTGACACATAATATTGTCAAATATAAATTTGAGTATAGCTTATTAATTTGATACATTTATGTATTGTAATTGACTGCCATTTTAGTGATAATTAGCACTTCTATCACATTTCATAATTATCCCTTCTTTTTAGTGGTTGGGATAATTAAGTTCTAGTCTCTTAGCAGGTTTGATGATTATAATACCAGATTGTTGTCTATCTTCACTGTACTGTGCGTAGAATCTCTAGGGCTTATTTACTACTCATTGCAAGTCTGTACTCTCCATTTTTCAAATGAACCATCTTTTATAAATATTTCAATTGCTTTCTCAATTTCTTGAATTCTCAAGGAATTTGTTTTGTTCTTTATATATTTTTTTAAACTTCTAATCAGGAGTTTTGGTTTCTGCTCAAAACAGCCTGTAGCTTTGACCAAGTCAGAGATGTCCACCCTTTTGCTAATTTATTTAAATATAAACTAATGAAAGTTGTTAAGTAATTGCCTGACCAGTAAGTTTCACATCAAATTCTTACCCTTTTCTCAGGGGAAGGATCCAAGATGGAAATGAAACACATTGCTAAAGCTTACGTTGGTCACTTGGCAATGGATGGTGACAGCTGTCACCATCTCATCAGTGAACTCTCCAGTTCTACTGTATTGTTTTCACTCTCATCTAGCGGAACCCAGATGGTTACATTTTTATGATCAAGATGCATTATTCTTCCCATTTCCCATTCTTATTGAACATGAAATCTTGCATAAATACCATTTTAGGGCCAAAATGAATGTGTATAATCAGAGCCCAAGCGGTTACTGCAGTTAAGGGAACACATTGCTCTTTAAGAAATGCTTTGTTGATTATGAATATGAGGATAAGGGCGATATTGTTAACCTTGCCATGATCTTTATAATTATTGACTTCCTTATCAATATCATAATCTATCCAAATAATTCAAATGAAAACATTTGGGAGCCCAAATCATCCATCTCGCTTTGCCTCTTTATATCCTGGCGTGGCTTAGGCTTCCTCTTTCTGTGAATAATCCAGTTGAAATTTGTAGAAAGGTTAAATCTGATTCTCCTACATAATTTAACAACAGATATTAAGTCTGATTAGTCTTTTGAACATAACCTACTTTCAACCTGAGAAGCTGAATTCTCAAGTACAAAGAAAACAAAATTCACATATCAAAGCTGAAATAACATAGTAAAAACCATTAGCTGTATTTTAAGGTCTAATTGGATACACTTAAAAACATTGATCACATGACAGGAAATTTAATTAGCTGAATCAACAAAAATTTGCAGTAAACATCACAAGCCTTAAAAATTCTAGTTTTGGGAATCTACTGTAGGGAAAGAATCCAAAATACGTGTAAAAATAAACTTTCCACACAAGTATAATTTTTCTGAAGCAACATTTTAAAAATAAAAAAAGACAATCTAAATATTACATTAAGGAAAGTTGTTAAATTATTGCAATTCATAGAATAGACTACATTGCAATAGTTTAAATGATAGTTATGAAAAATTTTATCATTATTATAACCAGATAATTATAATTTCACGTTTAAAAGGCCATATGGAAAATTAGGTACACTATGATCTCAACAGAGATAAATATGCAGAGGAAAAAATAAAAATCTACCAAATGTTAAAGTTTATTTTTTCTAAGTAGTAACATTAAGATAAGGATGTTAGATGTTATCTGCCACTTTAAAGAGGAAGTAGGTGATTCTCAACCAAGTGAATAGTTAAGTGGGGAAATTTTTGACTAATTAATTTGAAGAGTTTTAATAATTTCTGCAATTCAATCCTTAAAAACATATATCATATGATTTCCTATAAAGAAATAACATGATTATTTTAGGGAACACACATATTGCTTGATAGAATTAACAGTTTGATTCAAGCAGAACCATCCTGTGGCATTTTGCTCATCCATATTGGTAGCTATCTTTGAAGCAGGTCTCTTATTTAACTGTTCTTAATTAATATGGTGATATAAAAATAGCATGAAATATGAACCAAATGAGCAAACCAATTGCTTTGAACCCAATTCTATTAAAAATGTCTGCTGGCAAATTTCCCATTATTATCAAACAGGAAGTTTTTATTTTTTGGTTGTGTTTTTTGTGTGTGTGAGGGAGATTTGCCCTGAACTAACATCTGTGCCAGTCTTCCTCTACTATGTATGTGGGATGCCTCCACAGCATGGCTGATGAGTGGAGTAGATTCACACCCAGGATCCAAACCTGTGAACCCCAGGCCACCAAAGTGGAACACATGGAACTTGAACCACTTGGCCGCAGGGCCGGACCCTTTAATTGTATTTTTATTGAAAAATCACTTAACATGGTACTTACAATGTGCAAGATGCTGTTCTAAATACTTTACAAATACTAACTTATTTAATCTTCATTACAACTGTCAATGCAAATCATCCATAGCCAATCTATAAATGAAAATTGGGGTGAGTTTATTCTGAGCCAAAATGTGAGGACTAGCTAGCCTGGGGCCTTCCTTCCCTAAGAAAGGAAGGGCACTAAAGACATGGGATGTACAGAGTAGTTATAGGCCCTCAGAGAGCATGTATCACATATGATTGAAATGTCCCCTTTACAGTAGTCAGGAGACTGCTCTGTCAGCACAGTGATTGATGGACACAGCAGGTAGCAGATCTGCTGTCTCAGTAGACATGGCAGGGTGGCAGGTCTGTTGTCTTGAACTGGGTGGTCACAGGTGAGTGCAGCATCAGTTCCTAGTCTAGGGAGAGATGCTTATCCTTAAGGAAATGCCAGTGTGGAGGGAAGTTGCATCTTTATCTTAAGGCCCTTTGTTCTTGTCTTTGGGGCATAGGAAATGCTTAAAGCAGATATACAATGTATGCTCAATGGTCACGTCAGGCCCTTTTGGAAAAACAAGGTCAGACCAAATTAGGTTTACACCAAATGGCTCCCTCATATACTCCAGTATATCCTATTGCTTGCCATTTCTATTTGTCACAGCCTTATGAGGTGAGTAATATTATTAACTTATTTTATGTCTATGACATTGAGACATCGAGATTCAGTAATTTAGCCATGGTCACCTGGCTAATAAATGTACTATAGACAAGATTTGAACTAGGCAGTCTGGTTTCAAGATTAAAACCCATTATCTTGTATATGGAATATGTAACTGCCTGTTTCTAACCAGTTCACACATTTATTGATGAGTTCTCAAATTCAACCAGATTTTACTAATTATAGCCTTGTATTGTGTTAAATGACAGAGAGGCAAATCTGTGTACAGACCAAATTTTTACAACAAATCTGGTATTGTTCAGAAGTTATCAAGGATTTTTTAAAAGTCTCATCAAAGAATTCTCCAAATTTTTTTTTGTTAAATGATTTGAAGATTTATTAGTCTACTTTTAAATAGCAAGATAATGTGTATGAATCTCAAGATTTTCAAAACTGCATTTAGGAAAGAATTTGTTGTGTTTTTTTATTACACATCAAAGAACGTGTCAGTTCACATTGAAGAATCAATCAACACAATGATTTAATAGTCATAATGACTGACTTTCCAAGAAACTGAAAACAACTTAAAATTTAAACATTGAAATAAAAAATAAAATTTAATTTGAAAAATACATAGTCTTCAAATTTTTGAGCTACATGGACACTTACAGTTCCTTCAGTTCAACAGACATGCTAAGAAAGTGATATTTTCTACCCTATCTCCAAGAAATAGTCACTAGCTTCTATTTGAATATTTCCAGGGAAGGAAAATTTGCAATGTTTTGAGGCATCATATGTCGTTATGGGCTAGATCTCTTTGTTATAAAAAAAAGTTTTTCTTTGTGGTGACCTAAATTTTCACATCTGTACATTGAAAACATTTCTTCTCATTCTATTAATTCTGCCACACTGATTTCGCATAGTTTTATTGAAAGAAATACCTTAAATTTATTTGGATAGAACTTTCAGTTCAACCCTTAGTCTTTTCCTCTGCAAACTAATTGTCCTAACCATCTTGTACTATTCAACTCTTTGACACAGTTTCTGGAGTATCAAATTTGGTGTCTTAACTATGTAGTGACCACAGTCATTTGTTAGCTGTGCTCCTGTGTATAAGCATGAAGTCTGCATTTTTAACTGTGATTTGTTCCTGTCATCTTTTATATGCTCAGGTCCAGTTCTTTCAAAATCCAAATTAGTTATTCAGTCTAGGACCAGAGTCTCTTGGGATCCCCTGAGAAGTCAGTGGGTAGGTCTCCCGAAGGTTACTTTGACAAAGGTTCTTGTATTCAAACATAGTGAGAGATTGACCCCTGTGACATGGTGAATCTGGGATCCACAGAGACTCTGGAAATGGTGGTGATTAACAAATGAAGCAACTGTTCTCAGGAGGAGCTCAATGGGACTGTGATTCTGGTTGGAGGGCATTTGGTACCAAAGGGGAGGAAAATCTTAGCTAGAGATGAGAACAAAATTTTGTTCTTGAAATTCATCTTAAGTGAAAACAGGGTACTCAAACATTTTGAGTTTCTGCAAAAGCCACATGAATTTTAGAGTATTCATAGAAATAAATTTCTTCAAATTGCATTTAAAATCAGTTCTTGTATGCTTTATTTCATTAATATAGATATCTATAATTTTCTCTAAAATATTAGTCAACTCTTGTATTTAAGAGTTTGTGCTAGTAATAGAGGCTATAAAGCTGAATGAAGCATTTTTTTCTCTAGATTCCAGTCAATGGCAGAAAGTTGATGAGTAAAATATAAAGAATATATAAAGTATAAGAACTGTTATAATGATATATAGCAGAAAGATTTGGCAACAACTGTGTCTGATAATGTCAGTTATTGACTTTTTCAGAGAAGCTTAAAAATATATGCTTGCCTTTGAAAACAGGTTAAACTTTTAAGGACTAAATGAGTAATAGCTATGCATTTTGGAAAATCGTAAACAAAATTAAAAATGCAGAAATTTCCTAAATAATTATTTGGCCATGAACTGGTTATTTCACAGCAAAGTCTTTATAAATGTATAAGTAAGGGAGAAAAGGATTAGGGAGGAGTAGAATTTTCTTCAAAATATATGGCAGTTGAAGAACCTATTAAGGAAAACATTAACCAATAACATTATTTTAAGAGAATGTTCTGAATTGAACCATATTATTAACAGATGAGCTGGGAATATTTAATTGTGCCTAGTAAGTAAATTGAAATGAAATACAAGAATAATACTTGAAATGGCAGAGGAAAAATAATTATTAACTAACATTGACAAACAGCATAAACACATAATCCAGGTCAAAATAACCATTTAGGGAGTATCCATGGAGACAATGCAGTTTTGCTTTCAGGTGTGCAACCATTTCTTCTCTGGGTCCTGGGGAAACAGGCATTCAACCGTGGGAGATTGAAGGAAAATATGTGACTGTGACCATTGTAGGGTAGGAAGACATTTCCTCTACCCTTTCTGGGTTCATCTGGCCGGAGAATGAATTAAATTCACATGAGACAGAATAGCAGGAGAAAATTAAACAAAGCTTTATAACCATGTATACATGGGAGAGGCTCAGACAAGCTGAGCAACTCGCCAAAATGGCTGAAGCCCCCCCCCCACCTTAAATATCATATCCAGCTAAAGACAAAGGAGGATGTTGGGGGTGGGGGGAATCAGTTACAGGAGGTTATCAGGCAAGCACAATAAACAAATGCAGATTTAAGTCCTTGCCTTCCCCATTGATTAAGACTGTCTAGATATAAGGTCATCCTTCCTTCCTGGTGCAGAGAGGGAGACATCTTTACAGATGGAGATTTCCTTTGCAATGTAAATGTCTCTTACAAAGGGTAAGTAAATTCTACTTTTCAGTTGCTTTCCTGTCTGCAAAGTAACCAGCCGCAAATAATCATGCCAAAGAGACATATCTTGGGGTGACCAATTCCAGGCCCCCACACCGTTAAAGGGAGAATAAGGCTTCTGATGTTTTGTACAAGTCAGCAGAAAAAGGTACTGGAAGCCCTTTGGAACTTAGTTCTGAGAACACCATTTTTTTTTTCCCAGGGAGCCACCAGAGAAGGAAGTCCCTTTGGTCAGTATGCCTTTGTGTATGTGTGTGTAAATATTTTCAATTTATTCCTGTCTCCAAAGTAACTGAGGTTTGCCACAATGTTATTTAGGTGGTATAATTTGAATTTTATATTGTGTGAAAATGCAAGTATTTTATGTAGCCTTATATTTTCAGAGTGCTAGTTTGGCCTTCACTCAGCTATGCTTAAGTTATACAAGAACATATGTGTCCAAAATGTTAAATTTTTATGTTTTTTAAAGTTTAGAATTGAAATTTTTTTTTTAAAGATTTTATTTTTTCCTTTTTCTCCCCAAAGCCCCCCAGTACATAGTTGTATATTCTTTGTTGTGTGTCCTTCTAGTTGTGGCATGTGGGACGCTGCCTCAGCGTGGCTTAATGAGCAGTGCCATGTCCGCGCCAACGAAACACTGGGCCGCCTGCAGCGGAGCGCGCGAACTTAACCACTCGGCCACGGAGCCAGCCCCTGAAGTTTAGAATTGAATAGGAATATGTTGTAGGAAACTTTTGTTGAACGGGGTTAAGACGTAAAAATGGTAAAATGCTCTCACTTTTTTAGGGAAATCAAATAAGAATGGGATGGGTTAGGTTTAATGTCACCCCAGTTTCTCATGGGATGTGTCAGATTGTGATAGAGTGAACTCTTGATCGTGCAGTTATACTGAGTTCATGTACATCTTACAGTCTGACATTCCATGTCTCTTTTTCCCATGCCCAGTTCTTTCAAAATGGAAATCAGCCACCCAGTTCAGCACCCACAGTCCCTTGGGATCCCCCTAAGAAAGCAGTGGATGGGTCTCCAGAAACTGGTTTTGTCAAGGATTCCTGTATTCAGCCACTATGAGAGATTGCCTCCTGGTGCCTCTGGGATCCATAGAAACTAGGGATGTTGATGACTAGCAGTTGAAGGGACTGCTGTCATGAGGAGCTCAATGGAGCCACGATTCTGCTTGGAGAAGAACCTGGTACCAAATGGAAGCAAAATACCAGGTTTGGATTCTAACTTTATTCTTAAAATAGATCTTAAATAGAAAGTTATTTATGTTTTTCCTATGAAATAACATGTGTTTTCGAGTGCTTCCCATAATTAGAATTTACTCAAATATTTTTTTACATTTGAATCCTGTTTTGTTACTTTTCCTTCCATTCAAACAGATATTAGTAATTTCCTCAAAGATATGATTTAGCACTTGGATGTGACTAACACTGACTAGGAAGCTTTTTTCCTTGAGGTTTTAAGATTCAAGTATAGAAAATAATATACCAAAAAAAAAAAAAAGAATATACAATATGTGAGAACTACAATGGCAGTAAGTTGAAAGTATACTAGAAAGAAAGATTAGGTAACTACTTTCTCTGAAACTGGCAGTACAGGGAGGCAGAAAAATATATGGTTGGAAGAAATTTAAAATTTTAGAAGTTAGATGAGTAGTAGGTATACAATTTGGAAGATCATAAATAAGACAGAAAGTACTGAAAGCATCGTATTGTTTGTGATTATGAGTGTAGCCTTGCACAGCAGAGGATTTACAGTATTGGAAGTGAGAATAAAGAGTGTGACCAATGAGTACACCTGTCTTGGGAAAATATGTGACAGACCAACGGTCTTTGTGAGAGACCAATCAATAATTACGTTTGAAGATAGCCTTTTGAATTGATTCATATTATTGATAGCAAGTCTGAATATTTTCTTTATTGCCCGTGAGTAAATAGAATTGGAATAAAGTAAGAAAGATATTTATAGAAACAAGAGAAGAAGACAACCATTATTTCACATGTAAAATCATGAAGCCTAAATCAGAATGACACTTAGGCATTATGCATGAAGATAATATGGTTTTCCTTTCAAGCATGACTGTTTTTTCCTGGGTCCTGGGAAAACAAAGACTTTCTACTCCAGGACCATGAGTGAGCAAAACATAACTGTGACCACTAAAGGGAAAGGAAAGCTTTTGATTTCTTGTGAAGTGTAAGTCATTGAGCGGAAGAAGGTGCTGGAAGCTTTTTGGTTCCCATATCTAAAGAGGCCAGTTTCCCCCAGGAAGCCAACAGGGGAGAAAGTTCTTTGGTCTGTATGCTTTCTTCCTCTGAAACATTTTCATCTTCAATATTTTCCCAAACATTTGAGATTCAACACAGTATTAGTTAGGTAATATCATTTGAATTTTATTTTTGTTAGAAATTTGCTTATTTTTTATCTACTGGCATACCTTTATGACCTCTACATTCTTCCTCTTTTACCTCTTCTTTCTTGAACTTCACATCTTGTTAGAATTCTCTTTAACCTACAAAACATTAGGTTTGGCCTGACCTTAAAAAATCAAGAGACTTTGTTTCATATACATTGCTGAAGGTTACGACAGGATGAACTGCAGTTAGGTGCTTTAATTTGTCTCCTGGGTTGGTTCTCTACTGAAGAAAAGGAGGTATAAAGATAAAGGGCTTCCGTATTCAGGGAGCCCTGTGAGAATCTGTTGGATCCAGTTAACTGTTTCGCCTGTCATTCATGGTTATGTATTACAGTGTATTGGCATTAATGCTGAGTTGCCTAAGAGTAATGAATCCATGATATCGACTAGATGGCATCCTTCTCACATTGTTTGTCTCCTTTTCTCAGATCCGGTTCTATCAAAATGGAAGCTAGCCACCCAGTCCAGCACTACAAGACCTTTGGGCCTGAGAAGGCAGTGGATGGGTCTCTAGAAACTGACTTTGACAAGGGCTCCTATATTCAAACATGACTGGAGGCTGACCCCTGGTGGATGGTAGACCTGGGATCTCTGTACGCTGGAAATGGTGGTGATTATCAACCTAAGGGAGTGCTGTCAGGAGGAGCTTAACAGAACCATGACAAATGGGAGACTCACCTAGTAATCGTGAGAAGTTAAATTTTAAGGATAAAAGGAAAATTACTTTTGAAAGATGATCAAATCCATGTGTTTTTTGTTGTTGATCTAAGGAAAATTTTTTAATTAAACCCATTTTTTTAAAAGTCAGCAATAGTAGGAACTTTTATTCATATGCTTAAATAATACTTTCTTCTTTAATATTATATTCACCATTTGAGTCAAAGCATTATCCAAAACATTATTTTACCTATCATAAATGTAATATATGATCACGTTAAAAACTAATTTATACAAAAAGGTATACAATAGAATAAGTAGCCATCCCACACCAGATCTCCTGGTATTCATCACAAACTCAATGACTTTTAACAGTTTCTTGTTTCTTAACCCAGCTTTACTGAGATAGAATTTACTTATCGTGTAAGTTTAACGTGTACAATGTGATGATTTGATACACG
The DNA here is from genome assembly GCF_041296235.1 of Equus asinus. Lineage (NCBI taxonomy): Eukaryota > Metazoa > Chordata > Mammalia > Perissodactyla > Equidae > Equus > Equus asinus. The sequence continues at coordinate 26,434,333 of NC_091811.1, read as the reverse complement.
TATATATTGCAAAGTGATTGCCACAATAAGGTCAATTAACACATTCATCACCTCACCTAATTACCTTTTGTGTGTTTGTGTGATGAGAGCATTTAAAATCTATTGTCTTAGCAACTTTCAAGTCTGTAATACAGTGCTGAGTACTATAGTTACCAAGCCATGCGGTAGAGCCTCAGGACTGATTTAGCCTATAACTGGAAGATCGTACCCTTTGACCAACATCTCCCCATTTCCCTCACCACAGCCCCTGGCAACCTCCATTTCTATGAGCTCGACTTTTTTAAATTCCACATATAAGTGCAATCAAATGATATTTGTCTTTCTCTGTCTGACTTATTTTACTCAGCATAATGCCCTCAATGTCCATCCATGTTGTCGCAAATGGCAGGATTTTCTTCATTTTACCGCTGAACAATATTCCATTTTGTGTATATTTACCATTGTATGTATTTGCTTTATCCATTCATCCATCAGCAAACACTTAGGTCATTTTTATATCTCGGGTATTGTGAATAATGCTACAATGAACATAGGGCTGCAGATATTTCGTCGAGATAGTGATTTCGTTTCCTTTGGATATATACCCAGAAGTGGAATTGCTGGATGATATGTGTTCAGAGTTTAGCTCAGCTACTCCATGGTGTTGCTGCCTCAGCATCCGTTTTGTTTGGCCCAGCAGCCTGTGGGGACCGTCAACTGACAATAGTCCCTCTTGTAAGCACCTGCCCTAGATAGCAGCTGGCAGAGTCACAATCAAATGTAAGTTCCTGATATGACTTCCTCAAGGCCCTTGTGATAGTCTCCCCTGCCTGCCAGGGCTTCCTCTTGTGTGCCCCTTAGGTGAAACCCCCACGAAGTTTACCAAAACTGCAATCTTTTGGTTTGAATTCACCAAACCACCCTACCCCAGGGACCCTAAGAAAGGCATGTGCCCCAGGTCCTGCCACTGTCTCTGCTGGCACCAGGCCTTGACCTCCCCATGTAGCCCCTCAAGGCATGCCATGTGCATCCTCCAGGACCTGTGAGTAACAAACTTCTCTATTTCAATGCCCTTGTGGTCTTCTGTTGAACCACAGTTTTAACATCTGACACTCTGGTACTCTACTAAACAAATGTTAATTTAATAAAGTCAGAACAATATGGTAGTTCTATTTTCAGTTTTTGAGGAAGCTCTATACTGTTTTCCATAGTGGCTGAACTAATTTACATTCTGACCAACAGAGCACAGGTGTTCTTTTTCCTCTACATCCTCCTTAACACATCTCTTTTTGAAATTAGCCGTTCTAACAGCTGTGAGGTGATAGCTCATTGTGTTTTGACTTGCATTTCCCTGATGATTAGTGACGCTGAGCATTTGGATGTCTTCTTTGGAAAAATGTCTATTCAGGTCCTCTCCCCTTTTTCAAATGAATTATTTGGGGGTTTTTTTGCTACTGAATTGTAGGAGTTCCTTAAGTATTTTGGATATTAAGACCTTACTAGATAATATGGCTTGCAAATATTTTCTCCAATTTCAGAGGTTGCCTTTTCATTTTATTGATTTTGTTTTTTTGTTTTTGCTGTGCAGAAGCTTTTTAACTTGATGTACTCCCCCTTGTTTATTTTTGCTTTTTTGCTTGTGCTTTGGTGTCACATCCAAAAATCATTGCCCGGACCAATGTCAAGGAGCTTTTCCCCTATGTTTTCTTCTAGGCATTTTACGGTATCAGGTCTTACAGTTAAGTCTTTAATCCATTTTGAGTTAAGTTTTACATGTGGTGTAAGATATGGCCAATTCCATTCTTTTGCTTGTGAATGTCAAGTTTTCCCAGCACTGTTTATTGAAGAGACTAATCTTTCTTCATTAAGTATTCTTGGTTCCCTTGTCAGATATTAGTTGACCATATATGTGTGAGCCTTTTCTGGGCTCTCAATTCTGTTCCATTGGTCTATTTGTTTTTACGCCGGTACCGTACTGTTTAAATTACTATAGCTTTGTAACTTAGTTTGAAATCAGGAAGTGTGATGCTTCCAGCTTTGTTCTTTCTCAAGATTGCTTGGCTATTTGAGGTCTTTTATGGTTCCATATGGATTTTAGGATGAGTTTTCTATTTCTGTGAAAAATGCCTTTGGAATTTTAATAGGGGTCGCACTGAATCTACAGATGGCTTTGGGTAGAAGGCATATTTTAGCAATATTAATTATTCTGATCCATCAACACAGAATATCTTTCCATTTATTTGTATCTTCTTCAGTTTGTTTCACAGTGTTTTATAGTTTCAGTGTACAAATCTTTCACTTCCTTGATTAAATTTATTTCTAAGTATTTTATTGTTTTTGATGCTGTTGTAAATGGAATTGTATTCCTTTTGTGTGTGTATGAGGAAGATTGTCGCTGAGCTAACATTTGTGGCATTCTTCCTTTATCTGGTATGTGGGACACCTTCACAGCATGGCTTGATGAGCGGTATGTAGGTCCACGCCTGGGATCCAAATCTGCGAACCCTGGGCTGCTGAAGCAGAGCACACAAACTTAACCACTACGCCACTGGCTGGCCCTAGGGATTGTATTCTTTATTTCTCTTTCAGATAGTTTGTTGTTAGGGTACAGAAACACAACTGATTTTTGTATGTTGATTTTGTATCCTGCAACTTTACTGAATTCATTTATTAGTTCTAACAGTTTTTTGGTGGAATCTTTAGGATTTTCTATATGAAAGATCATATCATCTGAAAACAAATAATTTTACTTCTTACTTTCCAATTTCGGTGACTTTTATTTCTTTTTCTTGCCTAGTTGCTCTGGCTAGGACTTTCAGTATGATGTTGAATAAAAGTGGTAAGAGGCACCCTTGTCTTGTTCCTGATCTTAGAAGAAAAGTTTTCAACACTTTACCATTGAATATGATGTTAGCTATAGGCTTGTCACATATGGGCTTTATTATGTTGAGGTATGTTTCTTCTATACTGAATTTGTGGACAGTTTGAACCTTGAAAGGATGTTGGATTTTTCTCTAATGCTTTGTCTGCATCTATTGAGATGATCATATGATTTTCATCCTTCAATCTACTTATATAATATGTCACATTTATTGATTTGCATGTGTTGAACCATCTTTGCATCCCAAGGATAAATCCCACTTGATCATGGTGTATGTTTCTTTTAGTATGCTGTTGAATTAGATTTGCTAGTATATTGAGACTTTTTGCCTCTATATTCATTGAGGATGTTAGCCTATAGTTTTCTTTTCTTGTAGTATCCTATCTGGCTTTGGTATCAGGATAATGCTGGCCTCATTATATGAGTTTGGGGCTGTTCCATTCTCTTAAATTTTTTGGAAGAGTCTGAGAAGGATTGGTATTAATTCCTATATAAATGTTAGGTAGGATTCACCAGTGAAACCATCTAATCCTGGGCTTTTCTTTGTTGGGAGGATTTTGGTTACTGATTCAATCCCCTTGCTTGTTAGTGGTTTGCTCAGATTTTCTATTTCTTTATGATTTATTCTTGATAGGTTGTATGTTTCTAGGAATTTTTCCATTTCTTCTAAATTATCCAGTTTGTTGGTGTATAATGTTTATAGTAGTCTCTTATGATCCTTTGTATTTCTGTAGTATCAGTTGTAATATCTCCTTTTTCATTTCTGATTATGATTATTTGAGTCTTTTCTTTTTTTCTTATTTAGTCTAGCTAAAGGTTTATTGATTTTGTTTATCTTTTCAAAAAACCAACTCTTAGTTTCATTGATCTGTTCTGTTGCTTTTCTGATCTGTTATTTTCTTCCTTCTGCTAACTTTGGCCTTAGTTTCTTTTTCTTTTTCTAGTTCCTTGAGGTGTAAAGTTATGTTGTTGATTTGAGATCTCTCCTTTTTTAATGTGGGCATATTGGTATAAACTTTGCTCTTAGAACTCTTTTGCTGTATCCTGTTGGTTTTGGTATGTTGTGTTTCCATTTTCGTTTGATTCAAGATATTTTTTAATTTCCCTTTTGATTTCTTCTTTGGCCCATTGGTTGTTCAGGAGTGTGTTGTTTAATTTACATTTATTTATGAATTTTCCAGTTTTACTCCTGTTATTTATTTCTAGTTTCATACTATTGTGGTCAGAAAGGATGCTTGGTATGATCTCAGTCTTTTTAAATTTGCTAAGATGTGTTTTGTGCCCTACCATATGATCTATCTTGGAGAATGTTTCATGTGTGCTTGAGAAGAATGTGTATTCTGCTGCTGTTGGATGGAATGTTCTATATATGTTAGGCCCTTTTGGTCTAACGTATAGTTCAAGTCCAGTGTTTCCTTATTAATTTTCTGTCTGGATGATCTATCCATTATGGAAAGTAGAGTACTGAAGTCCCCTGCTATTATTGTATTGTTTATTTTTCCCTTCAAATCAGTATTTGCTTAGTGTATTTAGGTGTTCCAACGTTGGGTGCATATATATTTACAATTGTTAAGTCCTCTTGATGAATTACCCCTTTATCATTATATAATAACCTTCTTTGTCTCTGATTACAGTTTTTGACTTAAAGTCTATTTTGTCTGATATAAGTATAGCTACCCCTGAGTCACTATCATTTTTATGTTCTTTTTTTAACACTGATCCATTATTTTGGCAGGCCAATTAACTTACTAGTACACTTCAAAATGATTTAAAATACATTTGAACAAATATAATTTATTATATACATATTATACTACTATGGCTGACTTGAATATTGATACATGCAAGGGTAACTTCCATCTAATGCATCTGCTTGCCCTGTAAATGTAAATGTGCTATCAAGTCTTTGGATATGGTATTGTTCTTTCTGGGAAAAATGTTTCATGGCACAGTTAGATAGAAAGGGAATTAAGGGTGGAAAGGGGAAATAAGGTAAAAAGAAAAATACATACATATAAATTTTAAAAACTGAAAGAATTCAACTGTTAGTCATTGTTACATTGGGGAGACTGGTGGTTTAGGGAAGAGGTAAGTTATTTTTATTTTGTCATCCATACATGCTGCACTGAACAGTCATGAATTCATATATTGATGTTTAATTTAAAATTACCAAAATTAAAATAGAATTTTAAATTAGCTCATTTTTCCCCTGCTGCATAGAAGGTCACACTTCCTTTTGCTGACAAGATCTGATCCTCTCCTTCAGTATCTGTGTGATATGCACGAGATGTCTATCTAGTTTTTAATAACATTGTCTTTGTACTTGGAGGATTACAATTTTCATTATCAAGTGGACTAATCTACTAGTAAATGGGCTAAATATTTCTTGTTGGAATTACTACCTTGCCCTGTCACGCACATACACACACACACACACACACACATTAATGAAAGCCATATAACACAGCTGATTCTGAACTGATCTACTGATTGGCTGACAATAATCAATTCCTTCTGAAAAATTTTTGTCTGTGGACATGGTCATTGTTTTTTATACATATTTCCAGGGAAATATTTTTGAGGCAGGTCATGACCCACCTTTTCCATTTGTCATTTCACATTAAACTTTATCTCTAGCCTTCTCCAAGTTTAGTATAGTTGGATACATTAAACTTTCAGAAAATTCAAAATTGTGACATTATAAGACATTAAATATTCTTAATGCTCAATAAATCTGAGTGCCTGTACTACAAGCAAATGAATATGAGGATATGTTGAGACCCCAGAATAAATATAATAACCATGGTGTGAACTTGTTCCTTCCTGTGCACACATCTGCTGGTGATATGAGAGCAGAGCATTTAAATGAGTTAGTGTTGGAATATAGAAAATTAAGATAAAATATATTAAGTAACTTCTTTTAAGCTTCATTCCATTAAATATTGCATGCTTAATGAATCCTCTTTGATATGACAATTTGCAATGTCTTTCTTTAACTTTCTGCCTCCTCATTTCCTAATAAATGCTTGCATTGTCTATTATTGACCAGTTTGCTCTACATTCCACATTTTGTCTTTCAGCCTTTCTACTATCCTAAGGACTAATAGCCTCGCGGTCTAACATCTTCAGTGATTCAAGATCCTCTGAGAGAGCCATAGATGGGTCTTTGGCAGGTGACTCCAGTAAAGGTTCTCACATTCAAACAGTTGGAGGATGATCCATGGTAGATGGTAGATTTGGCTTCATTATATGTTGTCAATTATATTTCAATCACCAACAGAACAGACTGTGGCCAGGAAAATCTATATGGGTCTACAATTCTGGTTGGAGACTCACCTGAGAAAGATGGCAGATTGAACCCCAGGTCTCAATTCCAGATTTTAATTTAACATTACATTGGTAACATAAACAGTTTTACATTAAATATCAATACAATTAAGGAACAAATGTAAATTATGAAGGCAATTTCTACAAGTGTTCTAATTTTATTATATTGATATTTAATGTGAAATTATTTAAGTTACAAGCTTAAAACCAATATAGGCCTTGCTTGCCCCTTTCCAGTGGTCCTCTTATCCATGGGGGATACATCCCAAGACCCCCAGGGGATGCCTGAAACTGTGGGTAGGACTGAATCCTATATACATATTTTCTCCTATACATATATACATATGATAAAGTTTGATTTGTAAATTAGGCACAGTAAGAGATTAACAACAACAACTAATAATAAAATAGATCAATTATGACAATATCCTGTAATAAAAGTTACCATAGAGCTTAGCAACCTTAGTGTATGATTTTTTTTCTTTCCTTATTAAGTCAAGAGCTTTCACCTTTTCACTTTATAGCTTCTCTTTGGCATATCCAAATTGCCGGCATCACTACCCTTGTGCTTTGGGGCCATTATTAAGCAAAATAAGGATTACTTAAACACAAGTACTGTGATATCACGACTGTTGATCTAACCCAGACAACTACTAAGTGACTAACGCATACAGCGTGGATACACTGGACAAAGGGATGATTCACATCCCAGGTGAGATGGAGTGGGACAGAGAGAGATTTCATCATCCTACTCAGAAGGGCTCAATTTAAAACTTATGAATTGTTGATTTCTGGAATTTTCCATTTAATATTTTCGGACCACGATTGACTGTGGATAGCTGAAACCATGGAAAGTGAAACCGTGGATAAGGGGGGACTACTGTACTTTGTGTATATACACTAAACTTTTAGTCGACAAAGGATGTCATTCAAAAATTTATACCTAATTTCGATGCAGCTGAGTAACACATAGCTGATACTATACTAAAGTCAATAAAAATATCAATTATAATTCCCACATAATTAGTAGGTTATCTGAAGATAAGTTTACTAGGGAGGTAAATAAGAATTAATCAAATCTTGGAAAATAAAAGAAAAACCAATCCTCATCAGCAACTGTAGTGTAGGTGATGCTAGTAACTAGTATCTGTTATTGTTAGTCAAAGCAACCTAGTCTCGTGCAGTAGTTTGAAGGTCGAGCGAAGTGGGGTAATAGAGCATATGAATGGCTACATTTCAGATATGCTACTTGTCGTGTAATGACAGGGTATGGAGGAAAAGTCAGCAAGGGGGAGAAATGGTACACATGAGTTCAGAAAAATAAATAGGATCTGAATTATACACAATAGTGAAAAGTTGGGAGCAACCTAAATTTCCAGTATCAAGGGATCAATTAAATAAATATTTCTTAGCCACTGAAAATGATAAAACAAATATCTGTATCTACATATATGTATCTACACACATACACATATTTGTATATGTATATAAATTTTTTAATGTTTATAATTTACCAAGTGAAAAAGCAGGTTCATGACAGTATATGTATTTAGATATTCTGATGGTAGAAAAATATATATTTATATGTGTATCTGTATGCAAAGACCTTAGAATGTATACTGAAATCTTAATGGTATTTATCTTTTCATGGCAATTTTCTAGCGGATTTTGATTTTCCTCTATTAAGCAACATAAACTTTTTACATATAAGTATCTTTTCTGTAAATATGTATCATATTGGTTTAAAGTAGTATTTCTTTTTAAGCTACATGAAATGTGAATATAGATCCATCAAAAGAACACAGCTCAATCAGAGGGTAATCAGCAACCAAAACAGGCAAATCCTTTAAATAATGGAAGCTTGCAAGAACAATTGCATGTAGATAAATTAGTAGTTAGACATTCCATTAAAACAAAAGGAAGATTCTCTTTTAAGGTGGAAAATATATCCTTTTCTGGAGAAATTTTGGAGAAAAATATAGGGAAGTCATTTTATAAAATGAAGTTTATGTGTCCATGGTTCTTTTTTCCACACTTGGAAAATATGAAGAGGTTGAGCATTCTTAGAGTTATTTAAGATATTTGAATGACCACCAAGATCTTTCTTAGTGTCAACGTACATTGAATGAATACATGGATGAGTGAGTGAGTGAATGAATGAATAGGTGAATAAATGAAGAGGGAATCTAGAAGACTAAAAACTTAAGTTAAAATGGAATAAAGGAAAATGATATTCCTCCACCAAGAAAGAGTTTCCCGGTGGATGTTCTCTGGCAATAAAAAACAATAATGTCACTTAAGACTAACGACATTCCTTTTTCCCTCACAAAATTGGACAATAGTTCCTGGTATCTCAGGTCTTTAACTGTTTGTTGCTAAGTTAATTGAATGCCATATGAAAATTGTCTGGCCTTCCTACCTAGGCAAGCCATGAGCTAAGGATCTTGGAGCCAACCTAGTCATGATGTTAAAAGAAGAAAAGTGAAGACAAAATTCAATGGTAAACTTCCACTTCCAAGAAAATAGGGTAGGTGTATTTCCCTATTCCTCCTGCTAAGTACTCCAAAAACCCTGGACATTTTTAATAAAACAAATAAAAGAAGACTGAAAGGTGGAGAGGAAAAGATCGATGAGGAGTCTCGGAATCAATGAAAAACATGGTGGGGAGTTCCCTGGTGAGTTTTGGCTCATCTATCCCAGACCTAGAACTGAAGAATCTGGCAAACTGGAAACACTAACAGATGCAGATAAAACAAGTGCCCCAAAAGTCTGGTCTTTCTAGCCAAAGGACCAGGAAAGGGCAACCTGGCAAGACAGAAAACTTTTAGACAATCAGCTCTACTCTGGCCAAATACCACACACACACACACACACACACACACACACACACACACACACCTGTAGCCCTATCTCCACCCCTACCATAAAAGACTGAATGGGGAGCCAGATTTCCACTCTTGCCAGGCTGTAAGGAGGCATGAGTGGATAACCTAGACTTCTCCCTCCACCTGGCAGTAATGAGGCTCTATCCCTCCCTTTCCCTGCCAGAGTCACGTCCAAAAAAGCCAGACAAAACAGAAGGTTAAAATAAATTCACAGTATCATAGAATATTACCCATTTGTCCAGATTTTAATAGAATATCACACTATATCAGGAACCAGAAAGATCTCAAGCTGAGTGAAAAAGACAATCAATAGATGCCCACATTGAGATGATGTAGATATTAGACTCATCTGCCAAATCTTTTAAAGCAGCCATCATAAAAATACTTCAATCAGAAATTATAAACTCACTTGAAGCAAAGAAAAAAATAAAATCTTGTCAAGGAAATAGAAGATATGAAAAAGAACTGCACAGATGATTTTTAGGGCAGTGAAACTATCTGTTTACCACTATATTGGTGGATACGTATCATTATACATTTGTCTAAACCCATATAATGTACATCTAGAGTGAGCCCTAATGTAAGCTATAGACTTTGGATAATAATGATGTGCAAATTAGGCTCATCGATTGTAACAAATGTACCACTCTCGTGTGATGTTGATAGTGGAGGAGGTTGTGCATGTGTCCAGGCAGTGGATATATGGGAATTATTTTCTGTTTAATTTTGCTGTGAACCTAAAACAGCTCTAAAAAATAACAGCTGTTAAAAAAACAAATGTAAAATTTAGAACTAAAAAAATACATTAATTTAGATAAAAAAAACTTGGTGGATAGGCATGAAAGCAAAATGTAGGGGGCAGAAGAAAGAATCAGTAAACTTGAAGATAGAACAATGGAAATTATCCAATCTGAGTAATAGAAAGAAAATTGCCCAAGAAAAACAAACAGAGCCTCAGGGACTTGTGGGACTATAACAAAATATATTCTCATCATTAGAATCCCAAAAGGAGAAGATAAAGAGGGGCTAAAAAAATGTTCAATGAAATAATGCCTAAAACTTTCCAAGTTTGGCAAAGGACATAAACTTAGATTCAGTAGGCTAAGTCAACTCCATAAAGGACAAATCCAAAAAAATCCTTATCAAAACACATTATAATAAAACTTCTAAACACTAAAGACAAAAAATCTTGAAAGCACTGAAGGAGAAACAACACCTTACATACAGGAGAAGAACAATTCCAGTGACAGCACATATCTCATCAGAAACCATGAAAGCCAGAAGGAAGTGGCATAACAATTTTCAAGTGCTGGAAAACAAAAAAGAACTGACAAGTCAATATAGAATTTTATATATAGAAAAGATACACCTCAGGAATAAAGGGGAAATCAAGATATTCTCAAATTAAGAAAAACTAATAGAATTTGTCGCCAACAGACCTAATATAAAATAATGGCTCAAAGAAATGATCTAAACATAAATGAAACAATAAAAGAAGGAATTATGAAACATCACAAAAGAAGAAAAAATATAGTAAAAAATATGAGTAAATACAGTAGACTCCCTTCTCTTAGGTTTCCTAAATTATGTTTGATGGTTGAAACAAAAATTATAACACTATCTGATGTGGTTCTAAAGGTATGTAGAGGAAACTTTTAAGACAAGTATATTATAAATGAGGGAGAGAAAAAGGAGGTAAGACTTCTGTACTTCACTTGAACTGGTCAAATGACACCAGTAGACTATGATAACTTATGTGTATATAATATCTAGAGCAACCATTAAAAAGTATACCTAGAGATACATTCAAACACACTATAGATGGGGCCAGCCCCGTGGCATAGTGGTTAAGTTTGCATGCTCTGCTTTGGCAGCCCAGAGTTTGCCAGTTCAGATCCTGAGTGTGGACCTAGACACCACTCATCAAGCCATGCTGTGGCAGCATCCCACATAGAAGAACTAGAATAACTTACATCTAGGATATACAACTATATACTGGGGCTTTGGGGAGGGAAAAAAAAGAGGAAGATTGGCAACTGGACGTGGGTCATATTTTCAAATCCATTAGGCCAAGGTTAGTTTTAATTTGTTTATTTGGTCATTTACATTTAATGTAACTCTTGATATGTTAGAGCATAAATCTGCCATTTTTTGGTTTTCTCTTCTCTCTGTTTTTTAAAAAAATTTATTTTTCTTGTCTTTCTGTGGGTTACTTGGACATTTTGTAGAATTCTATTTTGGTTTATCTATAGTGAGTTCAGAAAGGTCGCATGATCCAAGATCAACATAGAAAAAGCAATTGTATGTCTATATATTAACACTAGATATGTAGACACCAAAATTTAAAATACAATGCAATTTATAATCACTCAAAAATTAAATACTTAGGTGTAAATCTAACAGCATGTATATTACTTGTATGCTGAAAAGTACAAAACTCTGATGAAAGAAATCAAATGAGATCCATAAAAGAAAAATTCTATAAACTGGACTTAATCAAAACTGAAAAACTTTTTCTGTGAAAGACTTTTTAAGAAGATGAAAAGATAAACTGCAGACTGGGAAAAATGTTTGCAAACCACATATTTGACAGAAGAGTAGTATATAAAAATGTATAAAGAACTCTCAAAATTCAACTATAAAAGAATAGACAATCCAATTAAATCATAGTCAAAAGGTACAAACAATTATTTCACCAAAGAAGATATGCAAATAGCAAATATGCACATAAAAATGTTCAACAGCAATAGCTATTAGGGAGATGGAAATTAAAACCACAATGAGCTATCACTACACACTAGTTAGAATGGCTAAAATTGAAAATAGTGACAACACCAAATGCTGGTGAGGATGCAGAGAAACTGGATCACTAATACATTGTTGCTGAGAATGTAAAATGGTACAGGCACTCTAGAAACAGCTTAGCAATTTCTTAAAAAACTAAATATGAAACTTCCATGCCGCCCAGCAATTGTACTCATTGGCATTTATCTCAGAAAAATGAAAATTTATATCCACATGAAAACCTGTACCCTATTGTTCACAGAAGCTTTATTTGTTAGTGCAACATTGGAACAACCCAGATGTCCTTAAATGGAAAAATGGTTAAACAAACAATGGTACCTCTATACCATGGAATACTACTCCGCAACAAAAAAGAATAAACTACTAATGTACATGATGACCTGGAGGAATCTTCAGAGAATTATGCTCAGTGAAAAAAAAAGCCAATCCCAGCAGATTACACACTGTATATTTCCACTTACGTAACATGCTTGAAATAGAAAATATGTAGAAATTGAGAACATATTAATGCTTTCTGGAGGTTAGCATGGGGTGGGGGTTGGGTGGCAGGAGGGAAGTGGGTATGGCTATAAAAAGGTAACATAAGGTATCCTTGTTGTGATAGAAAGGTTATATATCTTGGGATCTCTCTATATTGTGTCTTACAACTGCATGTGAATTGTAGGGGAGGAAGAACTATTCGTCTATCCTCTAGGCCCATCTGGCTGGTCTAAGAACTAAGTTGACATGAGACAGAATAACAGGAGAAAATCAAACAAAGTTTGATGGGAGAAACCCAAGAAAATTGAGTAACTCCCCAAAATGGTGGAAGCCATTACCTTAAATACCATCTTCAACTGAGGACAAAGGAAAATGTTAGGGGTAGTAGTTTGGGACTTCAAAGAGGAAGAAGGCAGTTTACATGGAGACGGAGAAGCAAATGTTTGATAAACAAAGTTTGCTGGGCCATCTATAGACAATGAGACCCGAAAGAGAACTTTGATAAAAGTGGGCTTGCTAGTGTCTTCCTGCCTACCACATCTAGTTTATACTATACTATAGTTATCTTATAATATTAGCTCCTTCCTGAAACAGGCCTTCTATCTTAAATTCTTTTACGCAGTTAGAGGGAAGGTCAAAGTTTCTTTCAGAGTCTTTGTTCTTAAAAATAATCAAGCCAGGGGCTGGCCTGGTGGCGCAATGGTTAAGTGTGCATGTTCCACTTTGGCAGCCTGGGGTTCGCTGGTTCGGATCCTGGGTGCGGACATTGCACCTCTTGGCAAGCTATGCTGTGGCAGGCATCCCACATATAAAGTAGAGGAAGATGGGCACAGATGTTAGCTCAGGGCCAGTCTTCCTCTGTAAAAAAGAGGAGGATTGACAGCAGATATTAGCTCAGGGCTAATCTTCCTCAAATTAATTAATTAATTCATTAATGAAGCCAAAGAGGCACATTTTGGGGTGGCAAATTCTGATCCCCCACAAAATCTTCAATTATCTCAAAACCAAAAGTCTAATTAAAGAAAATAAAGTAAGAACAATTTTTTAAAATGTTCCAGCTTAATAGTGCCACTAAGACCCCTGACACAAACAAATACAAAATAATGCCTAGGTTAACACACCTTACATATAAGCCTCAAAAAAGTTACAGAGATAAATTTCCCCCCAGAAGTGAGATACCAATAGAAAATCACTAACCACACACACACCCCAAAAAAACACATAAACAAGTGTCAGAAGAAACAAATGCCAGAATCAGGCCACAAAGTATGCAGATATTGGGTTCACCAGTTACAGATTATGTGATAAGTGAATTTATAATGTTAAAAAAAATAAAAGAGAGGTTTGAAAACATGATGAAGAAAAAATAAACTACTAAAGCTTGTTTAGTAGACTAGAAGAAAAGGTAGAACTTACAGAAATTAAAAATACAGCTCCTGGGCTGGCCCAGTGTTATAGCAGTTAAGTTTGTATGCTCTGCTTCAGCAGCCTGGGGTTCACCAGTTTGGATTCCGGGCGTAGACCTATGCACCACTTATCAAGCCATGCTGTGGCAGGCATCCCACATATAAAGCAGAGGAAGATTGGCATGGATGTTAGCTCAGAGCTAATCTTCCTCAAAGAAAAGAAGAATATAGCTCCTAAATTTAAACTCTTAATGAACAGTTTAAGCACCTTCTTTGACTTCACTGAAAAAGTTGGAGAGTTGGAAGATAAATCTGAAGAAATTATCCAGAATACAGCACAGATAGGGAAAAATAAAACAATATGAGAAAGATATTAAGAATACAGAAGTTAATGTGAGAGGGTATACCTCTGTCTAATAGAACTTTCAAAAGGAAAGAACAGAGAGAATGATAATGGGACAATATTTGAAGAACTAGTAGTCGGCACTATTGAGAAACTATGAAAGAAGCCAATGCTCATAATCAGGATCATCAGTGAATCCCAAGTAGAATAAATAAAAATAAATATCAACCTAGAAACTTTGTGGTAGAACTGCAGAATCCAAAAGACAAAAAGAAGACTTTTAAAACAGCTAGAAAGAAAATACAAAGGAATCATGCTTACACAGATGACTCTTTAACAGGAACACTGGAAACCAGAAGACCACAGAATATACCTTCAAAGTACTGTCGCCCTAAAATTGTATAGTTAGTGAAAATTGTCTTTAAACTTATAGAAAGATTCTTACTATAATTCTTAATAAGAGCAATGTAACTACAACTCCACTGAAATGTTATTTCTCATATACTAAATAACCAACAGTCTAAAAGTTTAACAACACGTTTTGAACATGTTTTGCATGAAGGACTGTAAAGAACCAGGTATTCTCACACGTTACAGGTAGGAGTGCCTCACGTGAAAGTTCAAAGAGGGCAATCTAGCAGTATCCACTAAAACTGTAGCCCGCGTTTACTCTTTAACCCAAACATCCCCCTTTTGGGAATCTATTTCTCAGATGAACCTATGCAGCTGTAAAGTAATATATGTACAAGGTTACTCATTGTAGCAATGTTTGTAATAGCCAAAGGCTGGGAAAAAATCCATGTTTATAAAAGACTGCTTACATAAACATTAAAAAATCTACAGATGAAATACTTTGCAGGTATTAAAAAATAGGAATGAAGAAGGTCTCTATGTACAGACATGGAAATAGTCCTAGGATTTTTACCATTAAGTGATGTCAGTAGCTAAGAAAGAAAGTGACGAATGGAAGTTCATAATTCTAATGCAGGAGGAGAAAACTAGCTTTCTTTGTGATTTTTACATTTCTGTTTGTTCAGAAAAATCATACCCTCCCTAACCATTCAGGAACAGATGATTCTAATCTTATACAAACTCTTCCAAAGCAGAGAAAAAGAAACAATACTCTCCAACCCATGTTATGAGATTAGTACAACCTTGACACCAAAACCTGACAAAGGCAGTGCTTTCTCATATTGTAAAAGTAAATTACAGACCAATATCACTCAAAACATAGACGCAAAAATGCAAATGAAACATTAGCATATCAAACCTAAATAAGAAAATAACCACATCATGACCAAATGGAGTTTATTCCAGGAATGCAACTATTCAGGAACCGTTCAATGTAATAAATTATGCTGATATAATTTGCTTATTAAAAAATAAAAGTAGGGGCCAGCCTAGGGGCATAGCAGTTAAGTTTGCACACTCTATTTTGGCATCCTGGGGTGTGCAGGTTCGGATTCCAGGCACAGACCTATGCACTGCTTATCAAGTCATGCTGTGGCAGGCATCCCACATATAAAGTAGAGGAAGATGGGCACAGATGTTAGCTCAGGGCCAATCTTCCTCAGCAAAAAGAGGAGGATTGGTGGCAGATGTTAGCTCAGGGATAAACTTCCTTAAAAAATAAATAAATAAATAAAAGTAGAGTGTCCGGCCCAGTGCCATAGTGGTTAAGTTAGTGCGCTCCGCTTCAGTGGCTCTGGGTTCATGGGTTCAGATCCTGGGCACAGACCTACTCACCACTCATCAGGCCATGCTGTGGCAGCGTCCCACATATAAAATAGGGAAAAATTGGCACAGATGTTAGCTCAGGGCCAATCTTCCTGACCAAAATAAATAAATAAAAGTAGAAAAAGCATTTGATCATCTCAATATATACAGAAATGATAAAATTAAACATTTTATCAATTAATTAAAACAAAGCATTGTTTTATAATTAAAAAACTAAAAATACAAGGAAATATCACTACCATGATAAAAATAAAATAAAGCAAAATAAAAACTAAATCCCTACAGTGAATATCATACTTAATGGTGAAATGTCAAAAAGCATTACCTTTAAAATAACCAACATAACAGGATATATACTGTTAGGTGAAAACAGTAGATAAGAAAGGAAGGAAATAAGAACATAAAAACCTTCTTACCTCCCCACCTAGGCAAACTAAGAGGCACAACATCCCCACTCCTATTCAAAACAATACAATAAAAAGAGAATAGAAAAAACTCATTTAGTAAATGATAAGTTTTCATTTACAGAAAACTTTTTTAATCTAGCTATAAATTATTAGCATGTAATAAAACAGTTAAGTAAGGTTGCCAGATGTAAGATCAACCTAAAAAATTTTAAATTTCTATCCACAAACAGTAAGAGATTTTAAAAATACAACTTATAGTTTACTTACCATAACAACAAACATGTATACATATCAATATATAGTAGTTATGAACAATTCTAGTATATAATGCACAATTCATTTATGCAAACACTAGAAAACTTCATTTAGATACATTAATAAAAGGACTTACCATGTTCCTGAATAAGAAGACTCAATACGTTAAAGATGTCAAATATCTCCAAATTGATTGCGTTCATAGATTTTAACCTTTACACTATTCTCTAAAGACACTATAGAAGAAATTCCTTTTTTTCTTTTTTTTACAAATAAGGAGGATTATAGTAAGCTCCTTTCTAACTTCTTTGCCTATATCCTAAAATATTTTGCACTTCATCCAAGTGTAATAATAAGAAGGAGAAAACAGAAGAATATAAGTTCTATTTTGGTGTGGAGAGAATATTAAAGTCTGATTATAATAACATTTAAAAAGTGGGAAAAAATTGTCAGGGGATAATGGTCATCAAGACATTAATACTGAAAACTATAATAAACCACCTTATAAGACCATGTACTTTTCAAAATACTGCCACCTCCACCTTTTCTGTTAATTCCTCAAGATACTATAAAAATCCATTTATTCAATAAATATGTATTGAATTTCGACTGCACTGTTTTAGGATATGAAAATACATACATGAGTAAGACAGTTCAGTTCCTTGAAATCATAGAGCTTAAATTCTAATGGAGAAGGCAAATTAATTAGTAAACAAGATAATATCAAACGGTGATAAATTTTATAAAGAAAATAAGGCGGGATAACAGAGAATGACTGGGGAAAGAGATGTTCTTTAAACTGGGTGATCAAAAGAAATGCCTCTGGGAGGTGACATTTGAGCTGAAATCTGATAACAATGAAGACACCAAGAGGCAGTGAGTTGCAGGCAGAGGGAACAGCTGATGCAAATGCCTTTAAGTCGGTGGAACTTTGTAAGCAAGGCAGAGATAGGAGATGAGACCCGTAATGTGGAAGGTAATTATCATGCAGAGTAGTGGTTCTCAAAGAGTGGTCCACAGATCCCTTGGGTGAGGGTCCCCAAGGCACTTTAGAGGGTCAGCAAAGTCAAACTCTTTTTCATAAGAGTGCTAAAATATTATGAGCTTTTTTCTCTTTGTTGACATTAGTGTTAACAGTTTAAAAGCAATAGTGGGTAAAACTACTGTAACCTCAGCACAAGTCAAAGAGTGGCCCTGAACTATACTAGTAGTCATTATATTCTTCACCCATCACATATCATTTGAATGATTGGTTGAGTTGCAAACTGAACTAGTCACCTCTTTATGGAAACCATTTTTACTTGAAAGACAAATTATGATTATTCAGACATGGACGTCTGGCAGACATTTTCTCAAAAAGTAAACCAAGTTTCAATTCAAGAAATACAGCTGGCAGTGTTTGTTACCAATGATAAAATTCAAGCTAACAGGTGAAAATTAAAACTTGGGAAAACTTGAATTTGCTACCATGAGCCTGACATCTTCTTGATACTTGAAGTCTTTTCTAATGAGATCAAGGATGATATAACAAATGGGATATTTTGATATTATATAATGAAACGTGTTAACATTTGAAAGATCTGCATAAGTCAATGAAACACTATTTTCCAAATTAACCAATGCCTGATGTTAGAAATCATGCATGTGGGAAAGACTCATTCAAAGTGCAAGACAGCCCAATAGCTTTTCAGTATATCAGAGTGTGAAAGTTCCTTAATATGGTTCCATATTTCAAATTGCAACTAACCTTGAAGAACTACCACTTGTCAAATTTGGGTATAGAAGCAAAGAAAATCTGACAATGTCTGAAAAAGCTGTTAAAATAGCTCTCCCTTTTTTAAGCTGCATATCTGTGTTAGACCAGGTTTTCTTCATATACTTCAACCAAAATAATAAATTAAAACATTGGATGCAGAAGTAGATATAAGAATATAGCTGTCTTTTATTACAAAGTTATCAAGGAGACTTGCAAAAATGTAAAACAATGCTATTCTTCCTGTCAACGTTTTTTTGTTTTAGAAAATAGTTATTTTAATAAAAATATATTTACGTTAATATGTAATGCACTTAATGTTATTATTTAAAATGAATTAAACATTTTTAAATTGTCTATATTATACAGGAAATGTTTACTTTCAATCTATATTATTTTAAGTTTGCTATATTTTACATAGTAAATATCAATAGTTAAAGCCAACATAAACAAAAGCTCTTGGGTTCCTCAGTAATTTTTAAGAAGAGGCACTGAGATCAAAAAGTTTAAGTATTGCTGATGGAAAACACATTCTTTTCAAATGCACATGGATCATTCTCCAGGATTGATCACATATTAGGCCACAAAACAAGTCTCAATAAATTTAAGAAGATCGAAATAATACCATGCATCTTTTCTGACCACAAAGGTATGAAATGAGAAATCAGCGACAGGAAGAAAACCAGAAAAGCCAAAAAATGTGATTAAACAAAATGCTAATGAACAACGATTGGGTCAATGAAGAAATCAAAGGAGAAATAAAAAAATTCCTGGAGGCAAATGAAAATGAAAATACGGCATGCCAAAATCTGTGGGATACAGCAAAAGCAGTTCTAAGGGGGAAGTTTATAGCAATTCAGGCCTACCTCAACAAAGAAGAAAAATTCCAAATAGACAATCTAAAAGTGCATCTAAAGGTACTGGAAAAAGAGCAACAAACAAAGCCCAAAATCAGCCAAAGGAAGGAAATAATAAAAGGCAGAGCAGAAATAAATGAAATAGAGACTAAAAAAACAATAGAAAAAAATTAATGAAACCAAGAGCTGGTTCTTTGAAAAGATAAACAAAATTGACAAACCCTTAGCTAGACTCACCAAGAAAAAAAGAGAGAAGGCTCAAATAAATAAAATCAGAAATGAAAGAGGAGAGATTACAACGGACACCTCAGAAATACAAAAGATAATAAGAGAATAGTATGGAAAGCTATATGCTAACAAATTGGATAATCTAGAAAAAACGGATAAATTCTTAGAAACAAACAATCTTCCAAAACTGGACCAAGAAGAAGTAGAGAATTTGAATAGACCAATCACCAGTGAGGAGATCAAAACAGTAATCTAAAACCTCACAAAAAATAAAAGCTCAGGACCAGATGGCTTCCCTGGTGAATTCTACCAAACATTCCAAGAAGACTTAATACCTATCCTTCTCAAACTCTTCCAAAAAAACTGAAGAGGAGGGGAGGCTTCCTAACTCATTCTATGAAGCCAACATTATCCTGATACCAAAACCAGATAAGGACAAGGCAAAAAAAGAAAATTACAGGCCAATATCACTGATGAACATTGATGCAAAAATCCTCAACAAAATACTAGCAAATTGAATACAACAATACATTAAAAAGATCATACATCATGATCAAGTGGGTTTTATTCCAGGGATGCAGGGATGGTTCAACACCCACAAATCTATCGACGTGATACATCACATTAACAAAATGAAGAATAAAAATCACATGATCATCTCAATAGATGCAGAGAAAGCATCTGACAAGATACAGCATCCATTTATGATAAAAACTCTAAATAAAATGGGGATAGAAGGAAAATACCTCAACATAATAAAGGCCATATATGACAAACCCACAGCAAATATCATTCTCAATGGAGAAAAACTGAAAGCTATCCCTCTAAGAACAGGAACCAGACAAGGATGCCCACTGACACCACTCTTATTTAACATAGTATTGGACGTCCTAGCCAGAGCCATCAGGCAAGAAAAAGAAATAAAAGGAATCCACATTGGAAAAGAAGAAGTGAAACTGTCACTTTTTGCAGGCGACATGATTTTATATCTAGAAAACCCTAAAGAATCCACCAAAAAACGTTTAGAAACAATAAAGGAATACAGTCAATTCACAGAATACAAAATCAACGTACAAAAATCAGTTGTATTTCTATACACCAACAACGAAGTAGCAGAAAGAGAAATTAAGAATACAATCCCATTTACAACTGCAACACAAAGAATAAAATATCTAGGAATAAACTTAACCAAAGAGATGAAAGATCTGTACACTGAAAACTATAAAAGATTGTTGAAAGAAATCGAAGAAGACACAAAGAAGTGGAAAGATATTCCATGCTCTTGGATTGGAAGAATTAACATCGTTAAAATGTCCATACTTCCTAAAGCAATCTACAGATTCAGTGCAATCCCTATCAAAGTTCCAACAACACTTTTCACAGAAATAGAACAAAGAATCCTAAAATTTATATGAAACAACAAAAGATCCTAAATAGCCAAAGGATTCCTGAGAAAAAAAACAAAGCTGGAGGTATCACACTCCGGAATTTCAAAATATACTACAAAGCCATAGTAACCAAAACAGCATGGTACTGGCACAAAAACAGACATACAGATCAATGGAACAGAATTGAGAGCCCAGAAATAAACCCACACAGCTAATATTCAACAAGGGAGCCAAGAGCACATGATGGAGAAAGGAGAGTCTCTTCAATAAATGGTGTTGGGAAAACTGGACAGCCACATGCAAAAGAATGAAAGTAGACCATTATCTTACACCATGCAAAAAAATCAACTCAAAATGGATTGAAAACTTGAATGTAAGACCCGAAACCATGAAACTTCTAGGAAAAAAATAGGCAGTATGCTCTTTGACATTGGTCTTAGCAGCATATTTTCAAGTACCATGTCTGACTGGGCAAAGGAAACAAAAGAAAAAATGAACAAATGGGGCTACATCAAACTAAAGAGCTTCTGCACAGCAAAGGAAACCATTAACAAAATGAAAAGACAACCTAACAACTGGGAGAAGATATTTGCAAACCATATATCTGATAAGGGGCTAATATCCAAAATATACAAAGAACTCAGACAGCTCAACAACAAAAAAACCAACAATCCAATTAAAAAATGGGCAAAAGATCTGAACAGAGATTTCTCCAAGGAAAATATACAGATGTCCAACAGGCATATGAAAAGATGCTCAATGTCATTAGCTATCAGGGAAATGCAAATCAAAACTACAACGAGGTATCACCTCACTCCAGTCAAAATGGCTATAATTAACAAGACAGGAAACAACAAATGTTGGAGAGGATGTGGTGAGAAGGGAACGCTTTTACACTGCTGGTGGCAGTGCAAACTGGTGCAGCCACTATGGAAAGCAGTATGGAGTATCCTCATAAAATTAAGGATAGATCTACCATATGATCCAGCTATCCCACTGCTGGGTAGTTATCCAAAGAACTTGAGAATGCAAAGGCATAAAGATACCTGCACCCCTATGTTCATTGCAGCATTATTCACAATAGCCAAGACTTGGAAGCAACCTAAGTCCCCATCAAGGGACAAATGGATAAAGAAGATGTGGTATTTATACACAATGGAATACTACTCAGCCATAATAAATGATGAAATCTGGCCATTTGTGACAACATGGATGGACCTTGAGGGTATTATGCTGAGTGAAATAAGTCAGAGGGAGAAAGTCAAATACCATATGATCTCACTCATAAATAGATGATAGAAACAACAACCAACAAACACATAGCAACGTAGATTGGATTGGTGGTTACCATGGGGGAAAGGGGAGGCGAGAGGACAAAAGAAGTGATTAGGCTCACATGTGAGGTGATGGACTGTAATTAGTTTTGGGGTGGTGAACATGATATAATCTACACAGAATTTGAAATATGTCATGATGTACATCTGAAAGCTATCTAATGTTATAATCCAATGTTACTACAATAAAATAAATTTTAAAAAGTAAATAAATAAAAAATAAACTAAAAAAAAGAATTGCTGATGTAAAGTTATGAATTCAGGTTCTACTGAGAGACAGTACAGTGTACTGCTTAAGAATGTAGACTCTAGAGCCAGATTGCTCAAATTGGAATCCCAGAACCAACACTGAACTTGTGTATGACCTCAAATTATTTAACCATTCTTGCCTCAGTTTCCCCATATGAAAAAAAGGGATAATAATGAAACTCATCATAGATTTGAACTATGATTGAGTCCATTTGTATAAAGCACTTAAATTATGTCTTTGGTAAATACTGTTATGTGTTTATTATCATTATTATAATAAATATAATGGCAAGCCACTGAGAGTTTTAGGAAGGAGTAGTACATAATCCGATTTAGTATTTTTAAAAAATCTATTGGCTGTTGTGTAGGAAATGAATTGTAAGAGGACAGAATCTGAAGCAAGGAGACCAGTTAGGAGGCTCTGACAGTATCTGAGGCAAGAGATGATGGTTTGGACTAGATTGGCAATAATGGAGACAGAAAGAGTGGACCGTTTTTAGAAATGTTATAGCAGGAGAGCTGATAGGAGTTGCCTCCCTATTGGATGTGGAAGATGAGGGAAAGAACAGAATCAAGAACCACTCCTAGGATTGGGATTGAATAATAGGGTGGATGAGGATTCCTTTTCCCAGGAGAGTGAAGACTAGAAGAGGAGCAAGGTACAACAGAGGGATGCAACCCATAGTTCTGTTCTAGACATGCTCTGTTTGAGACTTCCCTTCCACATCCCCAAAGAAACATCAAGAGTTGGGTTTTTGAATCTGGAGTTCAGGAAGACATCAGGGTTCAAGGTGTAAACTTAGGTTCAAGCATCATGTAGAGATTATAGAAAGCCATGGATGAGCTCTCCCAGGAAGAAAGTGTAGACAGTGATGCGTAGCAGATCATGCCTCCCCCAAAATGCTGCTTTGGTGTGTTAAGTATTTTCAGCCATGGACACTTGAAAAACAGCAAATGCAAGGAGAGGATTTCTCTGAACTCGCCTTATCTGCCTGAAGACAGATCCTCCAAAAGGAATTCAATTGTCATAAATCCCCTCCCAGGAAGATTCATCAACCAAGGAAGACTGACTCTTCTCACAGGAGAGGAAACTAGAAGCAGATACCACACCCAGACAAATTTGTCAAAACTATCATATCCCCAATATACTCTTCTAAGGGCCCATTGGTCCTTCCTAAAAACCATTCTCTCTCACTTATCTTTTGTTAATCTGTCTTTTATTACAGGTGTCTCAGCTAAGAACTCAGAAAAGTAGAGGTAAAATTACTCCCCCCACCCCCCGCCCCCGCCACAGCAGCTACTGGGACACTCCATTTTTATAATTTCCTTTTCATAAAAGCTAGCTAAACAAGATGGCTTGTGTGGTGCAGAATTATATACTTATAAATTAAGCACTCTCAAGTTTTTGCTGTTTTCTCTTCACCTGTTTTGCTCTCTTATGTCTTTTATCCTTGTACAGTTCTTTTATACCTTTATATGTCACATTTTCTTATTTCCCTCCAAATTTCCTCATTCTCTTTCCATAAGCTATTTTTGTTATCTAAGTTGGTCTAATTTCTTGCCCTCCAGATGACTCACCCTGTGCCCACCTCACCAGCTCCCAGCCCCCGGTCTGTGTTAATAGACTCAGAATAGAAAGAGATTTGCTTCTGGATCAGCAAAACCGATCCAAATTCAGGCTCCACCACTTACCCCCCATGTGATCTTGGACTCAAAGAGTTTCCTTCCGCTGTGAAATGGAGATAATAAAACTCTCCAAAGTACAATTGGGGAGAGCAAACGAAATAGTGGCTCTATAAAGAGAACTGTTAGAGGGCCGAGTGTCCAGAAGGTGCTCAACACATGGCAGATGTTAATTCTTATGGCATTTGAGCTTTCTCCCACTTCCACTTTAGTGACACTTTTATGATTTTTCCAGGCTCTTATCTTCAAACCCAGTAATTTTCATTTTAACTATAAATATCTTCTTTGTTTGTTGCCTGCCTCACATACAGACATTGATGCCTGTAAATGTGGTTATTTGAGCACTGAGCAGCGCAGGAGGCATAGCTGGTTTGATGAAGTCGAGCCCTCTATCCTCGGCTCAGACCTCCACGTTATCATCCTTTTCCTCTATCCATCTTTCCTGAGCTTCCATACTAGGTCTCAGCCCTCTCCACCCTCTCAGCAATCTTCTTCACCAGGCTCTTTAAGTGTTCCGTTTAGGAATTTTTCTCTCTTTGTCTGAGTATATTATTTCAGGAACCCTTCAACTGGAACAGGGCGATTTTGAAACTTGTCTCTCAGCTGCTGTCAGCTCTTCCTCCTTTTTTAAAGTTAAATTCGAGTCTCCATCAGCAGCACCACACGCCCTGAGTGGCAGTTATACAGCAATAGATAATACACATGAAGATTGACACCAGAAACTTCTTGATCCAACTCCCTCTATTTTCTCATGATAAGATCCAAACTTCCTGCATCATCATTCCTGCTAATCTCGTGTTTACGCTTCAATCTACCCTTAAATCTTTCTCTCTATAAAGTTTTGCTAAGAATTCTCACTAGCTTCCACATTCACATCTTTAGCATAATTATATTTTCTTTCCTGACAAATTTACAGCTTTGTACTTTGTTTTGTTGACTCTTAGCTTCCGCTTCTCTGGAAAACGCCTTAATTTAAATACTCTCACTTTTTATTTCACAGGGATGTTGTAGGTGCCAGCTATAAATGGGCCTGGCTTCTTTCTCACTGTCTATTTTACATCTTTACTTATCAAGGTCATTCCATCACTGTCTAGATCTCTGAGAGTTTAAAACCCTAAAAAGACGTTTGAGACCTGAAAGAAAAAAGTCTTGGCTCCAAAATACAGAAAGATAACTGCAAAGTCAAAATCAATATGTTATTCCAATAGCAAAACTATAAAACTCTTTTCAATTTTTAAAAGGAAAATGATATGTGTGGAATGTTGTTCCATTTAATACATTTGATATAACGTTTTTTTGGGCAACCGATTTTTGCAGTCTTGAGGGATTAAGAGGACTTTTCTCTCCCTTGATCTTCTTATCACTTTAAATCTAATCTTATTCCATCAGGAATCTGTTCATCTTTCAAATAATTTTGCCAAGTTTTAAGCATTCAGCAAATTAAGTTTTCCTAATCTCATACATAATACTAAAAGGAATATCTACAATTCAGAACTTCTATTCTTTCTTTCAAATACATCCTTCTGGTTCACTATAAATATACTTCACACAATAAAGAACTGTATCTAAATAAATGTAGTTTAAACTTTTGTTCCTGTGGTAGATTCCAAATATTTGTGTTTTTTTTTTTATTTTTTTTTTAAAGATTTTATTTTTCCTTTTTCTCCCCAAAGCCCCCCGGTACATAGTTGCATATTCTTCGTTGTGGGTCCTTCTAGTTGTGGCATGTGGGACACTGCCTCAGCGTGGTTTGATGAGCAGTGCCATGTCCGCGCCCAGGATTCGAACCAACGAAACACTGGGCCGCCTGCAGCGGAGCGCGCGAACTTAACCACTCGGCCACGGGGCCAGCCCCCAAATATTTGTTTTAAGGATAATTTTTTAATCACATCTAGCCATATCACCATTTCTTGACTACAACTGAAATTTCTTCCCACTATCATTCTTTTCTAGTATAAAGTTGGCATGTACTTAAATTTTTCAATTAATTTCAATTAAATAAAATTTCAATTACAGTTAGAGAATACATACTGACTGTGCATGAAACTGGCACAAAGGAAGGAGTAATCAATTCTGCTATTTAGAGAATGGCATCAAGGAATAACAATAACTAACAGTTTTTGAGCACCTACTATCTGACAGGAACTTACTACTTTCTAACTTAATTAACACAAACTTCCCCACACTGGAATTTTTGAAGTTCACAGCAATGATCATAACTTAATTTTCACTTGTTGTTGCTCCTGTGAGTAGTTCTAGATGTTTCTAGGTGTGTCTTGAATATTGCCCAATAAGCCTATTTATCCTGGGTACTACTAGGGACCCACTGAGCATGAGGATCTCCAACGGGTTCTGTCCCATGGCAGGTGCTATTTGCTAATATACTGAAGTCCCCTACTGGGTGCTGCCACAGCTCCAGCAGGCCCTGACACCACCATGGAGGACCTTCAAAGTGCCAGAGCAGGGTGCCAATCTTTGACCAAGTAGGGAACAACATCCCTCACCTTTCTGTGATGGACCCTGTTAGAGGCCCCCTATGCAATGATGTCCATGACATAACATCCTACTGAGTGCTTTATCAGGTTGTTCTTCCAGCAGTTCATTCCAGGTCTTTTTCTCCCTTGAACTAAGACATGCGTGTATGGGCCAGAGTGGAGACATTTGATTAATATGGCAATGAAGCTTTACAGTTCAATGCTGGGCTGTTTCCCTGGGAATAAATACCTTCAATGTGGCTCTTCAACCCCAGGTAAGTGGATGCCGTCTGGGCAAATCCCACCAATCGTCTGGCACACCTACCCACGTCCAAACTCCAACAAGGGTTGCAGCTCAGGCTTATTGGCTAGAAGAGAAATTAAATTTATTGTAGAAGTGAAAAAACTGAAAATCAACAACTTTAGGTAGTTAACCTGCCCAAGTTCATATGCTCAGCAAACAGCTGAAACAGGATTCAAATCCAGCTCCAAGTTTTCTGGCTTTTTGTTTTTTGTTTAAGAATATCAAACTGTATCCTAGAACTCATACAAGGGTCTCTTTATCACAAGGTATATCATTCTGTTCTTTAAATGCTTGCCCTCCCTTTCCAACCAGCTTCGCAGGGTGCATCGATAAACAACAGTGACGATGACTCTGTTCACAAGGAGTTTACATTGCAGGGAGCTGATCACTGTCTTCTTTCCTTTCTTCCCAAGCCATCATTTTAATTTATATACCTATGGGGAAGTCATCTTTCAGCCTCTCCAAGGGGGAAAAAAAAACAAACAAGAGTAATATCTGGCTTCTCTACAGGAAGATAGAGGGTTTGTCAAGACTGAAATATCAGCCCAACTAACCACTCTTTGGCAGCCAAGGGAATGGACTGTGCCTGTTTTCTTCTGCTGCGTTTGAGGTCAGAGAAAACAAATAAAGCTATTTCCAGACCACAGAGAACTTTGTTACAGCTGAGACACATGACTACTGTCTCCAACACACACTGCCTGTAGTATATCAACACAGCCACCTGACCAGAGGAGCTGCTCCAAGAGTCACTAGGAAATTTAACAGAATTCCATCCACCCCTGGCAAGTATGTAACAGTCACCTATGCCAGCTCTTCCCGAGCACATAGGAATACTGTACAAAATGGGCTCACGAAGGAGGGAGAGGAAGACATTGCTCAGGGATTAACCAGAGTTTCTTTTAGAGTAGGGGTGGGGAAGACGCCAGGAAACAGGCATCGTAAGGAAAAGAAACAAGCTTGTCAGCCTGAAGCCCCCAGCACTGGTGCTAGATTGATTTACAGCCGTGGTCTGCAGTAGTGATTTGGGGGTCAGTGGGGTCACCCTAGCTTGTGATCTAGATAAGATTACTTTGAATCTCATTGTATACTTGTAGAAGGTCCCAAATCTCTCTCTAATATTTCATCAAACCCTGAAGTCTTGAGCTACCGTGTTCATCTTTGATTTCAGACTCCTGCTGCTGCGAATCATTTAGCCACCCCATTCCTGTGCTTACCCCAACAACCTAGACACAGATCTGAGCACTTTCCCATAATTCCCACAAATCAGGCAAGTTGTATATGGCATAGACTTGACGGAAGGTTTGGGAAGGGTTAACCAGTTTTACCAGTTTTAAATGCCCACTAGAATACAATTATCATGAAGGCAGAAATTTATTCATTCATGCTATAACTCGAATGCTGAGAACAATTAGAGGGTGCTCAATAAATATCTGTCGTATGGATGAAGTAAGGCATCGCTTCCTCAGGAAAATACAAGCAACCTCATGTTTCTTTTATGCATCCGTGTTCTTAAAAGTCTTTGGCCTCCATCCCGCTAGGCCTTTCTCACTGGCCATTTCTTTCTGTGTAGCTCCCAGCCTCTTGCCATCTTACTGGTTCCTCCTTCCGTCTCTCCTCCTCACTCCTTTCTTCCTGGATTGGTCCTGGGAACTTCAAATTTTCCTCATTTTATTATATAAAGCAATTTGCACTTCTCTACGCCTGACTCAGAAGGTTTGCATATCCAAACCCATCTGAGTGCTCAGCAAAACCATGTAGCCTTTTAGTTACCTGACTGCACCTGGCATTATGTTACCCTAGGTGAATAGGACCAGTATTTCCTTCACAGGAGAAACAAATCAGCTAAAGCAGGAATCATTGAAAATTATGTATTTATACCTTACAATATTTATTTTATCTCAAAACATGCTCACGTTCATTATTCCCCAATTGTTTGATGTCAGGTCAAGGAATTTTGTTTGAGCACGAGTCCGCTGACTGGAGCTGTGAATCAGCTTTCCTGAGTAAACCACGGCCCTAGCGCATCTTGTACTATTTTTAGTGTTTGATATTTTAAGGCAATTGACAAGCTCTCTAAGGGCAGAATTTAAAAAGAATTTTTTTGTGTTTTCCCCAGTGTTTCATAGCAGTCTTGCCACAGCGATTTTCTTAGTTTAAGTCTTGCCTTTGTTTAAGATGTCCAGTGGTTTTTATATGTATTTTATCAGATGACATAACACACAATTAAGGATATAATTTAATAAATAAATTTGGGCACAAACACAAAGGACCATTGGTAAACAAATGACAACTGGAGGGAGTGGAAGTACATGTGTCCACTGGCCGCAGGCATTCAGTGTGTATTTCAGTTAATCTGGTGAGAAATACTTTACTGTAGCCATTTTTCCTCCATAAATTCGGATCGGGGTCTCTATCTTTGTGCTTAGTAAAAAACACTTTCATGTTTTAGTTCCATTAGTTGGTAAAGTTCTTTTCGGAAAACTCATTTTTGCATCTCCACTGAGATCAGGAGACTAAAGAAGCTGAGGACAACTGAGAGTGTGGAGCCGAGGTGTGTGCCTCCAGGCCTGAAGTGAGAAAGGGCTCTTAGTAGGAAGCATACAAAAGAGACCCCAAGTGTTGCCAGAAACGGAGTGGCACATGCAGATGCCTTGTTCGGCTGCCCCTTCCCATGCGGAGTAATTTCCCTTCTTTTCTCCTATCTTTAGAGGTTTCATGTTCTATTGAAGAGTGTGTCTCATAAATCTGCCAACTCAGATGTTTCATTATCTGCTTCTGACCCTTGAAACTCTCCCAGCAGAACTCTCCTCCTTTTCATTATGATCTACATGCTAGGAGTTTTACAACATAAAGAAGACAAATAAATGTGTCCGGGAAGGACTGTTTTCTTGGTCCCTCACATCTGAAAATCTTTTCCTGGTTATATGCCATAATCAGAGGATTCCCAGAACTGCGTCTACCTCCTGTCTTAAAATATGAATTAAAAGCACCTGGCAGTTATCTACCTCATCCCCACCCTGACATGGCCTTCCTTCATATTTGCAATTTCCAGACTAAATTTTTAAAAAACAGAAACAGTCTGCTCTTTCTTCCTACTGGAGAAAGTGGGAACGGCAACAAGTTAAGTTAGAAAACCAAGTGTGAGTCCCAGCTTGGACCAAATATGCGACATACAAAATCATTACCTCTAGCACGGTTAACCACCCTTGCAATGGCCATGTCCCTCTCTACAGCCTGATGTTCCATTCTTCCTGACATCCACTAAAAGTCTCCAGGGAACACCCTGTCCTGACCACTATCGGTCACCCACCACCACCTACCCTACCCCATAAAACAACCCCAGAACCTTCCTTCTGGATCAGAGCTGAATCCTGTGACGGCCTCCCTCCAGGAAACAGCAGAATTGTACCCACCCTATTCCACATCGACCATTATCTAGAACATGGGCCCTTGTTCAGCATTTTCTCATCTCCATACTGCTATGCCATGATCTGCAAATGCCTCCATATCCTCTATCTCTTCTTAGACTGTTCCCTACACCTCCCGGCTATGTTTGGAGTAGGAGGGATGATGTCTTAGGGATGGGGTACACAGAGGTGCAGAGGCCCTAGTAATATTTTATATCTTAGGCTATAATGTAGGTACTTGAGTATTCATTTTCTTATTCTTTTAATTTCTATCCATTCATTGCAGATACATCTTTATATGCATGATCTACTTCATCATTTTAATTTTTTTTTTTAAAACAACTTCTGGGGGCTGGCCCAGTGGCACAGCGGTTAAATGCGCATGTTCTGCTTTGGTGGCCCAGGGCTTGCCGGTTCGGATTCCGGGTGCGGACATGGCACTGCTTCGCAAGCCATGCCGAGGCGGCATCCCACATACAAAGTAGAGGAAGATGGGCACAGATGTTAGCTCAGAGCCAGTCTTCCTCAGCAAAAAGAGGAGGATTGGCAGCAGATGTTAGCTCAGGGCTAATCTTACTCAAAAAAAACAAACAAAAAGCTTCTGTTCCTTTGAGATATATACCATCTAGCCATGACACTCTCTATTCCTTTTCGTCAACCACTGTCAATTGCTCAAGTCCTGGTTATTCTCCCTCATTTATTGTTACGTGAATGAATCTCCCTCTCCAGCAAGGGCCTGCTATCAATCCGGTTGATTTTAATATCCAATAGGTGACCTGCCCAACAGATTGGACTACGAGCTCCTTGAGCTCCTTGGTTCACAGACATATTCCTTCCCCCTCTCTCAGCCACCCTGAACTGCTCAAATCAGAAATGCAGAAAATCCACCCTCTAATTCAAACACTACCCTTCCAATGCTTGTCTGTCTCAGTTGTCCCCTATTCACCTGTATGTCGACCTTCTCTACCTGACTTGGACTTCCATTCCTTCAAGCGTTCTTTATGCCTTTTTCCCACTCCCCTCCTGTATTTACTTCCATTCTTATTCAGCTTAGATTCTGTAGCCCATCTCTCCACTCTTTTGACTCTTCCCTTTTTTTGTTTTTTTACCCATTTGTCCTTTCATTGTACCCTCCTGGAAAAACTCCATACCTGAATAAGCCCAATCATTCACTTTCCTGTACTTGCTCTTGAGCAGCTGAACATTGCTGGAGAAAATCATAAAACTGGAATGAGCAGGGCCACAGTAAATTCAGTCACTAATCTACTGATCTCACCACTCATCCTGCAAACAACCTTATGATGTGTCTCTTACCAGTCCCTTCTCTCACTCATCACAGTAACTTGTCACGTCTCTCCCCTCTCCTCAAACCTCTGACCCCCAGCTCTTCTTTCATTCTCAGCAGATGACTCAGTTCCTTATTCAGAAAATAAATTTAAACAATCATACACAAACTACCTCATCTTCTAGCCCAAAAGTCTAGAAATATACGTGTATCTACAACCATCCTACAACACTTTCTTCCTTTTATAAGAAAGAGTTGTTCCCTTCCACTGTGCTTGGAATCCTGTTGCCACCCATTTTCTTGGAGCCATCCTCACTTAATTGCGTCTCCTCTCCCACATTTGCCACCTCTTCCTCTCCATTAGCTCCTTCTTATCAACATTTAAATAACTAAATTTTACCCTTAAAAGTCCTCCCATAACCCTACTTCCCCTTCTGGTTATCACTCTCTCTCTTCCCTCTGCCTCTGGTAAGAGAAGCATAACTTCTGGTTGTTTTCAGTAACTGAGAAGATTTCTAGAACCAGCCTATTCTTCAGGTCCTGGCCTACTATAAAATGATGATAATCACAGTACTGTACCATTCAGTTCTACTAATCCCTTCCGTTGATGTTTGGTTCATTGAGTACCCAAAACGCATTTCTTCTTTTACCTGTGATGACTAGTAGAATCAGGGAGGCTAAGCCAAGGGAACCAGAGTATTAATACCAGGTAACTCCTGTCCTGTTCCAGGAGGTCTGGAGGCAGACTTCCCATAAGCACTCACAGGATCTCTACAAGTCGTGTCCTGAGAACGTTCATCCTCCTTGTAGGCCCTGCAAGGGAGGAGTCAACTCCCAGTACTAAAGTGTCATCAGTTGTCACATAGAAGGTCAGTAAAGGACCACTCAAGTTACCTGAAAAGTGCTACAGCTCAGAGTTAATAAATTTTTTGGAGCGTCACCACCACTTTGATTGAATTTATCAGCAATTCACATATTATATTTGGTGAGTTTTAAACAGCAAATAAAATTACTTCTAGGAAAACGTTTAGTGCTAGTTAACACTTCTTTTTCAAAATTTTAAGATTTTACCCCTAGCTTTATGGAGGTATAATTGACAAATAAATATTGTATGTATTTAAGGTTTAAAACCTGATGTTTTGATATACGTCTACATGGTGAATCAA
Source organism: Equus asinus (assembly GCF_041296235.1). Taxonomy (NCBI): domain Eukaryota; kingdom Metazoa; phylum Chordata; class Mammalia; order Perissodactyla; family Equidae; genus Equus; species Equus asinus. The sequence goes on along the minus strand of NC_091811.1, from coordinate 26,401,700 downwards.
GCTAATTAACATATCTATCACCTCACATAATTATCATTTTCCTTCTTTTTATTTTGTGGTGAGAACACCCATGATTTACCCTCTTAGCACATTTCAAGTATAGAATATTGTTAACAATAGTCATATTAGTATACGTTAGATCTCCAGAACTTATCCATCTTGCATAACAGGAACTTTGTATTCCCTAACCAACAGCTCATTTCCCGCTCCCCTCAGCCGCTGTCAAACCATTCTACTCTCTGCTTTTATGAGGTTGACTATTTTAGAGTCCACATATAAGTGAGGTCATATATTTGTGTTTCTGTGTCTGGCTTATTTCTTTCAGTATAATGTCTCCTCTAAGTTCATCCATGTTGTTGCAAATGGCAAGATTTCCCTCTTTCTCATGGCTGAATAACATTCCACTATATATATATATATCTATATAGATATATATATCTATACGCCACATTTTCTTTATCAATTCACTCATCGATGAACATTTAGGTTGTTTCTGTATCTTAGCTATTGTCATTAATGCTGCAATGAACATGGGAGTGCAGATATCTCTTCCAGATACTGATTTCATTTCCTTTGGGTATACAGTATGCACCGCATAACAATGTTTTGGTCAGTGACAGGCCACATGTACAACAGCAGTCCCATAAGCCTAGGTATGTCATAGGCTATACCATTTGGGTTTGTGTAAGTATACTCTATGATGTTTATACAAGGACAAAATCACCGAACACATTTTTCAGAAGACATCACTGTCATTAAGCAAGTATAAGCATGACTGTATACCCAAAAGTAGGATTGCTGGATCATAAAGTATTTCTATTTTTAATTTTTGAGAAGCCTCTATACTGTTTTTTATAATGGCTGTACCAATTTCCATCCCTACCAACAGTGTGCAAGGGTTTGCTTTTCTTCACGTCCTTGCCAACAATTATCTTTTGAATTTTTAATTATACCCATTCTAACAGATGCGAAGTAATATCACACATTAATTTTGCTTTTCATTTCCCTGATATTAGTGATGTTGAGCACCTTTTCATATACCTCTTGGCCATTTTTATGTCTTCTTTTGAGAAATGTATGTTCAGGTCCTTTGCCCATGTTTTAATCGTTATTATTATTATTCTTATTTTTGCTATTGAGTTATAGAGTTCCTTATATTTTGGATAGTAACGCTTTATCAGATAATATGGTTTGCAAATATTTTCTCCCATTCTGTAGGTTGCCTTTTCACTCTGTTGTTTCCTTACCTACGCAGAAGCTTTCTAGCATGATGCAATCTCACTTGTCTATTTTTGCTTTTATGGCTTGTGCTTTTGGTGTCACATCCAAAAAATCATTGTCCACAGCAATGTCAAGGAGTTTTTTCCCTTTGTTTTCTTCTAGTAGTTTTACAATTTGGGGTCTTACATTTAAGTCTTTAATCAATTTTGAGTTGTTGGGGTTTTTTAAATATAGTGTGAGATAAGGGTCCAATTTCATTCTTCTGCATGTGGAAATCTAATTTCCCAACACTATTTATTGAAGAGATATGCTTGTCCCACTGTATGTTCTTGGCACCCTTGTCAAAGATCAATTGACTGTAAATGCATGGATTTATTTCTGGGCTATCTATTCTGTTCCATTTGTCTATAAATATATTTTATAGATATCAATACCACATTGTTTTGATAATTGTAGCTTTGTAATATATTTTGAATTCAGAAAGTGTGATGCCTCCAGCTTTGTTCTTTCTCAAGATTGCTTTGGCTATTCATAGTCTTTTTGGGTTCCATATGAATTTTAGGATTGTTTTTCTATTTCTTTAAAGAATGCCTTTGGGATCTTGATAGGGATTGCATTAAATCTGTAGATCACTTTGGGTGGTATGGACATTACGACAAGATCAATTCTTTCAATCTATGAACATGGCCTATCTTTCCATTTATCTGTATCTTCTTTAATTTCCTTCATCAAAGTTTTACTTTTTTTATTTTTTCGAGGAAGATTAGCCCTGAGCTAACATCTGCCAATCCTCCTCTTTTTTCCTGAGGAAGACTGGCCCTGAGCTAACATCTGTGCCCATCTTCCTCTACTTTATATGTGGGACGCCTACCACAGCGTGGCTTGACAAGTGGTGCCATGTCCGCACCCGGGATCCAAACCAGCGAACCCTGGGCCACCAAAGTGGAACGTGTGCACTTAACCGCTGTGCCACCGGGCCGACCCTTCATTAATGTTTTATAATTTCAATGTACAAATTTTTCACCTCTTTCGTTATGTTTATTCCTAAGTATTTCATTCTTTTCGTTGCTATTGTGAATGGGATTATTTCTTAATTTTCTTTTCAGATAGTTCATTGTTTGTGTATAGAAATGCAACTGATTTTGTATGTTTATTTTGTATCCTGCAACTTTACTGAACTCTTTTTTTAGTTCTAACAGTTTTTTTGTTGCGTCTTTGGCATTTCTAGAAATATGATCATGTCATCTACAAACAGAGCTCATTTTACTTCTTCCTTTCTGATTTGGATGCTGTGAAATAATAGAGAAAAACATATATACAGGTCTTTGTGCCCTGGTTCCTAGCACAAAGCCCTCAAAATTCTTATAATTTCTTGAGTGATAAGAACACTAGGAGCATATTCTGTTCTAACATTTGCTCTTTGACCCTAGTTCCTGACACAGAGCTAAATCCCTTGGAATTTCCTGAGTGATAGGACTGCCTTTTGTCCTAATGAGACAACTGTTTGTGGCTCCAGAATAGCTTCAGGACAGGAACCAGTCACCAGAAAGACCAAACCATCCTTAGAAGCTTGGGACTTTCTGTCCCAACCCCCATTCTCTGGGAAGGGGAGTGGGACGGGAGATTGAGTTAATGCCCATGTGCTGAAGCCTCCATAAAAATCCCAAAAGTATGGGGTTAAGAGAGCTTCTGTGTTGGTAAACACATCTACAGGCTGAGAGGGTGGTGTACCTGACTCCATGGGGACAGGAGCTTCTGCCCTCTGGACCCTTCCAGACCTCTTCCTATGAATCTTTTCATCTGGCTGTTCATCTTTACTCTTTATTATATCCTTCATTATATAATAAATTGGTAAAGATAAGTTTTCCTTGAGTTCTGTGAATCATTCCAGCAAATTATCAAACCCAAGGAAGGGGTTATGAGAACCCCAATTTATAGGCGGTTGGGCAGGAGTACAGGTGACAAGTTGGGACTTACCATTGGCAGCTGAAGTTGGGGGTGGCAGACTTGTGGGACTGAGCCCTTAACCTATAGGATCTGACACTATCTCCAGGTAGATAGTGCCAGAATTGAGATAGATTGTAGGACACCCTCCTTGTGTCAGAGAATTGCTTGATGTGTGGAAAACCCACACATATGGTGTCTGAAGTGAAGTGAAGTATGGTAGTAGTGTGAGAGTAAAGAAGAAACACAAGGAAATTTTCCTTTTACAGATGCATTTTCTTTCTTTTTCTTTCATAATTGCTCTGGCTAGGATTTCCAGTACTATGTTGAAAAGAAGTGGCAGGAGTAAGCATCTTTGCTTTCTACCAGATCTTTGAGGGAAAGCTTTCAGTTTTTCCCAATTGATTATGATGTTAGCTGTGGGATTTCATAGATGGCCTTTATGGTGTAAAGTTCCTTCTATACCTGTTTCGTTGAGAATTTAGGTGTTGAACATTGTTAAATGCTTTTTCTGCATCTATTGAGATCATGTGGGTTTTTTTTCTTTCATTTTGTTAATGTGGTATATCACATTGATTTGAATATGTTGATCTATCCGTGCATCTGAGAGATAGATTCCATTTGATCATGGTGTATGACCCTTTTACTGTGCTGTTGAATTCAGTTTGCTAGTATTTTATAGACGATTTTTCCATCTATGTTTATCAGGGATATTGGCCTGTAGTTTTCTTTTTTTGATCTCTCTATCTGACTTTGGTATTCCGGTAAGTCTGGCCTCATAAAATGAGTTTGAAGGTGTTCCCTCTTCCTATTTTTTTTGAAAGAGTTTAAAAAGATTTGGTATTAATTCTTCTTTGAATGTTTGATAGAATTCACCCATGAAGACATCTGGTCCTAGGCTTCGTTGTTGAAGTTTTTGAGTACTGATTCAATCTCTTTGTTTGTTATTGGTCTGTTCAGGCTTTCTCATTTTTCTTCATTCAGTTTTGGTAGATTGTTTGTTTCTAGAAATTTATCCAATTCTTCTAGGTTATCCAGTTTTTTAGTGTATAATTTTTTTTATAATATCTCTTATGATTCTTTCTATTTTTGAGACATCCATTGTAATGTCCACTCTTTCATTTCTGATTTTATTTATTTGTGTCTTCTCTTTTTTTTCTCGTTTCTAGTTAGACTAACTAGGGGTTTGTCAATTTTGTTTATCTTTTCAAAAAACAATTCTTAGTTTTGTTGGTATTTTCTATTCCCTATTTGACTTATTTCTATTGTCTTTCTATCCCCTATTTGACTTATTTCTGCTTTAATCTTTAGTATTTCCTGCCATTTGCTAAATTTTGGTTTAGTTTTTCTTCTCTTTCTTATTTCTTGAGGTACAAAGTTACATTGTTTATTTGAGATCTTTTTTCTTTTTTAATATAGATGTTTATCACTATAAACTCTCTTGGTACTGCTTTTGCTCCATCCCATAAGTTTTGGTATCTTTTGTTTGTCTCAAGATACTTTTTAAATTCTCTTTTGATGTCCACTTTGATCCCCTGGTTGTTCAAGAGTGTGTTTTTTAGTTTCCACATGTTTGTGAATTTTTCAGTTTTCTTGCTGTTACTGATTTCTAGTTTTATTTCATTGTGGTTGGAAAAGACATTTGGGATGATTTTGATCTCCTTAAAATTAAGGCTTGTTTTGTGACATAATGTGTGATATGTCCTGGAGAATGGACTTTTTGTACTTGAGAAAAATAAGTGTTCTTCTGCTGTTGGATGAAAAGTTCTATATACGTCTGTTAGATCCATTTGGTCTATAGTGTTGTTCAAATCAAGTGTTTCTTTATTGATTTTCTGTCTGGATGTTCTGTCTATTATTGTAAGTGGAGTATTGAAGTCCCCTACTTTTATGCAGTATTTGCTTTATATATTTAGGTACTCTCATGTTGGGTGCATATATGTTTATAATTTTTATATTTTTCTGTTGAGTTGACTACTTTTATTATTATATAATGTATTTCTTTGTCTCTTGTGACCATTTTTGACTTAAAGTCTATTTGTTTGATACAAGCATAGCCACCTTTGCTTTCTTTTGGTTACCATTTTCATGGAATAACTTTTTTATCCTTCCACTTTCAGCTTATGTGTATCTTTAAATGTAAAGTTAATCTCTTGTAGACAACATATCACTAGACCTTGTGGGGTTTTTTGATCCATTCAGCCACTCTATTCCTTTGATTGGTGAGTTTAATCCATTTACATTTAAAGTAACTATTATATAAACATTTACTATTACCATTTTGGTAATTGTTTCTGTGTATTTTGCTCTTGTTTTGTCTCTCTCTTCTTCTTTTGCTGCCTTCCTTTCCTGCTTGATGACTTTTTTATAGTGATTTTTTTGGCTTATTTATTTATTTTTTGTATCTGTTATAGTTTTTTCTTTGTGGTTAGCTCAAGGCTTGCATAAAATATCTTTTAGTTATACCCATTTATTTTAAGTTGATAACAACTTAACTTCAACTGTATACAAACATTTTATACTTTTACTCCCCTAATCTCACACTTTTTGTTCTCATAGAGTGCTTCTTTTTATATTGTATACCCATTAACACATTTTTATCTTTTAACTTGTAATTAGGGTTAAATGTAACTTATGCACCACCATTGCAGTGTTACTTTATTTTGTATTTGTCTATATAGTTATCTTTACCGGTGAGATTCATGCTTTCATATACTTTTGTATTACTGTTTAGCATGTTTTCATTTCAGTTTGAAGAATTCCCTTAAGCATTTGTGGAAGGGAGGTCTAATGATGAGTTATCTTAGTTTTTGTTTGTCTGGGAAAGACTTTTTTCTCTGTTTTATTTTTAAAGGATAATTTTCCAAGTATAGTATTCTTGGTTGGCAGAGTTTTTTCTTCCAGTGCTTTGACTGTATCATTTCACTGTCTCCTAGCCTGCAAGATTTGTGGTGAGAAATCTGCTGACAGTCTTATATGGGTCCCTTACATGTGACTAGTCATTTTTCTCCTACTGCTTTCAAAATTCTCTTTCTCCTTGACTTTTGACAATTTGATTATAATTTGTCTCAGTGTAGTCTTCTTTGGGTAGATCCTGTTTAGAAACTTTTGAGCTTCATGAATCTAGATGTCCATTTCCTTCCCAAGATTTGGAAAGTTTTCAGCCATTATTTCTCTAAATAAGCTTTCTGCTCCTCTCTCTCTCTCTTCTCTTCTGGGATTCCCATAATGCATATATTAGTTCCTTGATGGTACCCTACAAATTCTGTAGGCTTGCTTCACTCTTTTTCATCCTATTTTCTTTTTTCTCCTGTGGATAATTTCAAATGACCTATCTTCAAGTTCACAGATTCTCTGTTTGAGCAAGTCTGCTGTTGAAGCTCTCTGTTTCATTTTTCATTTTATTCATTGTATTCCTAGGTCCACTATTTTTATTTGGTTCTTTTTCTTATCTCTATCTGTTTGTCGAACTTCTCTTTTTGTTCATGTATTGTTTTTCTAATGTCATTGAGTTGTCTATGTTCTCTTGTAACTTGTGAGCTTCTTTAAAACAATTATTTTGAATTTTTGAAGGGAGTTTATAGATCTCTCTTTCTTTGGGATCAGTCACTGGAAATTTAGTGTGCTCTTTTAGTGATGTCATGTTTCCTTGATTTTTCATGTTCCTCATACCTTGCATTGATGTCTGTACATTTGAAGGAGCAGTCACCTCTTCCAGACTTTATGGATTGACTTTAGTGGGAAAACCTTCCCCTCAAGTGGAAGCAAGGGTGCTGGCTGGGTGGGATGCAGTGGCTTTGGCTCTGGAGGAGCACAGTGGTATGCACTTCAGGCAGCTCTGTCAGCTGAGTCAGCATTGGCAAAGACTACAGGCATCCTTGGCACCAAGACTACAGGTGTCTATGGCAGCAGCAAGAGCTGCTGTAGTCCTCAATGGCAAAGGCTGCTGGGCTCTTCCTGCTTTCTTTTTACCCCAAAGGAGAAGCCTTGACCAAGTAGATTACTCTTGGTGTTGGAATCTGGGGAGTAGGCATAGTGACACTGAGACAGAAGATGCAGTGACTTAAGCCCCAAGGGAAGTAGGGCAGCAGCTCCTTCTCCAAGGAAGCAAAGCAGCATGGACTCCAGGCAGCTCTGTCAGCTAGACTCAACTTTGGCAAAGACTGTAGAGATCCTTGGTGGCAAAAGCTGCAGATGTCTGTAGCAGTGGTGAGGGCCCCTGGTGTCCTCCTGCTCTCCTTTCCCCCACAAACGGAGGTCATTGTTAAGCAGATCCCTCTTGGTGTGGAGCTGTGCTAGAATGGGGGATGGAGTGACACACAAAAAATTCTTCCTATGGTTTTCTATGTGGTCATCTTAGATTTTTGCTCCACTGAGTTGTTGCAGATTCTTCATTATACTCTGAAGCAGAGATATTTTTATCAGTGGGTGATTGTTAACTTGTTGTTTCTGTGGAGGGGTAAGGGCTGGGACCTCCTAGTCTTCCATCTTATTAATATCTCTCACTTTAACTTTAAACATAAATTTTGCCATAAGTGGCCATCAAGTCAATGATGTAAAAAATGACATTATTTGATCAATCATACTATGCCTCTGACTCTATTTCCAAACCCTCATCTAAATCCAGGTTCTTTTCCAAAAACTATTTGGGCACTGTTCTCACACCTGCACAGTCTCTTTAAAATCAGTGTGTCCAAAAACAGAAGTTGTGGTCTTCTCCTTCAAACCTACTCCTCTACCAGAATTCCAGAGCTTAATAAACAGCTTTCCTTTCCTCCAAGCTGAGCACATCAGGGGTCACCCATGACTCCCCCCCTCTCTAATTCCCTAAATCCAGTAAAATATAATGTCTTGTACATTTCACCTTTTAGATATCTCTTGAACCCATCTCCACTGCCACTACCTTCATCTAGGCCTCCTTTGCCTCTCACTTGGACCACAGAACAACTTCCTAATTTGCTCCATGTCCCCATTCCTGCCTCTCTTCAGGTCATTCCTTCCATGGCAGCCTAAATAATCTTTAAAAAATTCCTCTGATCCTGTTCCTTTCTTGACTGTTAGGGTAAAGTTCCAAGTCCTTAATGGCTTAGGAAACCCCATGGTCTGCCCTTGCATACTCCTCTGACATCTTTTATTGCCACTTGATTTCTAGCTCTCTCCACTCCAACCATGCTGCATCTCTTTCAGTTCCTCAAACATCCGTGCCACTTCCCACCTCTGGGCCTCTGCACAAGCTGTCCCCCTGCCTCACATGCCCTCCCTCTTTCCATTCACCTAACTCCTGTTCATCCTTTTGGGTTCATCTTAAAGGGCGCTTTCTCAGTGATGCTTCCTTAACTTTCTAGAATAGGTTAATCTGCCATGTGCTTCCACGGCACTCTGTGTTTCTTTTCATTGTTGAGTTTAGTTGTCATAATTTTTTGTTTCATGTTTATCTTCCCCACTAGAATGCATGTTCCATGAGGACATTACTGTATCTATATCATTCTTGGCTTTATGTCCAGTGCCTTGCCAATGCCCAACACATAGTCAAGTCTCAATAAATACTTGCTGATTGGGTGATTGAAACACAGCTCCTCCTAGATAAGGATTTGGTTTCAATGTGCAACTATAACATAAACACTTAACAGTCCATTGTATCTGTGCTTTTCTTAAGCCCTTTGACCTTTATTTTCCAGTTTACAAAGCCTTTTATGTATATGCTATGCTGCCCTCTTCCTCTTTTCCCTCTTTCCAGTAATGTGTCACAAATTGATGTATTTGTATTGGGTGAGGCCCAGGTAATCTCCATGTTTATAACTCCTACCTTTCCGTGAGCAAACACACAAAGTGAACTTTGGTTTATCTCCTACCATAATGTAGCTGTTAATTGCTGGCAGGCAGGCTGTATTCTATGGTCCACGTGACCAGTGAGGCATGACCAGAAAGGAGCGTGGGGAAGAGTGGACCAAGCGACTCAGCTAGAGGTTGTCCAGCTGGAGTTCCTGCCTCCCTAAAAGCCCAGCATAAAGCAAGCGAGCACAAGGAGTATGGTTCTGAGGTAAGCAAGGTCATGAAGACACCACTGTTGGGCCTGGCTTTGTGGTCACTGCTCTTCTATCGAGGCATCATCTCCCAGGTGAGTCAGAACTGCAACGATGGCTACTACGAGATCAGTGTCCTGATGATGAACAACTCGGCCTTCCAAGAGTCCCTGGATAACTTGAAAGAAGCAGTGAATGAGGGGATAAATATAGTGAGATGGCGCCTGCATGAAGCTGGTAAGAATATAGTAACAGAATCCTCCTCCTCCCTGTTACCACCTTTAGGGTCAAAGTGTTGCTAAGCGAAGACCTTGTAGTCTTTGCCTGATCACCCAACCTTCTCTATGGGTCTGTCGCACAACCTCTTTCTATTTCAAGGCAGTAGATCCTAAGAGAGAAGGATTTGAGCCCTATAGCAGTGAGTTCACTGCCCCGATCCAGGGAATCCCATGTGTTCATGGCAGTGAAATGCCCCAGATAAAACTGGATTTCTTGCTCAGTTTCTGGGAGGTACCATGTTTCCTTCTGCAGCTGCTCAGAGGCAAGATTTGGTCTGGACCTGAGATTTTACAGGCTTATCAGTCAAGAAGCTCGAATTAAGAGAGTAAAATTCATCCAGACCCTGAATCTTTCTTGGAGATTTTTAATCCATCTGTTCACTCCTCACATCTCTGGTGGCTATTATTATTGAGACACAGTCAATATAAAAAATTTGCAATCAAATTCAGTGTTACAGTTGTTCATTGTATCTTTTACTTATTAAAATAAAATTTTATAGCATTAGATAAAATATGTAGAATAAGGAAAAAAAAATCACTGCTGTGAATTTCCAGCCACCTGCATGTTTTCAGTGTCTTTTCACATGCTTCTCAGTTTCCTGTTTTTAAGAACACGGTTGGGATCACTGTGGCATAGAAACAATTTTCTATTCTTTGGATTTCACTTCACATTATTCTACAAGTGACTTTCCTATAGCCACATAATCTTCATAGCATAGTGTGAATAGATATATAATACTCCTTGGAGTAGGTATCCTCCCAAATCATCTAATAATTCCCTATCGTAGGATGCTCCCTTGTTTTAAATTTCTCATGATCTTTTAAAAAATACTACAAAAAACAGCTTTATGCATATAGTTTTTTTGTTCATTCTTTGAGACTAGATTGCCAGAAGTAGAATTACTGAGGCAATGACTATTTTACACCTCTTGATGGTTCCTTATGGTTCTAAGGAGCATATATCTTAATTTTCTCTGTTTAAAATTCTGTGGTAATAATAGCATCAGGTATGATACATCACATATGTGTAGTTACTTTCTTCTGTGCGATACACATTTCTTTAATCTGAGACTGGACTCAGATGTAAATAGGTGGATCTGATCTAGAGCTGCAGTGGAACCAGGAGGTCATTTAATAAAACCCCCTTATTTACCGAGGCAGTGTGCTATAGTGGAAAGAATATTTGATTTAAAGTCTGGGGACCTGGATTGGAGTTCCTGCCCTAGAACTTTCTCTCTTTGTGACCCTGAGTGAGCTATTTCCCACAGTGTCTCTGAGCCTTGGTTTCCTTGTTTATTGAGTACCTGTTATGTGCTAAGTAAGATATATAATCTCTTTAATCACTACAGCTCTGTAAGATTGGCATTGTTGACACTGTTTCACAGTGGAGGTTTAATAACTTTCCTGAAGTCATAAAGATTGTCTGTTTGAAATGAGATTCAAACTCCTATCTATCTGATTCCAAAGAGTGTATCATATTGCCATTCTAAGATCTTTGCCCACCATGAATACGCTTTTTCATTAAAATAAGGCAATGGAACATTGTGGTAGAAGCAGAGATTTGGAATCAGACAGATCTTGGTTCATATTCCAGCCTTTTATCCAACCATTATAATGAGCAGTGACCTCCAGCAAGTTACTTTTCTGAGCTTCAGTTCCCTCACCTATAACATCACAGTAGATAATAATTACTTCATGTGGATATGATGTGAATTAAATGAGGAAATACATAGAAAGTACCTAATATACTGACTGAAACATAGTAAGAACTCAATAAATGGCAGTTGTTTTTATTGCTGTCACTGTTTTCCTTGTTAAGGATGTTAATGTTGTGGTTGTTGCTGTGCTGTCGCTGCTGTTAGAAGAACAAGTTATCAGGTGTATAAAATAAACAGTGTAGTGTATTGGTAAGATTTTGATCTCTGAATTCATATAACCTGAATTTGAATTTCTGCTCCATTGTTTACTAAATTGAGTGACATTGAGTGAGTTATTTATTCTCTCTAAGTTTCACTCATCTCATTTGTAAAATAGAGTCATTAATGGTGAAGTTGTTGAATGGATTAAATGAGCAGGGAATTTTGAGGGAAGAAAGAATAAACAATGACGCCCAGATTTTTGCATTTGGGGATGCATTTTGTTGGATGGATGCTCATGTACAATAAACTCAAGAAGTGCAGGTTGTGAGGGAAATATAAGTTCATACTCTGAACATATTGAGCATTATTATTTGGGAAAAAATCTAAGACAATATACCTAAGTGCTAAATTGAAGAAAATTAAGAGGTCAAATGTTGTGGGTGATGTGCAGATGGAGGAGATCAATATTTTTTCCTACTACCTAGGAAACATTTTTGGGTTTTGAAGAATAGATAAGATTTGGTGGAAAACATGAGGAAAAGAGATTCATTCAGTCTTACAACATCAGCTCCTCAAAGATGTATGTCCCATGGCTAAGTGCACCCGGTCCATACCATCCCCACGCTCTCGTGTACTGAGTGGGTTCCTTTCCTAGACTCCAGCACCTATATCCAGATTCACTTTGGCCCAATTCCATCCTCAAAGCCTTAGATAAGAGAGAGAGAGCTCTGAGATCATTCTATATTCTGTAGCATTCCGCTCATCCTCCCAGGACTGAGATATCAGGGTGGGGCGGGGAGCACAGGCAGGACAGGCATGAGAAACACGACTTGGGGGAGCTGCTTATTTTAAAAGTTAAGCTTTGATTGGAAGTCATTCCATTGTCTGAAAAGTTTTCAGTATTTTCTTGAGAAATCACTTGGGATTTGGAGAGACAAAAGGGAAAGGATATCCCCCCACCAAATTAAAAAACAAAATCAAAAACTGTTCACATAAGCATAAAATGTTGAGAAGCAGCAGCCTGTAACAGTATGTTCTGCAGACGTGGCTCTCCAACTTTTGATCTCAAGACCTCTTTGCACTCTTAAAAACAATTGTGGGCCCTGAAGAGTTTTGTTTATGAAGTTACATTTATCAACATTTACTGTTTTGGAAATTAACACTGAGAAATGTTTTAAATATTTGCTTATTGATTCATTTAAAATAATAATTATAAACACTTTATCTGTTGACAAATAAAGGCTCTTATTAAAGAAAATCTATATTTCTCAAACCAAAAATAACAGTAGATGAGAAAAGTGGTATTGATTTACATTTTTGCAAATCTTTAATGTCAGACATTATAGAAAATGGCTAGATTTTCATATCTGCTTCTGCATTTAATCTATTGCAGTAATATATGTTACGTAGCCTCTGAAAAACTCCACTATATGCTTGTGAGAGAAAGATAGTGGAAAAAGCAAAGAATTTCTTAATATAATATTGAGAATAGTTTTGACCTCCTGGACCTCCTGAGGTCTCAAGGTACCTCAGGAGTCTATAGCCCACACTTCAAGAATTGCTGTTCTATAGCATATCAGATTCTAGAATCAGACTACCCTAGGTTCAAAACCCAGCTCCACTTCTTGCCAACCGTGGAACCCTAAGCAAGTTAATCTACCTCTCTAGACCTCCATTTTCTCCTTTTTAAATTAGGAAGGTAAAATATTAATTAACTTCATGGGTTCAAGGGAAGATGAAGTGAAATAATGAATGCAAAAATCCATAGCCCAGTGCTAGGCATATAATAACAGAGATCACCCAGTTTGATCCTATCAATAAATGGCCAAGGAACTGAGACCCCAGAGGTGAAGCCACTTGTCTAAGATCACACTCAATAGAAGCTGGTTCCCCTTCTCCCAGCCCTGTGCAGGATTTACACTTGGGTTTTCCTGTGCCCTTCATGGGCTGCATGGACCCTAGGATTTTTATGTGGATCATCTTCAGTGTCCCTCATGGTGGTAGGGGAAACACAGCCCTCATAGGGACAGGAGGTCGAGGGAAAGGAGCTAGTTTGTACATTGTTGGCTACAAGTGTGGTCTTCTTCCTGAAACCCTGTTCTCACCCTGGGACTGTGCCCTGGCCTCCACTTCACTTCCTCTTGCTGCCCTCCAAGATAGTCTCCAGCCCTATTTTCTGCTGCTCGTCACTTGCACTCTCCCATTCCTCCAGGTCCACAACAGCCTCACTCATGCTATTCTCCTGGCTCCTATACCCTATAATCTCCCTATTGGTATTGGAATTCAATAAGATAAGGGATATAATGTGCTTGGTACTACGGCTGGTGCATGGCTACACTCAAGTATTAATTGCTACTAAACCCATCACTGACCCCACCTCTTCCATTAATTTTCTCTGACTAGCCTTATTACATTGACCTCTCCTATTTGGCTAGTCCTACTAAACAAAGTACTGCCATCTCTTATTTACACCTCTTGCTGGACAAAGTATCAGAATAAGTGTTCTTGAACTAACCAAAAAAAAAAGCAGGAGATAAAATGCTCTCTAGTTGGTAGACACATCTCTGAGGTGGCTGTAGAAATGCAAAGACTCTTCTGTTTTCTATCTTTGCAAATGTTCTTATTGGGATGTTCAGAAGAACCATAACTTCTGTTGTTCACATGCTTTACCCTTTTAAAGATATTTAAAAGTATTACATTTGACAAACCTGGTTTTAATCTCATTTTAGAGGTGAGTGAACCAAGTTAGAGAAATTAAAATGGCTTGTGCAAGAACACACAGAAAGTGTCTCAGGCTGCCAGACTAGCAACTGAGGTTTCCAGACTTCCTTTCTAAGGGTTTGGCAAAATTATGTATGTCTGTGCTTAGGAATAAGACTTTTGTCCTGAATATTTTTTATTGGAAGGAGATCAAAATGTAAAAGACAGAGCTTAGTCAAATGGTTTTACTGTCTCTTCATTTCCCTTCCAAAATGTGGTGCCTAGCAGTACCCAGGGATATAACCATCAATGCTCTTGCCTTTGTCTGAAGGTGAGTGTTCTCCATTATCCAAAGACCCTGAGCCAGAATGGGCACAGTTCACTTTGGCTTTGGGGGCAGACCGCAAAGGTGTCAGCGTGCACGCTGGCAACAAACAGAACCAGCACCTTGGGGACATGAAAGAACAAATATCTTAATGCCTATGTCTTTGCTTTCCTAACATTCCCAAGACTCATATAGGAAACCCGCTGAGTCTAGAATTGAGAAAAGAAGATGAAGAGAGTCGTGAACGTAAAATGCCCTACAACTGGATTGTGGGATGGTTGCACAAATACATATATTTACCAAAAATCATTGAATTGTACACTTAAAATGGGGGATTTTTATGGTGGGTAAATTATACTTCAATAAAGCTGTTGACAGAGATAGAGAAGGGAAAGAAGTGACAGGACTAATATAAAAACCCAGAACTCAAATATTCCTAAACTTGGTAATATAATAGATATATTTTTTTTTCTAGGATCACTTGGCAAAAGATAAATCCCAGGACTTCTATAAACTACTAAAAAATAACATTACTTTTCTCTTTTCCCTCGTTTCTGGATAACAGGCATAAATGTGACTGTGAATGCTACCTTTATCTATTCGAATGGTTTGATTTATAAGTCAAGCGACTGTCGGAGCAGCACCTGTGAAGGCCTTGACCTGCTCAGGATAATTTCAGTAAGCATCTGCCTTTATAGGTACAGCTCACACCCTCTTGGCACAGGAAGAACCCAGGGTGAAACTTAGACACTGTCCATGAGCATCTCTCACGTCATCTCAGCCACGCAGCTGAATGCTTTGGAGACAGGGTACCCTGCCTTGATACTCATGTGTATCCCAAACGACAAGGCCCTCCAGGAATCCAGGAAAGCAGAGAAAACTTTAGCTGTGTCCTTCCTGTACATTTTCAGTTGCATGAAGGGGGATTATTTTGTTTTAAATCATTTTAAAAACTTTTCTAAAATTTAAATGTTGGTATTAATTGGTTTGCCTTTATGTCCCTCAAGAAATACATGAGGTGTCTGGTTAAAAAATATATTCCAAAGCCCCAAACCAGAGATCTCTGTTTCAAGTCATTACCATCTATGTGGTCACAGGTTAATTGCTTAAAGGCTGAATCTGAAACCTAACTTTAAAGTCGTAACTATAATGTCAAAGGGTAGAAATGGGAAGAGACAGATTCTTGCCTAGTCTCTCCTCTCTACTCCCAAACCCAGCCAGAGCTTTATGGAGCTAAAGAGCATTTCAAGCTCTCTAGAGGCAAGTAGGTGTGCAAGACTACAGAAACCTAAGAAAAGGCTCTCTGGGAAGCAGAGCACTGGTAGAGCCATAGAGTCATGTCTCCAAAGCTTTAATCAGTAACATCACGCCAACCACAAAGGCCACACTCATGTCAGGAAGAGCGGCTAATTACAGCGGTCATTCTCAATCTTGCAAGGGTGAGGAGTGAGCAAGAGGAGTTTAACAAACTCCACTTTACCCTTCTAGGAGTGTGTGCTTCTTCCTTCTACCTCTAGAGACGGAGATATAACCTGGTTCTCTAAAACCAGGGATGGGATGTTCCTAAGCACATTCCTCTTGAGAAATAGTAGAAAACAAGACCTATAATCACAAAACAGCTCACACTGCATTTTGTTCCCTCTGAAACTTGCCCTCTCCCTCCAAACACCTCCAAATCTAGTCTCCCCACAATCTGGCCTACAGATATTGCTAATGTTACAGTCAGCCAGTCCTTCCTCCCCAACTCAACATCTTCCTCTTGGGAAAGAGGAGGTCCAGGGTCAGTCAGCTCGCCTTCAGTGGAGTACATTTCCCCGCCTCCTGCAGCGTTTCCTCTTGCTCAGTCCTTTTTACCCCTTAGCTGGCCCTTGTCCAGCCCAAGGCACCATATGCTGCTCCTTTCTGCTCTACATGCTAATGTCTCAAGAGGCCCATTTTCTAACCTTCTGGGAGCCTTCCTTTGCCACTTCTTTCCTGTTCATTGATTCATGTTTTTACTTTTAGGGATTAAATAAGACTAGTTTTGGGTTTTTTTTTCTCCTACAGAGGGAAAAACGAATGGGCTGTGCCCTCATGGGGCCCTCATGTACATATTCCACCTTCCAGATGTAGTAAGTAGTTTGGTTTCTTGTTATCTTAATGCCACTGTGATTTGAAGTCAGGACATGATGTCACTGTTTAAATGATTTATCAAACAGCATCTGGTCGGGGCAACACAGTCAGGGGAGTGAGGCCTAGTATTTTGCTGCCTCTCTCTAACTGTCATTCCCTCATCCAGATAACTCTACCTTTGCTCAGTGTGGGGTGAATGACTGTAGCTGTTCAGGTTCAGTTACTAACATCAGAGCTTGGGAGGCAACATGGTACAGGTAAACAGTCAGAGTCCTGATAGGAAACAGCGAAGACAGTGAACTTGGATAATTTGAAAGGTTTAATAAAGGAGATCTTCACACAGGTCTGGGCACAGTGTACGGAAACACAAAGGGAAGAGCAGCCCCTAGGGCCTTATCAGGACTCGGTTCTATCCCTGGAGCTCAAAGAACAGGGAAAGGAACAAGGCACCTATTGCATAGTATTATTGAGGATTATATAAATAACATATTAAAGTACTTTGCACAGTACCCTTATCAGCTTGGTAAATAAAGCTTCCAATATATTCCAGAGTGAAAATATCTCTCTGGCTTTGGGAAAATTGTCCTCATCCCTTCCATTCATTTCACTCAGTGTAATTCTCATCACCACAAAACACTTTGCTCTCTCAGATCACACCTTGCCCAATCAAAATCCCTCCCACGTACCTTTCTTTCACTGTTCAATCTTCCCCTGAATCAAAGATCACCCTTCATCTGCACAGAGAAAACTATGCTGAAGGATCCCTTGCAATAGATTTTGGAGAGTAAAGATTAGACTCCGAAATTTCTGTTGTAAAGTCTACGTCCAGCACCTCCCACTCAGACGTACAACAGACTCAGATGTTCAGGCTACTGCGTATTATAGACACACCATGGAAGCACTTTGTGAGCTCATCTTCCATACCAAAATGCAGACAAATATGGAATCTTACTCTTCCTTGCACTCATTCCCAATTGTCATTTTATCTGACCACTTGTTGATATTGCTGTCGAGGGTGCCCAGGGGAAAGGAGGATTAGGAAAATTGATCGCCATTTGTGAGGACCTTCCATGTGCAAATAAGCATTTTGGTTTTGTCAAAGTAGAGAGAATTAAGTAAAACACAGTCCCTGTCCTACAAAATAGAGAAGGTAGCAAGGACACTGGTGACCAAGACAAGGCAGAGTGGGACGGGTTCCATCAGAGAAGTACAGACAAGATGCTGTGGGATGCATAGAGTAAACAATCACCTCTGGTTGGGAGAGTTAAGTTTCAAGAAGACTTTGTGAAGATGATATATGCATTGAGTGTTGAAGAATGGGTAAAATCTTAATGGGCAGAGATGAGGCAATAAGCCTCCTAGCCAGGCACAGGAAGAATTATGTGCAAAAGCAAAGAAGCAGGGAAGTGTAGAAAATTTGTGAGTCTGGAGTACTAGAGAGGTATAGGGGAATAATAGAAATAAAACTGGAAAAATTAAGTAGGGTCATATTTGGGAGGTCATGAGTTCCAGGTAAGGGAAATGTGTTTAATTAGATTTGCATCAGAAACCACTCTAATTGAGCAGGGAAGTGCCATACAATGCAGCTCAACTTTCAGAAGAATAATGGACAAGAGAGTGTAGGAAGGACTGGAGCACACAAGGGGAGACTGATGACAGGAAATTCAGCAGAGCAGAGAGGAGGCCTGAAGTAGCATGAAAGCAGTTGACCTGGCAAAGGAGGACAGCTTTTGAAGATGTTTAAAGGTAGAATCCATAGCATTTGATAACTGATTGGATATTGGGATGAGGATTAGAAAGTAGTCAAGAAGGCTTTGAGATCTCAAATCACTAAAAGAAATGGGAAACGGAATAGAGAGAAGTTTTGAGAAATAAAAATAAAAGATAAATTTGACTGTGAACATGGGCAGCTTGAGACAAGCAGGACATCTGTGAAACTTTTCAATGGAGCGCTGAAGCTGGAAGAGGGTGTTGCTTTTCTTCCTTCATCAAATACATACTGAGCGCCTACATATGAACCAGACAAACTGGAGATACTGAGGAGAGCAAGCCAGGCTTTATCCCTGCCTTCACGGAGCTTGCATTCTACAGGTGACAGATACTAAACAGAGACTCACCCAAATAATAACCTGGCCTTGGGTATCAAGGAAAGTTTTCCTGAGGGAAAGTAAGATTCCATATTTGTCTGCATTTTGGTATGGAAGATGAGCTCACAAAGTGCTTCCATGGTGTGTCTATGATACACAGTAGCCTGAACATCTGAGTCTGTTGTACGTCTGGGTGGGAGGTGCTGGATGTAGACTTTCCAACAGAAATTTCAGAAGTCTAATGTTTACTCTCCAAATCCATTGCAAGGGATCCTTCAGCATAGTTTTCTCTGTGCAGACGAAGGGTGATCTTTGATTCAGGGGAAGACTGAACAGTGAAAGAAAGGCACGTGGGAGGGATTTTGATGGAGGAAGGTGTGATCTGGCAGAACAAAGTGTTTTGTGGTGATGAGAATTACACTGCGTGAAATGAATGAGAGGGAGGAGGACAATTTTCCCAAAGCCAAAGAAATATTTTTATTCTAGAATATATTGGAAGCTTTTTTTCCTAAGCTGATAAGGGCACTGTGCAAAGTACTTTAATTTGTTATTTATATAACAATATAATGGAGTTGCATGCAACTACAGATCTCCTAAAATATACGAAACATACGTAATAGTGATAGGTCTGTGGTGGTAGATTTGTCAAAATAAATAAGGAGGTAGTACTTGTGAGGAAGAAGCTGATAAAAAATTATTTACATTCATCAAGGCCCTGATGGAGAATAACGCTTGATAGGTTTAAGGAACCACAAGAAGCTTCATGTACTGAGCAGGGGAAGGAAAATTCTAAAATCATCAGCTGATGTCTGTCTCAAAGAGAGTTTATAGAAGAGCCGGAAACAAGGCAATGCATGGCGGGGAAGGTGTAGAGGGGATCTTTTGGGCTTTACCACAATTGTGGTAGTTACAGTGGTCCATCCTCTATTTTCTTAGCCCTACTCCCCAAAGTCCATGTGTCCCAGCTTAGATGTGATAACAACCCAAATGACAACTCATTTTAGAATAAAATCAAAGTAACCAAACCACGTATGCATGAAAACACCCAGAATGTGCTTGAAACACAGCTTATGCTTGATAAATGTTTTAAGGGCTACCTATAAGGTCAGAAACCTGCTTGAATGACACTATTTCATTCCTACGTTTTATACTCACATGCTGAAGCAGGGTAAAGAGGGATCTTATTGGTGCTGCTTAAATTAATCCCGATATTGGTTTCTTTCTCACCTCTTGGCATAGCCTTGACACAGATTTGAACTATCCAATGATCTCAGCTGGAAGTTTTGGATTGTCATGTGACTACAAAGAAACTTTAATCAGGCTGATGTCTCCAGCTAGGAAGTTGATGTATTTCTTGGTTAATTTTTGGAAGGCCAATAATTTACCATTCAAAACTTTTTCCTGGAGCACTGCATATGTTTTCAAGAATGGTTCCGAGTCTGAGGACTGTTTCTGGTAAGCAGGATCATTAACATTTTGTGGCAATTGCCTTGGAGAGAAGCCATAGACTTATGGCAGGCTAGCTGGTTATTATCAGATGCACCCTCCATCTGTAACAGCATTGGGAATACACACTAGCCCACATTCTTACACACAAATGAAAGCAAAGGGGCTAAAGGAGAGAGCGTATCATCAATATCATCAGCATATATTGCATTTGCAAAACTCTTTCTAATTTTAAAAGTACTTTCATGTTAGTTTTATTGTTTCTCCACAGTAAGCCCTCTGAAGAAAAGAGAACAAGTACTATGATCCCCAATTTACAGATAAGGAAAATGAAAACCAGAAGTTAATGCTTTCACATTACTGTGCAAGACACTATACCAGAGAATGTGCATTCTGACTATACCTACAATTAGAAATAATTTCTCTCACAGCTTTTCAGAGGAATAAGGTGCTGGGGGTGGGGAGAGAACAGGATATTGGGTATCCTTGCTAAAATAAAATAGCAAGGTTCACTCAACTCCAGCAAAGGTGGCAGAGAGAATCCTTTCATTGGGTCACTGTCAGTCCCTCCAGGATGCTGCTTAGTTCTGCAGCCTCTCTCCGCGTAAGCATGCAGAAGACTAAGAGAGGGTACCACCAGGAATGCACATCTTGGGGACTGTAAGAATCAACCCTAAGGCCTCATCCTAGAAATTTTGGGGTGAACTTAGGACACACAAAAGTCCATTTCACACAAGAAGAGAAATTATTCCTACCAACTCTGAATTTTTGCACTATACATTCAAAGGTGTTAACTTACCTGTGATAATGGGGCTGGTTTATAGAGCAGAGTGGAACCTTCCATGTGCAAGCAGTAGGAAGCCATTATGAGGGACTCACCAAATGTCTACTGTTTATATATATACATGAAGATTCCCTAAAACTTCCCCTATGCTTTCACTAAATTAGACGTCCACAATCCTAACCATTGGTATCATGGTGTGTATCGTCTGTTGTGTTAATAGCAGAAAAGAATTTTAGATGAACAAACCCAGGCCAGATCTGAAAACAATGGCATGGAAGCAAAGCAAATGGCATGGAAGGCCACGCACAAACTAAACTGCTTTCTTAGAGTTTCTCTTTTTTCTGTTCTAGGTACCTCAATGCTCTGGAGGCTGGAGTTTCCTATTTTTCTCAGGAACTTATCTTCAAGGATGTGTTGAGAGGAGATGACCAGTTTCAGGGTATCTTATCGAACCACAAAAGGAAAAGCAATGGTAAGAAGACATGAAGATAATTTTTTACCAGCTTCTTCTTCACAACTACTACCTCCTTATTTATTTTGACAGAGCTATCACTGTTACCTCTATATGTTTAGTCTATTTTGGGAGATCCGTAGTTGCATGCAACTCCATTTTATTGTTCCTTTTGTTGATTAAAACCTTATCCTCTGATAAAAATTAGAAAAGTAGTGTTCAGAAATTATATTAACATCATGAAAGAAATGGTAATGTTAAAATCCAGTTTACCTCAATCCAATATATTATTGGATTTGTGACTAATCCTCACACATTCTGAACTCTGATCCCCTGGTGACCAAGCGGATATATTTATTGATATCTGGCCTTAAGCAAAATAACAAGGTAAGCAAAGATTGTCTCGCTTTCATTTGATCTCTCTGTAAATCACCTGCCCAGTGATCTCCCAGTTGCAGGCCAAGTGTGAAATCTGATGGGATAAAATCATCGTCACTAAGTTATTAGATGATTTGTTTCACTTTCCACAGAATTCTCTTTACAAATAAGATCATATCAGGAGCAAAGAAATCAACTGGGGGAATTTCCTACAAGGGAAGACGTTGCTTGGCAGGATATCCTGGTAGCGCTCAAATCACCACCTACTGTCATTATTAAGCATTTGCGGTATTAACAAGCTACTATTTGTAAAGCATTGACCAAGATATGAGAAAAAAGTATAAAATTATTCATGTCACTGGAGAGTTTACAATTCAACTGGACAACATAGTTTTAAAAAGGATCTAAAGAAGTGTCCCCCAACTCCTCGTACACATACAGGCATGCATTTGGGAAATCTGGTTGCAATGAGGAGTAGACCTTGTAGACTCAGCTTGGACGCTACCACTGAAATCAATGAGACTGAGTTCTGAGTTAAGAAGCTAGAAACAAAACCCAAGGAAAGTTGCTTAAATTCTCGCATTAACTTATACTATATCTTTTCAACTACTTTACAAATGGTGAGGTGCAATTCACGTATCAATGAAAATAGTTTTT
The DNA here is from genome assembly GCF_041296235.1 of Equus asinus. NCBI lineage: Eukaryota > Metazoa > Chordata > Mammalia > Perissodactyla > Equidae > Equus > Equus asinus. The sequence goes on along the minus strand of NC_091811.1, from coordinate 26,379,435 downwards.
GTATCTATTCCAGCCTGGTGTAGTGGAATGAGCACTGAACTAGGACTTATAAACTTGAATATTAGAGCTATCTCTGTCATTTACTAGTTCTTTAACCCTTTGACATCGTGGGTTCAACCTCCTTAAGTCTATACAATTAAGGGAATGGACTAGATGATTCTTTTTAAGATCCCATGCAGTTCTATTCTGACTCTATGACCGTAAATGAAAAAAAAGAGGGGGGTAATTTGAGGAATTGATGCCAGTCTTAAAAAATAAATGTAGCATGGACATATTGGGTTCAGTTCAGGTCCCTGGTTCCCTCCCTGTTTGTGTGTAGACCATTGTGTATTTCTCTCCTTGTCTTGTTCTCTCTCCTCCAGTGATTCTCATGTGTGGTAGACCAGATGTCATCCACTCCCTCAAGGGTGACCGGGCAGTGGCTGAAGACATTGTCATTATTCTAGTGGATCTATTCAAGTAGGTACAATATTTAGAAGACCTCTCCTCCTTTTAGAAAGGAAATACTCCAAGGATTTCCAGAAGACACATTCTCTTTTCTCTTGCTCTGCACAGCCTCTTAATGGGTTCAGTATAACGATACCATTTTAACCAATGTTTTATTCCTTCTTCATCACACTGGCATTCTTATTTAAGCAATTGTAGCCTTAGCAGAGATGTATACCTTTGACATCACTATCGTGTCTAAATACAAAAGTTTTATGAAAACCCCATTAAATCCACATGTCCTTGTATCCACGAGGCCTGGTCAATCAACACAAGATCCTGGTCTCCACCCTGATTTTAAGGTCTTTTTCCAGCAGTGATAAATCAGCTAATAACACAATATTATTTCTGAGAATGTGGGCCATATCTTTGCCTTCAATTGCTAATGCCCTTTGGTCCTAGATTATTTTTCCCTCAGCTGTCTTTGGTAAGAGGAAAGTTCCAGATAATTGAATTTGATTTACACAATTATTCTTTGCTCTTTGTGGCATAGCCACTGGGTGGTGATATTTTCCTCTGTATTTCTCTGAGACTAAGGAGAGAAAATTCTTGAGAGCAGAAACTACTTTTTATCACACCCTCTATTTTTACCACTCATCTTCTAATATGGCTGGAGCCCCTTTTAACAAACGAGGGCTAGGTAATATTTGAGCCAGACTAAGCTTAAATAAGATGTCACTGTTTCACCTGCGCCCCTTGCCCCCATCAAGCTAGATCACATGACTTCACTTATCTGCCTGGATCATTAATCATTACCTATCTGTACTCAGACCTGAAGCTATTGCTGCACTTCATCTTTCCCATATTTGCCTAGTCATTTACTTTTCACAGTGTTAAAGCAAATAAAGCATAGGAACCACAGTCCTATTTGATCACTAATTGGTCATGAAGATAATTTAATGAATCCACTTAGCATTTTAGTTTCAGAATACAGGAAAGAAGGCAAAATTAGCAATACTTCATTCCTGCAATCACATTGATAACTGCTTTCAATAGCTGCTTTGCCCTCTGGAAGGAGTCCTCAATGTAGCCGGCTTGGTATAATTTTACTTTTAGCAAATCCTCCATCAATTGCCAAAGTGTTGACATTTCTTTGTCATTATTCCCAAAGGACACCTGGCTATGTTTTGGGAAGATCATGAGATTCATTTGGAACTAGATATAACTTGGTTTCAAATTCCACTTGACACTTTTGGTTCATTTGACTCTTGGGTATTACTTAGTATCTTGAGATGAAATCTTCTCATTTGTAAAATGAGAATAAAAATGTCCACTTTAGAGGGGTGTTTTTAGGATTGGATGTGATAATATGAGCAAAACATTCAACACAGTTCTCAGTACATAGAAGGTTTCACCTACTGTTTGAGTATTAAATGATGGTCAGCCTCGTTGTAGTAGTTCAGACATGTTAGATTCTCTGTATATTAAAACAGTCAGGTGATTAGGAAGCTTAGAAAGCATATGTTTGCAGCACAATCCGAGACAGTATTGAGAGTCCACAATGTGCCAAATATTGTCTAGGAGTTGAGGAGCCAAGGATCAATAAGCTAATGTCAAGAAGCTTACAGTGTTAGAGAAAATGTTTGGCCTTTTCATGCTTGTGTTTCATCATCTGGAAAGTAAATTTAACTCATAAAATTTCTCTCTGTCATACCCCGATATCTCTAAATTCTTATGAACATTTGAAGAAAAGAAAGTTTTCAGGTAGAAACCAAGGGTCATTAAGCTTTGAAAGCAAGCATTAGCTCACATATCCAGAGCCCCAAAAAGTCTCGCTCAAAGAAGCATCTGTATTCTGATCTTCCTTTGCATTTGTGTATGTTAACCAAAGCCGGCTAAGTTCTCTTACTCATCTTAGCAGGTGTGGAAGAAAATAAGCCTGTCCAGGGAAAGTGGAAAGTTTACAGGTTACTGGAGAAAAAGTGTTTTAAACTATTTCGAGGCTGATCTTATGGTTTGTGTGAATTGTAGAAGCTCCATCTCTGTTTTTGGAGGAACGTACTTTTCATGAGGAACTTGTGATTTTTATTACAGTAACCACTACTTCACGGACAATGTCACAGCCCCTGACTACATGAAAAACGTCCTTGTTCTGACACTGCCTCCTGAAAATTCCACCTCAAATGGCTCTTTCTTTAAGGATTTCTCACTGGTAAGCTTTATATATATCCTCTACGTTCCCCAGGGCAGACATCTGTGGCCTGAAGTAACACCCAATCAGAACTGTCTTCGAAGCAGGTTCAACAGTATCATCCGATCAAAACTCGTCCTGCCCCATTCAGGCTGCTGAAAGGCACAGGCTGTTTATGAAAATTGTGAATATTATGAAAATGCTGTATGTCCTTCCTGGTTGAAATTATATGGTTTATCCTCATAGGAAGGAAGTCCAACCGCTTTTAGTTACTTCCCTAAAGGCAGTGTTCTCAGTTTATTGATCTGGAGAGAAAGCAGAAGTGTACAGGGGGATAATAAAGGACCCTGACCCAAGAAATATTTTCCAAAAGTCTCCTTTAACACTCTACAATTCCTCTAATATTCCCTTATCTTTCCAGTTACCCTGCTGACCCCAAAAATGTTTTGCTTTAGGTTCAAGATCAGAATCTCTTTTTTGGAACTCATTTTAAGATTTTCCTTTCTCATTCAGGCAAAAAATGACTTTTCTCTCGCCTACCTGGATGGAGTCTTGCTTTTTGGACACATGCTGAAGATATTTCTTGAAAGTGGAGAAGATGTTACCACCCCTAAATTTGCTCATGCTTTCAGGAACCTCACTTTTGAAGGTACCGGTCTCCTAAGAACAAACAACATCAACAAACCTGGCACATTTTACAGAAAGCCGGAGAAACGTGGGCGTTGTGGATGGACTTTAGGAAGGAAGCAAAGAGAGGGTGTGGCAGTAGAAAAATCAACAGCTAAATACATTTTAACTTAACTGGAAGCAAACGGGGCTGCCCCGTGGCCGAGTGGCTGAGTTTGCACACTCTGCTTCAGTGGCCCAGGGTTTCACTGGTTCGGATCCTGGCACAGACCTAGCACTGCTAGTCAGGCCACGCTGAGGTGGTGTCCCATACAGCAGAGCCAGAAGGACCTACAACTAGAATATACAACTATGTGGGAGCTTTGGGGAGAAGAAGAAGAAAAAAAGAGATTGGCAATAGATGTTAGCTCAGGTGCCAATCTTAAAAAACATTGGAGGCAAATATCAATGCATACACTTTGGGGATGCTATTATTAACTGAACCCCAGTTTATGCTTTAGACCTTGAGAATCTTTGGATATCAAAGAAAAAGCATGTTGCCTGTGTCCTGTATTTATGAACAAGCCACCACAGGGCATTTTGGGCAGTGATGTCCTGCCTGTGGTTGGAGACAAGCAAGAAGAGAAATATCTGCAGTTTGATTTTGGTCCTTCCACATCTCCCTTTCTAGCCTTCAGGGATCTGGGACCCATGTCACCCCTCTAACTACCAAAACCTCTCATAACAATACCTACAAATGTTCCCACTACGTGTCCCTCTGAACTACATGGGTCAACATTCCCCTTGACACAAGCCCCTCTTGAAACTCTCCTCTTTCGTTTCCCACATCGCATCCAGATACTTCAAATAAATTTCCTTGTAGATCTAATGTATATTAAGTAAAAGACAATTGATAGTTGACTTTAACTTGCCTTAAATCTTTACTCTCGAAAACCTCTATCCTCCTGCAGAGTGAGTCTTCCCTTGGCTTCAGAGGGCAGCAGGCGCCTAGCACTGAAGCCTGAGGGCTGCACCAATGTCTGTGCTGTATGACAATGATAGGAAGAGATCTATTCCTCCTCCTGAAGAAGCAGGAGGGAGGGAGGGAAGGATAATCATTTATTGATCGTCCCCTTTGTCCCAAGTTCTGCCAGCCACTTTGTGTGCACTCTTTTTTTCTCAATATTTTTACTGCGGTAAAATACACATAACATAAAATTTGTATCTTAACTATTTTTAAGTGTATAGTCTAGTGTCACTAAGTACATTCTTACCAGTGTGCAACCATCACTGCCATCTACCTCCAGAGCACTTTTCACCTTGTAGAACTGAAGTTCTATACCTATTAAACAGTGACTCTCCATTCTCTTCTCCCTTTAGCCCCTGGCAACCACGGTTCTACTTTTCATCTTTGTGATTTTGACTACTCTAAGCAAAATCATAGATTATTTTTCTTTTTATGTTTGCTTTATTTCACTTAGCATAATCTCCTCAAGGACCATCCATGTTGTCGCATATGTCACAATTTCTTTGCTTTTTAAGGCTGAATAATATTCTATTGTATGTATGTACCACATTTTGCTCATGCATTTGACTGTCAATGGACACTTGAGTTGCTTCCATGTTTTAGCTACTGTGAATAATGCTGCTATGAACATGAGTGTATAAATATCACTTTGAGACCTTGCTTTCAATTCATTTGAGAACATACCCCGAAGTGGAATTGCCAGATCACATGGAAATTCTATTTTTAATTTTTTGAGGAACCATCACGCTGTTTTCCCCAGTGGCTGTATCATTTTACATTCCTACCAATAGTGCACAAGCGTTCCAATTTCTCCACATTCTTGCCAACACTTTTTTTGATATTAGCCATCCTAATGGGTGTGAAGTGATATCTCACTGTAATTTTGATTTGCATTTCCCTAACACTGAGCACATTTTCATGTGCTTCTTGGCCATTTGTATATCTTCTTCAAAAAATTTCTGTTCAAGACCTTTGCTTATTTTTGAATTAGGTTGTTTTTTGTTGCTGTTGTTGAGTTTTAGGAGTTCTCTGTGTATTCTGGATATTAAGCCCTTATCAGATTATATGACTTGCAAATATTTTCTCCCATTCTCCCTTTTCATTCTGTTGGTAATATCTTTGTTGCACAAAATTGTTTAATTTTCATGAAGTGCTATTTGTCTATTTTTCCATTTGTTGCCTATGTCTTTTGTGTCATATCCAAGAAATCATTGCCAAATCCAATGTCATGAAGCTTTTGCTTTGTGTTTTCTTCTGAGCTTTTATAGTTTTACACCTTACGTTTAAGTTATGGATGTATTTTGAGTTAACTTTTGTATATCGTATTAGGTAAGGGTCCAACTTCATTCTTTTGCATATGGATATCCAGTTTTCTCATCACCATTTGTTGAAAAACTGTCTGTTTCCCATTTGAAAAATAGCCTTGGCACTCTTGTCAAAACTCATTTGACCATTTATTCAAGGGTTTATTTCTAGACACTCTATTCTATTCCTTTGATCTGTATGTCTGAATTTCTGCCAGTACCGTACTGTTTTGATTAGATTTTTAATAAGATTTTTAATCTTATTAAATAGATTTTTAATAAGTTTTGAAATCAAGAAATGTGGGTCCTCTAGCTTTGTTCTTTTTCAGGGTGTTTTGGCTATATAGAGTCCCTTGAGACTTCATATGAATTTTAGAGTGGGTTTTTTTATTTCTGCAAAAACATCGTTGGGATTTTGATAGGGACTGCATTGGATTGCTTTGGGTAGTATTGATTTCGTAACAATAGTAAGTCTTCCAATATGTAAACATGGCATGTGTTTCCATTTATTTATATCTTCTTTAATGTTTTTCAGAAATATTTTATAGTTTTTATTATACAAGTCTCTCACCTCTTTGGTTAGGTTAATTCCTCAGTATTTTACTCTTTTTATTTCTGTTGAGATGTTGGCCCTTAGCCAACATCTTTTTTTGCTTGAGGAAGATTAGCCCTGAGCCAGTCTTCCTCTACTTTATATCTGGGTCATCACCATAGCATGGCTGACAAGTGGTGTGTATTCACGCCTGGGATCTGAACCCATGAGCCCAGACTGCTGCCAATTCCTAAGTATTTTACTCTTTTTGATGCTATTTTGAATGGAATTATATTTTTAATTTCCTTTTCTGATTGTTCATTGCTAGTGTATAGAAATGCAACTGATTTTTTAGTGTTGACTTTGTATCCTGATACTTTGCTGAGCTCATTTTTTGTTACTAATAACTTATTAGTCCTAACAATTTTTTTGCAGAATCTAGAAAGTTTTCTACATATAAGGTCATATCATCTGTGAACAGAGATAATTTTGCTTCTTCCTTTCTAATGTGGATGCCTTTTCCCCTTGTCCAGTTACTCTGGCTAGGTCTTCCAGTACTGTCTTGAATAGAAGTGGTGATATTGGGCATCCTGGCCTAGTTCCTGATCCTAGAGGAAAAATTTTCAGTCTTTTACCATTGGGCATCAAGTTTGCTATGGGTTTTTCACATACAGCTTTTATTATGTTGAGGCAGTTTCCTTCTAGTCCTAGTTCATTGAGTGTTTTATTGTAAAAGAGTGCTATTGAATTTTGTAAAAAGTTTTTCTGCATCACCTGAGATGATCGTGTGTTTTTCTTCTTTCATTCTGTTAATATGGTATATTATATTAATTTTCATATGTTGAACCATCCTTGCATTCCAGGAATAAATCTCACTTGGTCATGGCGTATATTCCTTTTAATATGCTGCTAAATTCAGTTTGCTAGTACTTTGTTGGGGACATTTGCATTGATGTTCATAAGGCATATTGGTATGTAGTTTTCTTTTCTTGTAGTCTCATGGTCTGGCTTTGGTATCAGAGAAATTCTGACCTTATAGAATGAGTTTGAGAGTGTTTCCTCCTCTTCAGCTTTCTGGAAAAGTTTGAGAAGGATTGGTGTTATTTATTCATTAAATGTTTGGTAGACTTCACTGGTAAAGCCATTGGATCCAGGGTTGTTGTTTTTTTTCTGGTAGAGTTTTAGATTACTGATTCTATCTCCTTACTAGTAATAGGTCTATTCAGATTTTCTATTTCTTCGTAGTTTAGTATTGGTAAGTTTTGTTTTTCTAGGAGTTTGTCCATTTCATATAGGTTATTCAGTTTTTTGGTATAGAATTTCTCATTGTACACCCTTATAATCCTTTTTCTATCTGTAGAAGTGGTTGTAATATCCCCACTTTCATTCACTGATTTTAGTAATTTGGGTGTTTCTTTTCTTAGGCCATCTACTTAAAAGTTTATCAATTTTGTTGATCTTTTCAAAGAATCAACTTTTGGTTTTATTGATTTTCTGTACTATTTTTCTATTCTTTATTTCATTTACCTCTGCTCTTTGTTCGTTCCTTCCTTCTGCTAGCTTTGGGTTTAATTCTTCTCTTTCTACTTCTTTAAGTTGTAAAGTAAAGTTGTTGCTTTGAGATCTTTCTTGTTTTTGTTTTTGTGTTTTTCTAAGATTGGCACCTGAGCTAATACCTGTTTCCAATCGTCTTTTTCTTCTTCTTCTTCTCCTCCCCAAATCTCTCCAGTACATAGTTGTATAGTCTAGTTGTAGGTCAATCTGGCTCTGTTATGTGGGACACCACCTCAGCATGACTTGACTCGTTGTGCTAGGTCTGCATCCGGGATCCGAACCAGTGAACCCTAGGCCACCGAAGTGGAGTGCACAAACGTAACCACTAGGACACAGGGCCAGCCCACAGATCTTTCTTGTTTTTTAACATAACTGTTTGTAGCTATAAACTTTTTCCTTAGCAGTGCTTTCACTATGTTTCATAAGTTTTGGTATGTTGTATTCTCATTTTGTTTCATCTCTAAGTATTTTTTAATTTCTCTCGTGTTTTATTCTTTGATCCATTGGTTGTTTTAAATGTTTAATTTCCACTAACTCCTGAATTTTCCAGTTTTTCTTCTATCATTGACTTCTAACTTCATTTGTTGTGATCAGAGAAGACACTTTGTATGTTATCTGTGTTTTTAAATCTATTGAAACTAATTTGTGGCCTAAAACACAGTCTATCCTGGAAAATGTCCTATGTGCACTTGAGAAAAATGTGTAATTTCTTGTTTTTGTGTAGAATGTTCTGTATTTGTCTGTTAGATCTAGTTGGTTTATCATGTTGTTCAAGCCCTCTATTTCCTTACCTGTCTTCTGTCTGGTTATTATATCCATTATTGAAATGCACTATTGAAATCTCCCAATTATTTTTGCAGAACTGTCAATTTCTCCAATAAATTATGTTAATTTTTGCTTTATATATTTTGGTTGTCTGTTTTTAAGTGTGCAGTTGTTTACAACGGTAATATCTTTTTGCTGTATTGAAACTTTTATTAATATATAATGTCCTTCTTTGTCTCTTGTCACCTTTTTTTATTTAAAGTCTACTTTGTCTGATATTAGTAGTATTAGCCTCTCCTACTCTCTTTTAATTACTATTTGCATGGAATACCCTTTTCCGTCTTTTCACTTTCAATCTGTTTGTATCTTTAGATCTAATCTAAGTCTCTTGTAGACATCATATAGTTAGGTCCTATCTTTTAATCCAATTTTCCAATCTATATCTTTGCTTCGAGAATTTAATCCATTTACATTTAAAGTAATTACTGTTAAGGAATGATTTAGTTCTGTCGCTTTGCTATTTGTTTTCTATATGCCTTATAGCTTTGTTGTCCCTGATTTCCTACATTGCAGTCTCTTTGGGGGGGTTAATTGATTTATCGGTAGTGAAATGTTAAAATTTTTCTCATTTTTTTGTGTATATTCTTTAGCTATTTTCTTTGTGGTTACTGTGGGGATTACAGTTAACATCCTAAAGTTATAACACAATTTAATTTTTACCATCTTAACTTCAACAACATACAAAAACGTGCTCCTTTCATAGCTCCATCCCCACCCCTTTCAGATGTTGATGTTATGAAATTATATCTTATACATTAGTTTAAGTTTTTGGACACACAATGTACAAGATGTTCAAAAACAAAATGTGGAGTTCCAAACCAAAGTTATAATGATACTAGCTTTTAGGCTAATAATTTTTTACTGTATCAATCTCTTAAATCATGCAGAAAACAAAAAGTGGAGTTATGTACCATTGTTAAAATGATCTTATGATTTTATAAAATATTTTATAAATTTTATAATTATAAAATAGACTTTATAATTGCCCACATATTTACCTTTACTGAGATCTTTATTTCTTCATATGGCTTCAAGTTACTGTCTAGTGTCCTTTCATTTCAACAGGCAGGACTCCCTTGAGCACTTCTTGCAAGGCAGGTCTAGTGGTAACAAACTACTTCTGTTCTTGTTTACCTTGGGATGTCTTACTTTCCCCTCACTTTTGAAGAACAGCTTTTTCAGACAAAGGATTCTTGGTTGGCAGTTTTTTTCTTTTAGCATTTTGAATAATCAGCCCACTGTCTTCCAGCTTTCAAAGTTTCTAATGAGAAATCTGCTCATAATCTTATTGAGTACCTCTTGTAGGTGACAAATCACTTTCCTCTTGCTGTTTTCAAAATTCTTTGTCTTTGTCTTTTGACATTTTGATTATTATGTGTCTCAGTGGAAATCTATTTAATTCATCCTACTTGGAGTTTATTGAGCTTCTTGGATGTTTATATTCATGTATTTCATCAAATTCAGGACTTTTTTGGCCATTATTTCTTCAAATATTTTCTCTACCTCTCCCTCTCTTGTCCTCTGGGACTTCCACAGTGCTTCCTTGGTCTACTTGATGGTGTCCCACAGGTCTTTAGGCTCTGTTCACTTTTCTTTAATCTTTTTCTCTTTCTGTTTCTCAGACATATTTTCCATTGTCCTAACTTCAAGTTTGCTGATTCTTTCTTCTGCCTGCTCAATCTGCATTTGAATCCCTCTAGTGAATTTTTTCATTTTGTTATTGTACCTTTCAATTCTAGAATTTCTTTTTGGTTCCTTTTTAAGATTTTCTGTCTCTTTATTGATATTTCCATTTTGTTCATATGTAATTTTCTTGACTTTATCCATGTCTTCCTTTAGTTCTTTGAGCATCTTTAAGACAGTTGTTTTAAAGCTTTTGTCAACTTGATCCACCATCAGGTCTTTTTCAGGGACAGTCTCTGTTGGTTTATTTTATTCTGTTTTTTCTGAATGGACCATACTTTCCTGTTTCTCTGTATGACTTGTGATTTTTTGTTGAAAACTGGGTGTTTGAATCTAATGTAGTATTTCCAGAAATCACATGGGGAATGGAGAGAATTCCCCATTCCGCAGGGTTTGCTAGATTTTGTTTTTGTTTTTATTGTTGTAGGCTGTGTCTCTGCTGAGGATCAGCCTGCCTGAGGTGTAAATTTAAGGTCTTCTCAGGTCTTTTCTGAGCCTCTGCCTTCCCCTGGGCATGTGCGGTGACTTTCTTTTTTCTCAAGATTCCTTTGGCTATTCGGGGTCTTTTGTTGTTCTGTATAAATTTGAAGATCCTTTGTTCTATTTCTGTGAAGAATTGTTGATGGAATTTGATAGGGATTGCATTGAATCTGTAGGTTGCTTTAGGAAGTATGGGCATTTTAACTATTTTAATTCTTCCAATCCAAGAGCATAGAATATCTTTCCATTTCTTTGTGTCTTCTTCAATTTATTTCAACAATGTTTTATAGTTTTCAATGTACAGATCTTTCACCTCTTTGGTTAAGTTCACTCCCAGGCATTTTATTCTTTTTGTTGCAATTGTAAATAGGATTGTATTCTTAATTTCTCTTTCTGCTATTTCGTTGATAGTGTATAGAAATGCAACTGATTTTTGTATGCTCATTTTATATCCTGCAACTTTACCATATTCATTTATTATTTCTAAAAGTTTTTTCATGGATGCTTTAGGGTTTTCTGTATATAAAATCATGTCATCTGCAAATAGTGACGGTTTCACTTCTTCCTTTCTAATTTGGATCCTATTTATTTCTTTTTCTTGCCTGATTGCTCTGGCTAGGACTTCCAATACTATGTTAAATAAGAGAAGTGAAAGTGGGCATCCTTGTCTGGTTCCTGTTCTTAGAGGGATAGCTTTCAGTTTTGCTCCATTGAGAATGATATTTGCTGTGGGTTTGTCATATATGGCCTTTATTATATTGAGGTATTTTCCTTCTATCCCCATTTTATTTAGAGTTTTTATCATAAATGAATGCTGTATCTTGTCAAAGGCTTTCTCTGCATTTATTGAGATGATCATGTGATTTTTATTCTTCATTTTGTTATTTGGTGTATCACATTGATTGATTTGCAGATGTTGAAACATTCCTGCATCCCTGGAATAAATCCTAGCTGATCATGGTGTGTGATCTTTTAAATGTATTGTTGTATTTGATTTTCTAGTATTTTGTTGAGGTTTTTTGCATCAGTGTTCATCAGTGATATTGTCCTGTAATTTTCTTCTTTTGTGTTGTCCTTGTCTGGTTTTGGTATCAGAGTAATGTTGGTTTTGTAGAATGAGTTAGGAAGCTTCTTCTCCTCTTCAATTTTTTGGAAGAGTTTGAGAAGGATAGGTATTAAGTCTTCTTTGAATGTTTGGTAGAATCCACCAGGGAAGCCATCTGATTCTGGACTTCTATTTTGGGGAGGTTTTGATTACTATTTTGATCTCCTTACTGGTAATCAGTCTGTTGACCAATGGTGAATCCTCTATTTCTTCTTGATTCAGTTTTGGAAGTTTGTGTAATTCTAAGAATTTATCCATTTCTTCTAGATTATCTGATATGTTGGTGTATAGCTTTTTGTAGTATTCTCTGATAATCTTTTGTATTTCTGAGGTGTCTGATGTGATTTCTCTCTTTTATTTCTTGTTTTATTGATTTGACCCTTCTCTCTCTTTTCGGTGAGTCTAACTAAAGGTTTGTCAATTTTGTTTATCTTTTCAAAGAATCAGCTGTTGATTTCATTGATTTCTGTCTATTTTCTGTTTTTTTTACTCTCTATTTCATTTATTTCTGCTCTGATTTTTATTATTTCCTTCCTTCTACTGATTTTGGGTTTTGTCTGTTCTTCTTTTTCCAGTTCTATTAGGGGCACTGTTAGAATGTTTATTTGAGATTTTTCTTTTTTGTTGAGGTAGGCCTGTAGTGCTATAAACTTCCCTCTTAGAACTGCTTTTGCAGTATCTCATAGATTTTGGCATGTCATATTTTCATTTTCATTTGTTTTCAGGTATTTTTTTGATTTCTCCTTTGATTTCTTCATTGACCCAATCGTTGTTCATTAGCATTTTGTTTAATCTCCACATTTTTATAACTTTTCTGATTTTCTTCCTGTAGTGGATTTCTAGTTTCATACCATTGTGGCCAGAAAAGATGCTTGGTGTTATTTCAATCTGCTTAAATTTATTGAGGCTTTTTGGTGGCCTAATATGTGACCAATCCTGGAGAATGATCCATGTGCATTTGAAAAGAATGTGTATTCTGCAGTTTTTGAATGGAATGTTCTGTATATATCTACTAAGTCCATCTGGTCTAATGTGTCCTTTAAGGGCAATGTTTCCTTATTGATCTTCTGTTTGGATGATCTATCCATTGGTGTAAGCGGAGTGTTAAAGTCCCCCACTATTATTGTGTTACTGTCCATTTCTCCTTTTATGTCTGTGAACAGTTGCTTTATATTTTTAGGTGCTCCTATGTTGGGTACATAGATATCTACAAGTGTTTTATCCTCTTGTTGGATTGTTCCCTTTATCATTATGTAGTGACCTTCTTTGCCTCTTGTTATAGTTTTTGTTTTAAAGTCTATTTTATCTGCTGTAAGTATTGCTGCCCCAACGTTCTTTTCATTGCCATTTGCATGGAATATCTATTTCCATCCCTCCACTTTCAGTTTGTGAGTGTCTTTAGGTCTGAAGTGTGTCTCTTGTATGCAGCATATATATGGGTCTTTATTTTTATACAATTTGCCACCCTATGACTTTTGATTGGATCATTTAGTCCATTGACATTTAAAGTAGCTATTGATAAGTATGTACTTATTGCCATTTTGTTACTTTTTTTCTGTGTGTTTTAGTAGTTCTTCTGTTCCTTTCTTCTCTTGCTCTCTTCCCTTCTGGTTTGATGGCTTTCTTTAGTATTATGTTTGGGTTCCTTTCTTTAATTTTTTGTGTACATATTATAGGTTTCGGATTTGTGATTACCATGAGGTTCATATATAATAACCTACCTATATAACAGTCTATATTAAGTTGATGGTCTCTTTAGTTTGACATCTTTCTAAAATCTCTACTCTTTTACTCCCCTCCTCCCACATTTTATATTTTCAATATCATATCCAACCTCTTTGTGTGTGTGTGTGTGTGTGTGTGTGTGTATCTGTTACCCTCTTATCATGGAAATAGGTAATTTTAGTACTTTTGTCTTTTGACCTTCATATTATCTTCATAGGTGGTTGATCAGCTACCTCTACTGTATTTTTGCCTTTACCAGTGATTTTATTGCTTTTTTTTTGATAATTTTCTTATTCCTATTTGTGGTCTTTTCTTTCCCACTTAAATAAGTCCATTTAGCATTTCTTGTAAGATGGGTTTCTTGGTGATAAACTCCTTTAATTTTTGCTTGGAAACTCTTTATTTCTCCTTCCATTCTGAATGGGTAGAGTATTCTGGGCAGCAGGTTTTCTTCTTTCAGCACTTTAAATATATCATGCCATTCCCTTCTAGCCTGTAAGGTTTCTGCTGAGAAGTCAGCTGACAGCCTTATGGGGTTTCCTTTGCATGTAATTTGTTTCCTTTCTCTTGTGGCTTTTAGGATTCTCTCTATCTTTAATTCTTGACATTTTAATTATAATGTCTCTTGGTGTGGGCCTGTTTGGGTTTATCTTGTTTGGTGTTCTCTATGCTTCTTGTACCTGGGTGTCTGTTTCCGTCCTTAGGTTTGGAATGTTTTCAGCTATTATTTCTTCAACTTGATTCTCAGCCCTTGTCTCTCTTCTCTTTCTGGGACACCCATAATATGAATGTTAGTGTGCTTGATGTTGTCCCAGAGGTCCCTTAGACTGTTCTTGTTCTTTTTAATTTTTTTTCTTTTAGCTGTTCAGCTTGAGTGATTTCCTCTAGAGTTTTGTCCAGCTCACTGATCCATTCTTCTGTATCATCTACTCTGCTATTGAGTCTCCCTAGTGAATTTTTCATTTCCAGTATCGTATCCTTCATTTCTGATTAGTTCTTTTTTATATTTTCCAGTTCTGTGTTGACTTTCTCACTGAGTTCATCCATTCTTCTCCCAAGATCACTGAGCATCCTTATGACTTTTTGCTTGAACTCTTTGTCAGGCAGATTGTTTATTTCTGTTGCATTTAATTCTTTTTCTGGGGTTTTGTCCTTTTCCCTTACTTGGAATGTATTCCTTTGCCTCCTCATTTTGCCTCTCTTTCTGTGCTTATATCTATGTATTAGGTGAGTCAAGTACGTCTCCTGATCTTGAAAAGCTGATCTTATGAGGCCCAGTAGTGTGCTTCCCTCTCATCACCAGTTCCATGTGTTCTAGGAGTGACCCTTGTATGGGCTACATGTGTCCTTCTGTTGTGGCAGGGTTGCTCTTGCTGCAGGTGCCCAGGGAGGCTAGTCTGTCCCCTTGGCTGGTTCAGCTGTGTATGGCTGCTATGGATGCTTCAGTCACTTTATTGGGTGTGGGGAGCCCCAGCACAATTGGCTACAAGGTCTAATATCACTTTCCTGTTGCAGTTTTTCCATCAAGTGAGTAAGCCCCCAACATGGCTGGTTGCTAGGCTCATGGGCTTACAATTGCTTTTGTCAGCTTTCTTAGGATTTCAGCTGAGTGGAGCTGGCCCCAGGCATGGGAGCTCCAATTGTTTCAGGCTTTGGAAGATGGGTCTCATCCCCTATGTGGCTGTTTAAGAAGCACAAGTCTTCTGCAGATGACAAGCCCCACCACCTACAGGGCCACATGCACATCAACACAGTCCTCCCCTGTGCATGTACCCTGACTCATTGAAGCAGACCTGGTTGCCCCACTGCAGAGGCCCCACACTCTCTACCAATGCCCCACACACTCCACCTGCTCCTTGTACATGCCCTGCCATGCAGAAGCAGACTCACTCGCCTGGCTCCAGAGGATCCAGGCACCCAGACTATACAGGGTCACAAGTTGCCCAAGGGCTTGCTGTTGGGTAAGGCCAGTCCATAGGGCAGGCTGCCTGCCCTTACTGAGCTGGATTAAATCAGTGCTCTATTGGGTGGGGCAGACCCTGAGCTAACAGCCCAGGGGAAGAACTCCAATGGCGTTTGCCAGCATCTGTGTCAGCATGCCTGTACTAGGTCACAGTAATGGCTGCTGCCAATGTCTCAGTCCCTGGAGATGTCTCACCTATCACTGAGATGCACCCAGAGCCTATCAGGTGAGTTTCTTTTCACCAAAGGACTGTGCACTTTTCTTTCTG
Source organism: Equus asinus (assembly GCF_041296235.1). NCBI lineage: Eukaryota > Metazoa > Chordata > Mammalia > Perissodactyla > Equidae > Equus > Equus asinus. The sequence goes on along the minus strand of NC_091811.1, from coordinate 26,363,746 downwards.
GTGATTTTAGGTTGCTTTCTGAAATGAGTGAATTTCTGTGGGGGCTATTTATGAGACAGCTTTTTTCCTCTTATGTCTGACAGCTTTTATGAGGCTATTCCCATTGTTGTTAGTAACCAGAAAAGCCAGATATTATGACACTTGTCTCGGTTGTACTGAGTCCAAAGGATGCTTATAGTGGTAACACTCCCCTGCTCAGTTCCTCCACTTTTCTAGGGAAGGCTGAGTACCTTAGGATTGCTCCTGGCCAGCCATGAACTGCCATGGTTTGCAAAAGTGGTTTTTTTCTCTCCAGAAAGGAATTTCTTCCTTTTCCACCTCAGTCAGGACTGTCCCTAGTTGCGGGGGTTCTTTTTATCCAGTTTTCAGTTAAAGGTTGTAAATTTGTTGTGTCTGTGAGAGGAGGTGAATTCGGAGTCTTCCTATGCTGCCATCTTCTTTTTTTGCTCACCCTGGCTCCCACAAGTTGTGTGCAAGCTGCGCCAGGATCATGTGCACAGCTGTCTGCCATAACTCTGAGGGGTGGGTGGGAATGGGTGGCTCCTACTGTGCTAACTGCTGAAATGGACTGAAATTAATCACAATTTACCATCTAAACCTTCCCCTGGAAGTTTCAAGCCTTCAATAGACTTCAGAGTTACAAAACAGTTGCATCAGACAGATTCTGCCAGTCCAATTGTCATCTATGTGAGGAGACAGATTTCCAGTGCTTCCTGTTTTCCCACCTTCCCAGAATCTTTCTATATGCATTCTTAATTAATTTTATCACATCCATGATAATAGTCAAGCATCTTAACAGCCACTAACATAGACTTAGAGCCAGAAGACATGTGTTCATGTCCTAATTTAGCCACCTACTAGATGTACAAACTGGAGCAAGTTATTTAATATCTCTGACCTCAGTTTTTCACCAATAAAATGGAGATAATAATAGTTTCTGTATCAGAGTCAGGAAGAATAAAATGATAAATGAATATAAAGCCCTTAGCACAGAGCCTGGTATAGTAAACACAAAATAATATTAGCTATTATGTTGAACCATGTGAAATTGCTGATATTTGATCCTTTTTTTTTTACATAAACAGCCATTTCACGGGTTCATCCTATACTGCTATTATTTCATAGATGAGAAAACTGAGATTCAGAGAGTTCAAGTAATTTTCTCCACATCTTAAGCCAATAAGTGATAGTGAAGGGATTTTGATCTTCTTAAAGTCCAAATTAGAGTGTGCAGCAACCTACACACTGTGCTATTAGTTTGGTAAATATTCTTAGCAAAAATTTGGCACTAATAATCAGAAGGACTCTATTGACTGGTTACATTTAGGGCCATCCTAAATGCAATGAAAAAGATTTTTCCTTTCAACTAAATAACATTTCTCATAAAAATACCCCCCAGAGATCTCAGAGCCAGAACCATCCAGATGCCCTCTGATCAGATCATTCATCATGCCCTCAGATCAGTCAACAATTTTTCAGTAACATAGAGCAATTTGAACTTATTTTATGTCTTTTGTCATGATCTAACTGGTCTTTCAGTCAAAAAGTCAATAATGGCCTCTAATTCTTCCTGATTTTGTCCTAGGGTATATGGGTCCTGTGACTTTGGATGACTGTGGGGACATTGACAATACTATGATGCTTCTGTATACCTCTGTGGAGACCAACAAAGTATGTCTTATTTCTTCTCAGGAACTTTGGGGTGAAGTGACTGAGTGAGGAGGGATAACTTGGAAAGCAAGCAATAGTAAAGGCATTAGAGAAGTTATGTTTAGAATCTAGAAGGTGGCTTATTTCAGATTCACGATTATGCCCCACTTAGGGTAGTACTCCTTAAGCATTTTGTCCCATAGAACTTCTTATTCAGAACATCCACTCTATTTACTGTATAAAAAATACTCACCCAGAATACATTGATATAAAGACTAGACTATTGATGGGATACCAATGAGGGGATGACAGTTCTCGCCTAAGAATTGTTTATGCATTTCCACAGCTAAAAATTTAAATGAAACTTGGGCCAGCCTGGTGGCACAGCAGTTAATTTCACACATTCCGCTTTGGCTGCCCGGGGTTTGCTGATTCAGATCCCGAGTGCAGGCCTATGCACCGCTTAGCAAGCCATGCTGTAGCAGGTGTCCCACATAAAGTGGAGCAAGATGGGCACAGATGTTAGCTCAGGGCCAGTCTTCCTCTGCAAAAAGAGGAGGATTGGCAGTGGATGTTAGTTCAGAGCTAATCTTTCAAAAAAAAAAAAGTAAATGAAACATTTCCTATTCTCTCCATCTGACCTCTCATGAAAATCTTCAATTGTGTAATCCCTCTGGCACATATAAACAGTCCTGTAATGTCATGCTTTTAAATATGTCTTTTCTCCTCACCTACATAGTAGGTTCTTTAAAGGGAGTGGGTATTACCTCTCCATGTCTCCAGTGCTTAGCTTCTCATCTGGCACACAGTTCATGGCTGATTATCATTTAATATAAAAACAAAACACCTGTCTTTATGTCACCCCAAATTGTGCCCATCGCCAATTAAGAAAGCCACTGTTCCAGCAAACCAAATGGTCAGTAGAAAGCTTTTTCTTTAAGACATTGTGTCCTGACATAACTAGGAATCTAAGAGAAAAAGTATTCATTTTGTCATGTAATTTTTCAATGTGAGCATTATGACATACTTAAGTCATATATTGCGTGTACATATTGACCTAGCTTGGTGAAAGATATTTGTAATGGAAAATGTGGCAAACTAGAGAAAAGATGCCCAGATTGAGAAAGTTAAACCAGAAATTCAAGGGCAGCATTTCCAAAAAGTAATCCATAGTTTTTAGTTACTATCTTGAACCTTTAATATAATGCTATATTTTGCATACATTCCATGTGAATACCTTAAAATAAGATCCGCTGAATCGGTGACTGGTAGTAGCTACAAAGATCGCTCCTCTCTAAGTTATTTGCACCTGGGATGATGCCTTTGCCTCCCTTGGAGAGAGATGGATATATATTGTGAGATCCTGTCAGCCTCATATCTCCTCTTCAAAATGAAAAATGTTGTTCTGTGCACTTACTCTCTCTGAAGGCAAATCTAGTTGAATATTTCAATTATTTAATGACATCAATAGTGCTATGTAATATGTATATATGGGGAGATCAGGGGTTAATCCTCAAAATATAAAGCTATAGATACATTATTCCATACCCAGAGTAGGTCTCAATAGAGATTTAATGTACCATACCCAAATACATAGAATATTTCCTATCCTCACTATATATAATTGTACATTCTGCTTTCAAGGTGAGTACCCTTTTGAGAATGTAAAAATTTTGTACAGAATGTTCTGAGGGAATGGTGGCGAATTTAGAAGGATGGTCATTTTCAGATGTCTCTTACAAAGCTGATTCAATATATGCAGCAGTGATTTAAGGATATAGTAATATTCCCATTGGCAGATTACTTGAAAAAGAAACCTTTTATTTTACAAACCTAATTAGCATTGCGTTTAAGAAAGCGCATGAGAGCAAAAGGATAGAAGAGATTCAAAAATTATGAAATTGACAGAATTTAGGAAATGTAGAATTATCTCGGTGCCCCTTGACAAGTATCAAAATGGATAATGGATTTTATCTGACGTGCATTTTCTCAAGACATCATTTTCAACAGCAACTTAATATTGTGGCAAACACTGGTGCTCACTGTCATGTGATGTGGAGCTGGCTATCTAATTTCTCTTGGCCTCTGTTTTAACACTTGTAAAACGAAAGACAAACTAGTTCTCTAACGACCCAAAGAATCTATGTTGGGCAGGGTTGCTCGTAGGGTCATGAAGAAACAGAAAACGAATTGACCCACATGGACCTTAAATCCGTGTTCATGCTGTAAACCAATAAGTGGATCCTAACAAGCTCCTGGCTGGTTAACAATTACCTTGTTTCACTGAGAAGTGTTACTATGAAATACAAATGTCATCGGGCAGGACAGTCGATCTCATCGGAAGTCGTTCTAAAATGTCTTTTTTTGTTCATCCTTCTTTTCCATGCCCTGGCACAGTACAAGGTTCTTTTGACCTATGACACCCACATAAATGGAACTAAACCAGTAGATATGAGCCCCACATTCATGTGGAAGAACCATAAGCTTCCTAATGATATTCCAGGCCAGGGTAAGTATCCTTAGTGAATTTTCTTGTCCTGAAATGGTTTTTCTCGTAAAGAGAGCAAATTCTGTAGTTTATTCAGTTAGCCTGTGTTTTTTGCTTTGTTTTGTTTTGTTTATTGTCTGAGTTAGATTTGCCAGGGTTGTAAGTCTAGACTCTACTTCCCTGCATAATGAATGATATTATAATTCCGATTAAACACTGAAAATATTCTTGTTCTAATTTAGCTCTACCGATCTTTACTATGTGTCCTAGCTACCATTTGACATAAACTATCCTATAGAAAGCCAGGTTTGACAGTGGGCAAAATGAACACAGAGACATATATTCTTATTCCATTTACATTTTACTGGAATAAACTCAAAGAGTAGGTATTTCAGCAAAGAATACTCGATGACAGTAGGCTGAGAGGTGGTCGGTGAGAAGGGCCTCTAAAGTCTCCCCCATTCTCTCATAGGACACATTTCTTGGTTTATAAGGATGGTTACTCACCTACTTAAGATGAGGTCCTATCATGTCATGGAAAGCCCTAACAGGACCAGGCCTTCACCTGTACAAGTTGCAATGCAACTATCTAACGTTGGCCATCACTAGACAGGGCCAGCCAGGTATCTCCTGGGCAAGCAGGTCTCAGGACAGTCTATCCATGACTGACTTGGCCAAGGCTTATCACAATGAAAAGTAATTCAGATTAGTAATCTATTTTTAGGAAAAAAGTTTAAATTTGGACAAATATTTACACCTAAAGATGAAAAAAAGTGGTAATACCATTAGTGAAATGACTTAGAAAATTATGATATATTCATAATTGGAGTATCATGCAACCAATTAGAAATACTTATTTACAAAAAATTGTAAATGACATGAAAACTTACGATGTAAAGTAACAGAAAAACACAGCTTTTTATTTGATGAGACTCTAACTTTTTAAAATAATTTATAGAAATAAGATGTCCTAAAAAATATCCTAAAATGTTAACAGTGATAGGCTTTGCGTAATAGGATCCTAGAAGAATTTTCTTGCTTTTTTATATTTCTCTTAATTTTCCAAATTTTCCATAATTACTGTATTAATTTACCATTTTTTAAATATTTTAAAATATTAAAAATTATAAACTAGAAATAGTTCTATCCCAGCCCCCCCCCCCCCCCACAGCCAGAAACGGTCTGAAAGGTTGATGTGACTTAAAGAGAACAGTTCTGGTTCAGTGGGTTTGCTTGTGTTAAAGCCATAGCTATGTTTCTAGTCCTCTTCAGTTCCATGAGTCAAATTTGGTTGAAAATGATCCCTGTGTTTTAATCCAATAGGTATGAACCATTGGCTAAAGCAAAGAGGGAGGTGGGAAGTTGAGAGCCCATTTTTCTAAATAATAATCAATCCTGAGCTGACTTCAGATTTACTGTTATCTTGCTTTTTAAAGTTGATTTCTTTTCTTTAGCAAGTTTTTTTTATTGTCTCTAGAACCATCTTCAAGCTTCGTAGGTTTTGAATCAAACTTGACTTCTGAAATATATCTCTTTTCTCATGGGTTTCTGCAACTCCCTACTTCTTTTCATGACTTTTTGAATTGAAATTGTTTTTCTTTCTCCTTAATTATCACTTTCAGTGATGACGTTGTGTTTAGATTTTTTTAATGTATTTCTTTAAGAGGTTTTAGATATTTTGGTAATGGAATAGAAGGTCTGTGATTTGTAAAGTGATAAACTACTCAAAAAGAAATTTTTGAGAGAGTTCTCATTATTTACCGAAAAGAAATCACATCCAGAATTCATATTATGTACGACAGGGACAGTGCATCATCCTGGGCAAATTCACTTCATCCTCAGTTAACCAGAAAATTCAGTTAGCCAGAGCTTTTCATTACTTGTTACTACGTTTAGTTTTAAACTTTACAAATAAATTAACTCAATCTTCCAAATGGTACACAAATAAGATATTCATGCCTGGTCTTTTTATCTGTGTACGCAACTGCCAACTAAGCAGCAGAATGTTTCATCTGGACATTACACCATGCATGAATGAAATATCTTTTCATTCATTCCGTAAAGACTCAATGCCAGGCATGTTCTAAGCATCTGGGACCCAGGAATGGACAGCGCAGATTTGGTTCCTGTTCCTCACCCAAGCCTTCATCATCTGCCTTCTGGGTTACGATAACATCCAACTGACTTCCTGCCTCAGTCCTGCCTCCTGTCCACTTCCAATCCAACCAACACGGCCACCAGAATGGCGGCACGAATTCAGTCATGTTACTGAATTGCTTCTGACACTTCAATTGGCAGCTCCACTTTACCTACAGAATGAAGTCCAAATGACGACTTATAGCACAAAAAGTCTGCTATCTTCCTATGTCTCCAGCCTTATTTTTCATCTTACTTGAAATCTCTTGCCCACTCTCTCCACTTCCTTCTACTCCCTTAAAGAAAGTGTCTTGCAACTTCATACCCCTGTGTCTTTATTGATGCTACGCCCTCTACTAAAATTTATCACTGCTCTGTACAACCGGTAAACAACTGCTCATCCCCAATATTTAACTTGAATCTCACCTTTCCTAAGCTTTTTCTTAACATCTCAGGAGATTATTGATCTTGCCCTTATCCTGCCAGACTTCCAGCGTAGTACTTATATCACACTAATTTGTTTACACATCTTTTAATACCATACATTATGTAAGTGTAGGGTCCATTCTTTATTTATATCTCCTTGCCCCAAAACACTGCCTTGGAAGGAAGGACAGACAGATGGACACACAATATGAGATAATGATGGTTATGTTCCTAGTCAGCATTAATCTATGCAGTGTTAATTTCAGTCACTTTATTTCTCTTCCCTAAGTATGAGTATCTTCCTCTGTTAAATTAGATTTGTTAACTGATCCCAAGGTATTTTTTCCAACTATCATGTCCTATGACCTTGGGGTTATAAACTCAATCTACATTCATTGTAGATCAAGTTAAATAGAATGTGATAGCCACAACATCCATGAAAAGGCGGCAGCAGCTTAACCTTAGAACTAATGTGATACTGTGACTTATCTAACAAAGCAAATTAAAAAGTGGGTTAAAATAAAAATTCTATATTTAAATAGTATATAGTATATTTAAATATTATAATTATATTTAATGCACTGAGATGTCCACATTGTGGGAAGCAGATAGGAATCGAGGTGGGCTGAGGACCCAGCAGATAGGAGGTCCCCATACTCCCTCCCATGCATACTCTAGTCTAGGGGATGTGTAATTTTAGTACTGGTGAGTAGAATCACCTGCACTGTTGAAATTGTATTTCTCATGCTCCCTTTTGTTTTTGCATGAGGTTGGGGTATGAGAGTGATGGTAGCGGCAATGGTGGTGGTGGTAATAGAAATGGTGATTATAGTAATGAACAGACTTCACCAGTCAAATGTGTCCATAATGCAAATCCAACTCCAAGGTATTAATTTATTTGTGCCCTGATGAGAATAGAAATCCAGCACTCACATTGTCACTGTTAAAAGTTTCCCCTTAGCAGAAAACAAGATAACAAGCAGAGGCAAAGTTGTATGTTAGGAAAGCGTAAATCCTTCAAAGTCAGCCCTTAGAGAAAGTTCCTGCAGTATTAACCCTGAGCTCAACCCTCTCCCTCAGAAAAAACGGTTAGTTCATTAGAAGGACATAATGTGATGAAATGAAAACAGTTTAAAAATATGTGTGACATAAGATAAGTCTAATGGCACAAAAGAAATTTTTAATATGGACTTATTTGTGTATTTTAACATTTGGGCACTTTTTCCTCAATACATTTATTGGATGCCTTTGTCATTTTAATTAATATGCATGAGTTGTTCAGTCAGCTATACATAAAACTTCTTGCTTCCCAACTTTGTAAGATGAAGATGTTAGTGTCACTATGCTTTCTTCTACCTCCTTCCCACATCCTAAATTCTGTTGTATTTTTCTTTAATTTGTCAGGGTTGATAATATTTCTTTGGGAACCATAATGAAGCCCTCTGTCATTTACCTATAAGTTGATTCTGTAAGTTGAAAATAGTGAATATTTTCATTATTATTACTATTTACGTAAAGCCAAATAGCATGCAGTAATGATATTTCTTTCTATGTAGCTCCAATGTCTCCCCTTTGTGCCATACACACACACAAAAAGACGGCCTTTAAAAACAAAATTCCAAATTCTCAAAATCAGGCCAAATTTTACTTTGTTTCATTTCTATTTTTTTCTTTTTCTTTTTTCTTTTTGGGAGGAAGATTGGCCCTGAGTTAACATCTTTTGCCAATCTTCCTCTATTTTGTAAGTGCAACGCCACCACAGCATAGCTTAATGAGTGGTATGTAGTGGCACCTGGGATCTGAACCCATGAACCTCAGGCCACAGAAGCAGAGTGTACAAACTTAACTATACCACCAGTCGGCCTCACTTTGTTTCATTTTTACACTATGGCTTCCTCAAACAATTTTCCCTAGAGTTTCTGATGGGGTCTCTTTTATTTTTGCTGCAAGAAGAAACATGTCTTCCTCACCATATTTCGGTTATCTTCCAGCCTCTTACACACTCTGTCTGTTGCTTGGAATCCATTCCATTTTTTCTTCTTGAACCAACTAACTTCCTATTCTAACAGGGACTCTCTGTGGCCTATATGAACCATGACTTTCTTGTACACTTTTATTACTGTCGTTGTCCTTCTCAATCTAGGCTTATTCCTCTGCATACTCAGACTCTGCTTCAATGTTTCCTTGGGTTGGATCCACGTTTTCCTGGATTCCACTTACTCTTCTGTGAGTGTCTCAGATTACTTCATCTACACAACTCCACCCACGTACTAGTTTTCTAATAAATGAAATTCCTTACAGTCTCCATTGACTTCCCTCAGTGACCCAGCAGAGCTTGGGAAGGACCAGCGGGCAACTCTGTCATTTAATAGTCCATATATACTTACTTTTCTTTCAATTTGTGCTCTGTATCAAGAAATAGTTGTTTCTGTCTTCTTCTGTGAGTCCTCCTTAGGTGTATTTGTCTCAAGGACACCAGGTAGTCTTCCGCCACCAAAATTTTCTGTGCGCTGCAAGCTATTTTATGCTCTTGTGACATTTGGAGATTCCCATAAGAAGGAAATGAGATTTATAGACTATAAGGATTGCTGAAATTAAATCATTTCTCCTGGGTGGTTTAATTCCAGACATTTTTCTTCAGAAACCCAGGACACAGGACCTATATTCCCAAGGAAGAGATTAATAAAAGATAAATATTTTTTAAAAAGGGCTCTCCCTTTGCCCTTCCTCAAATTATATTATGCAATTAGAGTAATTGAAATGTTTTTATTCTCCTTTCAAAGATCCGTACTAATGCATTTTTCACTGTCTTTTCTGCCACAGGACCTCAGATCCTGATGATTGCAGTCTTCACTCTTGCAGGAACTATCATCTTGCTCCTGCTCATTGCTCTCCTGGTGCTGAGGTACCTACCGCCCCCTCTGTCCTGCTGTGCTCATCTCAGATAGGGAGGAAAGGAGAGAGGGGGAGGTCTGATGTCCACTGATGATAATGTATGCTCACAAAGAGGTCTCCAGACAGATCTAAGATCAGGATGGCATTCTTAATCAAAGACTCTATCAAGAGCAGAATATTGCTGAGTGGATAGATTAGAGCTTCAGAGTCAGAGACACCTGAACTCAAATCCCAGTTCTGCGATTTACCAGTCCTGTGGTCTTAAATGTATTATTTAACAACTTAAACATGTTCCTTAGCCTCAGTATCCTCATCTGAACTGTTGTAAGGAGTTGAAATAAGGTATGTATAGTGACTACCATTTAATAAGCTTTTTATAAGTGGAAATAGCTATTTTTGCTGTTTTATTTATATTTTGTGGGAAATTTCAAAGTCTCAATATTGCATAATGTTCAAACTGGAAGAGACTTTAGAAAGCATCTACTCCAAGCCTCCTATTTTAGCATGGGGAAAGAGAGGCCTAGAAAGCCAAATGGCTTGTCTGGAATCATTTCACTAGGTAGTGTGTAGGGACAAAACTAGAACTCAGACCTTCTGACCATCGGATGCATAATTATTCTACTCAACTTGGACATATGAAGTGCCTAGCACAGTGCCAGAGACACAGTGTATACTCAGAAATATTTGTTGAATATATAAATAAATGAGTGAATACCATACTACATCCTAATCTCTGTATGTTAAACCCCTGAAACTTTCTATCCTTTTATATTATCAGGATCACTCCCGTTTCCTAACTACCAGAGAACACTTTTCTCTATGTATCACATGCTTTAGTCTGTGTCACTATACTTTTTCATAATGAGAGAGTCCAGCCCATTGCATGTCAGTGGAAGTTTTCCCCAGGAAAGGAAGTAAGTTATTCTCTTCAGTCTGAAGGCTCCTGGAACTCCATGTTGCCCAGAAATACAGGAGGTGATCTACAGTGTGTGGTGACCATTTAGTTGAGGGGGAGCAGAAACCAAAATTTAGGGAGAGTAAAGCCAGTCAATAACAAGGTCACAAATGCATCTGTTGTCCCTCAGAAACCAAGTCTAAATGGGTGTCAGCTTAAAATGGGGATAAATCACGAGGCAAGAGACAGTAACGGGTGAAACAGGCATTTTCCATTTTCTTTAAGCATGAAAGGCAGAGATAGGGCCTCCTAATGGCCAGAGTAATAGCGTGCTCATGGGGACATCTGGAAGACGGATGTTACTCTTGCAGTTTTCCATTACAATAGCCTATACAAGAAAAGTAGCAAATGATTTATGGCATCCCTAATTCAATATGAATGACAGCTGGCTCTGTTGGTCCCAAGAGTTTACGGGGGTACAGAGATGACAGCCTGGAAACCTTCAAGGCCTTGATAGTTATCCTACTTGTGTCCAGGTCTTAGAATCATAATTATTGGTCAATAACATTAAAAAATACATTTTTTATATGTATTCAATAGAGGAATACTCAGAGTTAGATGGAAGCGCAGGAAGAGAATAATCATTTCTGCTTAGGGCACATTAAGAAAAGCATCATGAATGACCTTAAGAAGGTGAGTAGGAGTTTGTCAAATGACTACAAGCAAGGGCAAACTCAGGGACAGATAAATACGTCAATGGAAAAGCATATAGATTCTAGAATCAGACGCAATCAAGCGCGAGAACTTGGAAAATGATAGAAGTGACAGTACAAGTCAGTTGGGAAATGATGTTGGGATGGTAGGCTTTAAACATGGAAAAAAATGAAATTAAAACCCTACTTGAAACCTTATACAAGATAGAGTCCATTCCATATGGAGTTTTAAATGGATTAAGGACCTAAATATGAAAATCAAACTTCAAAACTCAGAAGAAATTAATAGAAAATTACTTTATGATCACAGGTTAGGAAAGTATTTCTCAGTCAGGATAAAAAAAAAGTGTCATAGAAGAAAAAATATATAAACATGGCCATAATAAAATCAAAACTTTCTATACAACAAAGTTAAACAATAAACTAGAAGGAGGTATTTGTAACACATAAAAGGACAAAGGATTTGTTTCGCAGACCACACAAGGAATCCATGTAAGTTAATAAGGAAAAAACAAAGCAATAAAAAAACAGGCAAAATTATGAATAGACAACTCTATATAATTCTACATATTCTATAAACCAGACAGAAAATATTTGAAAAGATACTTAATCTGTCTAGTAATCTAGAAAATAAAGTGCAAAGCAGAAATTAAACACCACTTCACATACATCATAAAGGTTAAAAAAAAAGTTTAACAGTACCAAACATTGAATATAGAGGAAACAGGAATTCTCGTGATGGGAAGGTAAACTGGTACAACCACTTTGGAAAGCAATTTGGCAATATCTGTAAACTTGAAAGTGCGCGTCTCCTACAACCCAAGAATTCTACTTCATTCATACTATCTGGGGGAAACGATTAGAAAATGTTGACATTTTTAATGTTGGGATACATGTTATATTTTCTCTGTGCCTTTCTATTTTCTTTATACATATTTTTTTAAAGACATGGATGCATAAGAGGAACTGGCTTATTTAAGAATCTGGTGTATTTTCTGGAGGCTTAAAAATTAACATTTTTGCCTTTCAAAGTTATCAGATTCAAAATTTTTTTCTCTCCTCTTTCTTTCCTCACTCTTTCCATGTCATCAATTCAGATTCTTTATTATAGTGAAGGAATGCCTTAGTGAAGGACCTGAGAATGTGAAACAAAAAGGAAAAAAGAATAGAAAAGGCCATCAGAAATCCTTACTGGTCCATTAATGGCCAGCACTCGCCAATTTGAAGAACATGGAGTTACACCATTGGGCTAGCCTCACTTGTGACATGTCTGCCTGAAAATATTAGGGTTCTAAATTTTCCCCAGTGTTCAGAAGCTGAATGGCATAAATACTAATAAAAACCTATTGACTGGCTTTATTCCTTTCCCAGAAAATATAAAAAAGAAAATGAACTTCGTCAGAAAAAATGGTCCCACATTCCTCCTGAAAAGATCTTTCCTCTGGAGACCAATGAGACCAACCATATTAGCCTGAAGGTAAGGCGTCCCTTACCTGTTCAAGAAGGCTAGAGCTGGTGCAATGTGCCAGGTATCTGACAAGACTTTAGAGGCATGGTAGGAAATATTCCAAGTAGGGAACATTTGTTTCAGAACCCAAGATTTAGATGTTTTCTAATTCTCAGCTTCCCATTTTTCCCTTAATTCTCTACTGTCCTATATGTCAGACAGTTGATCAAATGAACACTTCCATGGAGACTGAGATAGGGTGTGTTACTCATTCTTTGCGTCTGATACAGAAGAGAATGCACATATTGAGAATGTGTCGTGGAAGGGATTTAGGAATGGGTAGAGCATCTAAGTTCCCCTAAACTTTGGATATTAATCTGCCTGTGCTAAGTACGTATGACTTAGCTAGCTCATTGCTGAAGAAAGAGGCCTCTGCTGATATTTGCCCACATTCTCCCTCAGCCAGGAAATAGCAACAGCAGGCAATGATAACAACTCACTTCCATTCACTGTAGCCGATGCTGGACCTATGTTGTCTCATCTACTCCTCACAAGGAACTCATGAGTTGAACTTTGCTGATGAAGAAACTGAAGGACAAAGGGTTAAGACACAGGGCAGGGTCACACAGAGCTAGTGAGTAAGAGTACTACAAACAATCATAGCTAACACTGAGCACTTCTTGTGTGCCAGATACGTTGACCCATTTCATCTTCCCCAAGCCCTGTGAGGTAACAGGGCTAGAATTTCAGGAACATGGCCATAATTTGAACCCAGTCTTTCTAACTGTAAAGCCTAAGATCCTAATGCCTACCATACACCATATTCTTATTAGAGTTTTTATACTAAGGTATACTAAGAGGAGATGAGAACCAGACCTTCCACATGAAGGAATTAGTGGGGTCCTTCAGAGTAGGGCCAAGCTGATAGGATAGTGTGACTTGAGATGCCTTCCTGTCTAATCTCAGCAAAAGTAAAATTGCAGCGTGGGTCAGGTTCATCCTTGGAGCTTCTCTACCAGCTCTTGGCACTCGACTCCAAATTCTGCATGCTGCACTCAAATGGCTCAGATCCTCTCATGGCTGTACATGTACTAGTTTTTTCTTTCCTCCGGAAATGCTCTAAAGTGACTCTTCTGTTGCTTTCTGAGCCTCAAACACAAAAATAGTATTCACAAAGACCAATCTGTCTCAGTCAAGTGTCAGGATGAAATCCATCATACGGTCATTCACAATAAGGTGTAAATGACCATAAGACTATTGGATTTCCAAAGGGAGAATTTGTTGACCTAAATGACTAATTGGCAGTACCCTAGAAAGGCGAGAGGAGATTTTTAGAAGGAGTGAGTGCTCCCTGCCTCTGGTATGACACCAGGATGGACCACGTGGTCTACCTCTGCACAAGTCCAGTGTGGCTCCACTCCTCACACGTCTTCCTCACTGCCTCATAAGCCCTACATTCTATACTTGTTCTTTGGGGTTGAGCCTAAAACATTGTGTCTCTGTGTGTTTTCTTAAAATGTAAATATTCCTTGAAATATAACTCATCTATCCCTCATCAGACATTACAGAATTTTTATGAGTTAATTCATCAGATTAGCAACTCACTTGGCTAAGGTATAGATCTTCGGAACAGTAAACTTGAAGAAAAGAATTTCGAAGTAATTCAAAGCATGGGGAATCATTGTTAATCTGAGTTTCAGACAGGCTGGGGAGCAGGCGGGCCAGGAATTGGCTGTAAGGAAGGGTCTTCAGGTGCTGTGAATCAGGTGGAACAGAGAGAAAGCCCAGGAAGGTCAGCCAAAGTGAGCAAGAGGGAAAGTGACACATAACCAGCCAGGCAATGGTTTGAGTTCTGGATGCTCACGGAAGGCGGAGATAAGGAAGTAAGATTAAGGGACGAGGTGATAAAGAGTCAAGCATTCCTTTATTAGAACAGAGAGGGTCCCCAAACCAAAGCCTCTAGACTAAAAGAGAAGTCAGGAAAGTCAAAGGGATGAAGCTTAGCAGAGAAAAAACAGTGATAAAGATGATGATAACTCATTTGAGGATAAAATGCTTTCATTCGCAAGAAACCTTCGCAAACTTTGTCTCCTGTGATCCCCAAGTACGATCCCTATGAGTTAGGATACCCAGATAAGGTACAGAGGTTCAGACAGTTTAAATGACCTAATCCAGTCCTGAGACAGGAAAAGAGTACTAGACAAGAAGGTAAGCTCAGGTTCTGATGCATTCTTCTCTCTTTATTTTTTAAATTTTTTACATATTACTTTGACAAAGATTTTCAAAATTTTATTGAGGTAACATTGGTTTACAACATTATATAAATTTCAGTTTTACATCATTATATTTTGACTTCTGTGTAGATTACATTGTGTTCACCACCAAAAGTCTAGCTGTCATCCGTCACCATAAACATGTGCCCTTTTACCCCTTTCACCCTCCCCTCTTCCCCCTTCCCTTCTGGTAACCAATCTGTTCTCTGTATCTATGTGTTTATTTGTTGTCGTTTTATATTCCACATATGAGTGAAATCATACAATATTTGGCTTTCTCCATCTGACTCATTTTTCTTAGCATAATACCCTTAAGGTCCATGCATGTTGTCACAAGTATTTTTCCAAAGAAGATATAAAACGGCCAACAGCCATGTGAAAAGATGTTCAACATCACTAATTATTAGGGAAATGCAAATCAAAACCACAACGAGATCCAATACATTCTTATGTGACATTTCACGTCATTTAACTCTTTTGCACATCGTTTGTAAAGTGAGAAAAAGGAGAAGGGAATACAACTGACATTTATTAATCTGCACTGTGCCAAACATCATACTTGGGACTTGATATAGTTTATTTCATTAGCATTTCAAAATGCCTGTAAAGGTAAATTTTTAAAAATATTATAATACCTCACAGGTTTTTATGAGAATCAAATTGAAAGATGCAATAGTTCTTAACTTTTTTTGCCTTTAGACCAAAGTCTGGCAGACCAAGGGCCATGTCTAGCCTGCAGGGGTGTGTGTATGTGTGTGTGTGTGTGTATACATGTGTGTGTGTGTTGTTCAATATTTACTATATTTTAAAATTAATTGCCAAATATAAAAATCTCAGAATGGCTTAGAAAAATCCATATTAGCAACTACTTTTGACAAGTCAGATGATCTAGCCATTCTAGGCTGGACTAGAGCTGATGGGGCTGCCCCCCTTAGACCCCTGGCACAGTGTTCTCCCTCACATTGCTACTTGGGCCTTTAGGCATGAGTTTGCAACCCAAATGCACAACACGCTCCCCTAAGGCCATCTGTATGTAGCTACAGACAATGATTTCCAATAGGAGGAGGGCAGGGGGAGAAGGAAGCAAAGAAAATCCTTGGCTGAAGTAGGCCATAAGAAGGTGGAAAAGTAGCACAGTAAGTGGAAGGGGGGAGAACCCAGAGTTAAGCATGAGAGTGATTGATACCTGGAAAGAAAGTTTTGTTGGCGAGGAAAGGCCAGTAGGCAGAGGGAAACAAGTCAGTTATAACAGTTTCTCTGGGAGCCTGCCTAGCATCCTGTGAGTGAATAGCAGATATAGCTCGCCTGGCAGAGCCTCTCAGCTTTGGACTGGCAGTGGATGGGACAAGATATGAGCTTCTGGAATAATTAGCCTTTTCTTGTGCCAGATTGATGATGACAAGAGACGAGATACAATTCAGAGACTACAACAGTGCAAATACGACAAAAAGGTGACTATAGTCTCCCCTGCTTCTCTGAACTCTCAGGGTATGTTCTGGGCCTTCTGACTCATCACTGCCCCAACTTCCAAGGTTGGCAGTATAAAGGTCGGGGTGGGTGTGCAGGTTGCTCCAAGGGGCTGTTCTTGGAGCCTTTCACAGGAATGGGCAGGGCTCTGCTTCAGCGGTTCCAAAACTCACAATCCTGGGAAAATTGAAGGACAAATAGAATTTTTAAGAGGGGTGGAGTGTAGGAAGGAAAAGGAAAAACAAAAGAGGTTCAGAGCTGTCCACGCAACCCTAGTATTATATTTTGGCTCATTGCAGTGGGAAAATGACAGTCCCATACTAGGGGATTGCATCTTTCCTTCCTTCCTTCCTTCCTTCCTTCCCTTCTTCCTTCCTACCTACCTTCCTTCCTTTTCATTTAGTAATTCTTAAAGAAACATTCAAACTTGAGCCTCCCATATTCCAAGTACTAGGCACCAGGCATATAAACATCAATAAAATACTGTCACTGTTCTCAAGAGCTTACAGTATAGTTGGAAGACAGACACACAAATTATTATATTATGTATATAAGTGGTCATGCTACAACCTTATCTCCTTAATTCAATTGATCTTTGCAGCGAGTGATTTTAAAGGATCTCAAGCACAATGATGGCAATTTCACTGAGAAACAGAAAATAGAATTGAACAAGGTATGTGTCCCTTACTTGAAACCCTTAAGTGACAAATAGCTTCACTACACTTTCCCTAAGCAACGAGGTCCTTGGTGGAGCAAAGCATTATTGGGGGGTGCTGACAGAGAAGCCCTCAGGCCAAGAAATGGGTGACTGTACTTCTTGTTGAAAATTCTTCCAACAGTTGTTGAAGAGTGATATTTGATGGTGTAAAACATGTTGGAAATCTACTAGCATGTCCTAGAAAATGGTCCTGATGCTATTTGAGAGTAGTCAAAGGTTTGTCTTCAAGTCCCCTTGCTGACAAAAGAAAGATATAACGCAATGTATAGTAAGAAATGTACTGACATTCCAATGTGTCAAGAGCGATACATCTTCCCAAAGATCTAAACCATGACATGTTTCTTTAGCATGTAAATTTCCACTCTGGCACTCCTTTCTGGCTGACTTGCTTTGTAAATAAACATGTTATCTCAGTTGCTTCAGATTGACTATTACAACCTAACCAAGTTCTACGGCACAGTGAAGCTTGATACCACGATCTTTGGAGTGATTGAGTACTGTGAGAGAGGATCCCTCCGGGTAAGGAAGCATGATCATTTCCAATTTTTTAACTGGTCAACCATATGGAAAAAAATATATATTTAGGAGAAATTTTAAATGTTCACCCAGTGAAATAATATCAGAGAATTATTAGGAAAAATCGGTGGGTCCATATGCTCACCCAACTAGATCACTCAGCTTTTGTCAATCAATCCTATTACAACTTTTTACAAAAAAACAAGCCAAAAATTATTCAGGAATGTAGACTTGAAAAAACAGAGAACAGATGTGGAAAAGTGAGTGATTACATCTAAATTCATTTTATTTTACTTGCATACTTGCTTTTGTATTAAAAGAAAAATGGATGGTCATTATGATGGCACCAAATAAGCATTTGGAGACTTGTTCATAAGTCCTGGTGCTGTGACTGTTTAAATTCCCACCCTTCTCTCCCTTCTGAGGGATTGAGGATGCACAGGAGTTGCCAGATGGGGTCAGATATTCTGGCTGAGCAAATTCAAAGCAGAAAGAGAAAGTAGGACAGGACTGAACCAAGTTCTTGGGAAGAACCAAGCGTCAAGCTGGGAATATCAAATCTGAATAGTTCAGAAGGGCAGGCATATACAAGAAACATTCATATACTAGAAACAAAGTAAGGTGTCAAGCAGAAACAAGACTGAATGGGGAAAGAGCAGGAGCAGGAAGAAATTGAAGACAGTTGCTTCAAAGAGAATAGAAATATTTGAAGCTCACCTGAAGCAGTTGCCGGGCATGTGTTATGAGAGCTTTCATCCTTTTAAATACCTTTGTATAGGTGACCATACAATTTACCAGGATACTTTAAGAGTGAAAAGGGGTGCTGTAATAATTACATTCAAACATCAGACATAAACTGCATCTGGCCTCAAGCAAACCAGGAGGTGTGGTCCCCCTGCCTTTGAGCTATTTTCAGACCCAGTATCTCTTAATAACCTCCATGTCTACCCCATAACAAAGCCAAAATCCTAAGATTGGGGGCAGCAGCAGCTTCAAAGGGGTCCAAATATTCATAATTCAATGAAATTTAAAAGCAATTTTAAAAATTTAAACTAATCACCTAGAAATGTTTAATTTTTCAATAAGCTGCAATCAAAAATAAACAATAGTCACTTTCAAAATGTATGGCATAAACTCAAATCTATTCTCAAAGAAAAAAAATCATAGCCCTAAATGCTACTCTCTCTTTAAAATGATAATAATAATAATAATAAACTAAGTATTCAATGCGAAATTTAGAAGAAAAATTATGGACTAAGAAAAGGAAACTTTCAAAATTCAATCATTATAAATCGGTAGAATTTTACAATGCACTCGAGTTGTTTGTTTTTTAAGAAAAAACTATAAAACATACAAGCCTCTCATGCTTCTAATTAAAATTTTTAAAACAGACATAAAAATACACAAAAATGGGAATAAAAAATAAAGCTACGAAAAAGATGCTTTTGATTGTGAAAGAATACTTCATGACTGTTAAATTATAAAATCTAAAAAAAGGTAAAATTTTGGAAGCAATAAAATCATGAAAATGTGACTCAAACAGTAAAAACTTAAGTAGGCCAATAACAATAGAAGAAATCATAATTTCCATTTCAGACAATACCAGATTTGGCTAATTCTTCTAAACTTCAATGAATAGCTCTCATTGTCTAAATAAATACTATTCTAAAGTTAAACAAAAACATGAACGTCATCTAAATTCATCTAATATTCAGTAAGGCTGGCATAAAGCTGATACTAAAATATGATTAAAGGCTAACTATATTTATGAATATTAATGGAAAAAATCATAAATAAAATACTAGTAACTGTAAGCCAGTTGTACATAAAAAGCATAATTCAATCAGATATGGTTAATTCCATGAATGGAAAAAATATTACTCTAATGCATCATATCAAAAGGTCATAGAGGAAGGACCATATGATCATTCTAATTGATGCTAAAAATGATCATTTAAATAAAAAATTTATCATTCAGGTAAAGCATTTTTAATAATAATGATTTCAAGTCTTTCAAAATTAGAAATGTTTTCCATATGAGGGCTAGACCATACTCTGATTCATTTAATTTCAGTGAGACAGAAATTTTAGAATACAGATAACAGAGCCTGGTCAAAGGGTTTCACATGGTCTTTTACTCCCTAAGTGCCCGGTCAACATGTAGGCATCGTGCCCATAGTGTTTTTGGTTCTCTGCCCTAAGGTGGGAAACTTCAGACATCTGAGTGGTCCTGGGCCCCCTTCAGGAGTTGCTTACTCACCTTCGGAGCAGACAGCAGCACGAGCTCCCACAGGAAGCTTATCTGCTCCTTTCTACCATGAATCTCAAAGCAAAGACTATGCCCAGGCAAACTACAGCCCCCTCCCTGGTGCCATCCCTTTAGGCTTCAGACCACGGCAAATCCCATCAGAACCCACTTTTGTGAGGAAACAAATGATAAAGTTTTTCCCTAGACGGAGTAAAGACGATATGTTTCCCATCTTATAAATATGCTGTAACCTTGGCTAACCTTGTTTAGGAACAATCGATTCATTTACGCAACAAATATTTATTAAGCATCTATTCCATGTCAGACACTGAACTAGATGTTGCAGATACAGCAGTGAACAAAAATTATCAAGGCCAGCCCGGTGGTGTACCAGCTAAATTTGCACATTCTGCTTCAGCGGCCTGGGGTTCGCTGGTTTGGATCCTGGGTGCAGACCCAGCACTACTCATCAAGCCGTGCTGAGGCAGCGTCCCACGTATAAAATAGAGGAAGATAAGCACAGATGTTTCCTCAGCAAAAAGAGGAGGATTGGTAGCAGATGTTAGCTCAGGGCGAATCTTCCTCAAAAACAAAATCACAGAGTTTACATTTTCATAAGGAGAAGAGACAACCAATAAATAAATAAAAATGTAAAGTATGTCAGGTTCTAAGGGAAAGAATTCCTTTGAGTCTGTCTGCTCATAACTGCCCTTGCTTAACTTGGCCTGGTACCCACAGCCCAGCCAGCCTTATCTGAAATGATTAATGACTTTGGACCATTTGTTGCAAATTACTGGTACAGTTAGAACTAAAGGTCAAATTGGGCTTTTTCCCCAAACAAGAAACGATTGTTAGTTTATTAGTTAGGGTTTTATTGTGAAGAATAGTTATTAGCTTAGGTAAAAACCCTGTATCTTGATAGAACCATTGTCATGTTAAAATAGTGAGTTCAAAATTCCAGGTCATATAATTCATACACAAAATCCAAGAACTCTGTCCTATTGACAAAGGACTTAGTAAACTTAAGAACATGTAGAGCTATTAAACCAATGGATGCAACTGATCAAGTGAGTAAAAGCGTAAGCCTAGTGAATGAATTTCCTTACAGCAATTCCTTGTCTAAAAATACTAGTGTGATTTTAAGGAGACAGAACCTGCAGCCCAACCACTTGTGAAGCAGGCTCACCAGCCCACTCTCCAGGGAGGTGTCTGCCCATTCCTTTACCCGGGTCTGGGGGAAGAACCTGGAATTTGGAACACCATGGATATCTCCTGCTCATCTTCTTGTGCTGAAAGCCACCGAATGTTCCTAAAGTAGGAGAGAAAAGAAACACATGTTCAGGAAATCCAGGACAATGGAGTTCTAATTTGTTCCTGAGCCTAAGGCCTCATGATTAGAAGCTCATTATTTGCCTGTAATAGTCTCTCCAGAGTATCCATCCTTGAGGCAATTCACCTTGTTCCTTTCCTTTTTCTCCTGTTCAGGAAGTTTTAAACGACACAATTTCCTACCCTGACGGTACGTTCATGGATTGGGAGTTTAAGATCTCTGTCTTGTATGATATTGCTAAGGTAAGAGACCTACAAAAACAAAAGAATTTATGAAAATTAAATATAGGAAACCAGAGCTAGCAAGCTATTCAAACTCTGTGTGCATTGGTTTCTTCATCTGTAAAGTGGTAATAATAATACTACCTATGTTCATAGGGTTGTTGTGAGGATTTTATGAAATAATGTATGTCTTAGTACAAGGCCCAGGACAAATACATGTTCAATATATTTGGCTTTTTTTTTAATTATATATTTTCTACTCTGGGTTTGGGATACACATTTTTCATAGACTTGCTGGAAATCAAAATCATATAAGATTGCAGGAAAGACAACTAGAACTTCAACTTTTTAAGAGAAAATATTAAGGACAGTCAAACATCTTGCACAAGGCAGTAATAAATTTGGACATGTATATTCCCCGGCATGAAATGAAAAGGGAAGAGAATACCAGGAACCAGGGCCTCATTCATAAATGCAGGAACAGTAAGTCCTGAAAGTGAGCTCTGTGATACAGTCTTAAATCACCAGAAAGTCAAATAGTATCAGAATCAGTTTGAAAAAATGTTGTAAGACACCTATTGGCCACATTTCACTCCTGTGATCCAGTCTGAAAACCAGTTTCTACTACGACACCTCTGCCCACCAGGGGGAAGCACACCAGCCAAAAACAGGCTTCCCATTTCAAAACAGAACGAAAGGTTCTATTTCCAAATAGAATGAAACGGATTAGATTTTAGGAAATAATCTAGCCTAGCCCCCGCCATCAGAAAGGCAAAGCTTTATTCTTTGTATTTTTAAATTGAGGTAGCAGAAGACCAGAGACATACCCAAGGTCACAGACCAAATAACTGGTAAGCAGAAACACTTAAAAAAAAAAGGAATCATCCCTTTGTTTCATATTATATGCAACTACTCAACTAGAGTCTTTAGACAATTGTCTTTTACTGTGTCACTTAAAAAGACTTCAAAACTAGACGCAGTGCTTGGGCAAATATTAGAGCGTTAACAATATTTTTTAAGTAAAATTAATGGAACTAAATTTAAAATCTGATGAAGTGATTCTGCTGAAATGGTTTCAAAACGTCATTTCTTTCTTTAAAATAAGCAGATGAAGAGTGTCAGACCTCTTTGTTTTCCTGTTGTCTGAAAAATTACAGGGTATGTCATATCTGCACTCCAGTAAGATAGAAGTCCACGGGCGTCTGAAATCCACTAGCTGTGTGGTGGACAGTAGAATGGTGGTGAAGATCACTAATTTTGGCTGCAATTCCATTTTACCTCCAAGAAAAGGTCTGTAATGAATGAAATTTGTCCTAGTTTCTCACTTTTTTTAAAAAAAATTTTTTCACAAGCCCACACGAGGTGCTCAGAAAATGATGACACTGCAGAAAATAAACAGCCACAAGAGGCAACAGCTGGCTCGTTTTCCAGCACTTCACCCTTGTCGCTTTTCAACAAGTGCTTCTTGAGTTGAACAAATTTCCTCTGTGGCTTTCCTTCATCTATCCGTCTCTTGATATCAGTGAGAAACTATGAAGAACTTGTTTGCTTGTGGAAGCAGACCTGGGATAAAAAGTAGAGGTTAGAGTAATAAGAGATGTTAGAAATCATCTGGTCTAATCCTCTTCCTTTATAAAAGAATGGAGGCTCAAGGAGGCTGAGAGATTCACCCAAGAAGATAGAGTACAAGGCAGGAGACCCATTTCCAAATTCTAGACATCACTCATTTATCTATGATAATGATAAGAAACGATAATGACAAGAAAAAAACACTTATCGATACAATATATTCTTACTTATCCCTTCCAGGATTGTAATGAGGGTCAAAACAGTAACACAAAGAAAAAATGACTCGTAAAGCATAAAGGGCTTTTCATGTTGAACACTTACCCACTTTGCCATAACTCAGAGTTAAACAGCCTCAGAAATTCATATATGCCTCAGAATTCTACCTAAAGCCAAAACTGAATTCTATTTCTGATTCTACTTTGCAACCCTTTAGTTTTCCCTTAATAAAAGAAAAATTACAATTCTGCCCCTATGTCTCCAGTCACACCAGGCATAGCATGACACTGGACTCTATCCAGTATGTGCTTGTTGAAGACCTGCTGTGTGCCGAGCGTGGTTCATCGTCTAGGGGAACAAATCTCCTTCATTAGATGATTCATGACCACACAAAATCAGATGAATTGCAGGTCAAATCCTGACCTCCTGAACATGAGTTCAGTTATACCTACCTATCTGTGCTGTCAGTTACTCAAAATTTTAGCATAAGTAGATTTTCTCACCTTTCCTACAAACCCAAAACATTGGAATCAATTGTCTATGAATCAAAGTCCCATAAATTCATGAGACATAAATTCAAAAAGGCAATGAACATTTGGATGGAAAACCAAATGATAAAAATGTCTCATCATAAGCATATCACTGTACCTAACAACATGAATCTATTAATTTTTTAATTTCAGCTGCTAAAGATAGAAATCTCAAAATATTTACACAGAGCTAGGTGATACTGGAAAAGTTCCAAGGGATGTTGAAGGAAAATTAATTGTATGCCCCTGTTATTAATAGGGTGTATGATAGGATCCAAAACCTGAGTGTCTGTAGGAGCCAAAGACAGGCCACAGGAGCATTTCACTTGTGTGAAGCAGACTAGATGGAAAGCATTAGGAATAGCAGGCACAGTGGTAAAACGTGAGTAAATTATATGTGCATAAGAATACTGTGGAAACCAAAGAAAACACAGCTGTGGGCGACAGCTGACTTGGAGGCTGCCAGTCCGTCATACCTGGGAAATATCATTGTTAGTCTCTGTTCAAATGTGCTGTCTTTATTTTCTTTCATAAATATATATATGCATAAAATATTTTTTATATTTTATATATTTGTATATTGCATTAAAATGTATGGATATATGTGTATTATATTAAAATATATTTATATTATTTAAAAATGTATAAATATATGTTTTATATCTCTAAAGGCTTTCATAGGTTTATGCCATATGTCCCATAAGTTATTAAATCGTCAGCCTCTCATATTGTACTGCGTTCATCCCGCAGATATTTTCTGAGCACTTCCTGTACAGCAGGCACTATCCTAGATAGATCTTGAAAGTTATCAGGGCTATGATCCTAGCAGCTTTATTGCCATTTGACCTTGCCCAAGTCCTGACATTACACAGCCAGCTTAAAAGGTACATGTGTTCTAACCCATCACCAGCATTAGCCTAAACTCCTCAAGAGTTTGGGACCACATAAATTCGAGGCTACTCATATTTAGGGTGCATGGTGTAGAGACTTAAAGAAAAAAAGCAGACCTATGGGCTGCTCACCCCGTTAACTTTCTACTCTCGATGCTGAACGTGCAGACCTGTGGACAGCCCCAGAGCACCTCCGCCGCGCCAGCTTCTCTCAGAAAGGGGATGTGTACAGCTATGGGATCATTGCACAGGAGATCATCCTGCGGAGAGAAACCTTCTACACGTCGAGCTGCCGGGACCAGAATGGTAAGTCTGACGCCTTCATCTGCCCCCTCGAGGAGCCCGAGTTCTAGGCTCCCCAAGACCCCAATCTGTTTGTGACCACATCTCAGTCCCCTCGTCTGCAAAAGGAATGGCATACCTGCACTACACATTTCACAGGGGTGTGGGAAGAATTAAATGACAGCGTGAGCGTTAGAGTGCTCTGAAAAGCCTAAGACAATGAATGTACCACCACCAGGTGACATTATTGTCCCTATTATTGCTAATTAAAGTCTTCCCTTACAATTTTCCATTTTCCTTCTAACTCCAACAAGAGATATGTGTCTGTTTAACACCTGAATTAAATTACCCCAGTGGGACAACAAACATATTTTGATTCTTACTCAGAGAAGAGCTACAGTTTTTGTTAGATGTCCTCTCAGGGGGAAATGTCTCATTCCTTTCAGCCAATCCTCACTTATGGAGCACTTATTGTGTGCCAGCTGTTAACTGTCTGGGAGTGGGGGGTGAGTAAAGGGTGTATCCGGCTGGGCTAGAGTTTTGCTCAAATGAAGCCTCATGAAGGCAGTGGAATCTGAGTTGAGTTTTAAGGGGTTAGTAGCCTTAACTTAAGGTAACCTCCTGGGTATAAGAGGGTATAAGACCTCTTCACTTGGGGCTCATTTATTCACGCAACATCCATCTATTGAGAGCTGGCCTAGGCGCTGCAACTCTCTCACTGGGTACCCATCCAGGGTAGGGGAACCAATTCAGAATCTGGCCGCCACTAAAATTTCTTCACGCTGCGTTGTTTCTTGTAATTTGAATTATTCTTATCCCATTAGAGAAGATTTTCAGAGTGGAGAATTCCAACGGAGTAAAACCCTTCCGCCCAGATCTGTTCCTGGAAACAGCAGAGGAAAAAGAGTTGGAAGTGAGTATATCACATCCTCCCTGTATGAGTTTCTTTGGGCTGCTGTAACAAATTGCCACAAACCTGGTGGATTCAAACAACAGAAATGTATTTGCTTACAGTTCTGGAGGCCAGAAGTCTGAAATAAGTTGTCAGCAAGATCATGCTCCCTCCAGAGGCTCTAGGGGAGATTCCATTCCTTGCTTTTTCCAGAAGCTTCTGGTGGCTATGATATACCTTGGCTCATGGTCACACACTCCAATATCTGTCTCCGTGGTCACATTCTCTTGTCTTCTGTCTGTCTAATCTCCCTCTACCTCGCTCCTGTATAAGGGTACGTGTGATTGCATTTGGGCCCACCAAGATAATCCAGAATAATCTCCCCATCTCAAGCTCCTTAACTTAATCACATCTACAAAGACCCTTTTTCCAAATAAGGTCACATTCACAGGTCCCAGGGTTTAGGACATGGACATCAGCTTTAGGAGCCATCATCAGCCTGCCACACTCCCCAGGTCCTGTCTGTCTCCCCCAAACCAGGGAAGAGCTGGCTTGTTAAGCACACATCACATTCTCAATTTTTAGGAGCTAAAAGGGCAAGATGTCCTTGTGATACACTTATTGGCCTATAATAGTACCTACTAATTAAAAAACAAATATGCCAACATCCAGAAACAACAAAGAAATGTCCTTTCACTCCTTCATCCTTCCTCTGAAAGAAATGGAGCTTTTCTCTCTGCATTTGCTTAAGTTTTTTATAATCCCTCACAGAGACCTTTAAGGCCTATGAAAAAAATTCTAATTTTTTTTTAGAATTTTATCTGAGCTTTTATAATTCCAGAGGATAGTAACTAAAGCAGTTTAAAAAGCATTTATGGTCCTAAAAAGTTAAAAAAAGAAAATATTCATTCCTTGTGGGATAAAGATAAAAACACTTCTCTTCAGTTTATAAGCACGCTGCCAGATGAGTTTATGGGCGATTCTGTGGTGGCCGGTGGCCCATCTTTACCTCTCCTCCTCTTCCTCTGTCAGCATTAAAGGCACGTGGGAGACCCAAGGTTCTGAGCTACAGCTGCTCCCATTCTTGCTCTCTCCTCATTCCTTCTTTCCTCCTGCTTTTCTGGATCCTAGGATTTTTCTGGACTCCTCCCCACGTATCAGCATGTCCCTTCTCAAACCCTCCTTTCTAGTCTGAGTATATCTATGCATGTTTAAAATTTTTTTCACCAAAGCATTCTCCTCCTCTATTCACTCATGTAGTTGGATGATTCTGGAACTGGAAATGAGGAATAAGATTTCACATCTAGTAGCTGGTTCCCATAGAATACGGGGCTGAAACTAGATGGCTTGGCAATGCCAGAAGAGCACACGGGACTCACTCTGTGGTGCTCCGTCAGCCCATTTGTCGATTGCTTCTGTCCATTCCTGTCTAAGGCAGTCAGCAGATTGTCTAGAAGGCAGGAGCATCATCTAGTGGTGAACACAGGCAGAGGCTACACTGTGGTCTGGTCCCTCTCTCCAGAGACTCATTAAGGCAAAGAACGCAGACAGGGACTGCATCTATACCATTTGTGATCCTGTTTCTGGCCAGAGTGAAGAACAAACTTTATTTAAAGCAAATAGTTTTCACCAAGCTTTTTGATCCAACAAAAACTGCAAACAAGTGGTAGCAAATGAGATGATGGGTCCATGGGCTTCCTCGTGTCTCCCCCTTCCTCTGTATCCCCTTTCCTCACTTCTCGTCTCCACTGCAGTTGGGCATTATAATCACCTGAGGAACTTAAAAGTAGATATATTATATTGTAAGGCCACACGGACGGCTGGGCTAGGGCAGCAGGGTATTGTGCTGAGAGACCAAAGAAACAACCCAGAGATGATGGGTGAGACATAGATTTACTGGGACTTACGTACAGGGAGAGTCCAGGAGCAGCTGGCTGTACATAGATCTGCACACCACTACCCCCCAAAGAAGTTTGTTTAAGTAGGCAGAGGAAGAAAGGCTGCATGCTTGCCAAGGGGGTCGTCCCTGTATGACCTGCATTCCAAGGACCAGAGACCACCCGCTCCCCCCGCCAGGGGCATCTGTTTTCCTTCAAACCTTGAGGGTCTTTGTGCCAACTATCCCACGAGAAAACAACTGGGTGGACCAATCCCAGGACTGTTATCATCATGAGTGCTGGTGCATAGCCCAGACAAGGAGCCTCCAGGACACATGGTCTTAAAGGGGCACGGTGGCTAATGCCCCTTCGTACATATTGTCCTTTGCTCTGCAATATTTGGGAACTACTTATGCTAAAGCAATTATTGTTTATCTGAAATTCAAGTTTAATTGTGTGTCTAGTATTTTTATTTGCTAAATCTGAGAACCCTACTAAGGCTCCTTCACAAACCAATTAAATCAGAGTCTCCTGGGGTGGGGCCCGGGCATAAGAAATTTTATAAATGCTCCCCAGGTGATTCTGCTGTTGGCATTGGTTGAAAACTGCTGCCAAAGAGCCTCACTCTCATTTAGAGTCACTTCCCTCATACTCACCGAGCCCTCCTATGCCCTCCTCAACATACATCCTGCAAATGTCTGTAAAGAATGTTGTCTCTCCCATCAACCCAGCCGCATCCAAATTGGTATCACCTTTTCATTAATTCAGGACCCAAGGGAAGGGCAAGGCAAGGATGCACAGGTGGCGATGCCCAGGACACACTGCAGACCACTGGGCGAGCTCGTCTTCATCGTCAGAGTTGCAATGTTTTAAAATAGTCCCTGCCTCAAGTACTTCCATCATAGAAGAGAGGATAAAATAGGCCCCCTGAACTAACCCACCCCTTCCTTCTTCCAGGTCTATCTACTTGTAAAGAACTGCTGGGAGGAAGATCCAGAAAAGAGACCAGATTTCAAGAAAATTGAGAATACGCTGGCCAAGATATTTGGGTATTGCTGAAATTTTTACTGTTCCTCACTAATTTCAGGTTTTTCTAATAATAATTGACATTCCATGGCACCTAAGAATAAGAACGCCTATTCTAATGAAAAATTCAGACTACAACACCTGTCTTAAAAAATTAAAATAAGCAAGATTGAATTCTAGATTTTTCCATGTTTTCAGTTAGATGCAGTGAAAAGTGAGAAAAATAAGACTGGAATAAGAATTAGGAGGTCCAGCTTCCAGAATAGGATCTAATAATAGCTTGCTGTGAAACGTGGGGCAAAACGCTTACCTTGTCAATTTTCTTGTTAGTAAAATTGGGCTGAACAAGATCATTTCTCCAATTCCTTCCAGCTCTAACTTTCTGTGGTTCTCGTTAAGTCAAAGATTTGGATACTTAACGAAGCTAAAATGCCCAAGGCTGGAGATGACGTAGAGTGAAGTTGATGAAAGTGTGGTCATTGATGTGGTCGATGCAAACTGTCCTTTGTGGGAAAGGAGCAGGAAATACTAAACGATTTAACTCTTGCCCATTTTTCATTCCTTCGCAGACCTGTTACTAAGAGTAGGTGAGATTGTACGTGCAACAGATGAAATGTAGACTCAGGAAGATAAACGGGGCTCCCGATATCTCACCTTTAAAAGGGTGGTTCTCAACTTGGCTGCACATTGAGATCACCTGGGGAGATTTTAAAAGTGCTGATGCCTGAGTCCTACCCCGGAAAGCCTGATGTAATTGATTGGGGGTGCGGGCTGGCATCAGGAGTGTTTTTTTTTTTTTTTTTTTAAAGATTTTATTTTTTTCCTGTTTCTCCCCAAAGCCCCCCGGTACATAGTTGTATATTCTTCGTTGTGGGTCCTTCTAGTTGTGGCATGTGGGACGCTGCCTCAGCGTGGTTTGATGAGCAGTGCCATGTCCGCGCCCAGGATTCGAACCAACGAAACACTGGGCCGCCTGCAGCGGAGCGCGCGAACTTAACCACTCGGCCACGGGGCCAGCCCCATCAGGAGTGTTAATAGCTCCTCAGGTGATTAAAATATGCAGCCAAGGTTGAGAAAACTATTTTAATTGAATCAATTCACCATGGAGTAAGATAATCCATCTCCATCCCTTCCACCTGCTCCCTCACCCTTCCTACCAACTAGACTGTGTGCTAGTGGTTTCGAGTGAGGATCCCCTGGGGAACTTAAAAAAAATTCCATTTCTTAATCCCAAGCTTGGCAGTTTCCAGTCATATAGGTCTGCGTTAGGACTCAGACATGTGTTGAATTTTTAACAAACGTCCCTCCTCATCACAGGGGATTCTGATGTGGGCCATCTTCTCCTTGAGTGCCGAAGTGGTAACTTTTAATTGTTGTTGTAGTAAGGAAATGCTAGGATTTGTTCAGCTCCTGCAATTGTGCCATATAAGTTATGAATATTATCTTTGATCCCGACAGCGACTCTCCGGGATTTCAGTGTGCTTCTGACTGAGCTCTGCACCATGGCTTGTCACACTTCCCAGTGTCGCAAAAAGCTGGCGTCTTATCTAAGTCTCCTTGGTCTAATAAAATAATCCAGAGTTAGGTTTTCTGCTTTAGAACCCTGGCTCTGTGTTCTGAAGAAACCACATAAGGCTCAGCTTTGCTTTTCTTATAACTTTTTTTTTTTTTAAAGATTGGCACCTGGGCTAACAACTGTTGCCAATCTTTTTTTTTTTTTTCTGCTTTATTTCCCAAACCCCCCTGGTACACAGTTGTATATCTTAGTTGCAGGTCCTTCTAGTTGTGGGATGTGGGACGCCACCTCAACGTGGCCTGACGAGCGGTGCCATGTCCGCGCCCAGGATCCGAACCCTGGGTCGCCGCAGCAGAGTGCGCGAACTTAACCACTCAGCTACGGAGCCGGCCCCTCAGCTTTGCTTTTCTTGATCCGTCTCTTACACTTCCATTTATCACCTCCAGAGCCTTTTTTAAAAAAAAATTTTCCCTTTATTGCAAATTATTATTAAAATTTTAGAAAATATGAATAATCAAACAAGAAAGTAAAAACATCACCAGTTTGTCAATGGATGACCACCAGTTTTCAAAAATTAAAAATGAGATGATAATTTTTGCTGTTTCATAAACTGACTTTTCTCACTGAACAATATAGAGGTAGCATCTGTGTATTTAACCATTCTAATTCATATTTACTGATATATTAATATTTCATTGTATCATAATATCTTAACTACTTTTTGTGATGCATTTAGGCTATTTTCAAATGGTTGCTGTTGTAAAGAATGCTGTGACTTTCTTTGTGGTTAACTTTCAACCCATTCAACATTGTTTTCTTGGTGTAATTCTTGAAAGTGGAATTGATGGGCTGGTCAGGATGTGCGTTCTTAAGGTCTATGACCTTCTACCACATTGCCCTCCATGAAGCTCATAGTGTACATTTTTCCTCCTTCTTACCTACAATGATTACCATTGTTCTAACATTTGTTTTTCTTTCCTTTTTTTAAAAAAAATCTTATTTCTAT
Source organism: Equus asinus (assembly GCF_041296235.1). Classification (NCBI taxonomy): domain Eukaryota; kingdom Metazoa; phylum Chordata; class Mammalia; order Perissodactyla; family Equidae; genus Equus; species Equus asinus. Next base: position 26,332,519 of record NC_091811.1, on the reverse strand, counting down.
TTCTTTGATTTTTCCTGAGTTTAAACTTTTTTTACTGTATTTCTTGGCCACTTAATTACCTGTTCCCTGTATTTGCCCATCGTTTTGTTGGATGTTCATGTTTCCTTAATAATGCTTAAGAGCTCTTTATCTGTTAATACCTACAGACTATTTCATGACCAAAAAAACGAAAGCTATATGGACACCTTGATCCGCCGTCTACAGCTATATTCCCGAAACCTGGAGCATCTGGTGGAGGAGAGGACACAGCTGTACAAAGCAGAGAGGGACAGAGCCGACAGACTCAACTTCATGTTGCTCCCAAGGTAAGGCAGATGTCCCTGCTTCTGTGGTTTCCCACGGTTCCACAGCCAAGCCTCAGACCTTGAAACTGAAAGCCTCCGCATATTTGTCTAGCCCCGCTTTTCCTGGTATCTATTTAGTATTGTTCCCTTTTCACAGTTTTTAACAGATTATTCAGTTTATAAATACATGCACCTTGCTAAGCCTTTGTCTGGTTTGTATTCCAAACACCGGGAAGAAAGAGGTTATTTTCAAGTGGCTGTGTGGTACCACTGAAGGAGCGTGGACTGTGGAGTCAGAGAGACCTGGGTTCCAACACCTCTTTGTCACTTTCACTAAGTCTGGGAGCTTAGGCAAGTCACTGCCTGTCTCTCCTCAGTCTCAAAATGGAAATTAAAATTTCCCTGTGGAATCGATGAGCTATAAGGCACTTTCAGGCACTAAGTGTTAGTTTCTTTGCTTTCTTCTTTCCACCTCCAAGTAGAAGCCAAATTACAAGAAGTAGGAGCCATCTTTAGCGGAGGAGGTGGAGGCCCCGCGTCAGATGTCTCATCATGGAGGCATCTGTGGGCTGCCCTCTGTTCCGTGAAGCAACGTTACAGTCATGACAGAAGGGAAACGAAGGAAGGTTAAAATCCTCAAACGATTTAAAGTTTTGTGAGTGTTGGTGCTCAGATAATAACTAAGGAATGTTAAAATAAGCAGGAAATGAAGAGCTAAGAAATAGGCTTGGGCCAATGGGCCCACAACTGGCACAAGTGAGAAGTAATGTTCTTTTCTCGTTAAAGTATGATAAACTGTCCTATTAGATTAAGAATAAGCTAGGCAGTCTAGCATTGGGTGAAATCACGGAAATTGAGGTCAGCTAGGCCTGACTTCAAATTGTGGTTCCACCACCTACTACTGATGTGCAATCTTGGGCAGGTTCCCTAACTGCTCCAAGCCTCAGTTTCCCACCTACCTCACAGGCTGGCTCTAAGGATCCCCTGAAATAGTGTGCAGGATAGAAGGTACTTAGCACAGTATCTGGAATGTCCATGGTTGTTATTATATACAGTAATTATGACTTTTATCTATAACTTGTGCTGATGATTATTTTATTTTGAACCCAGCTCTGCATTAATAAAAGAATGGTTTTGAGGTCATATGAGCTGTTTTCTAAATAAAGAAATTGTTTGTCTTCCACAAGCCTGGGTAAAGAGGTAGGAGTTACGCATGTGCTCTGTCCGGTTGTCCAGGCCTGAAGAAAGCCTCCTGCAGAACCCATGTGCCCTCAGGGTGTCTAGGAGCAGCCTGGGAATACTGCCCTGGGAATAGGCTGGAACCCTTAATATTCACTTCAGAGAATGCGATTTCTTTCGGAGCTCCATAAATGCTAGTCATATAATGCATCATTCTTTGCCTGGCCTTTAATGCTGAGTTGTGATAAAAACAACATCCTGATCATCTGTCTTCTTTCCAGGGTGTCATCATCAATGGTCTTCACGAGTAATGTCACTCAAATGGTTTGAAACAGCTGGTTTACCATCTCAGATTTTTTTACCCTTGGTTCAATGTGCCAATTTGACCAATAGATGGTAAAAGTTTTTACTGGATTGTCAAAGCTTTTAGAACACAAATCTTTTCCATAGCTGTGTCGGGGTGGGGAAAAATCCCCTTTCTTCCCTTCTTGTGTTCCTATGGCTGGACTAATAATAAAATTGACACAAGACTGGATTAACAGGAGAAAAAAACAGTTTAATATATACGTATTGGAGATCATAAGGAAATGGTACTTGGGGAGTGAACAAGGCAGGCAGTATATGTGTCTTTTACAGAAAGAAACAGTGAATTTGTGAAGAATTGACAAGACAAGGAAGCTCAGGTTCAGGGTTTGTAGTTAGGGAGGAATTTAAGCAGAGTTTAGGCTTGAGGAGTAAATGAACAAGGTTTGTTTATGTGGCTTCTCATCCCTAAATCCCCAGCTCTGGTGATAAGGATGAAGGGAGAGCCCCTGTCACATGGGAGATTTTTCCTGCTTTCAGAGGAACAGAGACAGGAGGGTGAGAATGCCCTTGTCCTTCTCAAGTAACTTCAATTCAAAATAATTAATATGCCATTGTGGGATATTTTGGCGTGGCCTGCCCTGGGCCCCAACAGTTACAATACACCATAATTCCCATGCAACTCACTTTGATAATTTATGTAAAAAGTATTTATATTTGCAAAACGAAACTGAAGCGTACATGAACAATAACTAGAAGAATCAAAAAGAAATATTTACAGCACAATTGTGAATAAACTTAAGATTGCATGTAGGAACCAGATGCTGTTTACACACTTATTTAAAAACAATGCCCTTTGGGCTTTGAGACAGATTCAAATAGAAGTGTTTTCTTCTTGTGGGAAACCCTTCTAAGACATCTACCATGTATACTAATCTGTTTGTCTTGGCAACAGCCTCTTATCAAAGCTCACCATGTTTGTCACAGTCCTTCATTTATCTGTCAACACTGGTTTCTCTCCCTGGGTAATGCACTATTTTCCAAGCTCATATGACTTTTCAGATATAAGCAGTAAAATGAAGGGCAAAGGTGGTGAACTATCCAATTTTATCATTATGTCTATGTAGCCTCTAAAATAATCTGCACCCTTATACTGGCCATGTCAAGAGCAACCACCCCAGAAGTGTCCCCGAGGATCCAAGTGGCCACACCAAAGGGCATTTTTCAAAGGTTGCAAGTTTTGCTACTGTGCCAACTGGAAAGACTTCCCTCGGTGCTCTAGAGCTTCTCTAAATGAGTATTGCATATCCTTGTGGTCGATTAGCTGTTTTCTGGGAGAATGCCAGCCATTCTTCCTTTGATATGATCAGCACACCTCCAGATCTTTCCGTCTCCCTGAATCTCCAGGGCCTGGGGTGCGGAGGAAGTGTGGTGCAATAAAAAGACTGAAGGGGGTGATGTTACTGAGTTCTAGTACTGGCTCTGCCCTTCGTGGCTGTGGGACTTTGTGAAAGTCATATATTCTTTTTAAGCCTCAGCTTTCTCATCTGTAAAACTAAGGGCTTTATTCTCCATGACCTCTATGGCACCTGCCAGCTTGCAGATTCGGATTCTAGTGGTTCCGTACTCAAGTCCTTCACAAAATGATCTCTAAGGCAGACAGGGAGCATCCAGCCTCATGTCAGCCCCACCCCATTTTATCAATGAAAACGCAACTTGGCACATAAAGGAAGTATGGAGTCCCTTCTTGTGATTCTTCTCTCTTAATTCTGAGTCTGATATACTACTCCTTGTATCTCTGCAACAAAGATGTTCTAAGTCGCTTCTATTTGACTTCTGCAATTTTAGCATAACTTTAATTTTTTTATATGATAATTGACTTTGCTTTTTAAAGGACCCAAATCTGGTTCAAAACATATCAAATAAATTCTGGTTCAGAATACATCAAAATTAATTTTTTAAATGCATTGTTCCTTCACAGTGATATTAAACAATGCCATGTTAAATATGCCTAGGAGGTGAAAATATTGGCTCTGATGAGAAAGTCATATCTGATAGCTATAGTGGTGCCAGCTCTGGCATTAATGACACAAACTCTCCTTCTCAGCTTCTAGATATAGAGCTGTATCCAGCCTATAGGGCAAAGGGCATCAATAGAGACTATCAATAGACGGTAAAAAGTGGGCAAGTGTATATATGTATTAGGGTTGTGTAGGTATTAGAGTTATGTATATATATATGCTCTAAGATTAACAATCAGGTACTAAGTTAATGCTGAACCTGCTTATATTCCTCTGAGTTCAAATATATGTATTATATGTATATGTATGTAACATGTTCATATGTATAGCATGTGCAGTTTATCTTTGTTTTCCAGCTACCCAATTCACTGGAAACCCCAAATTTTAGAATTTCTGGTGGACAATTACTGCTGTTTCAAAGATTTATATAAGGGAAGAAAAAATTTACTGAAGTTGAAGGTATTTTAATTTTCCTTCCTCATCTAGGCTAGTGGTGAAGTCTCTGAAGGAGAAAGGTTTTGTGGAGCCTGAACTGTATGAGGAAGTTACAATCTACTTCAGTGACATTGTAGGTTTCACCACCATCTGCAAATACAGCACCCCCATGGAAGTGGTGGACATGCTCAATGACGTCTATAAGAGTTTCGACCACATTCTTGATCACCATGACGTGTACAAGGTAAGCGCTTCACCTAACAGACTGAAATGATCGTATGGCCCCAGGTCAGCAGAGCTGGAATTGGTTGCTCCTGTTATTACCCAGGTCTTGTCTTCTCTAATTTAAGATTTAATGAATTGGTGGCTGACTCTGAGAGAAAAGTGAGGGGAAGTGGAAGAATAAGAAGGGTCAGAAGTCAAAGTGATTCTGTGACTTTAAGAAGCAGTGAACAACGTAAAGTTCAGCAAGAATGAATGTGGGGTACTAAATCTAGAGAAAATGTCATACTCTCAAATTATCTTCAAAAATAGATAGTATTTTGGCTGATTGCAAAATAAGAGAAGTCACCTGAGTTATAAGTAGAATAGGAATCTTTTCTTGTCGTTGTTGAAATAGCACCATTCAGAGAATACTAACAGAGAACAGGGAGAGCATTCAGTAAGTTCAGAACTGGATCTATGACTTGACTACGGTGCTGATCAGTTCCAGACTAATCGTGTCCGAGTCAGAGGAGTAAAGGGGAATTGAATTCCTGTATTTTCATGCTGGAAAAGCAGCAGAGCATATGGAACAAGTAACTTTAGAATTAGAGCTCTTCGTTCAAATCCCAGTTTGCCCCTACCTAACTGTGTGACCTCGTAAAATGTGTTCAACTTCCTCAAGTCTCAGTTTACATATCTGTAAAGTGGGATGATAATAATACCTAACTCAATGGGTTATTGTAAAGATTATAGAGATACATAATATGCCTGAAACACTGTATCCTTAAGTAAAGCTTAGAGGTCGTTGATATAACAGTCTGTCATGATGTTTATTATCCAGAGAGGACGTCCCATTTAGGATTTGTTTTAGCCCAATCCTCACTCTGTGTAGGTTAGAAAGCCATTTTAACAGTGGTCCTTGTTGGATAGAAAATGATTATGCATTTAGAGGTAGTCAGCAAAAAGAAGTTAACTAACCAACAAGTGTTAACAATGCATATGACTTCATAATGTGCAAAAAATTTATTTTCATAAGTAAAATTGAAAGAAAGACATTTATCAAAGAATAATGTTTATAGGATATGACTAATATTAGTCTGCTACTTATTACAAGCAAAGTGTTTGGAATCACCATACCACAAGAATGTGTATTACATCTTTGAGGAGCCTACAATTATTTTTTCTCAAGTAGTACATAAAAAATGATAAGTGTTAAAGATGACTTTTCTGGTAATTGAAAGTATTCCTAAAATTACATAAAACCATTCAGATTATTTAAACATTTATAGAGTTGTCACCACATCTGGATGATTTATATTATTATGAAGTACTTTCATATGGTTAAAATCTTTTACAGCTGTTTTATCATCCATTTAACTAGACTATAAAAACTCTGAAGGAGGCTTGCCCCATGGCATAGTGGTTAAGTTCAGTGCGCTCCACTTTGGCAGCCTGGATTCATAGGTTTGGATCCCAGGCGCAGACCAGCACCACTCATCAGCCATGCTGTGGTGGTGACCCACATATAAAGTGGAGGAAGATGGGCAACAGATGTTGGCTCAGGGCTAATCTTCCTCAGCAAAAAACAAAAAACAAAAAACCCACCTTAAACTGGTCCCAGAAAAAATGTACAAGGCTATGCCCATACTGAGCTCTCAAAAGCTTTTGTTTTGGATATGTGATTAACTGCTTCTGTTTAATTTCTTGTGCCTTTTGAAGGGGCAGATTCACTGATGAGAAACTATTTCCACAGGTGGAAACCATTGGTGATGCCTACATGGTGGCTAGTGGTTTGCCTAAGAGAAATGGCAATCGGCATGCAGTAGACATTGCCAAGATGGCCTTGGATATCCTCAGCTTTATGGGGACCTTTGAACTGGAACACCTTCCGGACCTCCCAATATGGATTCGCATTGGAGTTCACTCTGGTATGGAGCTGAGCACTGTAGCAAATGGGAACCATATGTACCTCTGTGCACCAACTAAGTCAGAAAGGATAAAGGGTCTTCAAGTGTGACCAGTTTTCACGTGATATTTACCCTTGAATCTGTTTACCAAATATAAGGTCTTATTACACATCCTGACGTAATTAGACCCACTGCCTAGAGAGTTCTAGGAACCAACGCCTTTAACAGCACCTTTAACTCCTGGAATGATAAACACCAACCACAAACTAAAGTAACAAGCTCCAGACTGCCTATTTAAGTTACCTTATTTACTATTTCACTTGTGTCCTCTTCATTCACTCCTTCTCCCTCACCTTCAACTTCTCTATATTTTTACCCACTAAAATGTTATAGAATCTTAAATGGATTAGATTATCTACAGGGAGAAACAATAGCTAGTCAAATTTCTATAATGAAAGGGCATTTATGTCCCCCCGACTCCCCTCAGAGGTACAGAAAGTGCATGGATCTCTTCAAAGACCAGGAAAGTTACAGCCTGAACAAGAGATTTGAGAAGATGAGTTACAAATATTATAGAAAAATATAGTTAGAGAGAAACTCAGAAGTCATCCAGATTAAACCTTTACAGGGCATAAATTATCTTTATAGGTTCCAAGGTAAGTAATAATGTAGCTACTTTTAGAATAATCCCAGGATCCCATGAAAACTCACTACTTTCAAAGCCAACTCACCCCGTTATTGAGTAGTTGTAATTGTTAGACAGTCTTTCCTTATGTTAAATTAAGTCACATCTCCCTATGATTTCTTTTCATTGCTCATTTTTCTGCCCTGCAAGCCTCACAGAAACCCCAAAGCACAGAAAACCTGAGCGATCACTCCAGTCTTTGTGGCAAGGACCAGATAGCTACATTCGCAAAAGTCATCCTGTATCCACGGGGCCAAGCGCAGAGCTTGACAGTAAATCAGTATTGCTTGAGAAATGAATCAGTGAGATTCTCAAAGTGACAGTAAATAGAAGTTAAAAACAACTGCCACACCTTTGACAGCGAGGAACATAGCTGTGGCCTTCCCCAATCATTTGTACAGCCAGATGTCATAGATGTTTCCAGAGACACATGAGGGAACTTCCTGGGCACCTCCCTAGCCAGCAACAGCATGCTGTCTCTTTTGTGACCTATTGCAAACTGCCAGGCCTGGAGGAAGGGGCAGCAGCAGGATGGGCTGAGCCAAGTCAGGAAGAACAGAGCTCTGGGTCCTGGCCCAATCTGTTGTCTCCTGTGATCTACTCAATGCCTTAGCTCACCGCGAGGGCCTGGGTGCTACCACATTGGGCTGGAATGACAATAGATATTAGGCACACACCCCTGGAGGGGTTTAGCCCTAAGAGATCAAAAGGTTGCAGTTCAATGTTGATAGTTGAAAACATGACATAACGTGTTCAGGGATCTTCCACTACCGGCCCTTCCCAGGTTTATCATTCCATTTTTGAAGTGAAGAGTCACTTGTAATTAGACCTACCGGAACTGAGGCACAGAAAGAGATCTTCTGATTGCTCCTTTCCTTCTATAGGTTTTTTTCTGCTTTTATTTTGATGACGTTCATTTCTTTGTTTGTTATGTATTGTTTTCACCAAACCTAACAAGGAAGGACCCGGCAGTCAGGGGAAGATCCAGTATTTGGAGTTGTTCTCAATGTTCGTAAACACTGAGCATCTGTAAGCGAAACCTGTAAAGAAACTCATATAGATCAAAGCCCAATAAGCCAACTAGAAAATCGAGAATTACCTCTATCCAAAACCCAGTTTTACCGTTTCCAAGTTAATTTTTAACTTCTAAAATCTTTAGCTCCTTGTGTTCATTCATTCCATCCAAATACCTGATTGAACAACCATTCCTCTTGACCTAATATGCTATGATGCATGGTCTTGCTTTGGCTTTTGTTCTTCTCAGAATGTTCTTGTGCCACAGTTCCCCCATCCCACTGCCTTCACATGGTGCATGAAATACTCAGAGAGGGTTATGCCAAGGCCTTGTCTGCTGAGTCTTCCATCATTGTGCCACCAATCCCAGAAATGCTACTCTGACTAAAATAAAAATAAAATGAAACAAACTCGGGCCACGGAGAGCTTTGAGTACACCGTGCCCTTCAGCAGTTCAGAGCTCAGGGTTGTGTGGCTTGCCACTGTAAGCAAGCAATGAGATAATCTTTATCCTTCCTGAGAGCTTATTTTAAAATATTGAGAAGGATTTCCCCCCTTTGCAGCCTGGATCTCTGGAGGCGTTCTTGTTTAATGTAAATGTACTTTTCTGTCCTAAAGCAAAATGCTTTCTGAAAGCAGAGATTGAATAATGATACCCCCTTGTTGAATACATTCATTAAACGCGGAAGTCACAGCTCGCTTTTCATGTCCTCAGTCACTTCTCCATGAAATGAAGCATTCAGCATGTGACCCTGAGAAGAGGTTTCCCCGCCTTAACTCCACTCTGCGATTTCTGTGACCTTCACTTCCTGCTTTCTGTCCATTCAGGTCCCTGTGCGGCTGGGGTCGTGGGGATCAAGATGCCTCGTTATTGCCTGTTTGGAGATACTGTCAACACAGCCTCGAGGATGGAATCCACTGGCCTCCGTAAGAGGGGAGATTGTTTTTCTGCTGGAGGACAAAAATTGTGTCTTCCAGCAGAGGGGAACTGTAGGCTAAAATGTACAATGAGGAGACACAACGTGCCCGTGAGATGAAGAACAGCCCCTCACAGTGACCGAGCGTGAGCCTGTGGCAGTCTGTCCTAGCTAAATTGGCTTTGCTTGTTACCATTTGCTGATCACTATTTTATGCTTCCTTTTTTGCTAAGTTTTAGTCTGTTTCTATTGGCTTGGGTTCATTTGCAGTGCATTCTGGAGTGCTCTACCTGGGGTAGTCATGAAATTTAGCAAAGATTCGTATAAATTATAAGAAAACTCAGTGTCCTAGATATGGAGTATACACCCTAGTTCACTTTCCTGTTCCTCTTTTATTTGGTTTTCCTGAGGATAGTTTTAGTAAAGAAAAGTATAAGTATTTGTTATATGCAAAAGCCTATAACACATTTGCCTGACAAGGTAGGGCCTCCAGGTGCTACATGTGGCAGATGCTCAGTAAGTATTGATGACAGTGATAGTCATAGAAATCTATACAAGAGAGAAAGCAAACATTGGTAGAGCGAGTGGAGCTTACAAAACACAAGTGGTGGAATGGTATTTTGGTGGTCTACTGACAACCTGATACTGGTTTATACTGGAGAATCATGATACAAAGGAAAGGATAAGGTTGGGATCAGACAGACTTGGGGCAAAATCATAACTATGCTAATCGTTGTCTGCATAAGTTGGGGTGAAAGTTACTTCATCTTTCTAGGCATTAGAAAGTTGAAGATATAAATCGAGAATGGGGTACCAACCTTGCCGGAAGGGTTTCTGGAGGGAGTTGAGATGATATTTGTTAAGCATTTAGCAATCCTCTGACCGTGGTAGTCATACAATTTGGGGTTGTCATCATTCTTCCTATTGTTATTGTCTGTGGCACCCATAGTGGAAAAGGTGCTATACAGCAATGCACCTAGGAATGGGAACGCCTCACCACCTGTTTGTCACAAGGATAACAGTATCCCAAAAGAGTAAAATGTGAGAAAATCAGGACCCTATAACTCTCTACTGAATCTCTACCTTGCCACCAACACTTACGCTACTCGTTAGAACTTTTATACGTGGACCTAAAACCAAATTCCAACTCTCAAGCTCAGTACCACAAACTAAATGCAAAACCATGCCCAGGGCCTACCACCCTGAGCTGGGATGAGAATTTATAGGGCACACCCTGGGGAGCCCCTTCACTCAGGACCCTGTAAAACACTGCCAGACCCTCTTCCCATGTGTGGTCATATTTCTTATCTGCCCAATTGTATTTTTAAGTGTTCTTTCACTAAAATATGTAAGCTGTCAAGGACACCTATAATAAATGTCCTGAATCAGGGGGAAACAAATGTGGCCATATGATAGATTTAAAAATGGACGAGATTTTCATTAATCTATTTTCCACTTCCAGCCTTGAGAATTCATGTGAGCGGCTCCACAATCTCCATCCTCAAGAGAACTGAGTGCCAGTTCCTGTATGAAGTGAGAGGAGAAACATACTTAAAGGTAAGGGAACCACAGAGAAACTACCCAGAAATAGCGCTCAGTGACACCTGCGGGCCGCTGTCTTTGAGACTGTACATCCAATGGTCAATAATGATGAGGAGCACAGAGATGAACAAGGCTTTTCTGTACTCCCCACAATGATCATCCACTAGGAGAAGCCACCACCAAAGAACGTAAAGCCAGAACTTTCCTTTACTCCAAAGAGCCCTTTTGATATTTTGAACTATGACTAAGATGCTATAAAATGCTGCCACCATTTCTTCCACATAGATCCAAGTTTTGTCTAAAATTCCTCCTCCAAACTCAAGAAGCTACACTCTGGTCCAGGACATATTTAACTTAAGTCAAAGCCCCATCTCCTCACTTACTTCCTTGCTCCTACTGCAAGATGCTGCTATTCTCCCTTGCCACTCACTTTACTGCTCTGAAGCTCTGAACCAGACAGTCACAAGATGTAGCCTCCGACTTCTGATTCAGCATCATCTGGGTCCTTGTTAAAAAGCAGACGCCTAGTCTCCACCAGGCCTACTGAGTAAGACTCTCTGTGAGTGTAGATCAGGAATCTATATTTTCGAAAAGTATTCAAAGTGATTGTGTTGCACACTGAAGTTTGAGAATCGCTACTCTAGACTCTCCATGTGTTCCTCATATTTAGAACAGCTGCCCTCTGGAGCCACCAAATGTCTCCAATTAGTTCTCAGCCTGCTTTTCAAAGATCATTACAATCTTTTCACAATTGGTCTGAAGCCAACTATTGACTATAAGACTATCTGTCTCCAGTAGCTGCGGGACTTCTAGCCTTTACGCTGTGATTGAAATTGGGAAAGCCTCTTTTTATGTGGAAGTATCCTAACATCACACTCATTTTCAGAGTCCTCCATAAGTGCATTTTCTGCACAGAGCAATTCCCCCAAAATAGAAGTGGTTTATGGATTACTGTCACCCAAACACAGCCAGCAAACCACTATTTTTTAAAATGAATGATTTTTAAATATATAACCATCCAGTCTCCTTTTCAAATACAAGCTCTAGCAAAATCAGGATTTCCAATAAGTTTCTATTGATTTTATAGACTCCAGATGGGCCTAACAAATGTCAGTTAATGAATGTTTATTATGATGCCCACGTGTTTATAATGTACATACTTAACGTAGGGAAACTGGCAAAAGTTTTGAGGCAAAATTTTGTGGCACAAAGGGCTAGAAGAAAATGTGGATGATGGAAGCTGGTTGAATTTGTGGGTGTAGCAGGATTGTAGATGAATTTTTTCTTAATTTAGAATTCTTGTGATGTTGCTATAATGATATTTTGAAATACCTTTTGGAAAAAAAGAAAACTCTACTTGGAAAAAATGTGTCTAGTAAATAAGAGACTTATTTTTAAAAAGGCACTTGGAAGTAAAGATCTGTCTAGAGATAATGTAAGTCATGTTGGGAACATGTGCTTACTGAAATACAGGCACTGATGAGAAACGTGGAGGTCAAATGTCCCCTGGGAACATATACTTGTCAGAACAGTGGGCTAGAATTGAACTGTCTTGTTGGCCTCTATGGTACACACATTTCTTGTCTCACTAGGGAAGAGGAACTGAGACCACCTACTGGCTGACCGGAGTGAAGGACCAGGAGTACAACCTGCCAACTCCTCCTACTGTGTAAGATGCTGGGTGCGGCCGGAAAGGACAGGGGAGTGGAGGTCTTGGCTTTGTAAGATGTGCTACATATAGTCAATTTAATTGTTGGCAAGTGCTTTGCTAGTGGCAATGATGTGTTGAATACAAGGCCAGGGACTACATACATGAGAAGATTAGAAGCCTCTCTTCTCTGGCTGCTAAGAATTGGGTGTTCCAGGCATGCTCAGGAGAACAGAAAGTCGTTGAGGGCTCACCTTCTGCACCTCTGGTTCCGACAAGAGTAGAGCATGCTGGAGGCAGGGCCACTGCAGTTCTGGGTCTCCACATGGGGTTTGTGTTCTCCCTAAGAAGAGGAAGATAAGGTTTCAGGTCTAACTAGCAGGTTTCAGTTCCCCTCAAGGTGACTTAGATGGTCAAACAGTTGCACATTTGTTGCGGCAATCAGTCGTGTGACTGTTGCTGTGGCTTTTGCTATGGTGGAGAAACCCTGTCTTGCAAACTCCTAGATGCTGGACCCAGACAGATGGCCAGCCTGTAGAGATGCCAGAACAGCCCAGATCTTCTCTGGGGCACAGGTGACAAGCCCCTTACTAGGAGTGCCCCAGATCGGTTCCAAACTCTTGAAGCCCTCCATCCATTCTGAGCCCTCCGCACACAAGGCATACACTCCTAGGAATGTGTGGGACCAACAAATTTTCAGGGTTGTGCTACAGGGGCCTAGCATTGTCCTGACTTCTTTCTCAGTCCCTGCAGTGGCACGTGTAAACCTAAACACGCCTCCAATTTCTAGCCACATCCTGTTACACTTTGAAATTGAAATATAATTTTCTGCTTGAAATATTCTGCTTTTTCTAGAGCTACAGAGAGCAGGGATGACAGGTCTTTAAGCTCATCAAAGGCAAGGCTCATTTTGTATTCTCTGGACCTCCTGTGTTGAGCACAGAATAAGCATTCAATAAGTATTTGGTAAAATCAACTGATTGTACTGGAGCCAAGGAATACTCTGTATGGATTGCTGAGAAGTCCCATTTTCCCTCCCCACTCTCTTTCCAGGGAGAATCAACAACGCCTGCAAGCAGAGTTTTCGGACATGATTGCCAACTCTCTACAGAAAAGACAGGCCTCAGGGATAAGAAGCCGAAAACCAACTCGGATAGCCAGCTACAAAAAAGGCACTCTGGAATACTTGCAACTGGACACGACAGACCAGGAGAGCACCCATTTTTAAACATAAATGAGGTCCAAGGACTCAGGCAAATGAAGGACAGCAGCACTGAGGCAGTGGCCTCAACTGTCCTAAAAGCATCGTTTCCCTGAGACCTCGGGGGACCAGAGGAAGACGTAGATGCATTGCACTTGGCCTTGGCTGCCCTGCCTGGAATGGAGACTCGCTCCTGTGAATCAGATGTGCACACTCAGTGTGATAATTCCCTTTCACTCTGGAATCTGATCTCAACGGTTGCTCCAGGGAGCTTCAACCCAGGAAAGAAGAGGAATGAATGTACCATGTCGAAGTTGAAGAGATTTTGTTCTTATTTCATTTGTTTTGTTTTTGTTTTGTTGTGTTTACTGGCTCTTTTTCATTCTGTATTCATGATAAGATTTTTTAAAATTGTCACAATTGTATTTTAAGTAGCTTATCTCCATTAAATTATATTTAACTCGTAATTTTTGCAGAAAATATGCTATATATTAGGCAGAAATAAAAGTTAGAGGTTTACTGAGTGTGTGTATGTGTTTCCACCTATTCCACCCATTTTCCTGGAATGCACCAGCCATCATTTTGTGCTTGCTGAAAATCTGACTAATTTCCCCATACTGAAGCAAGGCAAACCTAGCACTGTCACTCAGGGGTAGAACCTTCTGTATTGCGCGAGGGGATTTTGTGTCTAGCCTTCTGCTGTGAGAGGCAGGGCCTGCAGCTGTCTTGGGTCTGGGAGAAAGTCAAATTCTGTTTACCTGTAAGACACAGTACTTCAGACTCTTCGAATATCTCCTCCTGCCATCCAGCAGCCATCTCCTGCCCCTTTTAGGTCATCCCAGCATGACTCATTTGCTTGAAGTCTCTAGGAAAATGACAAGTCAACTGGTGGTGAGTAGACTAGAATCAACAAAGGCAAGAATACACATATAACACTTCTGACATTAACCTTCCAAACTAGACCAACTGCCCCAAACACATTGCTCCTCTCCAAGGCCACTGCCGTGGAAACCCCTCCAGAGATTAAGAAACATATTGTGTCTTCTCCAACACCTGGAAAAACAGAAAATCAAAAAGTAGTAAAGTATGTCCTGATTTATAGATTGAGCACTTAACATGCAGCAAGAGTCCTTACTTGGAATCTGAAGGTTTATAATCTGACTCTGCCTCGATGTCCAGCACAAGGAGACTTTCTGCATGGGGATGAGATGGTGACGTGAAAGTTCTTGGTCGTTCATTCAGTAAACATACATTGAGCATCTCCTCTTATTCCAGGAACTGGATTTGGTGTTTGAGGTATAGAAATATGGTCTCTGTCAAGTTTTGAATCTTATAGGAGAGAAATGTAAAATGGCAAGTGGGAACCAGCAGCATTCTTGACAACATGCAAACATAGCAACTCCAACACTGACTAGAAAAACTCAAAATCATCTTTAATGTTAATGGGGCATTGATGAAACAACTTCTCAATTGAAGGCTCCAGGATTTGTCTTCAATTACAGAATCAACATGATTGTGAAACATTTATTGACCTTTAAATAGACGTGTGGCCTCAGCTTGCCCACTTAGCAATGTGGACATGTGATCCCAGTGATAACAGTGACTAAGAATGAGACCCAGGCGAGGGTCAAATTCCGGCACTGCTGTTTCCTAGCTATAAATTAGTTAATGTCTCCAAGCCTCTGGTGTTTCATCAGTAAATCATGAGTCACAATATCCACATCAAAGAGTTGTTACAAAGATTTTTTTTTAAAAGAAATTTGTCAAGCACCAAGCAGAGTGTCAGTTACTCAGAAGTTCTCAACAAATATCCTCTAACCTTCAACTTTTCCCTTCTCTCTCTACCTGCTTTTTAAATCAGAACTAAAAGATTGCAAACCCAGGACTTCCATGGGCACGAAGGATACATAAGATGGCTTATTTTTAACAATTGATTATAGAATTCTTCAAATGTAAACAAAAGCAGAGGGACTAGCTCAGGAATCCCCATAAAGTCATTACCAGTTTCAAGAATGATCAATATTTTCCCAACCTTGTTTCATCTATCTTCCACCAACCTTGTTTGTTTTGCCAGATTATTTTAAAGGAAATTCCAAATATCATTTCACCTTTGAAACCTCAACACATCTTTTTAACACAGGATTGACAAACTTTTTCTGTAAGGGCAGGATAGTAAATATTTTAGGCTTTCTGAGCCAGGCTGTTGCAACTATTCACCTCTGCTGTTGTAGTGAATGAACCAGCATGGACAATAATTAAGCAAACGGGTGTGCTGTGTCCCAATAAAACTTTATTTACAAAAATAGATGGTGGGATGTAGTTTGCTCACCCTCGCTCTAGCAGATAAGGGTTTTTAAAAACATAACCAAAATGCCATTATCACACCAAATGAAATTAATGATAATTCCTTAATCAACTAGTGACAAGTCCATATTTATTAAAAATTTCTCTGGTTGTTTTTTTTTCTCATTTAGTTTGTTCAAATAAAAAAGGTCCATCAGTTGCATGTGGTTGAAATATCACTCTAGTCTCTTTTAGCATATACTAGTTTACCCATACACACTTTTTCTTCCATGACATTTATTTGTTGAAGAAACTGTCATTTTCCCTACATGGTAGGTCACACATGGAATTTAGCTGATTGATTACTTATGGCTGTGTTTCATTTGTTCTTCTATTTTCCATATTTCCTGGAATCTGGTAGCAAGAGCTAGAGGATTATTAGATTAAGGTTCAATATTTGCTGGAGATACTTTATAAAGGCAGTCTCCTGAAGGAGAATTTAGGTGTGGAGAATAATACATTGAAATTCCAGCTCTGATTATATCAATGATGAGACTAGATTACGATGCCACATTTGACACAAGTTCTAATCTCTCTCTCTCACCTTAAACCCCCAGAACGACAGAAAAACTAATTATACAAAATATTGGGAAACAGGAAAGAATGACTTGAGTGGGCCAGAAACTATGAGGAACACCTAAAAGACAGAAAGAAGATGGGATCAGACTAAATGATGCAATAGTAGCCCAAAACAATCATGGAAGAGGACTAATGGAAAAGGTTCTTGGAGGTGCTCCAAGCCCAGAGAGAGTAGACAAAGGGGCAAGAGAGAATCTTAGTGTAACTGTCAAAGTTACTAGTTGGGATCCAGTTGTAGCAGCCAGTTGTTTTGGCCCCTGCCTTCTCCTTCCCAGCAGAAGATGTCAAAGGCGTCTCTTCCCAGATGGGAATCACGCCCGTAGGCATTTGGATATCTAATCATGTTCAGAAAGAATCAGGGAGCTCCAGGTCCAGAAATTTACTGACATTCCCCATGTAGCAACTTATCTGCCCATCCTCACAATCCCGGCTATGAAGAAAAACATACATAGAACTCGCAGACACGCTAATTAGAAATCTCAAATACAAAGAACCAAGAACAGCTAATTTGGGGGGAAATGAAAGAGAGATACCAATCTCAAAAGAGAATTAACAGAAGTTAATAAGGCAAATAGAAAGAGCTTTAAACTATGTGTATCTAATATTCCAAGATAAATATGAGTGGATATTGCATCTATTAAATAAAAGATATGCAGTGATTTTGGTAATTTAAATTTTAAGCATTGAAATTTTTTAAATGCAGTAAATAAATTGAAGAGAAAAGCAAACCCAGCTGAGGAGAGAGTTATGAAGACAAAATTAAAGTTGAGAGTGTTTCCAGGACAGAGATGAAGAATAGATATATATAACTTATAAGAGATGTAGGACAGATCAAGATGTTCCAATATTGTATAAATGGAGTGTTCCAGAAGGGGAAAACAGCGGCAATAGACAAAAAATAGGAGGAGAAATATTCAGAATTGGAAAAAAAAATGTCACCCAGAGGTGAATTTAAAAATAAAACAGACCCACACATAGACACAGGTAGTGAAACTGTGAAACATTCTAAAAATTTTCAGACAAAGAAAAAAATACAAAGTGGCAAGAATTAGATTGGCATTAGATTTTTCACCAAAAACACTAAATGTAGAAAGAACATTTATCAATAGCTTCACACCTCTGAAGAAATATGCCTATAAAGAAAGAATTATTTTCATACATGCAAGAGCTCAGAAAGTTTATCAACAGTGAGTTCTATGTAAAAGAAGTCCAAAAGGAAGTACTCTGTAAAAACAAGAAATAAATTTAAGAAGACAGGAAATCCTGGAGTCAATTTTTTTTTTTTTCTGCTGAGGAAGATTCCCCCTGAGCTAACGTCTGTTGCCAATCTTCCTCTGTTTTGTATGTTAGTCACCATCACAGCATGGCCAATGATAGACAAGTGGCGTAAGTCCGCACCCAGGAACAGATCACAGGCCGCTGAAGCAGAGCGTGCCAAACTTAACCACTAGGCAACCAGGGCTGGCCCTAGAATCAACTTTTTTATTCCTTTGGATATATACTCCTCTTTAAAACACACAAGTCTGGCTTAAAAAATATTAAAGCAATAACACAACTAAATCAATTAGCTGTGTGTTTTATCTGTTTAGTACTAGATATACAGTATAAAAAAAGTGAATCAGAACTTAAAAAAAATGAGAAAAGGAGTTTTTCCCTATTCTCTTTTCCTGTAATCCTTTAGAAAACAATGAAAATAAACTATAGAGGACAAAACTCTCTTTCTGAAGAAACAAGAAATGCTCAAAGTTTTAAACTGCAAAATATGATTCATACTTGTTCAAAAACTGACATGTGGAACAAAATAAGAGGGAAACTTTGAGCCAGCGCTTCCTTCGTCAGACCTCAAGCAGAAAGATACTACCTGCAAGGTTCATATCACTATCCTAAAAGGCTGGTCTGTTACCTATGGGTTAGGTGGGTTACCTCTGGGTTAGGCCATGAAGAAGCAGGAAATGAACTTGTAAATGTTTTGAAAACCTCAGCATGGCAGAGAAAATAGAAAGTGTGCTGACATGATATTTCTAGGTCTACAACATAATATCCTACTGGAAGGAGATGTGAGAAGCAAAGCAGAGGAAGGAGGCAGGGGAAGGCAGTAATCACCCTAGTGATTTCAAAAGGCTCAGCTATGAGTTTCGTTAACCATTCAATGAACACACTCAATGCAGTCAAATGGAAATATAATGTCAGCCATATATGTACATTTCCTAACTTTTATTTTGAAAAATAATAGATTCATATGCTGTTGTAGAAATAGTACACAGAGGACTTCTGGTCCAGACAAGATGACATAGACTCATTTCTCCCTGATCTTCCCCTCTACGAATAACTATAAATTCATGCTATAACACAAGAAACAATTAAAGGAGAAATCAGAAAGATGGAAAGAGGAAGACAGACTTGTTAGGGCAGAACAACATGGTAGCAGAGATCCCTCCACCCAACAAAAGAAGGTAAGCCAGGCCCAGCATTTTTTGACCACCAACAGATCACCAGAATTGTTTTTGCAACTTTGTCAAAATCGGTTGACTATACCTGAGTGACTCTGTTTCTGGGTTCTCTATTTATGCCATTGATCTATGTGTCCATCCCTCCTCCAGTGCCACATAGTCTTGATTATTGTAGCTATATAGTAAATCTTAAAATCAGGCAGAATGCTTCATCCCACTTTATTCTTCTTTTGTAAACTCATTCAGCTATTATAGTTCTTTTGCCTTTCCTTACAAATTTTAGCACACGCTTGTCTATAGCTACAATAAAACTTGATGGGATTTTGATATCATTTATATCAAACCAACATATCAATTTGGGGAGAATTGACATCTTCACTGTGTTAAGTTTTCCAATCCATGAACACAATAGGTCTTGTCATTTATTTAGGTCTCTTTTCTTGTATGTAATTTAAGTGTTCTAGTAGTCACATTTTTAAAAAGTAAAAAGAAACAGGCAAATTGTTTTAATAATATATTTAAGTAAACCAGTATTTTCAAAGTATTATCATTTCAGCATGAAATCAATAAAATTATTAAATATTTTTCATTTTTATGTCTTTAAAAGAAGTGCATATTTTACAGTTACAGAACACCTCAATCCAAACTAGTCACATTAAAAGTGCTCAATAGTCACGTATCACTAGTTACTACTAACCGTTAAGCACCACTGTAGAATGCCAGAAACTGGGAGACTTTTTTTTTTACAAAGAAAGGAAAAGATAGTGTGAGAGCAAGAGAGTCTTCACACTCCCAAAGACAACCAGATACAGACATGACATACATTTTGAAACTATCTAATTGGGAATTTTAGACAACTGTAATTAATATGTTAAAAGCTCTGAAGGAAAACATGGACAACGTGCAAGTTGAGATGGGCAATTCAGCTAGAGTTGGAAACTATAGGAAAAAAATCAAACGAAAATACTACAGATAAGAATTATAGTAACAGAATTAAGAATGCCATCAATGGCTCATCACTAGACTCCAGACTGCTAATGAAAGAATCAGTGTCCTTGAAGATAACACTATCTCCAGGAATATTATGCAAAGTAAACAAATTAATTACGCAAAGAAATTCTAAAAATTAAAGAAAATATGCAAATTAATCAAAGAGAAAAAGAAGTTATTAAAACAAAAGAGAGCTACTAAGAGCTACAGGATAATATCAAATGGTCTCATATGTATGTAATCACAATCCCAGAAATTAGAGACAGTGAAACAGAAAAAAATATTTGAAAAAATAATGGCTGTGAATTTACCAAAAGTAATGACAGACATCAAACCACAGATCCAGTAATCTGAGAGAACACCAATCAGGATAAATACCCAAAACCATATCTAGGTGTATTATATTCAAACTTGAAAAAAAATTATGAAGGCAACCAGAGCAGGGAAAAAAGATACACTGCACACAGAGGAGCAAAGATGGAGAATTACAGCCAACTCCTCTTATGAAACTGTGCAAACTAAAAGACAATGGAATGACATCTGTAAAGAGCTGAAAGGGGAAAAATAGAATGCTATACTCAGCAAAAATGTGTTTGAAAAAGGAAGAAAAAATAAAGACTTTCTCCAAAAAAGAGTGTAAGAGCTTATTACCAGCAGATCTACTCTACAATAAATGTTAAATGAAGTTCTCCCGGCAGAAGATAGATGATACCAGATAGAAATTTGGATCTTCACAAAGAAATGAGAAGTACTGCAAATAAAATATATAAAGGCAAAATGAAATGCTTTCCTATTTTTAACTGCTCTAAAACCACTCATGTGTTTACCTTCTTGTTTGCAGTTTCCTGTGGGATAGCACAGATTTAGAAAATTGCCACTCTGTTTTGGCTTTCTTTTTGACCCTTTATCAAAGGAGATATATATATGCAAGAAAAGCACATAAAAAGATATTCAACATTGCTAGTCATTAGTAAAATGTAATTAAAGCTGCAATGAAATAATACTATGCACATTAAAATGGCTAAAATTAGAAATCTAACAAGTGCTGATGAGGATACAGAAGAAGAAATGAAACCCTCACACATTGTTGGCAGAAATGTCAAACGGTACAGAAACTTTGGAAAGTGGCTCGGCAGTTTTTTATAAGGTTAAACATACATTTACCAGAGGATCCAACAATCCCATCCCATATAATCATCCAAATGAGACATAAACTATGTTCACACAAATACATGTTCCTGGATGTTTTTATCAGCTTTATTCATAAGGACCAAAACTGGAAGCAACTGAGATTTTTTTCAACAGGCAGATTGATAAAAGAATTATGGAGCATCCATACAGTGGAATGTTACTCAGCAATAAAAAATAATGACCTATTGTTTCACTTGACAACATGAGTGAATCTTAAATGCAATTTTCTAAGTGAAAGAAGCCAGACCCAAAAGACTATTATATGATTTCATTTATATGATATTCTGGCAAAGGAAAAATTATAGGGATGGAAACCAGATCAGTAGCTGCCAAGAGTTGTGTAGTGGGAGGATTTGACTGCAAAGGGACAAAACAAATAAATTGTGGGGATGATGTAACTCTCCTGTATGGTGCTATGGTGGTAAATAGATGACTTTACACATTTGTCAAAACCTTAGAACTGGGTACCACAAAGGAAGACTTTTGCTGTAAGCAGTTTTTTAAAAAGCAACCAGTTGTAAATGGAAGACAAGATGGAATATGGAGTGTGACAAATAAATCTAACTGTGTTATACAGAATGACAGAACTTCACTGAAGTGGGTGGTGGAGAAAGGAGCTGACCTAAGTAACTTTGGAGAACAGTATTTTG
Organism: Equus asinus; assembly: GCF_041296235.1. Classification (NCBI taxonomy): domain Eukaryota; kingdom Metazoa; phylum Chordata; class Mammalia; order Perissodactyla; family Equidae; genus Equus; species Equus asinus. The sequence continues at coordinate 26,310,976 of NC_091811.1, read as the reverse complement.
AGTGGATACTGTAAGGTTAAAAACAGAAGATTATATAAAACATTGAAGTCTGGTCAATTTGTTCCTCAGAAGAGTGTGGATTAGATATTCTGAAACTACTTTAAATGTATACTAAGGTTGAGTAAATAAGTAAATATATTTTGGATATGAACAACAGGTTTCTCATTCAGAGAAAGAAGTTCTACTTAAGCAAAGACAAAATGCTAGAATCAATCTTGAAGAGCTGGATTGGATCAGAGGGATCACTATGCGTCATGTTGATTTTTAAGACAGATAGATACACAGATAGATGATAGCTAGATAGGTAAATGTATATGTGTCTATATGCTAACTCACTGAAAGGACCAAGAAGTAACGACACCCCCAATAGCAATGAACGCAACTAGTGTCCACATAGTGGTTTCTAAATACCATTCTTGAAAAGAACCAGGGTTCTGTGAAGAAGTGGTTGATTTCAAGACTAGGGCAGGGAAAATACAAAATAAGCCTGGAGCATCTTGTGTTGCCATAAAGTAATAAAGTGTTCAAAAAAAAAAGTTGGGGACTGACCCGGTGGCCTAGTGGTTAATTTCGTGCGTTCCGCTGCAGGCAGCCCAGTGTTTCGTTGGTTCAAATCCTGGCACGGACATGGCACTGCTAGTCAGACCATGCCAAGGCTGCATCCCATATGCCACAACTAGAAAGGACCCACAACAAAGAATATACAACTATGTACCGGGGGGACTTTGGGGAGAAAAAGGAAAAAATAAAATCTTTAAAAAAAAAAAAGTTGGGGGCATGTCAAAATGACCCAAAAACCAACCTGAAAGAACTCCCAGTGGTCAAAGCTGGGAGAAACTTAGCAACAGAAGAAATAATGAGTACTAGTTTATAACTCAAGAATAAAGTAACTATCCATGATTCCATACTGATATAAATAAGTGATTAAATATATAAGTTAATGATAGATAAGAGACAGCTCTTTCTTACAGGAGAATCCAACTAATAAATGTAGAAGAAATAAAGGAAAATGAAAATGACTATTAGAACACCAGAATGATAATTGTTACAGGCAAGATCCACCAATTAATGCTAAAATTAGTGGGTGAAAGTTTACAGAGAATCAGGATATTTGCATAGTTTCAAAGTATTTCCCCCTCAAATATTTATTACTACAAAATAAAAATAGTAATTTAAAGTGAAGCCTCAGAGACCATCTTAACTGGATGATTAAGCCTAACTTCACCAGTAATAAGACATACTAATATCATATACTCCCTGATATGATGTCCTGAGAGGGTCTTCTCACCTCTGTGATATTCTTCCCTAAAATGCATAACTCAAACTAATCGTGAGGAAACATCAGACAAGCTCAAATTGAGGGACATTCCAAAAAATACTTAACTAGTTTTAGAAAAAAGTTGGAGGGACTAGTGAGACCCTAAGAGAATTAGCTTCTAACTCTATCTTAGGCTAAAGGACTAAGAAATGAATTATTTTTTTAGTTACAGAGATGACCGATAGAGACACTGATACCATTGACGTTGGAAGGAGGTGAGAGAAGGAGACAGAGAGGGCTGTAGGTGGGCTGACTCTTAATCCATCCTAGCAGAAAGTCAGATACTGTCTGAGTTGGTAAAACAAGAAGCAATAGTATAGGCATGTCATTTCGATTCATGGCAACAACCTTCAGAAGACCTAAAGGCAGGAACAGTAAAAAGGGACAACCCCAGAGACACGGACTGCGGAAGAGGAGCGTAGGTCAGGTGACTGCTTCTTGTTAGAATACTAATTGTATTTTTTTAACCATGTGCATGAATTACCTAGATTATTTTTAAGAAAAATGTTTTTCCATAAAAATTGGGGACTACTATGTTTTCAAAAGATTCCAAACAAAATTTCTTTAAAATGAAATGTTCCCCATGTGTACAAAATGAGATTCGCTTATAGAAGGAAAAAATAACTCATGCAAAGCTTTTTCAGAAACTTAGCTATTGCACTAAGTGGAGTACTCTGTCTTTCTGAGAGCATCTTTTTAATGATCGTATAGCTTTTGTTTTTACAACCGAAAAAGGAACAAAAGCAAAAATGATGTGGGAAATTGCTCCTTTTGTGCCTGAGTCCTATAAATGTTTATTCAGTCAGCAGATGGTAGACCAGCTGTTGGATGATGTGCTCTGAAAATGACCTTGTTCCATTAAGCGGCGATAAGTTGACCGTTCTAGAAATATGAGAATTTCCAGTCTAGAACTCTCGTGGAGAATGGGTTTGTATTTGCAGTGACAGCATATTGTTTCCACGCTTGCTAAAAATGCCATCCACTCTTTTCTGTACTTTCATAGAATATAAAATTAATGCATGTGCTTACTCATACACGTGTACCATACACTGCAGTCCCAGTTAAAATGCACCGTATCTTACACCTTTAAATAATTGCAAGTTGACATTGTGTAGATTATTCCAACATCAGATTGTTTAATGTAATAACCAACTCCAGGGCAGATAGAGCTCACGGAGAGAAACCAACGACGTGCTCCTAGCTGTGTCCTAATATTTGGACAGACTCATGTCACTATTCACATTTGTTAAGAAAAGCATGAGTTATCACTTTCAGTTCTATATTTGTTTGGAAAAAAAATCAAATTTTATGGGTTTTGAAAAGAGAGATGTTTTGTAAGAGTGGGAATTGCACAAGAGCCTTTTGCAGTTTCTTAAGAGATCCCAGATCACCCAGTCACTCGTTCAGCTCAAGAACAAAAGCAGTATAGAGCAGGGTTTCTCAATCTGTGATGAAGGAACTTTTGGGTTTTTTTATTTCAAATCAATCTTAGAATGATATTTCTATAAAACACAAAATCACATGCTTGAATGTTGTGGCAATGTCCAGCTGCCACACGTTTCTAAACGATTACTCTGAACTTGGCCCTTTCCATCTATTGATAGCACAGAGTTTGCAGACCAGGACCAGTCTGCAGAGCCCTGAGCTCTGGGTGGGAGGACCACACGTTCAGAAACATAGCTTTCAGGCTCCGCTTTGCCACAAGCTAAATGAAGAGCCTTTGGGCCGGTCGCTTAACCTCACAGGGTTGCTGTGAGGACCCAAGGAGGTTTTATAAATGAAAGCTTTGTGAACAGTGAAAACTATATTCATATTAGTTATTATTCTTAACCTCTCCAGATCTCAGTTTCAATTTGACTTAAAGAAAGTTGAATGAGGTGTCCTTTATAGCACTTTAAATTTTAAAAATTCTGTACATTGATGCATTGGTTTAAATAAAGCAAGAGGGTGGACAGTGTGTCCCTACACTGCCAAGAGGTTTCTGAGGAACTGGGCATAGAGGGAATTGTGCCTGGGCTGGCCTGTGTCCTCATCTTTGGTTCCTCTCGCTGAGGCCTGTGGTAACCGATAAGAACACGTCAGAACAAAGGCTGCTGTTGGACACTTGCAGGTCCCACACAGAAGAGAAAGTGAGACCTGATCAGCAAGTTGGGCACATGGCTCACAGTTACCATGGGAGCAAGAGGTCCCACATCCCCCAGCCCAGTCCCCTCAGGGAGGCCTTCCAGTTCCCTCCAGAGGAAGTTTTCTGTCTTGATTCTGCCTTGTTGCTTGTAAGCTTCTTCCTCAGTTTGCTTCTAAGCTCTTCACCAGTCACATTCTCAGTTGCAGGGAAAAATAGTCTGTTTAAACTAGTTAAAAAGTAAGGAGCTTACCAGGTTGCTTACCCAGGGTCTGGAAAAGCACAAAAACTGAGCTTAAAGACCACAAAACCAGGAAACTACAAAAATGATACCTGGACTGTCACAGCAGAGAACTGTTTCAGTAAAACACCACAGCGCCGTGTTGCCCGGCACCTATGCCATGAGGGACGGTAAGCCAGAAACCCCACTACGGTTACCCCGAAGGACCAGACTCCTCTGCCATGTGCACACCGAAAACACAATCTCCCCAGACATGCCATCTTCACAGTGCTCCAAGTTGTCCAAGATGATCGGCTTCATTTTCATGAGTACCTGCCATACGCCACCACCACCAAGTCTGTGAGTGCCCCAGGGAGAAGGAAGCCATGTAGTTCTAAAAACAAAAAACTAAACCCAAACAGAAAACTCCTCCCATGGCACTATATGTATAGGAGGTAAACAATAACATAGGTTGAGGATTTGGCTGCTGCTATTAATGATGCTTTCCTTATGCTGATTCCACTACCTAGGGATCTTTCCCACATGCTTCACTGATGCTTTGAGATTCATCTCAGATATCACCTCCTCTGGCAGGACTTCCATGACCTCCCCCTTCCCATCTGTGCTTAGTGCCCACAAAGCACTTGTGCTTACCTCCATCACAGCACTTACCATTCTGTTGAAATGAACTGTTGACCTTCTAGGCCCCTTCAGACCATGAACTCCTCAAAGGCAGGGACCATGGTTTGTTCATATCTATGTCACAGAGCCTGGTACAGTGCCCGGAATACGGCAGGCACTTCACTTATGTTTTCTGAAATGAAACTATGGTTACTTGATTTTATTTTTAACTATCCTTCGGCTTAAGGTGAATTGGGCCTGAGACTTGTCAGGAGCTCAGCTGGGCTGGGAGAGAGAGCTCAGCTGTCCGTTGTCAGAGCAGTCGATTAAAGCAAAAAGCCAAAAATGACAGTTAAGCCTCTAATCACCTATTGTGATGGTTTAAGCAAGAGTCTGAAACCAGAGAAAATGCTGCCTTCCCCTGTCCCAGTTTCCCCCTGGTGGAGGGTCAGATGGATAAGCACAGATGTAGAGGTCGCCTCCCAGTTGAGGGAGCCCCAAACCAAGGGCTCTGGCAGTCTTATGGGTTCTGGAGTTGAGAGAAGGTGAGAGAAGGACTAGAAGTGGAAAAGGATTGGGTCCTGAGTCAGAGAGGGAAAAGTGTCTTCAAGGTTTCCTCCTCCTCCTCCTCCAGATAAGGAGGTCTCTGCAGAGGCACCCGAAGAGGACCTCTGGCCAAGGCTTCAGATAAAGAGACCCAGGAATGAAGGCATAGGGGCTAGGAATGCAAATGTGCAAAGAGCATGACTGGCCTGGTGCCTTGACTGCCCCTCCCTCCAGAGACTGCACTGCACAGGTTGTGCACTAAATCTGCTTTGTGGGGGCCAGCTTCCCCTGTGAGGGCTGCCAGGTAGAGCCTTTCTAATTGCCTCTGGTCACCTGAAAAAAAATCACACATAGGTTTTTAACAAGGAGTTGCCCTCCTCAATATTAAAAGTCAAAACACAGAAACAATCAACTAGAAAGCACATACTCTTGCACTGCCGCCTCTCAGGTTTTCCAGGGGAGGGACATAGAGCAGCATTTCCCTCCAGTGACAAATTCCTGAGAGAAGAATCCAAGCCTGCAGATGAACTAAAGTGAAGAAGGAATGCATACTTCTGTAGTAAATTAGGAAAGGCCAGCCAAACTAGGACCTAGAATTTATCTATATGTTGGAAAAGTTGATGCAGTTCTTCTGTAAAAAGCAGTAAAAGAAAAACAAAAACACTCCCACAAATGTCAATGTGTGAGGTTTTTCTTCCCAACACCAGCAAACAATTCTCTGACACCAACTGGGTGACCAACAATTCAATCCAATTCTGACACCAGCTTCCAAGAGTTAGCACAGACTCTACAGGTTAAGGGCTCAGTCCCACAAGACTGCCTCCACTTCAGGTGCCAGTCGCAAGTCCCAGAGGGCCACCCATACTTCTGACTGAATAGCTATAACAAAGGGGTTCCCACGACCCCCTCTTCAGGATTGATAATTTGCTGGAACAACTCACAGATCTTGGGAAAACACTTAGGTTTACCAATTTATTATAAAGGATACAACTCAGGAACAGGCAACTGGAAGTGAGTGATGAATAAATGACAAGCAATGGGATATATTGGCATATATGAGGAAGCCATTTGGTTTAAAACTAATTCAGCCTGACCTTGTTTTTCCGGAAAGACCTGACACGGCCCATTGAGCATACATTGTACCTCTGTTTGAAACATTTACAATATCCCAGAGCCAAGAATGATACCCTTAACGATAGGTATGTTTCCTCCCCCATATCAGCATTCCTTTAAGGATAAGCATTTCTTACTAGAGTCTAAGGATTAATTACTGACCTGCTTTAACTTATCTCATGACCACTGACGTGCTTGACCACTCACCTTGTGCGTTCTTATTGCTGAACTACTAATAAAATTGACACAAGACCAGATTAACAGAAAGAAAACCCAGTTTAATACATGTACTTTGGAGATCATAAAAAGTGATGCTAAGAGAGTGAACAAAGGGGGCAGTATATATATCTTTTATACAAAGAAATTGTAAATTTGTGAAGAATTGACAAGACAAAGAAACCTAGGTTGGGGGTATGTAAATAGTGAGGACATCAAGCAGAGTTTTGGCTTGAGGTAGTAAATTAGCAAGGTTTGCCTGTGCAGGCTCCTCAGCCCTGAATCCCCAGCTCTGGGGAGAAGGATGCAGGGAGAGCTCCTTTCACATGGGAGATTTATTTCCTGCTTTCAACGGAACAGAGACAGGACACTTTTGCTTCTCGAGTAACTTTCATTCAAAATAATCAATATGCTATTGTGGGACATTTTGGGGTGGCCCAGCCTGGGCCCCAACTGTTCCCTCCTGTGAAACTTTCCCTGGAAGTTTCATATATTAAAAGTTGAGTTGGTAGATTGTTCCGTTATTTCATTGAATCAATCTTTTAGTATTGAAAAGAGGTCAGTTTAGTAAAACAGTTATGTCTTATGTCAGAAGGCAATGCTACAGGTTGGCTCCCAAAGTTAGGCCTGAGGTGCAAGAATTCAGGTATTTAATAAGAGGAATTTCTACGGAAACAAAGAAAAAATAATGGTTAATGATTGGAGCAGATTATAAACCAGTCTTTGAGCCTAGAGGGAAGCCAGTCAATATGATTTCTAGATGTCAGGGTTGAAGCACCCTTTGCAGGTCGAAATGTCTCTGATGATGTCATTGGGTGCTCAGGTAAACCTGAGTGGCTTACTCAGCAACAGGCATGAAAGTTGTTTAAACATGGGTTATTGTGGCAATCTCTCTTAAGTTTATATCAAGTTGTTCAGCTTCAGTTTGTAGGGCTTCAGGGAAAGAGAGCAGCTTTAGTTCTTAATGATTCCAAGTCAAAAGTGGGAGAAAAATTGGAAACATTAGTTTAGAGAGTTATAGCCAAATATTTGAGGAAATTAGAAGAATTTAGAATCTAGTCCAGTTTTTAGTAAATGACAAAACTTCAAGGAAAATTAACAGCATTAGAATCTAAAATTCATAAGTATGTATTATAGTTTCTACTGAAACATATTTTTTCTCCCTAAAATCACTCTCATTTTATCAAAGATAGTCAATTAAGACTAATTTGTTTGCAAAATAATTCTAATTTCAATAAACTTGGCTTAGTTATTTACATAAGTACGTCAAGAATAGCCATTGATCATATAGGCTCTTTTAAATTTGTTTTGCTGGAACGTTTTATAAGGAATCTCCAGATTGAACTTTTAATAGCTTCTGAATGCTAAGAAGCCAAGCCAAATATTCAACCTGCAATACCTATAGATTTGGGTGAATTCCACTTGTCTTGAGGCTCCCAACATATTTTAAGGTCTTTGCACCTTCCAGGAAGTGACTTTCTTTACTCACCTGGTTAGGCTGTCAGGAAGCCCCTAGGTAAGGTAACCTGCTATTTTTCCAAGGGGCTTTATTGGCTTCACAGAGTCATCGTTAATTCCTTAAAGTTGTTTAGTCATATCTGAGCTTCTGTATGTCTCTCTCAAACATGACATTCCAGTCAAAGCCTTGGTAATATAACCAGTGTTTCCAATTGTGTCCTGTTACAGCAAGAACAGATTCTTATAGACTATATGCAAATAAATATATTGTCATGAAAATGAGAATACTCATGGAGAGTTTCCGAATTCTGGAGGGATCAGACAGGGAGTAAAAGTAACTGTTTCTATTCTGCTTACCAAGGTATAATTCACCAAATTGCTGTAAGTCATAGATAGCTTAAGAGAAAAAAAGATTTCCTTAAATCTGGAAAAACAAAAGATTAAAAAAACTAATATTTTAGATAAAAATTCATAAAAATGATAATTATCCTCATTAGTTCATTTAGTCCCACGGACTTAATTCTCGTTTTGATTGAATCTCGTTTAGCTTACCTTTTTGCCACTTTCTGTGTCAGAGGTCCCAGGATCTCTTATCTGCAGCAGCCTCAGGGAGAAAGCAGTTTTCTAGCCCATGATTCTCCTGGCTGGCTCGCCAAAACTGTCAGGGAGGGGGAAAATCCCCTTTGTTCCCTTCTTGTGTTCCTATGGCTGGACTAGTAATAAAATTGATACAAGACCAGTTTTTCCATTGGCTCTCTTGGCTTTGTCTAATGATTGAGGGTGATATGAACAGTAATAATTCCAAGAAGTTTGCAAGGTTTTTGTGAAGGTTTGTATAATTTGCCCAGTGAAGTGGAAGCCTCGATCACTGGAGACTGTGAAAGGTATACCCTAAGTGGGAAAAACATTTTCCAACAGTTTTCTTTGCCATTGTGAGGGCATCAGCTTCGTGGCAAAGGAAGGCTTCAACCTATCTGGAAAACATACATACAACAGCAAGAACATATAGACAACTAGAAACTGAGTGGCAATTGGATGAAGTTCAGGTGCTGGTGTTCAAAGGACCCAGAGAGAGGAATTCGGAAGCCTCTAGGGACAGAAATAGTTTTTTCTTTAGTAGATGAAAGAATGTAAAAACTGAAAAATGGGGTTTGCCAAGGAGCCAGGAAGAACCAAGCAGCCATCTTGGGTTCCCCATAGCCAAGACTGTTTATTTAATTTACAGCCATTGTTTACCCATCTTAATTTCTCTGAGTTAGGGCAGACTGTTGCCATGCCACGTTACAAGGACATCAGGATGGCAAAAGTCTGGCAATGAGGGGTCAATTTTTTTTTTTTTTTTAGTAAAAGTTCACTTCGAAAATAGTCTAGAAAGCAAAGACCTTTGTTGCACAGGCAATAAGGATGGTGTAGTGAAAACAATGTCTCTGGTCTCCCACAGGAGCATGGGACACCTCCAGTCACAGACCCACTAGTCTGTGACACATAGCAGGCACTACTGGAATGGGATTTTTCCAGCACTAACAAGCAACCAAGGCTGAGATGACAAAGGCCCTTATGGACTGGACCCTTTATGACAAACTCCCCTGAGAGCTGGTACAGCTGGACAAAGAGTGCTGTTTGTGACTGCAAGTCTTGGAATCCTAGTCTTTCGACTGGCTGCCAGGTGTACCCTGGTAAATGCACCTTCTGGATGGTGGAGGCCAGAGAAAATATTTTCATTGGCCACAAAGCCAAGCTTTCAGGACACAGAACAAGATGGAAGCAAAAACCTCATCCAGTTTTTAAATAGGGAACCTGAAGCAAAGTTTGTCTAAATAGACACCAGTCTGGTGAGAACTATAAAACTCACCAGTCCGTGAGGCTGGCTCAAACAGCAGGCTTGTCAAGGAACTGTACCTGCTGTCCTGCCCTATAGTTCTTCCTTATGACAAACAAGGCGACAGGCAGAGAGTCAAAGGAAAGCAAAGACTTTCCCTGAAAGGAAAGATCAACAAAACCAAGAGTACTCATTACCAGATGCCAAAGTCACTAAAGTCCAAGAGACTACTTTCACAAATATTTTCTCCCACTAATCTAAATTTAGAGGGAGAAAGAGAGACTCACCATTCCCGCTAGACTTTTCAGAAAGAGATCTGGGAGGCTGCCATGATAAGCAGGCTTACCTTTTTGCCAGTTTCTGTGTCAGAGGTCCCAGGATCTCTTATCTGCAGCAGCCTCAGGGAGAAAGCAGTTTTCTAGCCCATGATTCTCCTGGCTGGCTCGCCAAAACTGTCAGGGAGGGGGAAAATCCCCTTTGTTCCCTTCTTGTGTTCCTACGGCTGGACTAGTAATAAAATTGACACAAGACCAGATTAACAGGAGAAAAATTCAGTTTAATACACATGTATTGGAGATCATAAAGAAATGATGCTCAGAGAATGAACAAAGCAGGTAATATATGTATCTTTTATACAAAGAAACTAAATTTGTAAAGAACTGACAGGCAAAGAAACTTAGGTTTGGGGTACATAAATAGTGAGAAATTTTAACAGAGTTTGGGCTTGAGGCAGTAAATGAACAAAGTTTGTTTCTGCAGACTTCTTGGCTCTGAATTCCCCTGCTCTGGTGATAAGGATGTAGGGAGAGGCCCTATCACATGGCAGATTTATTTCCTGCTTTCAGGGGAACAGAGACAGAAGGATCAGAATGCCCTTTGTCCTTTTCAAGTAATGTTAATTCAAAATAATTAATATGCCATTGTGGGATATTTTGGCGTGGCCTCCCCTGGGCCCCAACAAAAGCATCTCATGACTGTAGTAAAAGAGATATTCCTGTCACATGTGATGTATGCTCTTTGTTCCAAGATGGTATACAACCGCTCTGTACACCCCTCTTCTTCAGAGAGCTTCCTGACTTGGTGGGAAAGTTCTCCCAGGATAAGGTCCTCAAACTGGATCATCTAATAAACTCAGCCCAATTTTGATTTTTAGATTGATTATGGGTTATTTGCATCTCCACAAGGCATAGCGTAAGGAACGGGGCGGGGGTGGGGGATGCACAGAGATTCCGTGCCCTCTCCAGTTGTGCCATCCTCCCAGCATTTTGATGTGTTCACCAGTTCAGTAGCTCTCGAACTCTGTTGTGGGTTTTTCACTACGTGGAGGTCTCATTACATAGGCATGATTGATTAAATCCTTAGCCATCGGTGATTGAACTCAATCTCCAGCCTTCCTCCTCTGCCCAGAGATGGAGGGGCAGGGCTGAAAGTTCTGACCCTCTAATTCCATCGTTGGTTTTTCTGGCAACCAGCTCTCATCCTGAGTCATCTCATTAACATACAAAACACACTCTTATCACTCAGGAAATTCTCAGGGTTTTTTAGAGCTCTGTGCCAGGCAGGAACAGGTGACAAAAGCAAATATAGTTTTATTATGCCATAGCCAGGGTTGCTGATGGTGGACAGGTTAGGAATAATTAGGAGCCAACTTGCAGCTCCCAGAAACTGCTGTCTTGAGCACAACTCTCAATGGATGGCAGCTATTAGGAGCCGTAGTACATATACTCACTGTTTACAATTAGTGTTGATTGGACACTGTACTGATTCCTAGGGCTGCTTGGAACAAATAACCACAAATTTGGTGGCTAAAAACAAACAGGAATTTATTCTCTCACGGTTCTGGAGGCCATAAGTCTGAAATCAAGGTACTAGCAGAGTTGTGCTCCCTCTGAAGTCTCTAAGGTAGAATCCTTCCTTGTCACTTCCAGCTTCTGGTGAACTCCATGACTCCAGTCTCTGCCTCCATCTTTATATGGCCTTGTCTTCCCTCTGTGTCTATCCTCTGTGTGTCTCTTTAAGGACATTTGTCATTGGATTTAGGACCCACCCAGACAATCCAGAATGATCTCATCTCAAGATCTTTAATTTAATTACATCTGCAAAGACTCTTTTGACAAATAAGGTCATGTTCACGGGACATGGATATATCTTGGGGGACCATCATTCAACTTGCTACAGACACGTTCTGCCCTACTCACATAATCTCAAAATGGAGTGCCCAAGGCTTCCCCTTTTACTTTATAAGGGAGGTGCAAGGCTTCCCTTTTAACATTACACATTTCCAAGGCAGGGAAGTTTAGACATAGGTCTGGGTGAAAGCCAGCGAGGAACTAGAGCATGTCTGCAGGAGAAGTGAATGCAGATTCTTCTTCTTTTCTTCCTCTTCTTGACTCTCTTGCTCCAGAATTCCGTGACCAGGAAGGCCCAGGGAACAACGATAAAATTCACAGAAAAGAACCACAGTGCTGGCTGCTGGAGATAGGAACTGCTTAGGCTTTAGGGGAGAAGGCTGGAAGAAACTGAGCTTCCTAAATCCAGCTCAACTAATAAGAGTGGCAGATCAGGGGCCGGCCCCACGGCCTAATGGTTAATTTCAGCGCACTCCACTTCAGCAGCCCAGGATTTATGGGTTCAGACCTGGGACATGGACCTACACCACTTGTCAGTTGCCATGCTGTGGCAGTGACCCACATACAAAATAGAGGAAGACTGGCACAGATGTTAGCTCAGGGTGAATCATCCTCCACACACACACAAAAATGAGTGACAGATCAGATAGAAAGTTGAGCACCTCTCTGGCAGTTGAACAACATTATCTCATAATCCTCATTAGCATTACTGCATTTTGTAACTGAGAAAACTGTGGCACAGAGGACTTAAAACAATTTGCCACTACTCACTGGTGGAGATAGGATTTGAAACCAAATCTGTCAGTCTGCAAATTCTCTATTCTTTCTGTCAAGCCCAGCAGGGAAATTGAACAGCATTCTGTGAAAAATGGCCATACTCAGCAGAAGTAGCCATCTATGCTGTTGTAAAGGAAAACTTCCTACCACAAGAATTCTAAAACTGTGGGATAATCGTCTCCCTTTTTCTGAAGATCCTGCAGAACTAAAAAGACCATTTCCCAACTCATCCATTTCTGTCTGTGTCCCCAGCTTTCCTCTGTTCGCCTATGTTTATTAAATACCTACTAGGTGCTATGGACATCCTTTAATTTAATCCACAACAACTACTAAAGTAACTATTATCCCTGCTTTACAGATTCTGTAGCAATAAAAATGAGCAATTTGCCTAACATTACACAGCTACCAAAATTCAGGGCCTTTATTGGGACATAGGTTGTCCAGACACCAAAGCTAATGATGCGATTGAAACTTGGGGGTTATTATTTATTCTTTCTTCTCAATACTGCTCATTTGGCATTTGCATTTATTCTTTAGTCATATCGGAGATCTATCTATATTTAGTCATCATTGACTATTCTAAAAGTTTCTTGCAGGCAGGACATTTGTCTTGTACCACCTTCACTCTTCTGTCAGTCAGTCACAGAAGTTTATAGAGATAAATATCTTCTACATTTCCTATATTTATCTGGGCTGGATATATTCTTTCTGCTCCCAGGATCCATTCTGCACCCTTCTCTACTCTGTGTCCCCAGGAATCTGACCTTCAGCAAATAAGGTTCTTTGAGTTTTGTTTACCAGTTGGGTTTTGCCAGTGGGGAGCTCCAGCAGAAGATTGGAAAGAGGAAGCCCCTAAAGGCTACATGTCATGGATATTTGGAACCTCTCTTTGACAATTTAAACTATGATTACTGGATCCACAAATGAAAGAGGTCTTCCATGTGTCAAAGAAACCACTCTGGATCCTCATAATTAAGATGTAACATGGGTTGGGTAAAGGGTTTTGCTACATGCCCAACAAAATGGTTCTTTAACTTTAATTATATTCCCAAGCTCTGTTGTAGAGATTCGGACATAGAGATGAGGACTCTGCTTTTTTAATAAGGATTCCAGGTGTTTCTGATGCTAGTGGTTGTTAGAACTGCTATTTGTGATACAATCAGAACTTGTTGCTAATGTTTATTATTTTTAAGATGATACCCTCAGAATTGTGTCTAAGTTTCTGTTTTCTTGCTCCAATTTTAGTCCACTGACAATTCTTTACTATGTCTGTCCTGTAGAGTCCTCTTTTATACAAGAGAACTGAATTGTTTTCACTTGGCTCCAAAATCAAGGAGAGGATTTTGAGGGAGGACACAGGGTAGCCCTGAAGCCAAGGGAAAAATCTTAACTATGAGCTTGTACGGGAGGAAGAACTATTCCTCTCCCCTCTAGGTTCTTCTGGCTGATCTAAGAATCAAATTAACATGAGACAGAATAAGAGCAGAAAATCAAACAAAGTTTAATAATATGTATGCATGGGAGAAATCCAGGATATCTGAGTAATTCACCAAAATGACTGAAGACAGGACCTTAAATATCATCTTTAGTTAAAGATAAAGGAAGATGTCAGGGTAATGGTTTTGGACTTCAAAGGGGAGGAAGGCAATTGACATGGAGATGGAAAGCAAATGTTTGATAAGCAAAATGTTTGCTGGGCCATCTACCAACAATGCGACTCAAGAGAGAACTTTGATAAAAATGGGCTCCACAAGGGTCCTCCCAGTTTACCACACCTAGAGTTATCTCTGATGATATCTCCTTCCTGCAACAGGCCTTCTATCTCAAATTCTTTTAGGTGGTTAGAGGAAAGGTCAAAATTTCTTTTTGAGTCTTTTGTTTTTAAAAATAAGCAAGCCAAAGAGACATATTTTGGGATGACAAATTCTGATCTCCACAAGCTCAAGGATGCATCTCTCAAGCATGCATTCCATCAGCCTAGGGTCTGGGCCTTCACACAGCTCCACTTGATCATAGGTCACCTACTTCTTCACCAGAGTGAGGATCCCCTGGGCTGAGCCCAGGTATAAAGCCCAGAAGGACCACTGTAGGATTTACTCCACTGTCAGGGTAGTGTCTCACATCCCCCTTCAACTTGGATTCCTCCTCTGAACCACAAAATGCAGAAAATTATTTGAGTGACTATTTTCTTAATCCTCCAAAAGATGGTGCATAGCTCACTCTGTTCTAGACACATAAGAGAGGTTAACTTTACATACAAAGGATGTCTTTGGCCATTAGGGCTCAATTTTCTCAAGGAATCCTGTTGAGAAAGGAGATGTCCAGAATACAATCCTACCCACTCACCCTGGCCAGGCTTCTGAACTCTTTAGAAGTGAGTCCTAAGAGAGCACTCACCCACCCTGACTCTCAGTGGAAAACTACAACAGTCACATAATTGTCTTAGAACTTCCAACTGAAATCAAAAACTAACATCAGTAATTGGCCCTTAAAAATTTATTTTTAATTTTACAAAGTAATAGATACTAGGCTCCATTTCATATATAAACATAAATAACACAGAAAATAAAAATGAGATGGCTTAAGAAAAATGCCTAGAGCACACTGGAAGCCCCATCCACATCTTCCCTGAGGAAAACATACGCACAAGCAGTGAAGAATGGCTGCATCCCACAAGTTGTGAGAATTAGTATTTTCTGTATCTTTGAGTTCTAAGTCTTTTCCAAGTTTGCTTATGATTTCTTCTGTCATTCTGAATTATTTAAATGCATATTTCTTAAATTTTAAAATGTTTGGGGGAGGATTTTGTAATCTTTTTGTTATTGATTCTGATTTAACTTCATGGTGATCTATATACTATTACTCTGTAAGTTGTGGCTACTTGCTTTATGGCCTACAACATGCTAGATTTTCATAAATGATTCTAGTGTACTTGAAAAATAATGTGTGCATTCTTTATGAGGAAAAATATTGAATGACATCAGCATCACGGCAGAGTGAGCTCCTCCCTCAGACTCTCCCTTCTAAGATACAAATAGAAGGACATTCAACACACAACACAGGAGACGTCTTGGAGACCCACGCAGCCATACACTTGAAGGTGGAAGTGAGGCTGGATCCCCTGGAAGAAGGTGAAGCTGCTCGACAGGAGCTCCATAAAGAGAGAAGACCCACAGCTAGAACAGGGGCACAGCTGGGGAGAGGCACTCAGTTCCTGCCTGGTGCTCCAGCCCTGTGCTCTAGCCCTACATTCACTGGGAGAGTGGCATGGTGAGAGAGAGGCCAGTTAGACAAGCAGCTTAGCTGGGGAGGGGCACTCTGTTCCCACCTGGCATGCCAGCCCCACATTCACCAGGAGAGCAGCATGGTGAGAGAGGGGCCGGTTGGACAAGCAACTCAGCTGGGGAGGGGCGTTAAGGGAGTTCATTGCCACAAGACCCCCACTACAAGAAATCCTCAAGAAGGCCCTCATACCTGAAAGGAAAAAAAAGAAAACAGGAAAAGGGCTACAAAGCCCTGAGCAAGGAGATGAATAGGTGTGCAACAACCAGAAATTGGCAGCTTTCTATCAAATCAGGTTGGTAAACACTTAATTCTTACATCAAGGATGAAGAAAAGGAAAACATCAAAACAAACTCACAACACAAGATGGAATAAGATATGACAAAAATAAGTTAGAAGGGGAAGAAGAAAGGGATAGAATCAGTATTAAGGAAATAAGAGGCAATCAGAAAATGGACTATCTCATCTTTGAGACTTATATACAAACCTAATGGTAACCACTAAACAAATAATTAGAACAGAGACATATGTGATAAACAAGGAGAAAATGAAGAAAACCAACATAGAAAACTACCTAATTAAATTGGTAGCTCAATATACATGGGACAAGAAACAAAGGATATGCAGAAGAACTGGAAAACATGCAATAAGATGGCAGTTGTCAGCTCTCATATATCAATCATCACTCTAAATGTAAATGTACTGAATTCTCCAATCAAAAGACACAGAGTGGCAGGGTGAATTAAAGAACAAGACCCAAAAATATGCTTCTTCCAGGAAACACATCTCAGCTCTAAAGATAAACATAGGCTCAGACTGAAGGGATGGAAGACAATACTCCAAGCTAATGGCAAACAAAAGGAAGCAGGTGTTGCCATACTTATGTCAGATGAAGTCGACTTCAAGATAAAACAGGTAAAGAGAGACATAGAGGGGCAGTATTTAATGATAAAAGGGACTCTCCAGCCAGAAGACATAACACTTATAAATATATATGCACCCAACACAGGAGCACCAAAGTACATAAAGGAACTATTAGCAAACCTAAAAGGAGATATTACCAACCACACAATAATAGTAGGGGACCTCAACGCCCCACTTACTTCAATGGATAGATCATCCAGACAAAAAGTCAACAAGGAGATAGTGGAATTACATGAAAAACTAGACCAGATGGACTTAATAGATATATATAGAGTGCTCCATCCAAAAACAGCACAGTATGCATTCTTCTCAAGTGCACATGGAACTTCGCAAGGATAAACCATATATTGTGAAACAAGGCAAACCTCAATAAATTTAAGAATATTGGCATCATATCTACTATCTTCTCTGGCCATAATGCTATGAAACTAGAAATCAACTACAAGAAAACAGGGAAAGGAACAAAAATGTGGAGACTAAACAACATGCTACTAAACAACCAATGGGTTGTCAAAGAAATAAAAGGAGAAATAAAAAATATTTGGAGACAAATGAGAATGAAAACACACCATACCAACTCATATGAGATTCAGCAAAAGCAGTCTTAAGAGGGCAATTTATAGCAATACAGGCCCACGTCAACAAACAAGAAAAAGCTCAAATAAACAGTCATAAACTACACCTAACAGAATTAGAAAAAGAACAAAGCCCAGACTCACTAGAAGGAGGGAAATATTAAAAATTAGAGCAGAAATAAATGAAATTGGAACAAAAAAGACTGTAAAAAGTATCAATGAAACAAGGAGCTGGTTCTTTGAGAAGATAAACAAAATTGACAAACCCTTGGTCAGACTCATTAAGAAAAAAAGAGAGAAGGCTCACATAAATAAAATTAAAAATAAAGAGGACAAATTACAACAGATACCACTGAAATACAAAAGATTATAAGAGAATATTATGAAAAACTAGATGTCAACAAACTGGACAATCTAGAAGAAATGGATAATTCTTAGACCCTTCCAACCTCCCAAGACTAAATGAAGAAGAAATAGAGAATCTGAATAAACCAATCCCAAGTAAAGAGATAGAAACAGTTATCAAAAACCTCCCCCAAAATCAAAGTCCCGGACCAGATGGCTTCTCTGGAGAATCCTACCAAACATTCAAAGAAGATTTATTACCCATCCTTCTCAAACTATTCCCAAAAATTGAGGAAGATGGAAATATCCCTAACACATTCTACGAGGCCAACATCACCCTGATACCAAAGCAAGATAAGGACAACACAAAGAAGGAAAATTACAGCCCAATATCACTGATGAACATAGATGCAAAAATCCTGAACAAAATGTTGGCAAAACGAATACAGCAATACGTTAAAAAGATCATACACCATGATCAAGTTGGATTCATACCAGGGACACAAGGATGGTTCAAAATCCACAAATCCATCAATGTGATTCACCACATTAACAAAATGAAGAACAAAAACCACATGATAACCTCCATAGATGCAGAGAAAGCATTTAACAAGATCCAACATCCATTCATGATAAAAACTCTTAGTAAAATGCATATAGAAGGAAAGTACCTCAACCTGATAAAGGCCATATATGACTAACCCACAGCCAACATCATACTCAATGGGGAAAAACTGAGAGCCATCCCTCTGAGAAGAGGAACAAGACGAGGATGTCCACTCTCACCACTCTTATTCAACATTGTACTGGAGGTTTTGGCCAGAGCAGTTAGACCAAAAGAAATAAAAGAAATCCAAATAGGCACTGAAGAAGTGAAATTCTCACTCTTTGCAGACGACATGACATTATATACAGAAAACCCTAACGAATCCATCAGAAAACTATTAGAAATAATCAACAGCTACAGCAAAGTTGCATGGTACAAAGTCAACTTACAAAAATCAGTAGCATTTCTATACTCAGATACTGAATTAACAGAACAAGAACTCAAGAATACAATTCTATTTACAATCACAACAAAAAGAATAAAATATCTTGGAATAAATTTAACCAAGGAGGTGAAAGACCTATACAGAGGGAACTATAAGACATTACTGAAAGAAATCGATAATGACATAAAGAAATGGAAAGATATTCCATGCTCATGGATTGGAAGAATGAACATAGTTAAAATGTCCATACAACCTAAAGCAATCTGCAGATTCAGTGCAATCCCAATCAGAATCCCAAGGACATTCTTCACAGAAATAGAACAAAGAATCTTAAAATTCATCTGGGGCAACAAAAGACCCCAAATAGGCAAAGCAAGACTGAAAAACAAGAACAAAGCTGGTGGCATTGCAATCTCTGACTTCAAAATATATTACGAAGCTATAGTAATCAAAACAGCATGGTACTGGTACAAGAACAGACACACAGATCAATGAAACAGAATTGAAAGCCCAGAAATAAAACCACGCATCTAAGGACAGCTAATCTTCGACAAAGGAGCCAAGAACATACACTGGAGTAAGGAAAGTCTCTTTAATAAATGGTGCTGGGAAAACCAGACAGCCACACGCAAAAGGATGAAAGTAGACCGTTATCTGTTCCCATGTACAAAAATAGACTCAAAATGGACCAAAGACTTGAAAGTAGACCTGAAACCATAAAACTTCTGGAATAGAATATAGGCAGTACACTCTTTGACATCAGACTTAAAAGGATCTTTTTGAATACCATGTCTACTCAAACAAGGGAAACAAAAGAAAAAATAAACAAGTGGGACTTCATCAGACTGAAGAGCTTCTGGCAGGCAAAGGAAGCCAAGATCAAAATGAAAAAACAACCCACCAACTTGGAGAAAATATTTGCAAATCATACATCTGATAGGGCATTAATCTCCATAATATATAAAGAGCTCACACAAATGAACTACAAAAAAACAAACAACTCAATCAAAAAGTGGGCAGAAGATATAAACAGATATTTTTCCGAAGAAGACATAGAGATGGCCAATAGGTGCATGAAAAGATGCTCATCATTAATCATCAGGAAAATGCAAGTCAAAACTATACTTACATACCATCTTACACCCGTTAGAATGGCTATAATCACCAAAACAAAAAACAATAAATGTTGGAGAGATTTTGGATAAAAGGGAACCTTCATCCGCTGTTGGTGGGAATGCAAACTGGTGCAGCCACTGTGGAAAACAGTATGGAGATTTCTCAAAAAATTAAAAATAGCAATACCATATGACTCAGCTGTCTCGCTACTGGGTATTTACCCAAAGAACTGGAAATCAACAATTCAAAGAGACTTCTGCACCCTTAACTTCATTGCAGCATTATTTACAATAGCCAAAATGTGGAAGCAACCCAAGCGCCCATTGACTGATGATTGGATAAAGATGATGTAGTATATATATACAATGGAATACTGCTCAGCCATAAAAAAGACAAAATCGTCCCATTCGCAACTGCATGGATGAACCTTGGGGCATCATGCTAAGCGAAGTAAGCCAGACAGAGAAAGACAAACACCATATGATTTCACTTATGTGTGGAATATAAACAAACTTAAGAACAAAGAGAATAAATGAGTGGTTACTGAGGGAAGGAGGGTGGAGGGTAGGCACAAGGGGTGAAGGGACATACTTATATGGTGTATGACAAACAATAGCGTATAACCAAAATCTCTCTATGTTTTAAGCTGTTATGACCACAATATAATAAATTAATGAGAAAGAAATAAAAAGTAAAAACAAAGTAAAATATTTTTGTCGCTGGCTGTGCCAATGGGAGGAGCATCTAAAACTCCTCTACTAAAAATAGTCCCTTCCTGTTTTTAGTCCAAACTGAAAAGAAATTCTTTTTGTGCAGCACCTCGCCTTTCCTGGACTCCTTCAAACAGCTCCCTGTCCGCTGTCCTTCACTGTGCTTCCTACGAACTTGTTCACGTCTAACATCATCCAAGCTGTATCACTAGTAGTTGTTCCAGTGAAAGTCAGAGACACTTGGTCCTTTTCCCCTTATGCTAATTGTTTCTAACTTTATACTTCTTTATTGAATGAGTAGCACATCTTTATTGTAGATAATTTTGAAATCACAGATAGACCAAAACAAAAATAAGGAACACTCATGCTTCCATATATGTTTCTTTATATAGGAAAACCACTCACAGTATTTTATATACATTTCTAAACCTTTTCCTATGCATATACATGTAATTACTTTACATAAATGCATAATATGCATAATACTCTGAATTCCTGTTATTATAGTTTATCTAGCTCTCAAAGGTTCAGAGATAATCCCACTTTCACAGCCAATATTGCACTAATTATTTGGCAGATGTATGTTCCCATGCTAATTTCTTTCCCCTGATGTCTTAACATGACCTCAACTCATGATGCTGCCTCAGCATGCGCTGCTTGCTCCTATTCCAAAATGCGTTCTCATCAGATGCTTATCGGTCTAAGACCTGCCCCTGTTTCTACATCTCAGCTTTCCAATAACCACAGCAATGGGAATTTTTAAATCTGTGAAATCACATAGAGTAAGGTTCTGAAGAATCAGAGCAGGAAATTAAGCCCATGTTGCTCAGACCGTTGTCTGAACCAGATAGCTTCCCACTCTAGCTCCTTCCTTCTGTTCTGATTTCAGGATCTCAAGACGAATATTTAGCACACCCATATGGAGCAAATTTATCAATCATGACAACAGAAGTATTTTAGTTTGCAAGAATTTCATATTTCTTATTATAAGTGAATGCATTGTAGCTTATATATTCACCTCCTATTTTAAATTGAACCAGTCCTCAAGAGATTGGTTATTTCTTATTAGCTGACAATAAACTTCCTGCACTATCAAAACTGAGGACCATGGTGACATCACCTAGGCAATTTCACCACGGGTAGTAGCCTATCTGGGCTCCCAGCCACCAGGTTCTTTAAAATACGTTGTGTCACCCTGCCTACAGCAATTCCTGCTGTGTTCCACTCGTAATGAAACAAAAGTTTTCCCTCATCCTTGTATTATCATATACTACTTTGTTCCTTACATATCATTCAAATAGGTCAATGAGTTTCAAATAACTTTTAGCAGTACAACTTTTTAAATTAAATAAGTATGGAATCCCAGTGCCTTTGAGTTGAACTGTGTGGACAGAGGAACTTTAAAACCCTTCCCCCGCCTGCCTTCTTTCTTTCTTCTAATAACATTTACTCACTTTAAGAATCAGCTCCAGTTTCACCTCAACCAGAAAGATTTCTTTGATGTGCCTCACCCAAGCTATATGCTTCCTTCTTTGAATTCCCCAAATGCCCTGTGTTTGTCAATCACAGCACTTACCACACTGTATTATAATTACATGCTTATGCCTTGACCGCCTTAAGACTGTGAGCTCACTGACAGCAGAGATCTTGTCTTATTCTTCTTTGTAATTCCCAATGCCTAGCAAAGTTCCTGATACATATGTTTCTTTATGAATGAGTGAATGTCCAAAGCACTAGTCAAACTTGTAGGTCAAAGACAGCTGTATCACTTTATATTTATTTCCATATTGAATATGGATGCTTTCATATTTGGTTGTGCAAACCTGCCCATCTGACAGCATAATTACAGTTACAAAAATAATAATAGGTAATATTTTTGAGTATGTACCATGATAAGTAGCTTTATACCCATTAGCTTATTTAATCCTCAAAACAATGCTACAAGGTAACTATTGTTATTTTAAATTTTCAAATAAAGAAACTGATTTCAGAGCCACATTTATGCCATGTTGCATATATTGACTAGTTCACCACAGGCAAACATATTTTATGTGTCACCTATGGCACCCAGCCCCTCGGATCAAACCTAACCCCAAAGCCCAGGTACACTGTGGTAGTCTGCAGCTCTCCCCATCTCTTGTTCCAGCTCTTCCTCTTTTCAGTGACTGTACACTTCTGTGTTCATGAGAGTTGTCTCATTCAGCCTCAAAAAATTCTATGACTTAAGAAATTAAGCTATGAAGGAGAGAAGAGAAATATAGCCATTGCTAGAAGGGAAAATAAGATGAATGGTTTTGTTTGTTTCATTTTTAACAATAAATTTCAGCAGGTTTATTTGTTTTGCAAAAGGAAAGAGTAAAGAGAGAGGCCAAAGACAGGGAAGAGAGAATAAACACTTGATAGTATTAGGTTGAATTAGGAGTAAAAAGGGGAAAGAAGATAGGTGGACCAGAGACGGTAGAGACATTGATCTTAGATGATGCGAGGAAGAATTCCTCCTCTATCGTAACAGGCTGGAACAAAGAGATGGGTGGAAATCCAGGTACTTGTGTAAGGTTGCTAGAGGGAAGATGAGGGAGTTCTCACATTATGACTTCTACTTTCTCTTTGTAGTAGGAGGTGGGCCATCTGCTCAGAAGAAGTGAAATAATAAGAGAAATCTGAAAGAGAGTGAAGAGAGTTTGAAGTAGTCTTTGTGGAAGGGAGAAAGAAACTGACCAAAGAAACACAATAACATGGTCAGGTAGAGCTGAGGGTCCGTTGGAGGTTGAGGCTTATGAACGCTTAATGGCACCAAACTTTTCTGCTGGTTGGTTTTCTCCATTAGAGCTCTGATAGTGGAGTGGAGGCACAGACAAAACAGATAGCTAGATTCATCCTGTTATTTGTCAACTGGATTAAACTGGTAATTGTGATGCCATTAAGAATGGCTTCGGTAGGTCCACCGTGATGCAAGCCGGTCCTGTTGAAACTTCAGCAACTCAATGATACCATTTCAGTCCTTTTCAAAGCAAAGCATGCAATGCAAAGAAGTTAGTTTAGAAAAGTGAGAATGTAAAAGAGAACCATAGCAAACTGTCACCAGATTAAACATCACAGATCTGAAGACTTAATGACTTTGACATGTATATTTTAACTCTTATGGAGATATGTGTGCTTTCATTTATCGATGTCATGTAAAATCTAAAACTATCTTACTCACCACCATATCTCCAGTGCCTAGCACAGTAGCTGACACATGTTAAATGTATAGTGAGTGTTTAGTGAGTGAATGTTACAATATGACTTGCTACTGAGATAGTAAAAGCATTCATGGAAACCATGGTCTCGGATAAGATGACTCGATATCACAAGGATATTAATTCTCCCTAAAGGAACTTATAAAATTAACACAATCTCAATAAAATACCAACAAAAGTTTTATGGAGTTAGATAAGTTTTTACTAAAGTTCATATGAAAAAATAAACATGTAAGAATAGATAAGAAAACCTGAAGAGAAACAAAAACAAAGGGGACTAGCTCAATTAAACATTAAAATATATTATAAAGCCTCTGTAATTAAAAGTGTGGTCACTGGAACACGAATAGATAGACCAATGGAATAGAATCAACCCAAGTACTTATGAAAATTAATGTATGATAAAGATGATGTCTCAAATCATTTGGGACATAGATGGACTTTTGTAATAAATGATGCTGAGACAACTCCTTAGCCATTGGAAAATATTAAAATCATATCCATGACTAATGCTGTACATAAGAGTAAACTTCAAATGAATCAGGAAAATAAAAGTAAAACAGGAAGCCACACAAGTATCAGAATAAAATATGAGTAAACTCTTCTTTAGCATTATAGGGAAAAGCTTTGAAATTATCAGAATTATTAAACTGTCAAAATCCAAAGCCAATAAAATTTAAGATTTATAGATGTGACTGTGCAAAATTACAAAATTTTGCACAGCAAAAAAGGTCACCATTAAACAAAGCCAAAAAACAGGTGCAAACTGGGAAAAAATATTTGTAACATGTATCATAGATAAAGACCTAATATCCTGAATATACAAAGAACTCTCAAAATTTGAGGAACATATTATGGAAAACCTGATAGAAAAATGAGAAAAAGACATGAACAGAAAATTCACAAAAAGATACAAAAATGGCTCTTAAATAAGTAAAAAGATGTTCAAACTCATTCATAGAGATATGTGAGTTAAAGCAATACTGAGATACCAATTTTCACCTATCAGATTGGCACACATGCCGTCGGCAGGCTTTGTGGAAGCAGGCACTCTCTTCTTTGGTGGCGGAAATACAAACTGGTGCATCCTTTTGGAGAAGAATTTGGCAAACAAGTTAGTATAACAAAATGACACATGTACTTACCTTTTGACCCAGCATTTCGACTTCTAGGAATTTACTCTGAAGACAACAATACGAAAATACATATGCACATTGCAGCATTATTTGTAATTGAAAAATATTGGAAACAAATTAAATATCCATACACTGGAAGCTGTTCAATAAACTGTGGTAATCCAGAAAATTCTGTAAGAAATAATAGTCTCTAGGAACTGCTGTAGATATATTTTTAAGTGAAAAAAGCAAAATGTGAGAGAGTATTTAGTACAATAACTTTGAGTAAAAAAGAAGGAAAAATAAAATATCCGTATATCAGCTTATTTGTGAAAAAGAAACAGGAAGGATAAACCAAAACCTAATAAGATGAGTTATCTAGAGTGGGTGGATGGGAATGGGGTGTAAAGAATGTGGGAATTGGAGCAAGGTAGAATGAATGGGAGGGGAGGTGTGACACTTCTCCGAGTATAACTTTCTGTGTTCTGAAATTTAAAACCATGTTAATGTTTCACCTACTCTGAAAATATGTATAATTTAAATCAACCAGGACTGAGGAGGGAAGACAGACTAAAACTCGAAGAACAATAGTAACAAGCGAATTTAAATGTATTACAAATAAATGGCATAACCTCACTGAAGGGGTTGGAAAGAAAAAACATGGACAAATGAGAGAGGGGGACAAGGAGGGGGAGAAGGAGGTGGGGAGGAAGGAAGGAACAATGTTCACCAATATCTTGCATATGTACAAAAATTAATTCAAAATGAATCATAGACCTAAAAGTAAAACCTAAATGTGTAAAACTTCTAGATGAAAACATTGGACTTCATCAAAATTAAGACTTTGTGCTTTTTTAAAAGCACTGTGAAAAAGAATGAAAAGATGGGGTCGGCCCGGTGGTGCAGCAGTTAAGTTTGCATGCTTCGCTTCAGCGGCCCGGGGTTTGCTGGTTCAGATCCCAGGTACGGACCTATGTACCGCTTGTCAAGCCATGCTGTGGCAGCGTCCCACATACAAAATAGAGGAAGATTGGCACAGATGTTAGCTCAGTAAAAACCTTCCTCAAGCAAAAAGAGGATTGGCAACAGATGTTAGCTCAGAACCAATCTTCCCCGCCAAAAAAAAAAAAAAACTCTATCCATTTGTGCATATACCAACATATATGTAATATACACAGTAAAACAAATTCAGTTATGATACAATAGGCAATTGATTCCCATCTTCCCCACAGCCACATTTTCTTTTCATTAACCTTGCAAAAGCATGTCTCTTCTACTAAACTAATTTTTGGACTCCGCTCATAGCATTATGTTGGGGTGCGTGTTTTTGCTGAGTTATGCAGGGATTTTACCACATACATGCATTTTATCTTAATGTTATCAATGCAATTTGGCCCTCCCTGCAGTTTTTACTGAGTGAAAGCCAAGCTGATGTGGAAAGTATGCTTCTCTTCCACAATCCATGGCCCATACTGTTCTCTGGCATCAGAACAATGCTGTAATGGCCTCAGGTCTCACCAACGCCTTCCTGAAATCTGCTTCTTCTGCCACTGCCTGAAGCCCCTTTCTCTTTCAAGAGCTCAAACCAAGTTAACAAGGCAGGCAAGTTATGGAAGAGACATTATCTTTTCTCCCCATCCCTTCTTCCTTCTCCCCACTCTGCTTTTCCCCCAAGTGCCCACAAACAAACTTACTTCTTGAGTGTCCTGCCTCGGTACAAACCAACACAGGCAGATGGATACATGTGGACTCATGTATTCATCAGACATCTCCAAACAAGAATCCCAGTTTAGCTTGGCCAAAGATCCCACACTACCTAAGTGCAGTCAATAAGATCATTCCCCAGAAGATGAACAATGAGAGGATGGGCTTCATTACTGTTAATAGATTGCCCCTGAGTCATTTGTTGTTCATAGCCAATTTTTAAAAACATAACTCGTTGTTCAAGAGGAGTTGTCAGGATGTAGAAAATGATTGCTCAATTTATTTGGCAATCAAAATGGCCATTATTTTGTGCAACTTGGCTTCTGTTGTGTAATTCTTGTTGACATAGTGTTGCAGCCGAGTTGCTTGGTAGCAAGTGATGAACAGGACACCTGCAAGTGCATTAAATGGTCATCAACCACAGCAAAGAATCAATCTGCACTGTGCTGTGAAGAACACAGCTTGAGAAATACCTCTTGTGTCACTGGTGAGGAAGAAGCAGCAGAAAGAAACAACAGTCCTGCTAATGGAAACACTGAGGGGCAAGATGTCCCCCAGGTTGCAGAATCCACCTGAGGATACAGAAGCAGCTTGATTCCTGAATTTGGGGTCCTGAATCTACTAAACTGAGTGAAAGATACCCCTCTAAGTTTTTACATTATGACTTCTCCACTCTTCGCGCCTAAATTTTGACTTGTCACTCAGTCAGTTGAAGGATATCAAAGTAATTCTTTCAAAAACGATTCTGTTTTTTGAGTCCTTGAAAATATGTTACCCTGACACATGAACTAAAATTAACTCTGTGCAAAATTTCATGGTCACAACCTTCTCCCTCAAAAAGTCTGTAGATGATTCTCCATTGTCAAAATCCAACTGATTTTTAATACTTTGCAGGTAATATTTTCCATTTTCCTTCCATTGAAATGTTCACAGTTTGGGGGGTTTGTTTGTTTTGTAGCTGTTTTGTTTACGTATTAATTCCGTACCTACTATTTTCTTAATAGCTGGTATGCTATTACCCCAAGGGAGAGACCCACATTGTTGAGAGAAGGCTTTGATAATCTTGGAAGATGAAGGTTTAGCCCCCAGGGCCAATGGACTGACAGATTTAAGCTTGGGAGAATTTGTGCCTAAGAAAAAGAATGTGCTGGCTGCTGAGAGAGGGGAGGGGAGAGGTGGCCAGAGCTTAGGTATTGGTGGCAGCTTGGAAAGTGAGATTCTGGAAATGTGAAAAGCCAGCTAGGAAGCCAATGAACAAATACTCATTAAAACCAAGCTCTTTTTTTGTTTTTAAACAAAAGGTTTGCTGAAGGGATTGTGGGGTTTTTTGCCACATTTATTTTACTTCTGTCCATATATACATTTATTTTTACCAGAGCATTTGAAAGTAAGTTGCAGATACCATAACACTTCACCACAGCATGTATGTCCCCTAAAAACTGGGACATCCTTCTGAATATTGTCAGCGTTGACTATAGTGGAGCCATTTTAAAATGGAGTCGAAGCTGCCTTTCCAGAGAAATTGCCTTCCTGTCTTAAATCTTGGACTGGGCCAAACCATTGGACTGGGCCCAAACAGCAATTGTTTTACAGGCAATTGTTTGCGAAGTCAGCAGGAGAATGGACATCCTGATCACAAAGACAGGATTGCGGATTTTCTGAAGATGGAATCAATAATCAATCAATGTTTAGCCAAGATTATCTCTCTGCCTCCAACTCCAATTAAAATTCTTTGTAATACAAACTTCCTTTCTTTGCCTTGAAAAGCCCCTGACTTTCACTTCCTAGTGGGACACTATTTGAGTTTCTACCTGAATCTGTGCTCCCAAATTGCAATTCTTTAATCTTAAATAAACATTCTGCATCTTAAACTGTTTTCTGTTTTTGAAGGTTGACAATATTCACAATACTATTTTCACAACCAACAAATTTTAAAAATATACAATACCATCATATACAGTACTTATTTACTTAAATTTCTCGAAATATTCTCCCCCAAAATACCTTTTGTAGATACACCCCTACACACACATACCCCATTCAGGATCCAATTACAGGATCCGATTACAGATCACACATTGTTTTTAGCTGTCATGTCTCTTCAGTTGACTTTAACTAGCAGAGTACTTCCTTCATTTTTTTTCTGGGAGGTGGATGGGTTTTTTGGGAGGAGGGGACGTCTACTAGGAAACTGACATTTAAAAAAATAATATAGTCCAGTAGTCTTACAGAATGTCCCATGATCTGGATTTGTTAATTCCTACAAACATAGGTTCCCTACTCGCCACACAAGAGGGGCAAAATAAAAACTAGAACGCTAGGCTTATGGCAAAGAAAGGGTTTTACTTATTTGATATCAGCCAGGAGATGAGAGGGATCTCTCAAATTTGTCTTGTTTCATCTCGTCTCCCCGAAAGATGGGAGGCGAGAGGTTTTAAATGTTTGTGAGGAATGTGACTATTTGTGGGGGAAGGGGGGAGTCAGTGGCCTTGCTGGTCAGAGCTTTCCTACCAGCCTGTATTCAGCCTTGAGAGGCTGTTTGCAGGGAGGGGGAGATGATAAGGAATGCAGGTGGCTGTCCTTGGCCGTCTGTCTCCATGGCAGGTAGTGGATTCTGGAGCCAGGAAGCCAGGGAGTAAGCAGGGAAAGAGTACTTTGGTTTTAACCCCATATTTGCTGGATTTAATATGGGGGAACTCATATCAGGGCCAGCATCAGATTTACCAGATTCAGGAATGGCTCCATAATTTGTGAGGCCCAGTGCAAAATGAAAATGCAGGATCCTTTGTTCAGAAATTAGTAAGAATTTCAAGACAGTGACAACAGAGCATTAAACCAAGCATGGGGCCCTTCTAAGAGGGGGCTATATTCTTAGGCTGAATTCTAAAGTCTTTTGTGCCTCTCACCTTTACCTTCCTTTTCATTTTTATCTTTTCCTTCTATTTTTGGGAGGGTCTCATCAATTTGTCCTTCAAATTACTGACTTCATTTTCAACAGTGCCAAATTCTGCTCTTTACTATTAGCCTGGAATGGCTAATAGTAATGAAAATGTCAATTCTACTATGAAATTTTTCTGTGTTTTTTTTTTTTTTTGGAAGATTTGCCCTGGGCTAACATCCACTGCCAATCCTCCTCTTTTTGCTGAGGAAGACTGACCCTAAGCTAACATCTGTGCCCATCTTCCTCTACTTTATATGTATGATGCCTGTCACAGCATGGCTTGGTAAGTGGTGTCATGTCTGTGCCCAAGATCCGAACTGGCGAACCCCTGGCTGCCGAATGGAGCATGCGAATTAACCACTGCACCACTGGTTGGCCCCAGAAATTTTTTGTTTTTTATCAATGCTTTGTTATTCTATCCATCTCCCTTTTCATCTCATTCATTTTCTTCTCAACCTGTTTTTCTTTATAAACT
This sequence comes from Equus asinus, assembly GCF_041296235.1. Taxonomy (NCBI): domain Eukaryota; kingdom Metazoa; phylum Chordata; class Mammalia; order Perissodactyla; family Equidae; genus Equus; species Equus asinus. The sequence goes on along the minus strand of NC_091811.1, from coordinate 26,281,219 downwards.
TTCTTCTCTTAGTAAATAGAAGCTATATTTTCTTCATATCCTATGATATGAGATGCTAAAACATTTTCTAAAATTTTATTTTGGTTCCTAAATTTGGTAGTTTTTAGAAACCTGAGATTTTAGGATGATGTTCCCTTTTCCTTATTCCAAAATATTTTTCAAAGACTTCGTGTTGTGCTGGCTCTTATTTCTGATCACTCATCTTTAACTTGAAAGAGCTCACAGACATTGTGTGTTTCTCAACAGAGAGAGTATTCAAATTTCCCTTGGCATCACTCCCTCAGAACTCCCTTCTCAGACACAGTTGTCTGGAAGATTGATATGCGTGGTTTATAACTCAATTCCCTGTAGCCAAGAGATGCTCACGTAGTTTACTCAAATAGACTGAAATAAGATATTTTCTAGTAACATTTTCTGGAGTTTTGACCCTGGGGACATATTTAAATGTTAATTTCTAGCCACTTTCCAAGAATTAACTGCCTAAGATTTGTCCTCTTATTGTCTCCATTTAAGAATATCAGTAGCAGCCAGATTCATCAAATATTTATTGAGTACTTTTCACGTATTCATTATTGTATATCATTCAGGCTTAAATCTTTCCTTATAACCTGGAAGCAGAGTGGGGACCTTGAATACAGAAATATTTTGCATCTACAGCCAAGGTTAAACACCACTAAGAAAGGGTTGTGTTTTTCTAATTGGTTTTTTTTTTTTTTTTGGCATTTGTACTTCTATCTGCAGAATGAAGAGAAGGTACTAGGATATTAAGAGTGGGAGAAGAAAAGTAAATAGAGGAAGTCAGTGGCAGCTACTCCAGGATGTAGCCACTCAATTTAGGAAAGAAGTAGAAAAAGAGGTTCAGAGAAATTATGAAAAAAAGAACTGTCAGGCAAAAAATTACATCCCTTAAACAATGCAGAAAATGTTTTTGGTCCTAAAAGTATTCGGGAGTGTCTTCCAGCCTCTTTGAAGATAAAGATGGGGACAAAGATGCCTACCAGTAGAATAAAAAGTTACTGTTTGTTGTTTGTAGAAAAAAAAAATACTAAACCAGGGCCAGCCCAGTGGCTCAGAAGTTAAGTTCACATGTTCTGCTTCAGCAGCCTGGGGTTTGCCAGTTCAGATCCCGGGTGCAGACCAATGCACTGCTTGTCAAGCCATGCTGTGGCAGACATCCCACATATAAAGCAGAGGAAGATGGGCATGGATGTTAGCTCAGGGCCAATCTTCCTCAGCAAAAAGAGGAGGATGGGCAGCAGATGTTAGCTCAGGGCTAATCTTCCTCAAAAACAAAAACAAAAACAAAAACTAAACCACCTAATCAGTATTTAACTTGTACAGAAACTTCTCTCTTAACCTCTGCCTCTCCTGCTGTAGTCAACCCATTCCTGAGTCATATCTTACCCTTATACCATGGTTTTAAAGCCAAGACATGCTAGTGGCCTTACAATCATTGACCAAAGGCAGCCCCTCTTTTGTGTACCCAATTTACAAGACACCTGCAGTCTGGAAATTATCATGAATGGCAGCTTATATAAAGGGTGGGCAAGTGAATTGAAGAGAGGATAGGCAGACAGTTCAGAACGATGTTATAAGCGACCAAGACAAGCTCCACAGACATCCAGCCCAAGCCCGGGATTTCTGAGGAACGTTCTTCCTTTCTTTGGTTCTGCAGCAATTTGAACTCAATATTCTAATACTTATAGACCAGACAGTAAGTTTAACTACCAAGACAACCAACACACAGTGATGGAGGAAAAGAATAGAAAAGAAAAGGGAAAATGAGCACAGAAGTAAACATATGGAAGACAAGTTGGATAGTAGTCTAAATTATTACCCTACACATTTTTCTTCTGAGAAATTCTTTTTTAACCCAGCAAATCTTCCACCACTAGATTTATCCCAAGAGGCTGAGGCTTATGGCCCAAGGGAGGAGAAAACAAAAATATTGAAAGACCAGAGAGTAAAATTTGTGGCTTTTTGTAGTCTTGAGTAGACAGAGCCCATAGTTTTCAAAGCTATTGAAAGGTAAGATCTATGAATCTGAGAGACAAAAGGATTTTGAAACATTCAAAGCTTGACTTGGAAAATTGCAAGACTCAGATTGAAATAAAAGGACATAAAGTATATTCAAGAACAATAAATTGGATTAAGGATGTATAATAATGTTGAATTAGTTCCTACCCCTAAGAAGTAAGAAGTTTGAAGAGCTGATAAGAGAATTACATATGGGTTGATGCAAGGACCAGCCCCACCCTTCCTCTAGGGGATGGGTCACCTACTTGACGGGTAAGGCCGGGTGTGGAAATATTTGGTAATAGAAACTCAAGATAGGTCTAGAATTACCAGCAGAAAAGATTATGTTTAAACTTTCCAGAATGTCGCCCATGCACTTGGAAGCCTCAAAAAAGAGTTAAGTGTTCCACACAGCACCTGAGTTGTAGAGTAGCAGTGGCTGAGGGGATGTGTTTGGGGAGACGAACCCAAGAGCATGCTCACTGACTGTTGCACACTAGATGAGGGTATCTTTGAGTTCCTGCTGCCACTCCCCAGGGCTCAGAGGGGGCTGAGAAAGAGCCAAAGGACACTATAGAATTCAAGTCTGGATGGAGAGGTTGCCAAGAGGATCACAAAGGTCTGGATACCTACCAAAAATGTATATTCTTGTTTCCATATTAAGAGGTGACATCCCAGCTGGAGGCGGCATTCCCCAGCCTCTTTAGCATACAGGTATGGCAATATGTCTACTTACTGCCAATGGAACGTAAGCAGAAGTGATTAAAAAGCAGGAGTGCTTTCCCCGTCCTCTTTCCCCTTCTTCTGGCCGGAAGAAAATACCCCAAGGCCCTAGAGTCATGATTCCTGCATACAGTTTGACGACCACAGTGAATCCACAAGGAGTACCTGGGATATATTAAATAATCACAGGAAATAGTAATATCAGCAGAGCATACCATGATGAACCAAAGCGGGTAGTTGGGATATTATAAAATTTTGAGGAAAACTGTACCATCCCAGGACGCTGAGCAAATTACTACTATTAAATTGTTTGGCCCTAACTACTTAATAAAAGGAACCGTTAGATGTTTCTTTTGGTCTGCAGCCCCAAAAACATATTACTGAGAATCTAAGAGTACTATGAACCAAAGAAGTTTGGAACCTCTGCCTTAGAGAATGGTGGAACCACGGAATTAAAGGAGGCTGGTTCCCAAGTTTCTACAGGAAGAAAAGACACCTACCAGGGAAGAACTCCCACATTGGATTGGTTTATGTGCCAAAAACAAATTTTTGTGGCATTACCTCATCGTACTTGTGGAGTCTATTTGTCATAGTAGTTAGCATTACCCTAACTAACACACAGAGTATGTAGGAATCTAGACCTGAGGCCAAGAGCCACAGATGCCAGCAGTGCATTCCTGCACACCACAATGAGGACCAGAAGAGAGAAACTACATCTTAGTGGAGGCCCCCAAGCCAAGAGGATGACACACAGAGTAGATGTCCCTTATCCAATGTCAGGTCAATACATAAGGCCCCTCAAACTAAGATCAACTTGAAGGAAAGAGGGGAAGGATATGGAGGAGTCAAAGGATGCTAAGGATTTAGCCCAAATAAGACTGAGTAACCTTAAATTTGGCATTCTAAAATTTCTACTGTCAGTAAATGAGTGCTTGAGTGCTAAGTTAATTATACCTTTTGGAAAAGAAACAAATTTCCATTATGTATATTTCATTCTGGAACTGTAAAATTTTGAATCCACTGTATATATGTTACAGCCAGGAAAGAAATATAGATAGAGGCTGCTATCTCTGTTTCTACAACTGGTCACCTGGCTATAGATATTCATGACTTCTTTTTCTTTCTTTCTTTTTTTTTTTTTGAGGAAGATTAGCACTGAGCTAACTACTGCCAATACTCCTCTTTTTGCTGAGGAAGACAGGCCCTGAGCTAACATCTATGCCCATCTTCCTCTACTTTATATGTGGGATGCCTACCACAGCATGGTTTTTGCCAAGGGGTACCATGTCCGCACCCGGGATCCGAGCCAGCGAACCCCGGGCCGCCAAGAAGCAGAACATGTGAACTTAAGCAGAACATCCGAACCTGCGCCACCGGGCCGGCCCCCATGACTTCTTTTCTCTACCTTCTTTCCATGTTTCCCCTGGGTTTGGGCCAGCATCTCAGGTAGTTGGGGTTCTTTGCCCATTGGGTGAGGAGCCTGAGTCCCCCGTGGTGCTGCCCAGGTGAGGTGACAGCACTTTCATTAGCCATTTCAGTAGGATGTGGTGATACAAGGGACTCCCCTGAGCCCTTCTGCTCCTGTCTCCTGCTGTGCAGCAGTGCAATTTCCATTTGAGGGTCAGCCTCCATCACTTTAACCAAAACTGTAATCCTATTCTTACTCATTTTTTTCAGGGGAGCCCAATAAAGACCAGGGAGCAATAATTCCTAGTCAATGCAACTATTATTGTGTCTCTTGGTGCAAACAAACCTCCTCCCTTGTTCACTGAAACTTCTAAACCAGTGGAGTCCAGATTCAGGAAAAACTGCTACCAGGAATAGAGAAATGGATGGTAAGTAGCCCCAAACCACACATGTCTACTACAGAAGTGATAAAAACATTTCACAGTAAACATCTTTGGTCATCCTCCCCTCAGCGTTGGTAGGAGTTTTGTTGCTCATTTCCTTCCCAGATATGGAAGGCAAGATTCATCATCATCTAATTCAGTGATTTTCAACTGACGGCAATTTTGTCCCCTAGGGACATATTTGGCAATGTCTGAAGACGTTTTTGATAGTCACAACTTGGGGGTGGAGGGGGGGGGGGAGAGTGATACTGGCATCCAGTGGGTAAAGACCAGGGGATACACAGGACAACTCCCCCAGAACAAAGAACTGTATGGTCCAAAATGTCACAATGCTGAGGCTGAGAACCCCTAATCCAATTAGTTTGTTTATATATATAATTTGCTTCCCCCAGTAGAATGCAAGCTCTGCGAGGGCAGGACCCTGTCCATCTTGTTTACTGCTCTATGCCTGGAACATGGTAGTCAGCAAATATTGGATGACTAAGTAACAGGCGAATGAATGCCTTTTAGTTCACATCAGACATTCTCATACACATGATCACATCCCAACACGTGGCTCCTTGGATTGGAAGGGTTAGTGATAGGGAGGAGGGTTGTCGAGGTAGCATGACTAAAATACTCCCAAGGGACAGCTGCCTTGAATGTCCTAATGTACTTGTCTTCAACATGGCACAACCAAAATCTTCAGAATTTGCCTTCATTTTCATTTTCTGGATCTAAGAAAAATGTGCATTTTTTACGAAGTCCTCAATTCCTTCAATTCATTAAATGATATTGTCATCCAAGTACTGTGATAGGTGCTGTCACCAAATGAAATTATGACTTAGGACTTGTGTTTAACAGTTTGCACAGAGATCTGATGTCACTGTTCTGTGTCTTTTCTAACAATTACATATGTATTTTCCCCTCTAGGAGAGGTACCTCTTGTCCTCCCCTCCCGTCTCCCCTTAACAGCTCAGTTAGGCTTGCAAGAAAGACCAAGGAGAAGAGTAAGGTGCCTAGGCCCCCAGCTGTGTGGTGGCTTGTCCCACCCCAGGTTCCCTCACTGTACCTTAAGCGTAGCTCTATTACAGCACCAATGGCAACTTCCGAGTACCCATTTATTCATAGGGCTTTGCCCCTTCTTGCCTGTGGTAGGCATGCTCTTAATTGTCTACATATCACTGGTACCTGGCACACAAGATGGGCTCAAGGAAAACTTATTGAATGAATAAAATGTCTTTTGCCTACTTCACAATGTCACCTAGGGCACCCTCTGCCAACTTCACAATGTCACCCAAGGCATAGTTTTGCCTACATCACAATGTCACTTTCAACTGACCCTGCACAGAAATGGGGACTTCACAGGGGCTCAGGGGTATACCAGTTTTCAGCCCCGTCTGAATCTCTCTCCAGTGGTGGCTCGAGCGAACGAAGAGAAAAGCAAACGATCCAGATTCTTGAGCTGCAGCAAACGGATGGAAGTTGAACAGCCTGGGATGAAGGGGCTCTGATCCCTGAGAGGTAAGGGACCTGTGAAGATCTCTCCAGAAGAATCAGAGCTGCGTGTAGGCGGGGGCATGCATTTCACCACTGCTCAGGGTGCCTCATCCCCGCTGCGACAGAGGAGTGGCCGGCCGGCCCTGGAGCCAAAGGCTAGTGGCGTTGATGTGAACTGATCTGTTCCAGCCGTGAGCCGCAAAACTGCCCGACGAGCGCGGAGAAAGTGGCACGATCCTCGACGTGCCCCTGGGGAACTTTCCTAGCACGACCTACTGGCAGCCAGAGGGTCAGACAGGACCCGCCCTTCCCACGCTGGGGGACCAGCAGGGCAAAGGTTGTTCCCAAGGCCACGTGAAGCTTCCTCCTCTCTAAAAGCCCCGGACAGGCAGGGCGAATGAAAAAGGAAAGTTAGGACGCCCAACCTCCGAGTCGCGGCGCCGGCTGCCAGCCCGAGAGCCCCTCCGCCAACAGCCGCCACCGCCGGCCGCAGCGATGGCCCGCCACCGCCCGGACGGGCGCCTCGGGCTGCCCGAGCCGCCCGCCCCGCCGCTCCCCCCGCTGCTGCTGCTGCTCTTGGTCGCCGCGGTGTCGCCGAGCCAGGCAGGTGAGCAGTGCGCGCCCCGGGGGAGAGCCCGCTGCGCCCGCCGCCCCAGCCCGCGGCCGGCCAGGTTGACTTCCAGCGCCTGTCTGGGTCCTGGGTGCACGCCAAGGAGCGCGCTTCCGCTGGGGGCCTGGCCCGCCTGGCTCCAGCCCTGCTGTACTCGGTGCTGGCCCCCGGGAAGGCCACGGGGCGTGCTTCTGCCAACTTAAAAAGTGTGGGCCAGAATTCTGGACAGGCAGATCCGTTCGCTCCTGAACCATTCTTGGCTTGCTGAGCCTCTGCTGGTCCTGAAAGCGCCAGCCAAAGGGCATCTAAATATATTTATTCACATCATAGCGGGCTATGATTCCAGGCTGCCGGAGTTTTTTTCTTGTTGATTGACAATGACTTTGGTTTAAAAGGCTAAGAAGTGCAACCTGGTATTGCCAGCTTCATATGTGCCAGACAGTATGCTAAAGGGATTTACGGTTTTTTCGATATAATATTCACTATAATCCTAAATAGGATTATTATCCCCATTCTACAGATGAGAAAATTTGAGACTGAGAGAAACTCAGTACAGTCATCCCTCGGGGTGGGGTGGGGGGATTAGTTCCAGAACCCCTGCGGATACCAAAAGCCGCAGACGCTCAAGTCCCTTATATAAAATGGCGTAGTATTTGCATATAACCTACCCACATCCTCTCATTTAAATCATCTCCAGTTACCAGATTTGTCAAGGTCTTGGCTTTGAAAGTCGCCACGTATTCTTAAATCTTTCCAGTCTTTTAAGCTGCCTGCACTTCTGGAATCAGAAGTGGTGCTCTCCCAGGCTCCTGACTCGATTTCTCTGCACATTCTGTTCCTTCCCTGGACCATGGAGGTGGTGTTGGTGCCACCTTTTGGCCCTGGGAGACTGCTCGTGCAGACACACCTGGGACAGGCTAGAGAACGCCCCAGATGTGGAAATGGCTCTTGTGTCTGGAATGCTGGCTGAAACTATCTCCCTATTCTGTTCTTCTTTTGGATTATTGGGATTATTTTAAATGTTTCTGTAGGTGGAGGGGACAGCCTGAGGAATGAGATAGAGACATTGTTTTTCTGAAAATGGGACACTGTTTATTCAAGAACATACCACCTGGAAAGAAACTGTTTCTTAAGCTGAGTTCCCTAGAGGATTAGCTGACCTGGTGCTAGCTGGGTCGGGAGTCAAGGCAGAGAGTGAGGGTACTGGTGCTGCAGGTGATCCTGACAGCGTGGCGTGGAAGCACAGCTGGTGATGTTCTCGCTGATGGTTTCGAAAGACTGGTCTCTGTTTCCTTTGTTCCGCCCATATGAACCTGTTTTCCAGGGCAGCTCTGGCTCTTGGTGTTACCCTTCTACTAGGCTGCCAGCAACCTGCAGGCAGAGAACGGGGCCTTTGTTATCTCTTGGTTTTCATGTTTTCTCGGAAGTGCCCAGCTCAGTCCTCTAAATTTAGTGAGTACCCAGTAAACACCTAAAGGATTACATTTTCATCCCCCTGGAATAAATTTTATATCCACTAATACGCAGCTATTTATCCAAAAACAACTTTTTTAACTTTTAAAGTTTACTTTATACTTTCCTTATTCCAGAAATCAGCAAATGACTGCACGTTCATGCTAGCCATCTCTCTCGAACTCTTGTAGACTTCTGGCGTATGATAGAGTTGACTGTATCTTTCCAGACTGAAAAGCCCCATATGTTTTTAGGATGTCTTGTGCAATTTTTCTAATGGTGTATATAGCGAAGTCAAGTTGCCTCTGGAGAAGGAGATGAGTTGGTTGCCAGGAGACTCTAAGGTGGCATGCGACTTGGTAAAACTGGTTCCAAATCTGGCCCTTGGCCTTGCAGGGCTAGACTCCAGAAATTCATTCTTTGCAGCGCTCCAGAGCTGATCATATACATGGAAGTTGATTCACCCTGATAAACACACAAGTCTATTTACCAAAATGCCAGTTGTTAATTTTTAGCAGACCGGATACTTACATTGCCTGCTCCAGGCACGTTCTTGCTGTTATCAAACTACACGGGGTAAATTGTATCAGGGATTCTCAGGCTGGAGGCTTGCTTCACTGCCTCCGCCTGGGATGGACACTTCAGTCAGCCCATGGTGCCCCTCCATTGGACAGTGCTCGCTGGGACCAGCTGGCGCTGACTCCTTTTCCCCACTTTCATGGCTCGCCAGGGCCCACCTAAGATATCAGATTGCCTCCCTAGACAGGCTAATACTTTTGTGTGGTTGTGGAGGCGTTCAGTGTGCTGGGAGTCGTTCAGTCTCCTTAAGGTGACTTGGCAGACCTATGGTTGAGGCCAATCTCAACTGATCCTTTAACTCTGAGGGCATTCTGATTTCCAAATTCACTTGAGGAAGGTACTCCATATGTTCACTCTTTCCATCACAGTTCTTCATTCTTGGAAGGATAGTATTAGAGAGGTGGTGTGGAATTCCAGAAACAGAACCCGTGGAGCCAGACTGCCTGGGTTTCAATCCTGCTCCAGTACTTAGTGACTGTGTGACCTTCAGTCGGTTATCTAACCTCTCTGCGCCTTGATTTCCTCTTCTGTAAAATGGGTATTATAAAAGTGTGAATCCTCATAAGGTAGATGTGAGGGATAGTGCCTGGCATACAATAGGGGCCATTATAATTGAGTGGCCATTGTTACTGGCCACTGGAGTTGCTTTTCTCCGCTAAGCATCTTTTGATAAGGCCACCAGGACTGCAGATGATAATTAGGTGCTGTGGAGTAGTAACTTGTTATAATAGCAGGATTTTCCCTTAATCCTGGCCCAACATTTCGGGGATTTGGGGTGCACATCAGCACATTAAGCAGCTGTTTCAGAAGACAGAGAGCAGTGTCCTAGGTCGCTTTCCTGGGTTATAACTGTCTGAAATCACCTCGATTATTTTTCCTAAGTGCAGTTGTATTAACCGTGGCTGCTTTAGAATTTCCCAACTCTTTTCTGTCTTTCTGAGCCTCACTAAGTCTTCCTACAGCTCATTCCCTTTGTCCTGGTGTTTCAAACCCAAAGGAAGTTAGTGTTCTCTATAAACTCAAATATTTTCTTGTGTTCTCTCTATGTCAGTTTGTGTAAAAGAATGTATACAAGATAGGTTCCAGAATTTCTGGGAGAAGTGCCCATTCCTTTTTATTATTAAACTTTGTTTCCTAGTCCTTCTGGAAATGTGACTCCGAGAACAAAGATCAAAATCTTTCTCCAGAAGAAAAAAAAATTAAAAAGGATCCTCCTGCAGTCTTTAAATTGAGGTAGAACATTTTTTAAAACTTTTTAATGGTAGTTTACTTTTCATAATATATAAACTATGAATCATGTGACCTTGGGACTTTGTTCTGATATGCAGAACAGAAATTTTTGTTTTCACACTTCCTTAGGCATTATTTTTACTTTTGTCACCTGTTATCTTTTGTTTTGTTGGATTCCAAATTACAAAGCGTTAACTATTGAGATAGCAAAAGAAGTGGCAGCACCGATAACAGAATAAATGTCAAAGGATTTGTTCTGTTCAACATTTTAAGGGTTTTTTTTTTTTTTTAGTGCATTTAAGCCTCATCTTTTACTTAATGGAGTAGGTTCCAGTTACTCCTACAACTTCTATTTCAGAATCTTTCGAAAATTTAGCTTTAAGATGTGGCTAGAAATTTTATCAATAATGTTATTATGAAATTTCTTTGTCCTACTGCAAAACAGGAATTTGCTCAGTGTGGTAAAAAATGAAACTAATAGAGGTAGTGCAATTGTGAGGAAACTTTAGCCTAAAACTTGAAATTCTGTATCTATACGAACAAGAAATATCATGTTATAATTTTTCAGCGGGAAATTGTGAAAGTTTCTTGATTGAAAGGGACAGGCTTGCTCTGAAATTTGCCATTAACCTTGCAAATACAGTTACAATTCCAACATAAGGTAATGTTGAGTTATTCAAACCAGCATTTGCAAACCTAAGATACCAAAATTGTAATTCACAATTAGAAATCAAGAATTAATATGCTGTAGACTTGATATGAATCTGTCTCCAATTATGCCCTTCCCAGCTAGGGTGAAAGTTTGGGACTTAGGTGACCCCATAATCAATAAAGCATTGTGTTAGACCCAAAGTAGTCGACACAATGAAATGTGAGGTGACACCCCTGATTCTCAAGGAGCTTGTAATTAAGTTTATTGGGCCAAATACATACAGATACACATAACTAAAAAAAGATCTAGATGAGGAGTGGGCTCAGAGTGCCGAATCACAAGGGAGCAAAATTGGCTCCCTGTTGATAGGACTTTTGGCCGGAAATCTGATTGAAGCTGGCAGTGAAGAATGAGTTCGTTTTGAGGAGATGAAGGAAAGGGATCATTCCACATCTAAGCAAATCTCTAGCATTTTTCTGCGTAAGTGTTCTGTTGCTTGAAGCTATTTTTTAAAAGCTATATCCCTTTCTACCTACCTGCTGTATCAGGCACATTCTGCATCCCACCTCACATCCTCTCACCTGCCTTTTACTCTAGCTTCATGCAGGTGTAAATGAGGCACCTCGCCTGAATGACATTGCAAACATCCCTTGCTTTCCATCTCAGAGCTTCTCTGAAATAACCATTTAGCACTGGAGCACGTGCAAACCTGGGAGTGAGGTTTATGAGGTTAACACTTCATAGTGCAACCTTTGACCTAGGCAGGATGGGAGCAGGCGGGTAAATGCTCCCTCTTCCATCCCTGGGATGGGGTCTTCAGAGGCTTATTCTGTGCGCTTCATTGGACCGTCTCAGAATGCACCCCTGAATTAGCTTTCCCTCCTTTGCTGTTTCACTCTCCCAGTCCCAAATTCCTGTTCCCTGGGAGCACATCCCCAGATAATCCTCCTTTTAGCAAGGGTCCTCGGCTCTGATTTCTGTTGGGAATGAGAGCAAATCACCTACTTATAATTTTGTTGCCTGGAATTTGTTTATTCATGAATTAGTTATTTTCTTAGTGACTCTGATGAAAAGTCAAAGCAAATCTAAAAACCAGCCATCTATTTACTGAGGGCCCTTGGAAAGAAGAGAAGTGTAATGCCAGGGTACACAGAGAGTACCGAGGGACCACGCTCAGCGGACATGGAAGAGAAAAACAATTCAAGGATCAGAATCAGTGAACTATTAGCTAAACCCAGTCTGAACAGATTAAGTTGCAATCTTAATTTTTAAATATTTTCTCTCATATATTCTGCCTCTGCTCTCAGTGTTTCTTTTTTTCTCTATCTAACTGACTGAGTATATTAGGAAAACATCATATTGCTTGGTGTTGTAAACTACTTATTCTTTCATAAGTGAGGTGCGAGGAAACTTCAGTTCTGAATATGGGAGAGAGTGATTTAGGCCACTTATGACTGTGAATTTTTTTTCAGCTGAAGACAGTTAACTCATAGAAAATCTTAGTCAGAACTTACAATTAAATAAAAGAAATTTAATTTGAGTGTTTGGGTTTTTACATAGAGAGAGATATAAAAATGATGGCGCTTCTTCCTTCTTTATTTATAGAAGAAAAATACTCTGTTTTTATAAAGTAACATTCCTACTCATTCAACAAATATTTATCAAGTGCATTGGTTTTGGAGATGTTGCTGTTAAAAATGTTTAAATCTTGTTTTTCATTTTCACAACTCGAGAGAAAATATGAACATACGGCTTGTGCTCCTTGGGCATCTGAACCATCCTCTGCGCCCCGTACCTAGGCCTGAAGACATGATGACTTGAGTTACTTTAGACTAACTTCTGTGAATGTTCTGATAAACTTCACTTTATTTCAAGAACACGCATGATTAAACTAGATTCATCACAGAATTATTATTGTGCCAGGTACAGTGCTCCCAGGATACACAGTGGTAAACAGAAGCACTCCCTGCCTTCACGGAGCCTGTATAAAGCTAGGTTAGGATTAGAATTATGTAATATTTTCTACCTTTTCCCTATTACACTTTTCACACCATCCACCTCCCAACATGGAGATGCCTTTAAAAAATAGAAAAGTATAATGGCTTGAACTATTAAAGGAGTTAAGAAAAATCATAAAATAGCATGGTAGTGGGAAAACCAGAAAGAGTTGATGTGTGGAGAAAACACTGAAGAATGGAATACAGCGATTAGGGGTGGAGCGCGAAACTCAGATTTTGTCTTACTTCTCAAAGCACTGGCTGAATTAGTCAGCTTGCTAGCAGTAAATTTTTATCACTGAATTCTCTTGAGGACTGGGTAAAAGTTTTTTTTCATGCACGGAGGTATACTAGTGTCAAAAGGCCCAGATTTGCAGAAGTTTGTTATTTGTGGTCAGGAAATTAGGTCGTACCAGTAACAGTGAAAACACAGTGCTTGAGTGCATAGATTGAGAGCAAGCCATGGTTTACAGCAAAAGGGGCTTCTGGAATGGAAGGTGAACGGAAGGGAAGGCCAGGTGCTCCAGATGAGAAATGTCAAGGCTCTGGAGAAGGAGACAAAGCTAAAATCATGCTATGTGGTTAGAAGCGAAGGAGAAGAGACTAACAAGGCTTGCTCACCTTCCTGCTTTCTTTTACAGTTCCTCTTTATGACCCCTCCCCCTGCCGGGCAATTTGTGGCTGCCTTTTGTTTAGTGAGCCTTGCTTTCTCATTTCTTTCCAAAGCTCACTGGAGGTGAGGATAGAAGAGAATGTGTGAAAAAAGCTGGGGAAGAACTGAGGCGATGGCATTTGTGGTCCAAAATCAATTTGGAAAACATATTTACTACATTTGGGAGGAGAAGAAGGGAAGTTTCTGCAGATGCTGCCCATAATTGTCAAATTGTGACCAATTGGCTTTATTAACAATTAAACTACTATTCGTCACCAGGAGTCTGTTGACAAGTATTCTGCACCCACCTATGTTTCTTTATGTCATTACTTATGCTAATGTGCTGATGTCACAAGAACTTCTGAAAGCACTGGACCCTGGTGATCACTTATTTTTAAAACTCTTTCCTCCCATGTATCTGGAACAACCTTCTCCTGAATCTCCACCTTTGCCTGCCTTCTTCCTCATCCTCTGCTGGGTTCCTCTTTAACTTGTGTACCCAACAGCACCCTTGATAACATCATCTGGATAATTCCATAAGCACTAGAAATTTAAAGTATCCAAAATAAAACTCATATTCTCTCCCAACCCATCCTCCATCTTCTGCTTTTTTGCTCCATGATCTGTCAGCCTGAAACCCAAGTCCATCGAGGTCTCCTCTCTCTCTTGCGTAACTCGTGTTTAATCAAAACCTTCTGAGTATCTCTCCCACCAACCTTCACCTCTTTAGCTCTACATTTCTATGATACTTTAGGTATCACAACTAGCCTTAACTATAAACGAGAACTTTTTCAAGCTCCCTCTGACCTTTCATCCATTCTGCATACTCTGCCAGAGTGACCTATCTAAAGTGCAAAACTGATTTGTTTACTTGACTACCAAAATTCTTCAATGGCTTCTATTTCCTAGAAATAAAATTCTTCAGCTTACATTCTTGGCTTTCATGATCTGGTTTCTGCCTACCTATCCAGCTTCATCCATCACCCCATGCACTGTGTGATCTGGAAAACATCACATACCGCTCTCCAACCTGCCATGAGCTGGTCCAACCCCTCTGACTTTGCATATGCTGTTTCCTCTGCTTGAGATGTTCTATTTCGTTAACCACCTAACAATCTCAAAATTGCTATTTAAGACTCAGGAAGCAACACTCCCTTTGTAGGGGTTGACTTGCTCTATAAGCTCAATGAACCTTGTATGCACATCTTCTTTAGGTCTTAGCACATTGCACTGTAACTGACATGTCTGCCCCTACTGCTGGCCTATGAACTCGAGACAGAGACTGTTTCCTCAGCACTTGATATAGTGCCTGGCTCATAACAGGTACTCAATACATATCTGTGAAAGGAAGGAGGAGAGAGAAAAAAAGGAAAAAAGAAATGGAGAAAGGAAATGACATAGAGTATATTTTTTTGTCTAATAAATTATTGCACAGCTGCTTGGGTTAAAGATAAACTTTACATTCAGGTCCTCAGAGAGGTGGGAGGAGGCCAAAAGGACACACAGCTTCTAGGTTGAGGCTCAGAGGATGGATGTTGTATCATTCACTGAGAGGGGGAGCAGATGGGGAGTAGGTCTGGGAGGGAATATGAGTTTAGTTTGGGACATGCTGAGTTTTTAGTGGTTAAGATACTAGAAAGCTCAGATTAAATATTTATGTAGGGTTACCAGTTGTCAACATTTAAAATTAACTCAGCATTACATTTTTTGGATGCAATGGTTGTCTCTCAAAGGAGCACTAAAGTTTAAACTTAATGCTAGAGCATCATGGCGTCTGGGCCCGTGCGGCCTGGGTGAGGGGCGAGGACTTGGTCAGACTTAGAAGCGAATGCTGATTATGACCCTTAAAGAATGATCCTGACCGGGAAAGTCAGTTTATTCAGAGTAGAGTCATGACCGTAATGGTGGGCCTTCGTTAAAATAGTGAAGTGGAGCCACTGCAGAGAGAGCCGTAGGGTGCAGGAGCAAGAAGGCACGAGGTGGAGCAAACCCCATAAGGAAAGTGGGTAGCGGAACTGAGGTGAACCAGAAGGGAGAGATGGGTACAGGATTTGTGAGGGTGAATTCACAGAATTATCAAGAACTTAGGGAGTCACAGGTGATAGATTCGATTTTTTTCTGAAAAATAGGAATTAATGACATGTGTGAAGAATTAAGCAGGAGAGATGGGATAAGGAGCCAGAGAATATGGATGCTTTGCCCCAACTGGTGAGAGGAATGGAAGATGTTGCTGACCAGGGATGTGAATGGTATCCTTGGTTTAATCAAGAGGTGGGCGAGGGGTGGGCCTGGTGGCATAGTGGTTTGCAGGCTCAGCTTCAGCAGCCCCAGGTTCACGGCTTTGGATTCCAGGTGCGGACCTATGCACCACTCATCAAGCCATGCTGTGGTGGCATCCCACAGACAAAATGGAGGGAGGTTGGCACAGATGTTAGCTCAGGGCCACTCTTCCTTAAGTAAAAAGAGGAAGATTGGCTACAGATGTTAGCTCAGGGCCAGTCTTCCTCACCAAAAAGAAAAAAGAGGTGGGGGAAAGCTCCAACTCCAGCCTGGCCCAGAATCCCATCTCTAAGGATGAAGCACTTAGACCCACCTCTAGGATGCTCTAACTATGTCCCTACCTTTGACCTGGGCTCATCCTCCTTGATCAAGTCTCACTTATAAGAAGGACAAACTACAGTGGCAGATTTCCCAATTCTGAGAGAATGGAACTGTTTAAAAGCAAATGTAGGGGACGGCCCCATGGCCCAGGGTTTCACCGGTTTGGATCCTGGGTGCAGGCATGGCACCACTCATCTGGCTACACTGAGGCGGAGTCCCACATAGCACAACCAGAGGCACTCACAACTAGAATATACAACTAGGTACTTGGGGGCTTTGGGGAGAAAAGAAAAAAAAGCAAATGTGTTGGAATTGTTGGTTACATAGGAAAGAAATGCATCAGCAACTCAGTTAAATGGCATCCTATCATTCTGTCCTTTTCTTTTCTTCCAGTGGTCTACTCTGCAACTGCGTACTGGATGCCTGCGGAAAAGACAGTACAAGTCAAAAACGTAATGGACAGGAATGGGGATGCCTATGGCTTTTACAATAACTCTGTGAAAACCACAGGCTGGGGCATCCTGGAAATCAGAGCGGGGTATGGTTCTCAGACCCTGAGCAATGATATCACCATGTTTGTGGCCGGCTTTTTGGAGGGTTACCTCACTGCCCTGTAAGTACCCCAAGTCATGGTGGAGTGCTGCCAGGCAACCTCTGTCCTTTTCTTTGTCCACCAGTGGCTCTTGTCTTCCTGGCGTTGTACGTTAGAAGCGCAAAGCAGCTGAAGCCCTTCTCATAGGATAGAAACGTTATCAGACTTGCATTTCTACCTATAATCACTACCTGTCTAGAAGGAACAAAGCTCCCAGTTGTGGCACTTGCCTTTTAAAATCTTTCCTTGTCATCAAACGATTTTAAAAGACAGTTAAGGGGCCAGCCTTAGGGCCGAGTGGTTAAGTTCACATGCTCTGCTTCGGTGGCCCGGGGTTTCACTGGTTCGGATCCTGGGCACGGACATGGCACCGCTTGTCAGGCCACGCTGAGGTAATGTCCCACATGGCACAGCCAGAAGGACTTACAACTAGAATGTACAACTATGTACGAGGGGCTTTAGGGAGAAGAAGAAGAAAAAAAAAAGAAGATTGGCAACAGATATTAGCTCTGGTGCCAATCTTTAAAAAAAATAAAAGACAGTTAAACCATTTCATCCTACTATTGATTATCTGGGAGAAAGCAAATGAAGGTACAAAATAGAGAAGATTAATCAAAAATAAAATGTAAGAGCATTTATTTTCAACAGTCTTAAAACAATACTTTCAAGTGGGCAAAGATTTTTAAATTGAAATTTTAATGTCTAATATAAACATTCTTTCCAATTCTATTGTTACTTGATTCTTGTGTCCTTCCCTTATGAAAAATAACAAAAATGTAGTTCACAATGCAATCAGGACACATCCTTTTTAGAGAAAAGCTCTTTAAGGAAAAGAAAGTTGGAATTCCTTGAATCAAGCCTCATCCTTCCTTTGATAAAAAGTGTCTTGATGACTTGGCTTTCTTCTTTATTCTCTGTGACCTAGATTGTTGAGTGCAGGTTAACCAAACCTTAAATTGCACTGTTACCACCTTAGTCATAGTAAGTGCACTGTTGGTCTTAATCTGTTTCTGCAGCCTCAAGATTCTGTCAGATATTGAATGACCATTATTGGGCTGCGACTTCTCTTTTTTAATTTAAACTAGAAATTCCTGTTTTTAATTTTATACCAAACCTTCATTATCTTACCACACAAGTCCTCTTACTAGTATACTAATCGGAGATGTATAAAACTTTATAGGGCCAGCCCTGGTGGCCTAGTGGTTAAGTTCAGCGTGCTCAGCTTCAGCAGCCCAGGTTTGATTCCCAGGCGTGGACCTACACTGCTCTGTTAGTGGCCATACTATGCTGGTGGCCCAGATGCTAAAAAATAGAGGAAGATCAGCATGGATGTTAGCTCAGGGCGAGTCTTCCTTAGGAAAAACAAAAAACACTTTATAAACTGAATAAGATTTTAAAAATATGTTCAAAACGGTATTGCACATGTAAAAATCTGAACTTTTTATCTTTCTCTCTAAATCTTTATCCATTTCTGTATCCACAGAGTTCTGATTGCATTATTTAAATTGAGTTGCCAGTTTGGAGAAATAATTCAGACCGAAGTGGTGTGAATATAAATATAATAGATTGACTCATGGGTGATATACATCACGGGTTATTAAGGGAAACTGTGCGATTAGAAGGAGCAGCTCTAATCTGTGAGAATGTTGTAAGGATAATCATGTCTTCCTTGGTTACTGGAAAGCTCAAGGAGTTTGATTGAGAAAGCTTCTGAAAAAGGTGGCACTTCTGATATTCTTACGTCACAGAAAAACATGCATTTTAACATCTCACTCTTGGAAATGGCTTTACCATTTCACCTGTATTCTTAATATAAAGCATTGACCTATCCTTGAGTACTTGTATCCATTTACCAAGAAAATCCATAGATTAATTCTATTAAACCCATTCTATTAATAACTTTTTTATACTTCTATATTAGAGTGAAAATTACTTTAATTTTATTTCTTAAAGAAGACAGCCTCTATTCAGTAACTCTTTTCTTATTTACTTTGCCTTTTTGCCATGTACTTACAAAGGAAATTGGACATATATGTCAGTCTTATAAGATTAAAACAAACAAACAAACCACTTCCTGCACATTTTTGAGACCCAGGCTTTTAGCATCTGGCAACTGAGTCTGCCTTCCCCTCAGACGAGTAGCAGCAGCCTGTGAGCGAATGTTCAGGAGTGCGGGAGAGACCAGTCTAGTAACCTTAGTCAATACTGATCCTTAAGGAAGAGTTGGGAAACACTTGACAGCACTTCTGCTGCAGAGAACTACTTGAAAAGGATACTTTAATCCTAAGTACTATAGGAGTCCCAGAGGAAGGCACCCCAGTGGGCCAGAGCAGTCACAGAAGGCTTTGTGGAAGAAGTGAGTTGTGGGTCTGGCATCTGCTAGATGAGAACCTTTTGGTTTTGCTGGGAAGAGGGAGAAAATCATCCTGAGCTGGAGGTAACAGAACAGAGTACTGAGAAAAGGTCTTGAGTCTGAAATGAGTAAGTCACATTTACAGTGAGCAAGGAGTGGAGGTTCCAATGGAGCAAGCAGAGGACAACAAATTGAAAAAAGGCAACTGAAGGCCATGTTGTGGAGGGCTTTGAATGGACGTCCATCCGCCCGTTATCATTCTCTATTTCAAGAGTAGAGTGCTCAGTTTTCTTGAATTTGAAAGACAACCTCTCCGTTCATCTCTATCTCATATTTGTGTCTGTGGTAATTCTCCTCACCTGCTTGAGATGGGCTTCCTGTATATGTGGTACCAAGAGTCTGAGAAGACCGCCGCTCTGCAGAGAGCTTGCTACATCTCATTGAACAGGAGAAGATGTTGGTGAGTAGGAAGACGCATGATAAAGAA
This sequence comes from Equus asinus, assembly GCF_041296235.1. NCBI lineage: Eukaryota > Metazoa > Chordata > Mammalia > Perissodactyla > Equidae > Equus > Equus asinus. The sequence continues at coordinate 26,261,946 of NC_091811.1, read as the reverse complement.
CTAAAGAGAGAAGTCAGTATTTGTATATTTGAAGAAGAAGAAGAAGGAAAAAGAGAAAGAAGAGAGCACAAAAAGAAAGAAAGAAGGAAGGGAGGGAGGGAGGGAGGAGAACAGGAAAGAGGAAGAGGAGGAGGAAGAATTACAACCAAAACTATCTTTAGAAGGGTATTTTCCATAAGCTCCTTCTCAGAGGCTGTCATTCTAACTGCATTACTGAAAAGTCAGATAAGTAGGGGAATTTCCGAATCAGCATGCATTTAAAGGACCTGCTCTGTGCCTAGCTTAAAGCTCAGAATAGTAGGATGTGATCCAGCCTGCTGAAAACAGACCCCGGGCAATGGGATGGGGAAGAGAGGAGAGAGGGAGGAGGCTATCACTTTCCTTCCTCCTCTTCTGATATGTTCCAGGAGATGAAGGTTTATTACACATTCTGATGCCCAAGAATTTATTTTGAAGGAAGGAGATATTCCAAATGGAGTAGAAAAGCTGGGCTCTCAGTGTCAAGAGCTCCAACAGGGAGACAGAAAAGAAGGGATGCTGGAAGGATTCACAGAATTGTGACTTCCAGACCAAAGGCACCACCAGGGCCTGCTGAAGTCAGCACCGCCCCTGCACAGCCCGCCATACACTGTCTCAGCTGAGCACTGAGAGGCAGTGTGGCTCCCTCTGAGCAAAGGCATGCAGTGTTCTCTGAAGCAAAGCAGAGGAGCAGCGTAAACTGTCAGCCATCTGGAAGCTGTGACTGTAGCCACAAACCGGTGGTAGAGAAGGAATACAAATCACAGGCTAGATTGGTTGGTTTGTTCTCAGCTAAACAGGAGCAATTGTCTGAGAAACAAAAGCAATGTCATACACAAACATCGTTGTCCCAACTTGAAACTATCTTGCTTGGACTGTTACTTGGGGATGCTTTGCAAAGTGCGATCCCGCATTGCCAAGACTCAAGAGCCAAGAGCAAGGGCGTCTGAGCCTGGGCTGAGAAGATGAGTTTGTGCCAGATGCCAAAAGAAAGAGATGTCTTTTCTCGTTTTCCTCTCGGCTTGCAGGGTTGCTCAGGCAGCTGCCAAGAGCAGTGGGAAATGTAGGGCTGCTGCTTTTTTCCACATTGCCACATTTAAAATGGAGTAGTGTTCCTTATATCCTCCTTAACTGTGCGGGGAGGAGGCGTGTGAGAGGATGGATATTGTGGGGTGAACAATTGAGATGTTGAGATAAGGAGGCTGGTTTAATCGCCTTGGATGACATAGTTTGCTCTTTCCAACCAATGAAATACTTGAGAGACCAAATGAAAACCCACAAAGAAGTATCCTCAAATCCTCCGTCATTTCCCTTGAAGAGTTCAATAATTTGTTGCTTCCTTGAACTTTTACAACACTCTCCAGGTAACGATTTAGTCCTGGGCTCAGCCCTTTGTACCTTATCATGAAGCTTAAGGCCATCTACCTGCGCGGCTCCTGCAGTTATCACATGCAGCAGCAGCCAGATCCAGCTGGAGTAGGCCACAGCTTGGAGTAGGTGCTAGATATTTCTAGAGTCTTCTCTCCCTGTCTTGCCCTTCCTCACACTCTCTTCTTTTCTCCATCTTTTTCCACTGTCCCTGCCCCCACCCATCCTGAGGAGTTGTCCACTGCAGGGAGTTGACATTGCCTCCAAGCGTGCATTGCAGATGGGCTCTTGAGCTGTACTGTGATGCCCCTTCAGCCTCTCACACATCCGCTTCCCACCAACTCTCAGAACCATGATGTCCTGAGAGCCAGAGCTACGTCTCCCATATCTGCCTGTTGAAATGTTGCCCAGCCTAGAAGACCTATCTCAGATGCTGTCTTTGTGATGTTTTTTCTGATCCCATTCCCACTGGCTTGGAGCTCCATCTCTCCCCTCCACCATCTGTTCATGCTTTGAGGGCAGGGTCTCTATCTTACTCATCTTTCCATACCCAGACACCTGGCACAGCACTTCTGTCCCCAGCAGCTACGTAATTACATGCTTATTAAGTTTAATTGAATTCTTTGGCTACTTCAATTCTATTAGAGATGAATCAGAAGTGTAAGGTATGTATTTTCACATAATGCAGTGTCTGGCCAGCTTGGCCAAATGAAGTTTCTTCCTTTGTTTTTTAACTCTATGGCGTGGGTCCCAAAGAGTTGCAAATTCAGAGTCTCCGATGTCTCACTAATGATGGAAAAGCTGATGATAGTCATAGATTGATTTTTAGTAAAATGAATCATGAAACTTTTCTGGAAAGACTGGTGATGAGGAAGTGGGGACCTGGTCTGCTCTAGTTTTTAGTAAAGTGGCTGATCTCCTGTGTTACTGAGGCAGCTGCTGAAATGAGCTCCTCTAGAATTACCCAGTTTGAGTGGCCCAGTTCAGTGCAACAAACACTTGTGCCAGTCTCTGGGGACAGGGAGAAAGATAAGGGGGAGAGTTAGTTCCTCAGAACATTCTTCAGAGGACTCCTCTTAAGTTAGGATGTTGACACAAAGTTGCGAAAACTATGATGAAAAGAGGTTCTAACAAGATTATGGCACAAGTAGGGGAAGTAGTCAAAGGTGGTATCTTTTTTGTGTTTGGCCTCCTACCAAGAAATACCAGGAGAATCTCCTCCACACCCTCAACTTGCTCCTTTTGGTGCTAGAAATTGAATATGCTTCCAGGTCAAGGCTGTGGCAGAGCAAAGTAAGATGCAGTCTCACCCTCAAAAATACCAAATGGCCCGTCAGCTAGTAATTGTTTGGAACTTAAGATGAACCACAAAACAACAATGATGATGATGATGACTAACACTTATGTAGCATTTAAAATGTGCCAGACACTGTTCAAAGCATTTTATGTATGTTAAATTATTTAATCCACAATAACACTGTGAGGTATGTATCATTATTATCCCCATATTATTGGCATGAAAACTTGGGCACAGAGAAGTTAAGTAACAAACTGAAAATCACAAAGCTAGTACGCAGGAACCAGGATTAGAAATCAGGTTCTCTAATTACAGAGTTTGTGTGCACATACACGCACAAATGGATTAATCACTATGGGAAATATGAAAGGAGCCAGGTATGGTCTCAGACCCAGAAAGTCAAAACAATTAGGAAAGAGTAGGAGACAGCACATGACAAATGGTAAGTGATGTGGCATTAACATAATTGAAAAAGATTCAGGAAAAGGTGGGTGTACATGTGTCTCCATGATTCTCACGTATGAACACGTGTGGCAGATGTGAAGGTGAGCAATTCCCCGCCAGCTTGGGAGGAAGGTTACTGACTTGACACACTAAGGAGCTGAATCTAAATCGAGCTCGTTCATGATGTGGCTACTAGTGTTAGCTCTGTAGGAGGAGAACTCAGAAGTGTGGAGAAGTTGGGAATCTTGCTTATGGTCGCACAGCCTAGCAGTAGTAGAGTCAAGCTCTGAGCTCAGAATTCAAAGCCTCTACTCTTAACTGCTATACTATATGGTTCCCCCAAAAGTGTAGGACCCCTCAATGGGCAGGATCAGTTGAGGCCTCCACTTCTGATGTCAAGGTCTTTCCCTGCTCTGAAAGTCAGAATGAGTCGAAAAATCTAGTCCCCCTCTCACCCTTTGAAAGAAAAATTCTCAATAATTCTAGCCCAGTTACCCGCCTATACCTCCACCTGTCTTCTCTACCATTACGTGGACATCCTCAGCAACCACCTCTGAGTTAAGATGAACGTTCTTCTGTTTCAGGGTTTCTCAGCCTCAGCACTGTTGACATGTTGGGTTGAATTAGTCTTTGTTGTGGGAGCTGTTCTGTGCATAGTAGGATGTTTAGCGGCATCACTGGCCTCTGCCCTCTAGAGGCTGGCTGCACCTTTCTCTCCCCTAGTGGTGTGACAACCAAAAAAGTGTCCATACATTGCCACATGCCCCCGGAAGGAAAAATCACTCCAGTTGAGAAACACAGCCCTGTTTTGAAACGGACTGAAGAACTGAGAGGGCCTAGAACTCTGGATGGGCTGGGCAGGGTGCAGTGCTAGAAACTTCAGGTAAAAGTATGCATTTTTGGTTTCTTTACCTGAGTGAGCATTATAAGTCAATAGCACACAAATTATTTTTTCCAAAAAATAGAACTTTATTTTCATATAAATCATTTTAATTTTAAGAGCCTATTCTTCCTTATGGCAGAAAACGTTACTATAGTCATTTCAGTAAACTTACTAATTTATCATTTAAATGGAGTCAATTCAGAATGTTCCACTCCTCTTCCAAACACTTTTCCCCAGAATGGGTTAGCGTTAAAGAGGCATCTTGGAGGGAGAGGAAATGTTTAAGCAGTGGTTGTCCTGTGTCCTTCTCTGGCATCCACTGCAGTGGAACAATCTCCTTTAGTCTTTAGTTTGGGTATTTCTCCATCCGACATCTGATGAGGCTTCCGTGGTCGCCCTGTTCTCCACTGTGTAATCAATACCACCTGAGCTTGCAATATTCACCACAAGTAGAAGTCCCCTGTCCCCAGCAGGTCTATCAGCTCAGTGTCCACTTATTCTACCCTAGGCCACACAAGAAAACATTTGGCTGCTCCCCAAAACTCACGGAGGTGTACAGGGGTGCTATGTTTGGCTTACGAGCCTAGGCAGTCCAGGTAGCCATCTCTACTTCCCCATGGAATCATAGAGCAGGAAACTGTAGGGTTATTGCCTTCCTGAGCAGCGAAATCAAGTCATCAAACTCACCTGGAGTTTCTGCATTCCCTTTACCTGAAGTATGAGGCCAGGGCAGAGGGTCCCTTTCTTGTCACCTGCCTACCTGTCTAGCTTTTTTGCTGTTCTCTCCCCCAGGTTTAGAGGTGGTGGGAAGGGAAAAGTGACCAACTTGATAGTGGAATTGATGTGTCAGAATAAAAGATATATAAACAAAACTTAAAAGCAATAATTCAGTTTTTAAAAAATATTTACAAATAATTTGAAGGAAAAGCTCTCATGAAGTGAAGCTTATTGAATTTAAGGACCATATAAAAAATATTTCAAAGGATTTCAATGTTGTTTACCTAACTGACAATAAAACTCTATTTTCATTTTATTAGTTTCAATTCTGGAAACTTCTAGATAAAGGATCTCTAAAGTTCCAAAGTATAGGGAACGAAATTCCCATTCTTGAAATCTGAGTCACCTCCTGCTTACAATGCTGACCTCCCTAGGTCAGTAAAAAGCATCAAATAAAAACCACAACTAGGGCTTTCAGTAAACTTCCAGTCCAGAGGGTGCAAGAGGCTCACAGTTTGACCCACTTTGTTCCAAACTTATAGCAAATGATAGAAAAATTATATAGAAAGAGAACCTCATAATAATATAGCTGAGTCCCAAAGCCAGATTAAACATCTCTTGAACCAGAAATGAACCAGAAAACAGGGTGATGAAGTATGGATCTGCCAGGCTGCTGGCATGAAGCAGGCAGAGACAACCACCCCTGGTGACGGGTGAAGGCCTCAGTGCTCTGAGTGAGCTGAGTCAAGGCTGGGAAGCAGGACTAACCTTGCTGCTTTGACTGTTTATTGAAAGAGGAGGCTGCAGGATAACTTCTACTGATGTGCATCCTAGTGTACAGATTTATAAGAAACCATGAGCTTGAAGCAGGGGCACGGCTGGGGCAGCAAGAACTGAATTATCCATGTGCTGGTTCAATTACAGATATATCTCCAATATTCCATAGGAAAGAAGTCCCAGAAAGCCACTGTAAGACCTGGAAGGGAGTCAGATGGAGGCACTTAGAGAAAAATGAGAGCAGAGAGAGAGAATATAAAAAAACAAGTAACTAAAAATGCCTGGACGCCAAAGTTGCAAAATACACAAAGAAATTGAATGTTAAGAAAAACAGTCAACAAAATCAATAATAATAATACACTCCAGATTAAGTTTATAGGATGAGTTAACAAAGATTTTAAATATGCTTAAAGCACTCTAAGTTATAAATGGAACAAAACTTGAAGAAGAATTTATGAAACAAAAAAGAAGAAAAAGGAAGAAATAAGACAAGTAGATATTTTTAAAGAACCTGTTTGAAATATTATAAATGAAAATTATGGAAATTTTTAAAAAATATCAATAAATGGGCAACTCTGGACTGGACATAATCAGAGAAAAAAATCTGAGTCAGAAATTAGTATTGAGGGATTTACATAGTATACAGCCCAAAGAGATAAAGGGGTAAAAGCGATGAAAGAGCTGTTATTAGATAGAGAAGTTTAATCAAGAAACTCCAGCAAATGTCTATTAGGAGTCTCAGAAAAAGAGACTAAAGGAATCGCAGATAAGCAATAGTTGTCAGTGTAATAGTTGAAAATTTATCAGAATTGAAAAAGACAAAATCCTTAGTTGGAAAACACAGCCTATTAAATTGCTACAACATAGTGGGTGAAATTACAGAAAATTGAGGTTAGAAAGAATATTCTTAAGAGCTATCAGAAAGAAAAGACATGACTACACAGGAATCTCAGCCAGAATGACAGCATACTTCTCATCAGCAGCAATAGAGCCAGAAGATATGAGGATAATATCTTAAAAGTACCAAGGGAAAATAACTAACTAGAATTTTATAACCATTTAAATCATCCAAGAGCAAGGGCAAAATAAGGATATTTTTGGATGTACAGATTAAAATGCTTTACGACGCACACTATTATAGGATATACATTAACAAGATTAGCAGGAGGGAAAGATTGGGATATAAGGAGCAATAAGTAACACAAGAAACAGAGAAGTTAATAAAATTTGATTGTAAAAGTTAAAATATAAAAAATTTTAAAATAGAAATAATTTTTTAATTGAAAAAGTAAAATTAAATCTTTGAACAATAGCATAATGGAGGGTTGTCATTGAGCAGTTGAAGCTTGCTAAAATATGCATCATGTTTGGAGGAAGAGAGAAATACAAAATTTATTTAGACTTTATAAGAAAATACATAGTTATGAATGTTTTTTAAAATTTTTAACGAGGATCACTAATAGAACAGAAATATATTTTACAGCTTCTAAAACAGCAGAAGTAAAAATAAGGATAATGAAAATGTTATCTAAACAAGGAAAACATAAAAGGAGGACAAAGAAAGGGATGGTAAATGGAAAACAAAAAAGATTGTAGAAATAAATCCCAGCATATTAAAATCACAATAAATGTAAACGGATTATTTTCATTATTTAAAAAATGTTTAAGGGACCAGCCTGGTGGCATAGTTGTTACCGTTCACACACTCCGCTTCAGTGGCCTGGGGTTCGCAGGTTCGGATCCCAGACATGGACCCAGCATGACTTGTCAAGTGATGCAAGCCACACTGTGGTGGTATCCAATATAAAATAGAGGAAGATTGGCACAGATGCTAGCTAGTGACAATCTTCCTCACACATGAAAAAAGAGTTTAATTGAGGAGATGTTGTTTAAGGGTATAAACTTGCAAGTAAGTTCAGGAGATCCACTGCACAGCATAGTGATTACAGTCAACAACGCTGTATTATAAACTTCAAAGTTTCTAAGAGATTAGATTTTAATTGTTCTCACCACAAAAAAGAAATGGTAACTATGTGATGTGATACAGATGTTAGTTAATGCTATGGGGGTAATCACATTGCAATATATAAATGTAACAAATCAACAGTTTGTACACCTTAAACTTACACAATGTTATATGTCAATTATACTTCAATAAAAAAGTGTTTACAGAACAGCATATGAGACACATTTAATTTTTTTAAAGTAAGTTTTAAAATAAAGAATCCTAAATAGCCAATAATCTTGAGGGAGTGGAGATTAAAACAGAAAACATGGCAAAATAGAATGGCTTAATAAAGTTGGGTGATGGATACTTGAGTGTTTGTTACATTCTGTGCTTTTCCATATGTTAGAAATATTTCCCAATTTTAAGTTGTGCATTTGATTTATGAAAAAAAGACAGTAGGGAAAGTTTGTAATAGGGGACATCCTAGTTAGCCACAAGTACGGGTAATTTACTGTGATGCAGAAATCCAAGAAGAAAAATAGAAATGTAACAGTTTTCATCTATCGTTTCAGGCACATGTTTGACCACTTCAGAAACCTCTACCCACAGCTGATTCAGACACCTTCCATCGTGAATAAAGTGCGGGATTTTATGGCGTATGTATAATGGCTTTCCTCTTCTCCTTGTTATTGAGGCTGAGGGGCCTGAATCTGTCATTTCAGACAGCAGCTTTCCTTTTACCAATTTCTTTTATGTCTCTTAGGCAGGACTCTGAACTTTGTTCCTGTAGTAGGTATAGCACTTTTTGGTAATGGCATGAAAACTGGTTGCAGACAACATGTCCCCCAATTTGGGCTCTTTCAGAGGTCAGGTTGAAGATCACGCTATTAATTGCTAACACAACTAGAGGAAGACGCACCAAGAGTGTAAGGCAGGCAAAGTTAACCACCTGGATCACTTCCACTTGGGGGCCCCTCTCTTTGCAGAGCTCTCTCCTCCTCCTTCTTTAAAGAAATTCCTTTTCATGGGCCTGATGACTAATCCTAGCTGGAGTGTTGGCTAATGTCTAAAGTCATAACATCCTCTGAGAATATTTCCATTTTAATGAAGTTTTCTAAAGACTAATAATTCTCAATATTCAGAAAACTTCTTTGATATTTGTGGGATGACAGACTATGAGATTGACTTGGGGACAGAAAGGCTCTTGGTTTGGCTCTCCAAGTCACACACTAGCTACCCTCTTCATCGAATGCTAAGAACCCACAGAGCATCAGATAAAACCAGTGGGCTAGATCCCACGAAGCAATGATATCGTATTCTAAGACTGATCTAGAGAGAGCCTGGACAAATCAGAAATAGCTTTCAGGATACAAAGCTATGTAAAAGCATCCCCTATGAATTGCAGAGAACAACAAAGAGGAGAGACAGAATGAGAGAACTATAGAAAACAAGCCTACAAACAAAAGCTAAGCGTGCTAGGACAGAGGCATTGAGGCAGTTATTAGCAACAACAGAAATAGAATGAACCATAAACTATGAAAGTGATTTGAGAGAAATATAAACATACACAAATTACCCTGTCATTGAGAGTTTTTATTTTTTCCTGTTGTTTAACTTTACCACTTCTACATACAGAAATAAAGTCGATCAACTTATCCTTACTGATTTAGGGAGACATGATTTTATATGAAAGTGTTTGGATGGTCTATCCTTGACTTTCTTAGGTCTCAGTATCACAGGTGGGTAAATATTACACCTGTATTTCAGTTCTAGCTAGAGCATGGAGGAAGCTATGAAGGAAGAGTTGTAGTCCAAGGGAGAAATTAAAAATCATTTAGGATTTGCCCTGATATCCTTTCAGAGTGATTGGAAGGTTACAAGATCCAGAATTAAATTATACTAGCATAAGTATCTGAATGCATAATTTCTAAACGCCTGAGGTTAATTTAGCTCTGGATGAGCAACCATAGAGACCTCTAGTACAACTCTAATTTCTCTTTCAGGAAGCAAGATCAGTGGACCCGGAGTAAGATCAAAGATTACAAGGATGACCCGTTTTGGAGACATATGGGCTATGTTATGGCACAATTAGATGGGCTGTATGTAGGAGCAATGAAGAGGGCTTCATTAGAAGGGATAAAGGTAAGACTTTTAAGAAGCTACTCAGAATTTATATAGTATAGCAGGAATATTGAAAATTATCTTTAAAACAGCTTTCCAATTTAGAAGCAGATCAAATTCGACTAGAGTAGAAATTCCTTGCACACACACACTGTCTTGTCTATCATACTGCTAGCACCAGACTCACTGTCTCACGCAAAATTCAAGCTTAACACACAAATAAACCAAATTCTTTCTGAGTTTTCTCAATCTCTTTCATAGTTTTGTGCTCTGGAGTAGGTTAAAGAGCCTAGTATAGATGTACTGGCTGTTTAACCCAATAACGCTAGTGTTTTAGATAATATGATTGCTAAGGCAAAATGTCTAAGTGTACAAGTTCTAGGCTTCCCATCCTCCACAACATACACACACACACGTGTGCACACATCATAATTTGTTTGGAAAGCTTTACTGACTCTTTGAAGATTCAAAGGTACCATTGAATATACTTTCAAAAATAATGGGAATTTTGGCTCCTGAGGGTAATATGTTATATACACACACATACATAGACACATACACTGGACAAAATATACAAAAAGGTTGTTCATAGAAAAGTGATGCAACAAATTCTTTTTTTTAATTAATTTGTGTTGTGTGAGGAAGATTTGCTATGAGCCTAACATTTGTTGCCAATCCTCCTCTTTTTATTTTTTTTGCTTAAGGAAGATTAGCCATGAACTAACATCTGTGCCAATCTTCCTCTACTTTGTATGTGGGATGCCTCCACAGCATGGCTGATGAGCAGAGCAGGTCCACACCTGGGCTCCAAACCTGCAAACCAGGGAACCCAGGCCACTGAAGCAGAGTGCATGGAACTTTAACTACTCAGCCACAGGGTCAGCCCCCCAAAAATTCTTAGTGATGTGAGTTCAGCCTTGCTCATAAGACTGGAAATACAAATTAAAACCATACTGAGAAATACTTTCTCACTTGTCAGTTTGGCAAAACTTCCAAAGTGTGAAAGCATACTCTGTTGTCTAGGCTATGGGGAGAAAAGGCACTTTCCTAAAATATTAGTGGGAATGCAAAATGGTATATCTGCTAAGGACAGAAAATTTGGCACTCAGTACTCAAATCACATGCTCATTTACCCTTTGATCCAGTCATCCCACTTGTAGGATTACCACACAGATTCACTGGCAAAAATACAATATGGCATATGTGCAAGTCTAGTCATCGTAGATAGTTTGTAATAGCCAAAGACTGAAAACAGCCAAATATGTAGAAGACTGGCTGAGTAAATGACGTAGCTGTAAACAGGAATGAGGCAGCTCTCCATATACTGCTATGGAGTGACCTTCAGGATCTGTTAAGTGTAAAAAAGGAAGGTGAAGACCAGTGTGTATCATTTGCTACCTTTTATGTAAGAAATGGAAATAAGATGATAGATAGACAGACAGATTTGCTTATCTTTCCAAGAAGAAACAATGTAAGAATAAACCCAAAATTTTTTTAAAAAATGATTATCTATAAAAAAGTAAGAAGAGAGATTGGAGGTGACAGGGATGAAAGCTACATTTCTCTGAATGTAACTTGCTTTGTACATTTGACTCTGGAACCAAGAAAATACTGTTCTTAATAATAAAACAAAATTTAATTACATATAAGAAAAACAATTCCTAAAATCTGAAAACAACTTGACACAAATATATCTAATTGTATATCAAGTTCATGGCATAACCACACAGAGATCTTTTATTTCAAGTGATCTTAAAAACAGTTATTGCTGTATATCCTTAGTGGGATAGAACCTAAGGATAAGAAGAACCATCAAAAAAACAAAAACAAAAACAAAACAACCTTTAGCTCTATTCAGTAATCTTACTTTAGTAAGAATATTGGTATTTTTATTTTGAGATTTGATGGAGTTTAGTAAATAGATATTGTAAGATAAAGCAAATAAGTAGATATGTTTGCTATCAAGATTTTTAACATAAGAAAAATCAATGAAGTAAAGACTGTAGTTTTTAAAGTTGTTATTTAGGTAGAAAATCAATACTTTTAGCTTCCTTAAAAAAATACATATTTCCTTGCTTTGTCCCCTGAAAAGGTCTAGAAATAATGACAATAGCATTGACCCAGGAGTATTGAGTCTTCCCTAAGAGAATATGACTTAGGCTAGGCAATCATGTCTTAAACAAGATAGAAAAGCACTAGCCATGAAGAAAAAGATAGATAAATTCTGCTAATTAGAATGAATTTCTTTTTATCAGAAGACACTAGATAGTGAAAAGATAAGCTGCAAACCAAGAGAAAATGTTTGTAATACATTTAACTAACAAAGGATTTGTATCTAAAATACATAAAGAACACCAACAAAAAAAATTTTAAAAAAGAAAATACTCAGTAGAAAAATGAGCAAGGGCAAAAAAACAACAGGAATTTCACAGAAAAGAAAACACAGATGGCCCAAAACGTGTGAAGAAATGCTCTGTTTTGAAGAAATGCATATTAAAACCTCAGTGAGATCCTATTATGCACCAGGATTGGGAAATCTCAACCTCTGCTGGAATGAGTAAATAACTACAACCACTTTGGAAAAGAATTGGGCATTACTTGAAACATTTGAAGATAATACATATTCTACAACTTGGTAAATCCACTCAGAGATTTGAGACACTCTTGTATGTGGGGTCCATGTACATAAAAGTTCACAGTACCATTGTTTTCCTGTAAACTGGGAATATCCCAAATGTTCATCATAAGCATATCGTGATACTATATATATATATATATATATATATATATATATATATTCGTGTAATGAATGCCATATAGCAATGAAAATGAATGAAGTTTCCACACTATCAACATTGATGAATGTCAAAAAATGATATTGAGCAAAAGAAGGCACACAATAGGATTCTGTTTGTGCAAATTCAAAAGCAGCAAATTTTAGAGAATATGTTGTTTAGCGATTCATACATAGATGATAAAATAACAGAAAAGCAGGTAATGAGCAACACAAAATTTAGCAGAGTGGTTACTAACTGGCAGGGAAGGAGGGAGATGAGGCTGAAGACTTCTAAGGAAAGAGTGATATTCTGTTTCTTAAACTGTGATGTGGTTACATAGGTGTTTATTCTTATTATTTTTCCTTCAACTGTGTATTTACATCTTTATTCTTTCATATGTATGGTATCATTTTTAATTTAAAAAATAAAGGCAAAGGAATTTACAATTCATATCAGAGACAATGAACTAATTTCCCTGATATTCAACTCCTAAAAGTCAATCAGAAAAAGAATAACCTAGTAGAAAAATAAAGCACATGAACAATTCACAAAAAAAACAAATCCAAAGGTTCAGCCTTACTCATAACAAAAGAAATGCCAATATAAACTACAATGAGATACTATTTTTCACTTATCAAATTGGAAATAAACTACATGTTTAATATGCTGTTGAGGCTCTAAGAGTATAGTGGAAACAAGCGCTTTCGAGACAATTTGCCAATATCTACGCAAGTCAAAATCACTTCTAAGAATTTAGCCTACACATAGACTCACACACATACAAAATGATGTTTCCAAGATTGATTATTGTCACATTATTTATAGTAGAAAAAGACTAGAAACCACCAGAAGTCAGTCAATAAAATACTGGTTAAAAATATGGCAATGCATCCATTCATTGGAATACTGTTTAAAAGAATGAGGAAGATTTTTACATCCAATGTCAAAAGAGCCCCAAGATATTAAGATACTGAGAGAAAAAATCTAGGTGAAGAGTAGTGCATGTAATACATCACCATTTGTGTTTTAAAAATGTATTTATAAGACATTTTAAAAAGTCTAGAGATATATGCAAGAAACTAATAGAAGTGGTAAACTGGAGACGGGGTGGGACTTGAGCCAGTGGAGAATGGGAGCAGGAGAAGAATTTCCACTGTAGATCTTCTTATAATTTTAAAAATCTTGGAAAATGAATGTATTACTTTTTCAAAAACCAAAACAAAGAGAATATTTATATAAATAAATAATCAGGTTGAGTTTTTTGGTTTTGTTTTTGTATTTTGGTTAATATGGCTTGTGTGTTTGTCCTCCCACTACCTCTGCCTAAAAACCAGTTTGGTTGTAGATACCCAACCCCTGGCTACTCCGGTGGACTAAATTTTGCCGGAGTAGCGCTCTCTACTTAGCACGAAGTTCAAGTCTGATCATGGCTTCAGGGTTAATGCTGTCAAGTTAGTTAATTAAACGCACAAACTCTAAGCATCTTAATTGAATGTTTTTGCTGCAAAGCACTGATTCTCAACTAGGGGTGATTTCCCTCCAGAGGATATTTAGCAATGCCTGGAGACATTTTTGACTGTCAAAATTGGGAGGTGCTCCTGATATCTAAGTGGTTAGAGGCCAGGGATGCTGCTAAACATCCTACAATGAACAGCCCCCCACAAGAAAGAATTGCTAGGCCCAAAATATCACTGGTGGAGAGATTGAGAAAACCCGCCTAGAGGGATGCATACAGAATGCTCTGATTGTTGTACTCTCTTAGGAGCCATTCCCAAAGTCTGTGGATATCAAAACATGCTAAACTATCTCTTAACTATAAGTTAATAAAAATTATTTTAGACACTCCAAAAAAATCTAGGGTATCTGTTACATTAGGGACCCTTCATAAAGAAATAATTTAATGGATTCCTAACAAGAGGGAAAATAGAAAATGACATCTAACTGTCACAAATCAATGTTAAGTGCAGTCTTTGTCTTTCCCCAGCCCATGACCATGTTCCAGATTCAGTTCCTGAATGCTGTTGGAGATCTGTTGGATCTGATTCCCTCACTTTCTCCCACACAAGTCTACAATTTGAAGTTTTTTAAGAGATGGGATATGGGACATTGCTCTGCTCTTATTAAGGTGAGACACACATAGCAGCCTCTCTTTTTACCCTTGTTCTGGTCCACCCGTGTATGGCAACATCTCATGATGTCAACATGAAGCTCACCCCTGGCTCTAGCCATGTATCAGCTCATGGGGTCCTCTATTGTAGAAATTAAGAACGGAAAGGAACTGATGGAAGGAACTGGAAGTAAATGATCTTACCTCTGTTTCTTCCGCCAGTTCTCCTGTGCTGTACATGCCAGCTTCCACAGTCTTCCATTTGGGATGCTAACACAGAGTCTTTTTTGTACACGTTAAAGGTTAATATTGGATTCTTTGGTCATATTTTCCAGTAATAAATATCACAATAAACACCTGAATTAACACAAGCCCTGTATATTTCATACCCTTGTAGTCAGTGGTGTATGTGTCTCTGTGTCATTCACTATGATTCTGGCTATAGGTTCTTCCTGGATTTGAGAACATCTTTTTTGCTCATTCAAGCTGGTACACGTATGCAGCCATGCTCAGGATATATAAACACTGGGACTTCAACATCAGAGATAAAGACACCATCAGTAATCGCCTCTCTTTCAGCAGTTACCCAGGTAAATAAATTTAGAGGGACATTTGAGTAACCTGAGTACTATTTCAGGATAAAACCTTGGTGATTCAGGGTAACTGAATGGGAGAAGAAATGTTTAGTAGTTAAGTATACATTAATGAAAATTGATTTCCAGAATGCTTTTTGAAGAAATACAGCTCTAGTGCTTTTATTTAATAGAATGGTATAAACTAAGTTAATAGAGTTGCCAAAAATTCACTTCAACAAATGCCAGCTGGGTATTTATTAAGTACAAGGCACTTTCCTAGGGTCTATGTTGTGAAGCAAAGATGAGCAAGGCAGATCCTGCTCTCGGTGTCTCCTTGAGGGCCTCTCTGCTTCTCTTATTCATTGCAATAACCCCAGTACTTTAACTTAGACTATGGCACCCAGTACGTAATAAATTTTTGCTGAATGAATGGATGAATGAACGAATGAATGAATCTTACACTAACAAAATAAGTACAATACAGATAACAATAATAGTATTACCAGATACTATGTATACTACAAAAGAAGTGGAAGAAATGTTATGAGCAATTCTAACGGGGGAGAACTCACATCTGATTGTTGCGGAAAGAGAAGAGAGGTTGACAGCAGAGATGAACCATGAAGGATGACTAGAATTTGACCAGGTAGAGATGGATGGGAAGGACCAGTCTTTGTAGAGTAGGGCTTGCAAACTCCTATGCCTAAAGGAGACAGGCAGATGATATAAATGAAGAAATGGTGGCTGGTATGAGAAAATAGAAGTGGACACAGTTGTAGCAAACACATGACCCATTGAAAGGGGGCCAACTGCTCGGCTCCCAACAACTGTTGTCACCCAGCAATGTGGAGATCAACGCTTCCAGATCCTCCAACTTCTCAAGATAGAAATATGGATTTAAAAAACAAAACCAACTGTGGAACCCAACAAAGCACGTCTGTTAGCTAGAATTGCTCTCTCAGTTGCAGGTTTGCAACCTCTTCAGGAAACATCAGTAGCAAAGGAAAGGGGAAAATTCTTACCAAACATCTGAGAGCCCAGCGTGGATGTGATGTGGACACTTTTGACCCTTAATTACATATTTGTGACTTACAGGATGATTATACCAACCACCTGTCATATCTATCTTCCTTTTCAGAGTGTTGTTGCCCCTTCTGGTATTATTGCTCCTGATAGTATTAACACCACCCTATGAGGAATTCCAACCAGGGGTGTAACTCGATGTTTTTCTGTCCTTGTGACCTGATCCTCCCTTTGAGATCACTTTGATTTTGTCTTTGTCGTAGTTTGCTTAATTGTTTTAGTATTGAGGGTAACTAGGAACTCCCCTCTCCAAGTTAGATGGTGCTTTCATTCTTTTGTGCTCCTTTAGACCAATATTTAAGGACAGCAAGAAACTGAGACCCATCGAATATTCGTACTCTTCCTCTTATTTGCCAGAAAATGCAATATTCAGATGTTACATGCACTGCTTTGAAATCTCTGGAGAATATTGTTCTTCTGTAGTCTTAATACTTCTGGATCCCAAAGGTAGTGATGGGGAAGCACATGGAGGGATTTCCTGTGAAACTTATGACGCTGTTAACATTTGCATATATACCCTTCCAGAATAGATAGATACATAGATAATAGAGATTTTTAGAACAATTAAACTGAGAGAAAACAAAAGACTTATTTTTACCCCAAGGTGTTTTTAAAAGAACCAGTGGTGCAATGTGGTTCATATTTTCTCTAACTGGACAGCTTTGTTCTCAACAGCAAACACGAAGAACATGTAGAATTATTTATATTACAAAGAATTGTTTGATTAAGGGATCAGCCACATTGGTTTGATACAATAGATATGGAACGGTGCTTTGCCATGAACCTCATGCCATGTGTGCTGTTGATCCCAGAACAAAGCTGGGCGGCTTGTCTATTTTTCTTTGGTGGAGGAGCGCCATAGTAGATTGAGTGGATTAGGAGTGTGGTGTTAGTTTTGTATCAAAGAGGGCAGGACCTGGAGTCTTTTTAGGATATGGACAAGGATATAAAGAATTTCTGAGTCAGAACAGACAGATCAAGTCACGAAACATTCGTGACTTAGCTGAGGCACACGTTAAAGATGATGCTGACTGGGATGGTACAGATACCATCACACTAAAGATGCTGCTAACTCTGAAGACCTCACATGCACTTATCCATACTTTTGTAATACATCACGACCCTCCTGCCAAATTCTGTAGAAGTGACCACTAAGATGATTACCATGAAAAACACTAAATGTTCAATAAACAATGACATATTTTTTGAGGTTTCTGAAAAGGAAAGTGTTAGATCTTGGACAGCTGCTAAACATTTCCTCCACTTATGAAATCCGACTATTTTACTTTGGTGAAACTCAGTTTTCTTATCTGTAAAATGAGGCTAATATAATGCTTCATTCACAAAGCTGTAAACATTATATAATTTATTTATTCATCAACAATTTTCTGTTAATTGTTGTGCTAGGCAAACAATTTACAATGGAGAGCAGGACAGATACAATCTCTATTCTAACAGAATTTGCCTTCTGGGCAAAAATGGAGACAAAAAAGCAATGATAAAGTGTGTTTTGTGGTTTTCAGTTTATGGGTCTTACATACCTTTTAATTAATTTGAATCCTAAATAATTTTTGATGCTACTATAATAAGAATTTGTTTTTTATTCCTTTTTCAATAGTTCATTGCTTGTATATATGCATTAGTTATCTATTTCTACAAAACAAATCACCTCCAAAATTCGTGGCTTCAAATAATATTCGTTTAGTATCTCATAGTTTCTGTGGATCAGCAATTTAGATAGGACACAGTGAGGGTGGCATGTGTCTACCTCCCTATATGTGGGGCATCAGCTGGAAGACTGAGAGGCTGAAATCTCTGATAGCTTAACTGCAGCTGGAGGATACACTTCCAAGGTGACTCACATGGTTGACAAGGTAGTGCTGACAAATTGGTTCCCCTTCACTTGGGCCCCTCCACAGGACTGCTTGAGTATCCTTATGACAAGGTGCCTGGTGTCCCCCACCCCCAGACAAAGTGGTCCAAAAGAATAAAGCAGAAACAGCAATGCTTATTATGACCTAGTCTCAGAAGTCATACACTGTCACTTCTACCACATTCTATTCATTAGAAGCACATTATTATGATCAGCCCATGTTCAAGGAAAGGAAATCAGAATCTTTTAAAGGGAAGAGGGTCAATCTGTGGAGTGAAGAGTATTCAGTCTTTCACCATTAAGTATGACGTTAGTTGTGGATACCCTTTTTAAGGTTTTATCCCTTCTATTTCTACTTTGCTTAATGTTTTTATCATGAATGAGTGTTGCGTTTTGTGAAATTCTTTCTCAGCTTCTATTAAAATAATCATATGATTTTTCTTCTTTATTAATATGGTGAATTCTCTTGATTGATTTTCAGATGTTAAACCAATTTGGCATTCCTGGGATAACCCCTACTTAGCCATAATATGTTATTCTTATTTTTTTAATCCAATTTATTAATATTTTGTTAAAGATTTTTTCATCTATATTCATGAGAGATATTGGTCTGTGGTTTCCTTTTCTTTTAATAGTTTTGGCATTAGGATAGGTTTGCCCTTATAATCTGATTTTGGAATTATTTTTTTCTTCTATGTTTTCTGCAAGTGTTTGTGTAGGACTGGTATTCTTTTTTTCCTTAAATGTTTAATAGAATTCATTGATTAAGCCATCTAGACATGGAATTTTATTTATTGGAAAGTTTTTAATTATGAATTCAATTTCTCTCATTGATATAGGACTATTCAAGTTTTCTAATTCTTCTTGAGTCATTTTTAAAAATTTATGTCTTTCAAGGAATTTGTCTATTTCTTTTGTTATGTTTATTGAAGTAAAGTTATTTATAATATTTTTATTAATCTTTTAGTGTCTGTAGGATCTGTAGTTAAGTCCCTTTAATTATTCACAATAATATGTCTTCTTTTTTCTTGATCAGTCTAGCTAGAGGTATATCAATTTTACTGATATTTCCCAATAACCAGATTTTGTTGTCATTGATTTGTTTCCTATTATTTGTCTATTTTTCTTCCTCATTGATTTCCATTCCTAATCTTTTATCATTTTCTTTCTTCTATGTATATTTAATCAGCTTTTTTTCTAGCTTTTTAAGGTAGAATCTTAAACAATTGATTTTGATCTTACTTCCTTTCTACTATAAGAAATAAAACTATAAATTTCTCTCTAAGCACTCTTTTCAGTGCATGTGACAATTTTTGCTATATTTTGTTTCCATTTTCATTCAATTTAGAATCTTTTCTAATCTTTCACATGAGTTCTTTAATCTGTGACTTATTCGGAAGTATATTGTTTAGTTTCCAAAAATTTGAAGACTTTCCAGATGTCTTTCTGGTTTTTTAATTTTAATTCTGTTGTGATCAGAGAACATACTCTGTACAATTTCAAATTTTTGTGAAGTTTATTAATACTTGTTTTATGGCCCAGCATGGGGTCGATCTCAGTGAATGATCCATATGCAATAGAAAAGAATGTGAATTCTGGTATTCCTGAGTGTAGCCTTCACTAAATGTCAATTAGGTCAAGTTAGTTGATAGTGTGGTTCACGTCTTCTATATCCTTATTGATTTTTTGGTCTACTTTTCTACCAATTACTAAGAGAGGAATATTTACACCTCCAACAATAATATCATCATACCCTTTTATGATTCTTAAATGTCCCTCTTTGTCTCTAGTAAAACCCTTTGTCTTAAAATCTGTAATGTCTTATATTAATAAATCTACTCCAGTTTTCTTATGCTTACTGTTTGCATCTTGTACTTTTTCTATACATTTACTTACAATCTATTTGTCTTTGTATTTAAGGTATGTCTTTCTAGGCAGCAAATAGTTGGGTCTTTTTTTTCTTTGTTAAGCCTGACAATCACTGACTTTTGATGGGAGTATTTGGTGCATTTACATTTAATGTTAATATTTAAATATTTGGATTTGGGTCTGCCATTTTGCTATTTAGTTTCTTTATAATCATCTCTGTTTTATTTCTCTGTTCCTTCTTTCCTGTCTTCTTTTGTATTGAAAATATTTCATTAGTATTTTAACAAAATATTTTATATTTTAGCACCCCGTTGGCTTTCTAGCTATATTTTGTTGCATTGTTTTTCAGTAGTTGCACTAAAAATTGTAACATTTACCTTTAACTCATCAAAATTTACATAAATTAAATATTTCATTATGTCAAGTAAAAAAGGATGGGAATATTGCATTGGTAATAATCCCATTTAGTTCCCTCCATTCTTTGTGGTGGTGTTGTAATATATTATATATATGTTATAATATGTATATGTTATAAACCCACCAATGTGGTGTCATAATTTTTATTTAAACATGTATGTCTTTTAAAGAAATTAAAACAAGTAATATATATACACATACTTTTAAATATTAAAAAATATATATTATATATAATATGTGTAATATGTATATTATATATATATATAATTTTTCCCCTGTATTCCGATTTTTATCTTTGGTTTTGTAATATGTTAGCTCTGATTTTCTTTGTAATTATTCTATTTGGAGTTTGTTAAGTTTTAAGATCTGTAAATTAATGTTTTTCATCAAATTCAAGAATTTTTCAACAGTTATGGCTTCAAACATTTTTTCCATCCCCTTAGCTCTCCCCTCTCTTTCTGGGACTCCAATTACTTATATGTCAGAATGTTTAATCTTATCTCATAGGTCTTTAAGATTTTGTTCATTTTTCTTCATCTTCTTCATTTTATTCTCTAGTCCTCAAACTGGATAATTTTCATGGACCTGTTTCAAGTTTACTGATTCTTTCTTCTGCCACCTCAAATTTACTATTGAATCCATCCAGTGAAATTTTCATTTCAATTATTGTACTTTTTGAGTCTAGAATTTCCATTTTGTTCATTCTTTAGTTTCCGTTTCTCTATTAATATTCCCTCAGGTAACTTGTAATACTATATTTTCCCTTTCTGAACTGTTTGAAGTTGAAGTCGTTGTCTGTTAAATCCAGTATCTAAGCCTGTGTAAGGAAAGTTTCTAGTGACTTTTTTTAGGATGGGTCACATTTTCCTGTTTCTTTTCATGCCTAATAGTTTTTGGTTGAAAATTGGACATGAGGATATAGTACATTATACTGACTCTGGAATTTGTTTTTCTGAGAATTGTTGGTGTTTCGTTACAGTAGGTACTTACTTTGCTGGTACTCAAACTTCAAAATATGTCTCCCTCACAGTGTGCAGCAGCTGATGTCTTTGCTCAGTGTTTTTTGCTTCTAGCTGCTCCTTTTTCAACCTGGCCCCCTGGAGATTTTCCCTGCACCTGTGTAGTTTAGTAGACAGCCAAGGATTTTGGCAGAGAGTAACTCAGATTTGAAAGCTAACTCTCTCTGTGATTGGCTTGTTTCCAAGCTTTCCTCCAAATTTCCATTTGTTCCCCAGCTGTCAATTTTGCCCTTTGACAGCCCCAGCAGTCTGAGCTGTATGTGAGTTGGGGAACACCGTCTGTCAAAGTTGCAGCAAACTCACGTATCTCACCGGGAACAATTCTGTCTTACAAGGGTACATCTCTCACTTCTCTCTGTTTTTGCCCCTGGCTCCCTGCCTCTCTCACGCTCTTGCGTAGTTAGTGGTCCGCCAAGGAACTCGGCGGACTTTATATTCAGATTTTGCACCTTTGCTCTTTTGTAGTTCTCTCTTGCTTCCAAAATTTCCCCCTTAAATTCTCAGCTGTTCCACAGCTCTGAATTCTGACACCTGCCATCTCAAGTCATTATGGCTGCAGTTTTCCCCGACCAGAGCTGCGGGTAGTGGGTAGGGAGCACACTCAAGCGAAGAAGCCACGTATTCATATGCTTAGCTAATGCTACCAGTGTGCAGTTTCTCCCTGCCTTTGGGCATTTTCTAGTGACTTCAAACTAGTTGTTTTAAATAATTTTATATAGGGCTTATCATTTTTATTTGTGGGAGAAATCATTCAGTTTCTTTGTACTGCCATTATTGGTATGAGCATTTTTATTGCCTTTTAATACATTTTGCCCAAATGCTTTCCATGCTAACAAAAGGTGTCACAAGAGCTCCTCCTAGAAGCCTCTGCTCACCGTCAGGCTGAGTAACCCACCCCTGCTTTGAGCTCCCCCAGAAGCCTGTGTGTAATTTCTTCAGAGCCCATATTCCGTATTTATGTCTACATCCCAGGGCCAGCCCAGAGCTTTGCACATTGTAATCATCGACTAAATATTTATGGAAGCAAGGAAGAAAAAAGGGAGGAAAAGAAGGAAGGAAAAAAAGAATGGGAAGAAAAAAGGAAAGGAAGGAGACAGGCAGACAGATATGGATGCCCCACCCTGATGTGAACATGATGGTAACTGCAGGGAGAAAGAGGGGGAAACGAAGTGAAAGGTGGAGATGAGGGCTGCCCAAGAGAGCATTGTTATTCTCACAATCTCATTGTTTTCTAGTCGTACTGCGCTCCCTTTTAGAGCCTTGATTTGAAAACCAGAGTCCAACATGCTCAGGAATTATCATCGAGGCATTTCCGATGCAAACCTGTATGTTCAATACAGAAGTTGGACCTTGAAGCTAATCCTTTGTAGCCACCCTGATGATTAGTGACGTGAATAGGACCTAACTAGTTTTATGGGAATTAGGCAGCACTCAGTTTTAAATAAGTTACTATAAACTTGTTTGTGCCCAACTTGTTTTTGAAACTTAAAAGAACAACTAATATTTGTTCAGTTCCCTCTTATGAGCCTGGCACAGTGACTGATACTAGGCTGAACATCTGTGATGTAGTATGTCATTTAATTTTCATAAAAACCTAACGAGAAGCATATTATATCTGCATTTTTGAAATACAGAAACAGGCTCAGAGAAGTTAGCTAGCATGCTCAAGATCATGCCACTCAGAGGTTGGGGACTGGAGTTCAAACACAATATCTGACTATAAATATCCACTTTTTCTTTTCAGAAATGATTCAGTTTGCATTTAAGTTAAATGGTTAAAACTAAAAAAGCTGTGAACTCAAAGGGCCTCCTGGCATGTCAGGGGGGTGGAGTTTTTGCGTGGGAACAAAAGCTGGAACCTATTCAAAGAGTTTTAATTGTGGGTTCCTGTAATGATGATCCCTATGAGGTTGAGGCTTCAGGCTCAATTAGCAGTAAATGAGGCTTTCTGGAATGAACTTGGTGTGTTTCACAGAGCTTGCATGTGCTACTCTGCATTACATCCCCGCACACATATACACACCCCTTAAACTTAAAATTTACTGTTGTGCTTGCTAAAAATTCAGATTTCAAAGTGTCATCCAAAGAAATTCTTTTCCACTTGATCTGGGCTGGGGTCTTTGTAACAAGCACCCTAGGTGATTCTAACATACTGGGTCCAAGCCAGCCATTGAGACTCTGGCAGCCCACCTGGTCTGAGTAGCAAAGACTTGCCCAGCCTTTTCCTGTTTGAAGTTCAAATACTTGAAAGTCGGTGCACAAGAAGATAAAAGAATAGTCTCAAAGCCCCAAGAAAATTTAGCAAAGTCTCAATCATCAGCCATATGTTATTACTTTCATGGGTTATAAAATTGCCTATGTATGTTGTAAACATTTTTAAGGTATTGTAGTTACTTTTTTTAATTTCACCTTACCTCTTTTATCCTACTTTGTTCATAAAGCTGAATGAAGTATATACACACAATCTGTGAGTTAATACACGCCAAGCTTGATGTCTTCCCCCTATAAAAGTAGAACCAAGGGAGGAAAAGAAATGAAAGTAGGACTAGGATTCTAAACAGATTTTGTAGCACTTCATTTCTGCTTTCTTAAATACCTTTCCTTTGGTCTTTATCTCCTCTTTGGCAGCATCCCAGGACACTGATGACTTCTCCCAGGTCATATCTGTCTTGACCATCTTTCCCCACCTAGCTCAGGAAGCTTTCCTCCCTTCTATCTTTCCAGGAATCTCACCTTATTTTCCATATTCTTTTTGGTTAACTGGTTATAAGGTGTTTTGCCCAGCTACACCCTGTCTAAACTTGCAGCTCCCCGTGACTCACTCTCTTCTTAATTGCTTCTACTGTATTTGTTCCATTGCGTGTGTTAAGTGTTGTCACCATTCACTTGACTACATATCTGTTCTCATCATAGTTGTCAGGCATATGGTATCATGGGAAAGGCATTTTGTATTGGGATTTAGTCTTAGATTTATTTCTGACAATGCTGTTTATTTTCTCAATAATACATGATAGTATGGATCCTCCACTGATCGCATTCCTACGGCAGGATTAGGCAGAAACGTCCTCAATAAATCCTTACTTGATTGAAGAATAATCACTGAAAGAAATGCAGGTTGATTGGTACCAGTGAGGGTCTTGGCAGGAAGAGAAGCAAATAAATGCCATTCTGGACGATGGGAAGACTGAGTCCATTGTGGAGTAGGCAAAATAAATGATGGTAGGGTTGTGTGTCCTGGGATAACAGGGAACCCACAGGCTTCCTTTTTCAGATTGAAGAAGCAGAAGATTCTCGTGCTGCAGACAGCAATCTTCGAGCAGGGGTCCTGGTGGAGACTCAGAGGGGAGCAGAGGTGGGCGGGAGGGCACTCCGGGCATGTTCCTCTTGAGAAAGCTCCTGAGGGAATTCTGACACAGTCTGTGGGCTGGGGGCCATTGTTCAGTGCTTGGGATATAGTAGGTGTTTAATAAACATTGATTGACTATCAGACTGGCTCAGAGAAATCAGGTAGCCCAGCACAGGTTGGTACTTTCCACACGTCTGAGAAGTGATATTGTCCCTCCTCAGCAGTGGGAAGAAGCTGGGCAGAAAGGCTGAGTGTGGTGAAAAGTTGTTACTTTGGTTTTTCTTTTATGAAAAAAGGAAAGAAAGGAAAAAGAGTTCCTAACATGTCACATCCATCTGTGTTACGATCAAAAGCAGCAAGACATCTCACAACAAAATATGTTGTATAATTGGATTACTATTATTGTGTGTTAGCTATTGCTGTGTAAAGAAATAACCTCCAAAACTTTGTGGCTGGGAACAACATGTGATTATTATTGCTTTTGAGTCCACACAGGTCAGTGAGGTGGTTCTTTCTGGATATCTCAGCTGGCACATTCATGCATCTCTGGTTGGCCATGGGTTGGGTGGGCAGCCCTGCTGACCTGGGATGAACTCTCTTGCACATTTGGGGGTTGGCTGGCTTGAGGCTGGCCTTGGCTTGGATGACTGGTTCTCCTCCACGTGGTCTCTCATCCTAGAGACCAGGCGAGACAGGGCTTGTTTACAAGGCAGTATCAGGATTGCAAGAGAGCGAGCAGAAGTACACAAGTTCTCTTGAGGCCTAGACTCGGACCTGGCACATTCTGTTAGCTGAAGCAAGTTCCAAAGCTAGCCCAGATTTAAAAGATGGGGAAACAGACAACATCTCTTGGTGGGTGAGACTGCAAAGTGACCTTGCAGAGAATATGGGTAGAGCGAGGGGTGAAGAAATGCAGCACAGCTATTTGTACAATCATGACCCATACTACTGACCCTGAGCTGTACGCTGTTTCTGTCCTTGGTCAACGCTGATTCTACTCTTTTGGAAGGAAGGAGCATGTCTGGTTTTTGGAGCTTTGGAGCAGTTAATGCATGCAATGTGCAAATAAATAAGGGTAAACTTTTCCAGGTTGTACTAAGCAATAGGTCTACATGGCATCAGAGGGTAGTGGTCCCTGTTTATTTTTGTGATTCAAGTGTTTTCTTTTAAGTCTTGAAATACAATTTATTAACTGTAAAGGTTCCCTTTTATTTCTTCGTTGAATTCAGCAGGAAGCTTACTATGAAATGTTCTTTGCAGGCTGACTGTCACACTGGAGTCCTTCACTGTCTCTTGATCTAAAATAGTCTGCTTTCTGAAGCTGCGAAGGACAGATTAGAGCAAGAATATAATTTTACATAGTCAAAGAATATGTGTTTCTCTTATAATGCAATGTTTTAAGACTTTATTCCCTCTCTGGGATTTTTCCTTTTTTTTAAATCTTCATCTCTAAACTAGAATTAACCTCCTTGATTAGGGTTTTTGCAACCCAATGCTTCCTCTGTGTTCCAGAACTCTGAGTGGCCTACATTTTTCCATCTTTAATAAACAGTCTTGCCCTTGAATGAAACACTGCTTCTTACATGTCAGTATTATTCACTCACTCGCTCATATTAAAGAATGCCTGCCCTCTTGTGTCCATAGAGGTTGCTACAATAAGAGTGAATTAGCAAGTTCATCATGCCGGCAGGCAGTACAGCATCCCACCCTGTGGGGATTTTCTACCAGAGAGCTGGCTCAAGCCTGCCAAGTATGGTTGTACAGTTTGAACACTGCAAAACAACCCCAGCCCAAAAGATGAATGAATGGTCATTGAAATCCATCCCACACTTTGCTTGACAAGCCCTGTATCCGATGTCCAGGCTGTATCTTCCCAGAAGGGTTGCCCATTAAAATTTCATTCAAGGATGCTATCCATTCATCAAACGTTGGACCACCTGCAGTGTGCAACGTTCTTTCATTTATACAAACCTCTGTCTAGGTTGATGGCAGACTTGTGGAGGCTCATTATGCATTAGTTGAACACTGCTGTCATCGTGTAACTTTCCTACTCAGAAATTTCCAGAAATTAGAATTGGACTGTCAGAGCTGAATGACATCACTTAGTCCCAGGTTATCAGAGGAAGGGAATAAGAAACAGAGAGGCAAATGAGAATTCGCAAAGTCATTCATGGCAGTGCAGGGAAGTAAAATGCAGGCCCCCTGACTCCCATTGCATGCTCTGAACTCATAATTATCTTTAGCTTCAGATCATCTCTGTATTTGACCCTACCTTATCAATCCCTACCAGGCCTAGAGTGGATACACAATAGCTTGTTTGTTGAGTGAATGAGTGAATGACTATCCACCTGTATTTTCTAATGTTTCTTTGCTCCTGCCTCGCAAAGCTTCCACCTGCCTATGCTACATCTTTCCTGCTAGTATACCTTTGTTATGTTATCATTCCTACTTTTAATGCTCACTGCTCTCTACCTGGTCAATGCGTATACAAGTTGCCAAGACTCAGTTCCAGCTCCACTTCCTCCATGAAGCTCTCCTCCTCCAACTTTCATTAACCTAGAAGAGGGAGAGCCATGAAGGCTGAGCCTAGTTGTTCAGACTTCATGGAAAGTCTGAAAAGTGACCAGATCAAGGACCTGCATTCTAGGCCCAAGTGTGCCAGGAGCTGGCTGCATCATCTCGGTTAGATGCCCTCACCTCTCTGAGCCTCATCTTGCTCTTCCCAATCACGAAAGCATAGGACGACATGGGTGTTGTTCAACGCGTGACATGCATAGTGCTGGTGAGGTGCTATTAGGTGGTTAGTGCACAAGTATTTTTTGCATGTTAGTAGAATCGTATTTGTTTTAATGTGTTTCATGGAGGAAAAGAACCCCAAAACATTAAAGCCACAACTCCTTGGATATTATTGTATGTGACAAGGCTAAATATTTTAAGTTTGAAGACAGTTAATTCAACAAAAAATAGTAAGCAAATAATAGTACAAGTAGTAATTAGATGCGGCAAAAATAATAAAATGGTATTAAAATGGTGAAAGTTTGCAAAGCACCAGAGGAGCTCATTACTCAGGTCCCTTCTGACTCTCCCTGGGGCCCGTCTGATGGTTCTTTAGCACTGCCAGTCTGTCTATCACTGTTAGTTACCAATGAAATATATCCTCTCATTGTTACAGCTGTGTCTGATAATCCTTGATCTCTGCCACACTCATCGCAGCATAAACACAAAGCAGGCTTTTGAAAAAGACTTGTGGTTAGGGCCAGCCCAGTGGTGTAATGGTTAAGTTCATGCACTCTGCTTTGGTGGCCCAGGGTTTGCAGGTTTAGATCCTGGGCATGGGCCTACACACAGCTCATCAAGCCATGCCATGGTGGCATCCTACATATAAAGTAGAGGAAGATTGGCATAGGTGTTAGCTCAGGGGTAATCTTCCTCAAGCAAAAAGAGGAAGATTGACAACAGATCTTACCTCAGAGCCAATCTTCCTCACCAAAAGTAAAGAAATCAAAACTTAAAAAAATAAAAAAGACTTGTAGCTTCATTGATTTTCAAGTGTTGACTCCAACATTTATAAAAAGCGTAGACCCAGAGTGTCAATATCCTAGTATCAGAATCATGTTCATTATAAATGTAGATTTTTTTTCTATTTATAAAAATGATGTAAACTCATCACGTAAAACTTGGAGAATACAGAAAAGTAGAAAGAGAAGGAAAAAGGCATCCATATTCTTACTGTCCAGCAATGAATTCTGCTAATCTCCCTCCCTAATTAAAAGGTCTGCAAAATCCTAGCAAGTGGGGATCTGTTTCTGTTCATCATTTTGGAAAATGGGAACAGTCCTGATTTAATTTATTTTTGTCATCCCAAATCATAAAATCAAAAAATTTCAATAGAGAACCCAGGGATGGAAGACCTGGCCCCTTCCTAAGCAGCAGCTGAGTAACTGCCACAAAGGTGAGGCAGAGCTGGGAGCAGCTACTACAGGTCAAGGACGATAATAACTGCTATTCTTTGCAAAATGCATTGTGTATGTAAAGCTCTGTGCTAATGATGGTTCAGTATTCTGTGTATTCACATGCCGATTTATATATTTGTCTTTCCTGCAGGGTTTTTGGAGTCTCTGGATGACTTTTACATTCTTAGCAGTGGGTTGATATTGCTGCAGACCACAAACAGTGTGTATAATAAGACCCTGCTGAAGCTTGTGGTACCCCAGTCTCTCCTAGCCTGGCAAAGAGTCCGTGTGGCCAATATGATGGCAAATGGTGGCAGGGAGTGGGCAGAGATCTTTTCAAAATACAACTCTGGTAAGTGGCCCCGCAGAGCAACTTTTAAGCACGTGCATCTGTTTAGATTTCGAGTTAGCCAGTAAAGCCATACTCATGCCCTGCTCACGTTTCCTGCTATTTCAGGCACCTATAACAATCAGTACATGATCTTGGACCTGAAGAAGGTAAACGTGAGGCACAGCCTTGACAAAGGCACTCTGTACATTGTGGAGCAAATTCCCACATATGTAGAATTTTCTGAACAAACTGATGTTCTACGGAAAGGTACTTTCTTCGTGCTGGAAGTCTGGAAGTCTGAGGAGTATGTGTGCGTGCGTATATGGTGGGGAATGTGTGGTGTGTGAGTGTATGATGGGGACTATATAGTGGGGAAGAAGGAATGGGATTCCCCTTGCTAGTTACACTGGGAAAGAATTAGCAGGTTCAGCACAACGTGTAAAACGTGCACCTCAAAGTCTTATGTGACAGTGTCTAGATTGGGACAAAGCCAGGCACTGACCATCTTATGACTTCTCATGGCTCTAATATTACCTTCTCTCCTGGGTTCCTGAGTAAACCTTTTATAGTTCAATTCAGCAAATATTTCTGGGAGTGCTACTGTGGCCCAGGGACTGGAAAAGCACAGATACAGGACAAAACCTCTGACCTTTAGGGGCTCACAGTCTAGTAAGACACGTAAAGCAGCCATTGGAACCCAGAAAGTGAAGAGCGGGAATAAGTTCTGGTGTCCCAAGCCCGGTGTGAAACTAACGAGGGCGCCACTGTCAGTGGGAGGGGTCAGAGAAGGCAGTTCTGGAGGGCGAGGACATAGCGCAGACATTGGAAGCCCAGGTTTTGGAGTCACCCTGCCTTGATTTGAATCTCTGTTCCTCACAATCTCGGGCAAATTATCCACTCTCTCTAAGCCTCACTTTCTTCATCTGTAAAACTCGACAGTAATGGTACAGGTCCACAGTCACTTATTTATAATTTTGAAATCTCAAAATTCTAAAACCAGAAGTTGTTTGTTTGTTTTGTCCTAGCTCACTTGGTAGCAAAATCTAACCTTATCTGAACTCATTTGGTAGCAAAAACTAACTTGAACTGTCTACTTATGGTCTTTATTTCCTCTCCTCTAGGGAGACTGTTTATACATTAGGCCCCAGAAATATCAATACCTTTGATTATGAATTGCTCCCCACAGAGACTGCAATATTGTATATAATATACAGACTCTATTGCTGTTCTAAAATTTGAAAAACCCTGAATTCTGAAACACATCTGCCCCCCAAGAGTTTTTGGATGTTGGAGTGTGGACCTTTACAATTTCACAGGGTTGTCATGAGAGTTAATTGAGATAATTCTTGAAAGTCTTGAGCACTATTATCTTGCGTCAAACATAGTGCCCGGCACACAGAGTCCTCACTGAGTATTTGTTCAATAAACGAAGCTGAAGATGATGCCTGAGGGGAGGTTTAAAGGCTAAAAAGGGACTCACCAGTCTGACCTGGGGACAACGTCAAATAAGTGGAGGCACGCAGACTGTGGCGTGATTGAGAAACTATTAGCTCAAGACGGCTAGAGAGACTGTGAAGAGGAAGGTGGGTAGTGAGGGAAGAATATTAGCCTTGTGTGTCCTGCTCAGCAGTTTCGCCTTCATACTTTAGAGAATCGGAGGTTTTGAAAAGGGAGACTGGACTGGAGGTGAGAGAGAGGAAGGAAACCGTCGCAGTAGAGCGGCTGATAGATCCGTAGGGACAGAGCCAGCATAGGGTGTAGACCTCAGGGGTCAGGGCCTGGTCCTCGGTTTCCCAGGTCCTCAGATTGATTTTGTAATGACACTCAGAGTGAGCCAGCTCAGCGGAAATGGCTCACGCCAACTAAATGTACCTAAGGTGCGTAACACAGAATTAATTACGGTGGGAAGTTCACTTGCCAAGCAGATCAGATACTACCAGGCAGCGGCCCCACCTCCTCCTCTTGTAGGAAAATCTACCTGAGAAATCACATCCTCAGGTGGTTACTTGGTTAGCATGGCAGTTCGAAGCTGAGGACCCAGTTGTCTGTCCTTAAAGCCTGGTCCACACCCCTCCTAAGAGCCTGATAATAATAGCATGTCCCAGGAGGGAGATGCTGGTGAAAGTGGACAGATTATCCAAGGCCTTTTCTTCTTCGGACAGTCGCTGGTTATGGAATGGTGGGTTCAGGTTCTTTGCAATCCCACTCCTAGATCCCATGAAGAAAACTCCTCTGAGACTTAAAGAAGCTGATGCTGATCCATCTGTAGTTTTTTCACCAGAGGGAAGAACAGAGTGTTAAATTCACTGTTTACTGTATTTAGACACTTCTGGGCCTTTTATTTATGATCTCTTGTTTGATCTTCATAGCATACTTCCAAATAAGTAGTATAGTTACCATTTTACCGTAAGGAAAGAAAGGCTCAGAAAGAAACATGTGATTTGCCCAAATAATTGTGATATCATATAGCCATTAAAAAAAAAAGTCCTGCAAACCCCCTGACATTTGGAAGCCACTGCGGTATGTTGATGGAAGCGCTTGGTGTTTTAGTCAGAAGGAAGGTATGTGACCTCTCTGAACCTCTGTTTCTTCCTTTGTAAGGAGGGATGGTAATACTTATACATCGTCAGGTTGTTGTGAGACTATACAAGATACTCTATTTGAAATGCTTTTGTAAATCATGAAGATTTATGAAAATGTGAATTTGTTTAAAGCAGCCATTTTTTATTATTCATTTGTGCTGTTCACATGAAGATAACAGTTAATATTTATCTAGGGGCCAGCCCCATGGCTGAGTGGTTAAGTTCGCGTGCTGCACTGTGGCGGCCCAGGGTTTCACCGGTTCAAATCCTGGGTGCCGACATGGCACTGCTCATCAGGCCATGCTGAGGTGGTGTCCCACATGCCACAACTAGAAGGACCCACAACTAAAAATATACAACCATGTACCAGGGAGCTTTGGGGAGAAAAAGGAAAAAAATATTTTTTAAATTAAAAAAAATTTATCTAATGCTTACCAAGAATTAGACCCCATTATAAGCATTCTATCTGTTTGAACTCATTTAATGCTCACAACAATCCTTATGAAAGATAAGTACTATCATTGTTTACTTTCATAGGTGAAGAAACTGAGGCACGGAGAGGTTAAGTAATTCGCCTAGGGTCACATACTTAATTATGGCAGAACTAGGCTTCAGACCCAGGCCCTCTAACCCCCAAGTCTATGTAACCTAGATATATTGTAGCCATAAATGTGATTTTAGCCTGTAATTCCAGTGTTGTCTTTATCTCAGTTCTGCCTGACGCTGGCTGTGTGTCCCAGAATCAGCAAAGTTGGAAGTCTTGTCATTTGTTCTGTCTCAATAACCTCACCCCTGAGTAGAGGATCCTATAAAACAGTAAGAGCAAAAGGCAGACAAGGGCCAAGAGAATGAGGGTGGGAAGTCAACCCAAGTGGTGGCGATGTCCCTGTGTTAACTGACTGTCCGAAGGCAACAACCCAGGCCACTGTGGTCTGGGATGTTCTTGACATGTTGATTCTGCTGGAGTTACGTCACATGCTCAGTGACTAATGGGCTCGTGGCCTTGGCACATTATGAAGCTTTGAATGAGGCTGAGCCGTTACGAATGCTTAGAGTCAGGGTGAAAAGCCTGCTGGAGCCTAGAGTCCGTCTCCAATCCTTCCCATTATGGACTCTCCCCTTCCCTCCCCGTGCTGAAAAAAAGAAAAAAAAAATGAGATTAACTGCCTAAGACCTGGTTATTCAGCTTCAAGTCTAAAATTCAGGTTTTCTGATTCCCGGTACTGTGTTCTTCCGCTCTCCCATGGTTAGCACCTGGCACAGGTCCCTGTTAGGGCCACATTGGGAAGTGGCCATCTTTTGGCATTTCAGTAACCAAATCCACTTAAATGAACTCCCTGGACCACTTTGTGTTATACTTCATTTTGCTCCATAAATAATAATTTTCTGGCTAATAGATTGCTTTAAGAATTTTGGGTGAAAACTAAAGAATTCTGATGCTCTTCTTCCCCTAAGGGAATAATCTAGAGGTATACCAATTCTGTAGATTTAAAAGGATCGGTTTGACTGCCAGGGTTCACATTCAAAGTTTTATTTTCTGTATAATATCGTTTCGTAATGACACACCTGTGCCAATTTTCATAAGAAATTGTCATTAATAACATTTCTTTCATTCCTTCTTTCTTTTTTCCTCTCTCTCTCCCCCTGTCAATGCCACCCTTCCTTCCCTTCTGTTCCAAATCAGGATATTGGCCCTCCTACAACATTCCTTTCCATGAAAAAATCTACAACTGGAGTGGCTACCCAATGCTGGTTCAGAAGCTGGGTTTGGACTTCTCTTATGATCTGGCTCCACGAGCCAAAATCTTCCGGCGCGACCAAGGGAAAGTGACTGATGTGGAGTCCATGAAATATATCATGCGATACAACAGTACGTAGCACATTTCTCAAGAATCATTCTTCAAAACTCCTTTTCTTCCACATGGATAAAGAATCCATGTAAGTTTATCATCTCTGTACTAGAAGGAATTATAAGAAGTTATTGAACTAAGTATTTAGTATTCAATTAATACTATACATATCTATATTCAACAAATAGAATTTTGTCTTCCCTTATAAAATGACAGGGAAGAAGATTCTGCAGATTTTTTTTAATTGAAAACATTCTATGTAAAACACAGAAGAAATAACTCATACAGGGTACTTTTTTTACCCCACCCCTCAAACACAGGTTTTCTTCCAAGGACAAAAGCAGCCAAAAAAACAAAAATTATTCATCAGTACTTTATTTTTGATGAACAGTATCAAAGTCAAATTTGTATTTATTTTGTTGAAAAAAAATCAATGCACATTTATCCTCTATCATCTCTCTTCCATCCACTCTTCACTGTGCAAGGTTCTTGGGAGCAGGTTGGGCCTGGAGCAGCTCCTAGTACAGACCAAGAGGACCTCTGATCTGGGAGCAGGCTGGGCGCAGGAGGTCTCTGGGGTATACTCTCTGATTATCTAGGCTTTAACTGGTCCCAGAAGCTTAGCGGGGACAAGGGTTATCTCAGAATAGCCAGTATTCACTCTTCTCCCCGTCACTGTTTCCTAGATTATGAGAAGGATCCTTACAGTAGGGGCGATCCCTGCAACACCATCTGCTGCCGTGAGGACCTGAACTCACAGAACCCGAGTCCTGGAGGCTGCTACGATACGAAGGTAATATGCTACTGGCTTTTGAATTTAATTTCCACCAGCACCTAGGCCTAGTCACAGGCAAAGCTGTAGAGGTTTTTGTGGCATAAAGCACAGCAAAGTCCGTCACCATAAACTCAATTCAGGAGTCAGCTTTTTCAGAGATTCTGGTGGTAGGTCCCACTGCCTAACTTCTAGTCCCTGCTCTGCCACTTACTAGTAAATCACATAATCTTGTAATGCTTCTGTTTCCTCATCTGTGAAATGGAAATAGCAGTACTTGCCTCATTGGGTTGTTATGAAGAATAAACATATAATATCTATAAAAGGTTTAGAACAATACTTAGTGGGTTATTCGTAAATGTACACAATCATCATCATCATGATGATGGTGATAACGTTGAGGCCTTAAGTTTTACCAGACTGGCCCAAAGTCCAAAGAACGTATTATTGAGAGCAGTGTGATTTCACATTAAACAGGAATTGAATTTAACTGAAGGAACAAGTATTGGACCAGATGCCCAAAGCACTAAAGGGTTTTCACCATGTTAGAATTGATAAGTGCTGTAATATGCCCCATAATATAGGTAATACATAGGTTTGCAGTGGTAGGCTGAAGCCAGCTCATATAGACTTGTGAGAACTAATTGCTAAAATCAGTTGACATCATGTTGATTGAAATCAGCAATGGTGGGAGTATTTATACCATGAAAATCAGCAAACACTACAAATTACGGCCTTCGTTCCTTAGAGAGCTGGTGGTTAAAAATTTACCTGGACACCACTGGGTTTTGGGTGTTCCAGGGTATGAGTTAGCCATTTAGTTGGTGGAAATAATCATTCTAGCACATCCTTTCGCACTTTGGGCTGGGGCATGTGTCTTTTCATTTGCATCTCCAGTCCTAAATTCTGGAATGTTAGAAGTGGAGCTAACTCTTCTATCATCAGCTCTGAAAACTGTAAGAATGCTGAGCCCCTGTGCATTAATTTTTCCATCAGCCTAATGCCTAAACAGGAGATGCTTTAGGGTAGTCTGAGTTCCTACTCAACCCACTTTTAGCTATGCGATGATGGCAAAGCTTTAGCCTTGATGACTCTCAGTATGTTGTGTTAAGTAGAAAAAAATTTAGAGGATGGATGGAAAGCCTGGCACACATGACGCCCCAGTGAATGTTTTGGCATTTCTTTCTTTTTAATGGTATTTGCAAACATTTGGTAAAGTGTGCGAAAAGTGTTATATCCATTCTAGAACCCACGAAGAAAATTACCGCTGCTGCCTTGCTTGGGAGAACCCAAGCCAAGCTTCCATTTGCCAATTTTACCTTCTTCTGGAGACAAGAGCCTGCCAATTTTTCATCAAAAAAGTTGAAGGATATTCTTAAAAAATTGCCTTTCTCTTGAGCCATTTGAGTATGGGGGAATTCCCTCCAAGGTTGAGATCTGCTGCTACTCGGTGTCTAGGTGTTTTTGAGAACCGTGGATCCCTTTTTGATATCACTTTTTCATATTGAGCCTTTTCTACTTTAAAACTCTTGTTACTGCCCCGAATAACTTTTATTGAGGAATTAATATATTCCAGGCACTGCTCCAAGCATTTGCTCTCATTAATCCTCATGATAACTCTTCTATGAAGTAAGGTGTTTAGCCTACTTTACAGTTGAGGAAACTGAGTCATATAGGGCTTATTTTGAAGTAAGTTTTGGAACTATAATTCCGAATATGAGTAATCTGACTCCAGATCTCACTTTTGGCTACGTTAGTTTAACACTCTTCTACTAGGCGGTTCACATTCGAATACCAAATAGATACAGAAGACCATATCGTGGAAGCCTGCAAGATTTTGTTTTAAAGGGGGCTAATATTGTGACTTTGGAAAAAGAGCAGGAAAAAAAACAATGAAAAACAGGGATTTAGTCAAGTTTTGTCCACATGGTTTTCTAAAATGCTCCTCTCCTCTCTTTCCAGGTGGCAGATATCTATCTAGCATCAAAGTACACAGCCTATGCCATTAGTGGTCCCACCGTACAAGGTGGTCTCCCTGTTTTTCACTGGAACCGGTTCAACAAAACTCTCCATGAGGGCATGCCAGAGGCCTACAACTTTGATTTTATTACCATGAAACCAATCTTGAAACCTTACGTAAAAGGAAGGAGATGAGGGAATGGAAGGCTGCAAATAAGATACCAAAGGCACTATTTTAGTTACGTTTTTTCATTCAAAATTAGTGTGAATAAAATATATTAAATTCTGTGTCACTTTCATTTTCCACTGTTGATTCTATAGTTTTTAACAAGCATTTACTATGGGGTGGAGCACTGTAGAAGCAGCATTGTATCTGATAAATAACAATACCAGGCTTCAGCACGCAAACATATACAAGAGGGTATGGCAGAAACTGCTTCCCCACTCAACAAAATCCATATTCTCCTTTTATGCCTGGCCACATCTCCCAGATTCCCTCAGGCAGTTGTGCCATGTGACAGAGTTCTTGCCAATGGAATCTGAGATGAGTGCCACTTCCAGGCCTGGCCCAAGAACCTGTACTGCTCCATGCTCCTTCTCCTTCCCCTGACTGAATACACTTAATGACAAAGCCCTGGGCGAGAGGGGCGGGGGCTGCCTTTTCAAAGGAACTTCTACTAGAAATGCAGTTAGTGGTTTTTCTGGGTACTAACAAGCATCGTTGAGTCTTTCTGTCGTGCAGGCCAGGCACACAAGAGAGCAAACCTTAATGTTGGCTCCCTTTAGTTCAAAGCAGCGTAGCCAATCTGGGAGCAACTGCATGACAACTTTTCTCTCAAAGCTGGAGAACTGGATGTGCTGTGAGTGCCGTGGTACTGCCAAGGAGGTAGACCGGCCGTACTGTACAGACTAACGGGTGATTCTTAACAAGCTGAGAGACTTTCAAAAGAAAGAAACGCAGGGCTGAGAATAATCCCAAAGAAATCCGAGCACTCAGAATGTTACAAATCCAGTAGTTTTATTTCAAAGTATAAATTTCAGGCTTGCTGGACAAAATCCCACTACAGTTAACACTTATACAGACACCACTCTACTGTACATTTAAAAAAGAAAAAACCCACAAAAACCTTCAAAACCTAATAAAAATAGGGCAAACTGCTATAGCCCAGTTTATATTAGACATTAGGAAGGTCTTACATTCTCTTATTATTTACACTTGCAACTGTCATAAAGAAAAATCAGGATGCAAGTATCCTACAAAGGATTTGTTTTTATATTTAATTTTGAAATGGCTGATAAAATACTAAAGCCAGGATACCCAAAAGGTGTTTGATTGCCCAGTTACCTTATTTACAAACAAAACTTAGAAAAAAAAAAAAAGACAGCATTTAAATATAAATGATAGGTACTTAGTTGACTCTACAAATTAACAAAACCTTATATTTAGCATGATAAAACTATGTGAAGACGAGAAGACAAACCAGGTATTTGTATCTTCCTATTCCTCCCCATCGGCTGGCTCAAGGGGAATAAGTTGTAGGAATTAGACAAGTCTGCCACACTAACAAAACTTGAGAATTCTTCTAATCTTTTCTTTTGTCCCAAAATTTAAAAAGGGGGCAGGGGGCGTCATTTGCCCAGTAAATCGTAAGGAAGGCAAAATCATACAGTGGTTTTATGTAAGAGTTATCTGCAAGAGTTATCTACTCTAATACTGGGACATGGTTTTTCCAGAAATTAGAATAAAACTGGCCAAAGACTGGTCAAGGACAAAGTTAAAATAACAAATCACAGGACACTAGTAGCCCAGGAAGGAAAGTTGGGGAGAACACTTGGAAAGTCTCTGCAGTACTCTGCACTGCCAAGATCACAGTGTACAAAGGTGAGAGAGGATACCACAGGCATTATCATGTTAATCTTGTACAGTACTGGAAAATTCACGGAACAAGATAAATGCATATCATGCAATATTAGCACTCACCTTGCTGCATAAATGATAATTCAGAAAATGTAAGCAAAAGAGCAAACAACGAAACCGAAGTTAACACTTATCCAGGACAGTAAGAGAACCACGTGGAGCAGCCTGCCTAAAGACTCCCACAGACAGATGTCCCTAAGGGTCTAAGCTCCCTGCTTTAGGTCACTTTTTTTCAATCAGACTTTTCATCTACTATCTGACAATGGGGGTGAGGAGAGGGGAACACCTCTCTGTGAGGCCAACAGTATCCCAATAAATGTTCACTTTTCAGCAAGAAAGTTCTACTCTTCCCTTCTCTCATAAACTTCTACTGTGTTAAACAGTACACAGTATTCTGCATATTTTAAAAAGTCAGTCTAGAGAAATAGAGGGAGATAGTTACCTCATAAAGTTAGCTGTTAGCAACACATTTTGCCTTTGTATGTAATTTATAAATTTACTAGCAAGAACATAATTTTAAAAAGAGGCTTACTCACACTTAAAACAGGGTGAAAATTACTCTGACAAAGTGCAAAGTAGGGAGTAACAAACATCACTGTTACCTTTAAATGCCATATAAACATCCTACATCTCAGGTTGAAATATCAGAAGTTTCCAGGATTTCCAATAAGGCAATACTTACACAAGTATTGTCAGGTAAAAATGTAGCAAACTTGCATTCCCAAAATGGGATAATCAAGCTCACATGTAATACTTTGTGAAAAGGTACCGTGAAATACAAAAGGTACCATGAGGTGTGAACTGCTAGAAAAAAGTCTGTAATCAGTAGCTATTTCTAGTTGAGTCCTCCATTCTCTCTCCCCAAAGAAACAAACCAAACAAAAAACCAGCACTCATCAACATTAAAACCTCCCCCAAATAAAAGCCTATAGTTCTAGCCCAGCACCTTTCAGCAAATCCTATATAGCTGTTGCCCAAAAGTCCCATAATTTGAGGGGACCATCTTATAATATACTTTTTCCTCAAATAATTACAATCTCTTTTTGTCCCTTCCTTCCACCATCTGGAATAAAAAGCTTTACTTTACTGTAGTAAATCTATTTTTAGGGTTAATATTTGAGATTTTTTTCCTTAGAAAACACACAATATAGGCTAAAATAATGCAATATTTTCATTCTACTGGGCTTTTTTCACCTGATTATATAATGCCATCAAAGCTTTTGTAAAAAAAAAAAAAAAAAGATTAGTGAATATTAATAAAAACATCCACTAAGGGAACCTTATCTAGGCTAGGTAAGCAAATTGCTGTCTCGTGACCATAAAACCGGCCAATAAAGAACAATTTTGAACATGGGCTTTCTATTCTGTAGACAGAAATGATCTTCAACATATAACTGACACTGCAACCACTGCAGGTAAAAACACACATACATGCAGATATAGAGAGGTGTTCACACACATCCAGAAGGGTTCTCCCTTTTGAAATTTCCATTGGCATGACATTGGCAACTTCTTTACCATCATCATTAGTCCCAGAATGAGTAACATCTACACAGTTGGTTGGCAAATTTGACTCATGGAAACTTGCTCATTGCGGTCTCATTTTCTGACAGTGAAAGAAAGGTTTGGGAGCATTTACATTTTGGCAATCTACAGGCTTTCTTGAGTATCAGTCAAACTTTACACCTAACGCGACAGCACACTGACCTTTACAACTAGAGTGCTCCCTACTATAAGCCATCAAAGTTGCAAACAAAGCAGCACTAACAGAAGGGATAACTCCCTCCTATAATTCCAGGTAAAATTAATGGCTATTTCATTTTGAGAAGGTAGGAGCACAAATTCAAATGTGGTAAGGAAAGATGACTTGAAAAATTATTTCACAAACTCCATGAAGTCCTTTCAAAATATTGCCAACCACATTCTCATCCCCAAACTTAGCCCAGCTCTCTGGTCCTAAACTGTCTACATTCAAACACCTACCTGACACCAGCAGAGCTGGTACTCATGGTGAAAATCCATGACCCATGCTGAATTTGATTAACTTTGAAGAGGAACAGAGATGCGCAGACGTTATGTCTAATTCTTATATAAAACGACCCCGGAGGATCTATTTTAAATTCTATCCAAAGTTCACACAGGGTAAATCAGACAAAACTTGGCACCATCAAAACAAAGTTAAAAGGTTAAAACAGAAAGAATGATATGAGAAAAAAGAGGAAATGGATTTTCCCTTTGATATTTTGGCTCACCATATTTTGTGAATTTTATGGTTTACTTCCTTTGAAAGATTACTATGCTTTGGGTGATAAAGTGAAATAGAACCGCTTTCATAATTTCTAACAGTGTGCAACATACATACTAAAATATGTTTGAAGGAAATTTTTCTTACACAATATGAATACGGTCTTCTCTTGGTCCACTTTATACAGAGTTAATTTAAATAGTGACCAAAAATAAAAGCATTTATATTCTTAAAAAAAATAGCAAGTCAAATTTTTGGAGTTAAATGTAGCAATACCATTGATGAAAATATATATAAAGGACTTGGTTTAAAATTTATTTGAGGGGAATGTGCTCTGTTTTTGTGGAGATGAAGGAGAAACAAAGGGCGAAAGGCTGAAAGGGAAGAGTAAACGACCATGCACAAATGGCTGTGTTTGTATCTGCGGTTAATCTGTAAGGCACAAAATAAATGTAAAAGTCAAGTAAGAAAAGGGAGGGGCAGTTGTAGAACTTTTTCACCTAATTAACAACCCAGAAGAGACAAAAGAAAAGATGAACAGATCATTTCCTGTGTTCAAATTAACCTATTTCAAACTATTTACCACTTTTTTTCTTTCTTTCTTTCTTTGGGTTTTGTTTAGATTCAGTGTAAATCCTTTACCTGTAAACCTACAGATCCCTCAGAAGAGAACCATGCTAGTTACATACCTCAGATCCTTTGACCTACTTACTTCATAGCAGAAGAGAAGTCAATTTGAGAATGAAATTGGGAGATTCCACTGCAGTAAACATATAAATAGGGAAAAACACACAC
Organism: Equus asinus; assembly: GCF_041296235.1. Lineage (NCBI taxonomy): Eukaryota > Metazoa > Chordata > Mammalia > Perissodactyla > Equidae > Equus > Equus asinus. The sequence goes on along the minus strand of NC_091811.1, from coordinate 26,220,902 downwards.
AAACACCCACACATATTTCCCAGCCTCAAAACTAAAGCAAGGTGCACATTTACATTTCAAAACCTTGAAGCTTGAATTGTCCAGAAAAAGATTCTTGCTTTATGGGCTGAGTTTATTTTACTTCTGATTATAAACAAATGTAGTGTATATACACATCTGTCCAAGAAATCTTGCACAATGTGGATTTTACAATGGATATCATGCACAAGATTAAAACAAGACCGAAAGTGGAAATTTTGAAAGGAGAAGAGATAAAGGCTGCAAGGTTTAACTGCTCTGGGAAGAAGAGATCACATCCGTCGACTGAGGATCACAGAAAGGTCCAAAACGTCCATAAATGTCCTTGGCTCGCACTGCAAAGTAGTACTTGCTGCCAGACACAAACTGGGTGAGAGTGCATGCCATGGGCAAGGGAAGTGCCTTGACTTCTCCAATCTTTTTCCATTGTGAGGGCACAGTGGCACTGGGTTCCTCATGGTAAGCATAGAGATGGTAGCTGTCCACAGTGGCGCAGCTCCGATCCACCTCCAGGACACTCCATGACAGTACAATGCCATTTTGACTCTGAACTCGTGCTAACTTCAAGTGTGGCTTCTGAGGCAGAGATGTGCTGGCAGCTTCTGGGGGAAGACGCTGTGGTTGTGGGGCTTCCGGTAAGGGTGCTGGGTGCACAGGGCGTGGGGGCTCCTAACAAAAGAAGAGTCACGTCGATTTACAATAATCACAGAAAGGACTGTTTCTGAATGCTAGTACTCAAACACCTTAGAAATCATTTAGAGAGAGAGCATTTTATGTCAAGAATCTGGGAAATACCAAATACTGCATCACATACGGCAAGTTTTATTTGCTGACTTGTAACCAATCACATCCCAAACCATGGTGCTGAGGTTACTCCTGCTATACTTTCTAGATCTAAAATATTGAGTTTTCCTTGGAAAATAAAAGCCCTTGCTGATGGAACACCATCTTGACAGAAACTGAAATAATCATCTACTTCTAACAAAATAATTTATGATTTAATTCTCTACCTATGTTACAGATTCTCATTTTAGTATAACGTAACGTTTTTTAATATCATGTGTGGCAGTCTATCATATGCAATTTGATTATTCCACTCTACTTTCATTTTTAAGCTGTTTTTCCACATAAAGACAGAAGCATATTCTTACAAATAAGCACATTTAATGCTGAATGTATATTATGTTCTTGGTCAGTCTGCACAAAAAAGGTGACATTTAAAGTGGACTATGAAAGATAGAATTTAGAAATGCAGAAATAGTTATGTACCTTTCTGCCAAAAGGTGAAGCCTGAACAAAGGCATGGGGAGGAACAGGAGGGGACTTATGGGCAAAAAGAAGTATTAACTTTTACTTAGACCTAGGGTATGTGAAGAAGAAAAGAGAAATTCAGAAAGGCAGGTTAAGGCCAGACGATGAAAAAGCACGAATACTAAGCTTAGGAAGTCAAACTGACTTGTCTAACAATGGATATTATTATTATTATTATTACGTCTGGCTTTAAGATTACACTGATAATTTTTTCAAAAATGATTCAAGTGACAGCCAGGAAATACGGATATGAGTGATTATTTTCCCAAGTGAAACATATTGCTCACTGACTTTAGATTGGAAATCATGAAACAAATAAGATTTCCTTAACTGAAATTCATTTAATAAAAACTGTTTTAATATGTATTTCATTAAATGGATAATTTGCATACACTAAATAGCGACTTCTGCGAAGGTCTGATATCTTTTTAATTTCCATGCCTTCTCAAAGCTTAGTACCAGTAATCTGCATATAGTAAGAACTGAAAAGGATATGCTGAATAATTTCAAGGAATGTAAATCTGCTGAAATTCATATGCCTAGTGGAAAAATTTCACATACACATCCAGAAAAAGGTACAATCCACAGTTAAAAAGTTAAAAGAAAGTTAGAGGGGAAAAACGTCAAATTTAAATATATATATAACATTGAAAGCTAGAGAAGTAGAGCTGATCTGAACACTGGCCATGCTGCTGCTATTTCCTCCCTCAACTGATCTTTTTTCCTAAAATGACAATCACTTAAGTAAATAACATTAAATAAACATATAGCCAGCAAGATCTAAGAGAAGAGGCCTGAAGCCATGAACTTGACTGGAAAGAGCACAGGGATTTTAGGAGTTTGACAATAGCTTAAATGGCCTGTAATATCTCTCCTAATTCTTAAAGTTCTAGGATTCTGAATCTGCTCATATCCCAAAACCAGTTAAGTCAATTGAGTTGTTGCTTTGTTTTCCTTTTGCCTTTGCAATGGAGGTTTTCAGTGAAATTTTACAGATAAAATAATATGATATCAGGGATTTGCTTCAAAATAATCCAGTGTAGACATGGGTTGTAGCGCTGCAGATGAACTAAGACTGGCCCAGTGCTGACCACTGTTCAAGACGAGTGATGGGTATGTGAGAATCATGATACTCATTTCTCTACTTCTATATATATTTGAAAATTCCCATTTAAAAACATTTAAAAAATTACAGTAAAATAAGTTTCTCCTCTGAGAGACAGTTTATTCTAAGACAATACACATGGAATCCTGTTTTTTAAAAAAAAGGTCTGATGGGCACAAATTTGTAAAACTATGGTATAAAAGATTTTTGCTATGTATTTTTTGAAAGACTATGGAATGAAAGAAATTATTTATAGACGCAAGTAACAGTAATGGTGTATTTGCCACATACCCTAATAGGGCCAGATCTGAAGCACTGTGAAATGACTCTGGAGGTGCTGGGATCAGACAGCTAAGTTTGAAAACAGCTATGGCTCTGACACTACTTTGGGTAACGACACCAAGTAACCACATAAGATCTTTGTGACACTGTATCCTCTTTCCACCAAAAGGAGAACAATAATCCTCACAGGGTTTTAAGGATTAAATAAAAAAATACATGTAAAGTACTTAATAGAGTACTTGGTATATAATAAGTACTCCATTAATATTAATGTTTTCATTGTAGTGGAACAATAAAAAAAAAATAGCTGTTAAGAGCACTGGCTCTAGAGCTGGAATGCATGGGTTTTTATGAAGTACGACTGTGGGCTTGTTACTCAACCTCTCTGTACATTAGCTAGCGTATCTATAATAAAGGATAAAAAAAGGAGAGCAAGAGTCCTAAAGGATTCCTATGTGAGGACCGAGTGTACTGACAGTGCCTGGCACATTAGGAAATGCTCATAAATGCTAGCCATTACTGAGTACTGAAAAAAGGATGCTTTGGGGGCCAGCCTGGTGGCACAGCAGTTAAGTTCGCACGTTTCACTTCGGTGGCCTGGGGTTCACCAGTTAGGATCCCAAGTGCAGATCTAGGCACCACTTGTCAGGCCATGCTGTGACAGGCATCCCACATATAAAGTAGAGGAAGATGGGCACAGATGTTCGCTCAGGGCCAGTCTTCCTCAGCGAAAAAACAAGAGGATTGGCAGAAGATGTTAGCTCAGGGCTAATCTTCCTCAAAAAAATAAATAAATATCAAAAAATAAAAATCAATTAATTAATTAAAAAAAAGAAAAGGATGCTTTGCTTGGTAAAAAGTGATATCAGCTTCATAGAGCCAGCATTTCCATTTACATGGTATACCATACCAAACACTGTTATAATCATGTCACAGGATAATGTGACTGTTTTGGAGACTAAGTCTAAGGGAAAATCTTTGTTTTTTGCTGTTACAGCTCAAAAATGAATTCCTGATACCACTGGATTATTAAAAACAATAAAGTGATAGCAATGTAACAGTTAGAACTGATATAAGGCTTTGAGAAAAAGAATAAAGTTAGAATATGAAAAAATACTTTTTAAAAATACTCTTTTTAATACTCAAAAATACTCTTTTAGCCATAAGTTAGAAACATTTTTTTCACTTCTCATGGCTCAGCTGTGGACTTTTTGTACACCGTATACCACCAAAAGAAAACGCCATGTTCCTCGATGACCATCATCCCGAGGAACATTTGTTCATAGTGCTAAGATCTATTTTCTTAAACTTCTGCTGGAAAAACAGAGGATCTATCATTTCCGTTCGATATAACCAGTTTAAAGAAAAATTGCTGACTACACTAATATTTGACAGCTTTACCGTTGAGAATTTTGTAAAGCCAGGTCTCAGCACTTACAGGATGCACTTGTGGTGGGCGGTGATGCACTGTGAGCTGAGGTCCTGTTGATCCCAGGGTGAGCCCATTGTTTACAACATAAGTAGTTGCTTGAGGCACTCGAACCGTGACACCTACAAAAGAAAGGTAACAGATAAAATCAGAATTCTATTCGAAATTTGGTGGAACACTAATTAAGCACTTGAAGTCAATAAAGTGATATTTTTAAAATTCAAAGGAAAAATATTTCTAAGCTAGAAGTCTACACTCAGCCAAAATATCATCCAAGCATGAGGATAAAGAAATTTTCATATATGCAAGCAACCAAAAAAATCCTACCTCCATGAACTCTCTTTCTCACATAGCAACTAAGGGATATATGCCACCAATATAAGAGTTCTCTATCAAGAACGAGGACAAAAACATGAGATACAAGGAACAGGAGATCCAGCACCAGTGAGAAAGAAATGGAATCCCTTCCAAGGGGACTATGAGCAAACATCCTAGAAGAGTGAAACACTGGTGGTAGAAGGCTAATAGGCCTTCACATGTAGAAAGCAAACAGGCCAGAGTGGAGCAGGGTGACTAAAAAGACAGACAAAGTGAAGCTGTCTTCACAAATATCTCCGCTGTCTCATCTTTTTAACTAGGAGAGAAATCTCAACTAAGTTATCCTCGCCTCGTGTTAACGAGGTTCCTCTCTTTCTCTCTATGCCCTGGTGATCAGCTGAAGATACTCACGTCACCCAACAGAAAACTGTTTTGACACACATCAGGGCAACAGAAGCAGAAAATTTAGAACCATCTACTGCCCCAACCGTATTCCCGCCATAGATTCAATACCTGGCCCACAGTACAGTTCTGCCAGGTACACTGACTGTTGTGAGCCCAGTTTCTCAGAACTCATTCATCACCGTGTTGACTGATTGCCCCAAGGAAAGCTCTTATAAACTTGGGAAAGTTGAAACAAGACTGTGAACGAGAGACTCTTCCTAGAAACCATCACCTAATAATGGCATTATTGTAGTTCTTTAAACAGCTAGATTTGCCTTTGCTATTAAATTCTGCAAAAATAAACATTTTTAGTGATACTTATATAGATGGCAAAACCATACAGAAAAGCAGAATGTAAGAACGATGGTTACCTCTGATAGAAAGTGATAGGGATGCAATTAAGGGTAGGCATAGGCATATAGTAGGCTTATAGGATATTGATAAAGCTTTACTTCTTAAATAATAAGCCACTCCAACTAAATGCTGAAGAACTACATGTAACTTGGAACCATATACAAGAAAAGAGGCTCTTACTATTTTGGGGATTGACCTGCCGAACAGCAGGAGCCTGCATAACAGTTCCCCGCAGGGGAGCCTGAGCTGGTGGTGCTGGGAGAGTTGTATAAACCACTTGGTGGTTTGCAGGAGCTCTTGGTACAGGGAGTCTTGTGGTCACCTGAGTTACTGGACGATGTGTTACATTCACGGTGGTTGGAGCTAACGAAAAGCAGAAAAATATATAAGAATGCAGTAAATTCTATTTAACAGTATTAAGTGGTAATTAACTTTGCACAAAATCTAACTATGATAAAGAGAGAAACAGAGACAACAGTTCTCCTCTTGTAATCCTGAAAGATAAGAATGATAGGCCCAATCAAAATTAATAATATTACAATCCGCACTTCAGAAGAAAAGAGCACCTCAACCAGGTCCAATGCCTTCCCGCTCTTTACTTTGATTAGATAATAAGCATGCAAAGATAAAGCAAGGATTTAGACTTCACAGTGTGATCTTACAGATGACTGAAAAGACTAAATTTTTCCTCCTCAATGTTAAACTGTTCTTAGCAGAGTGAAATTTTAGGCCCTCCAGGCCTTCTACCAACGGGTATAAATCCAAAAGAGTAACTCTGCCTTCCCACAGTTCAAGAAACTGGCTGGCTATCGCAGTTGACTATTTCTTCAGGTGAACCAAACCATCTCTTATTCAAAACAATAAAAAATCCATTAAGATGCAGACGTCTTTCTTTTCTGGCATTCCTCTTAGTCTATGTTCCAGAGATCACTAATGCCTTGAATGATGTTAGTATATATTTATCAAAAATTGAGTCCTAAATGTTCACTAACAGCATGGAACTACAATAATGATTTTAAGAGTTAACAACTTGTTAATAACTCTGAATTAGAATCACATTTTACAAATGACTACATATTGACCATGGAATAAAAAGCAATAATAAATCTACTTTCATATGGAAAAATGGGTTCTATAATAACATAAATTTAGGGGTAAACACCGGCTATAACAAAGATAAAAAGGTTCTTTACTAAAGACTCCTTAGTGTTTACATATTCTAACTTTTGGTGTGAACCTTTAGAAAGGGGAACTATACAAGGAGGAATACTTATCTCTTCATCTCTTTATTACCCATTTTATTATCTATACTGCAAATGCGTCTGCATAATGATATTTTCTTCTAAATTACCTAACTTAAGTGACTGTCATTTTAATTTCACTGGATAAAATTTCACGGGAACTCAATGTTTTCCTTAATGAGAAGAGCACTTATATAAGAATTTTGCAGACAAATCTGTAAGTAGTGGCCTATTTTATGAAGAAGACAAATCATCCTGATTGGCTTCCAAACAGTTTAGGAAATACAGGCTACAACTTAAAAATGTCTAATTTACAGCTTCTTGAGGGGTAGCATGTAAAATATTAGTGCATATTTCCTGATGGTAGTGTTAGACCAGTTAAAACTAATTCAAATTAAGAATCATTTAAAAATTCCTGTTTGATTAGTCAATTATAACTTCTTGGTTATAATCAGAATGAATCATTTCATCCATCCCTCCCAGAGAAAATATATTCATTCTTGCTCTTTACAGTGGCAGATGACAAAGAGATATATCATTTGTCTTCTTTATAATCATTTTGTATCAATGCTGCCACTTAAGAGGGTCAGCAAAACTAAGTTATATTGCATTCAAAAAGACATACTGTCTCCTAAATAACAATGACAATTATTTTTAATTTTCTGTCTGCTTTTTCCTCTCAATTTCATAGTCACATTTCACTGTAGGCAACACTAAAGCTTCAGCTCAATAATTCAGCAAGTTTACCTGTAGGTAGTAAATGTATGGTTGTCTGAGATGGTCCACTTGTTGGCACCCCAGATGGCTGAAGAGGTGGTGCTGGCTGGATGGGTTGCAACGGTCGAGACACAGGCTGAGAAGATCCCATGGTTGATACAGGAGTGTGATTTAGCTTTTTAGGGTCTGTTTAATTAAAAGTGACATTATGATTACTGATATAAGAAAACTAGAAATATGGGTTTTTCCTTCATCTCTGAATTTTACTTTGTCACTCAGTCACATTCACTGCTAAGAGAGTAATTTCTTTCTATTTTAATTATGTGTACTTTTGCCAATTTGAAAACCAAGTCAGACCTTAAATAATTCACTGCTGATTTCTCACATATTCTAATTCCCATTTACAGAAACACAGCTTTCCATTTTGTGTTTTGAAAGAATCCTCCTTGTGAACTCAATACAATATCATGTCAATCAGAATACTTTCATTTCCTACATTACTACATATCTATATCAAGGCCATTCTCCTAAATAAATAACTATAAACTAATGAGGTTTTCACCAGTGATCTTGTATTCCAATTAATCTACTGTTGTTTAGGTTCTTTTGTTTGATAACACAGATGGTTGCTTATCTACACTATCCAGTCTTTTAAAATAAAATACACAGAGTGTCTGATCTCAAAAAAGTTCTCCAACAGCCTATGAAATAAATGTTTGCAACTCAGAAAAAGCCCTTAAAAATAGGTAACCCCTACATAGCATAATACAAAAAGTGTAAGCCAAAAGACCTTCTCTGACCAAAACGATCCCCACTGATTTCTATCCTATGGAATTCCTCATTAAAATGTAAACAAAATTTAAGGCTTTAGCAACTGTCACTTTAATTGGGTGCTGATGGAGAAGAACTCACTCTAGAATGGGAGAATTGAAGGTACACTCAGGTGGGACAATAGAAAGAGATCCCACGAGGTAAGAATGTTAGAAAGGAAAAGGGCAAGAGTTCCGATGACAAACTTCGCTTACTTACTTTTTTATTCAGAATCAGCCTGCCTGTGTCCTCTGAAAAATAAACCTGTATTTTTGTCCTCTAGACGTTCATTATATTTAGACTCATGTATTAAAAAACAGTAAAAGCAAGAGAGATGATTTGAAACTTTTTAAGAATAACCATACTAGTATGAATTCAACTCTGACAAATGATGGCATAAATCTTCTAATTTTACATGCATTTTATACAAAAAAGCTGATTTACTGTCACATAATCAATTGTATACCTAAAACCAATTGAACGATCTTATTTCCTAAAATACAATTTTTAAATCTTTAGGTTTTTGAAAAGTTTAACGTCTTTAAGACAATAAACTTATCATCTGACCCTACTAGATTTTCCACATGCATTATATAATTATCACAGAGTTTTACAGATATATCTGCGAACAGTTATTTTGTGCAAGTAAGTTTGAGAAATACTTTGTATCTTGAATCGTTCTTGAAGAATTACATTATAAATTAGCATAATAAAGGCTCAGAGAAGTCTGTACTGAAAAAAAAAAAAAAACTCCTAATTTTGTTTAATTCAGCATTTCCCAAGCATATTTAACAGTGAACTTTTTATTCATAGAACACCTATTAACACTGCAGAAGAACAACTGGGAAAATTGGCTAATATCTATCCAATATAGTTTCTAAATATTCTAACTCAGAATAATATTGAGGATATTGGGTTTGCATGCTTTTTAACATTACATTCATTTGTATTTATATAACACTAAATAAAGGAAATTATTTCAAATAACCAAAATTAAGTGTATACATACTTAAAACTATCTACATTAAAGTACACACACACACACACACACACACACACAGAGAAAGGGCATTTAATTTGATTCCCAGATCCCTTAGTGACTCCTACTCTCTGAATTTATCCTCTACTTTAAAATGGGCATTATAGAGCTATTGCAAGGATCAAGTGAAATAACTGATACAAAATAAGAGGTGCTCCATAAGTTAAATATTCTAACTGTTCTGTTTTCCTTTATGCCTTGTTCATCTTCATTCAAGATTTGATTTCTATTTTTTAACTCTAATCTAAAAAATTCCCATACTAAAAGGGATACAAATACACCAAGTGTAATGCTGTAGAGATCTGTCTTCATTGAATAAATATTATACTAGATTCAGAGGAAAAAATGGTATCAAAGCATTCTTTAGTACAATTACTTATATTTAAGTACCTTGTGAAGCTCCACTCTCCTCATCATCCATTGTGAGATCAATGACACCACCTGAATCACTGCCTGCGGCTTTTCCACTCTGAAAAACAAAACTTGTGCATTTTGCAAAGGAAACTCTGGCAGATATAAAGGAAAATGAAATACTGAGGGGAAACGAAGATAATGAGCAGCCTGGTTCAATCTGGACCTCTAAATGGCTTTCCCTAAAGAAAGACAGTTTGTCAGATAAATGACCCCAGGATTCTCAGCAGCTAAATATCTACCATGATGCAAAAATAATTTTAAAATATTTTCACAAGAAATTTTAGTAGTATTTTTTAAAAAATTAAGCTGTCAATTGCATAGAGATATTGAAGTTAAGTGCTTTAAGTGATAAATGATTAAAGAGAAACATCATTCATTTTCCAACATTTAAAATGTTGACCAATCCTACACTAAATTGTCAATATTAATTTGGAAAAACACTAAAGGCAACTTTAAAGCTAGAATTAGGTTATATAAAATAACTTAATCTATTTTTTCCCCTAAAGAATGGTATGATAGGATAGGATATGATATACAGTAATGTTAACTAATACCCAATTTGACCAAGTTAACCCATTGTCCAAAATCATTAGAAATGTAATTTTAAAAAAAATTTTTTAACTATATAATAGCAACAAAAAAGGAAAGAAGTACAACACAGACCTAAAGAACCAAGATCTTTGAGACAAAAAGACTTTTAGTTCCAGTACTTATTAGTTATGTGAATTTATGTTGAAAGGTAATTTCCTCAATTTCCAAAATCTGAATATGCAGTCTGTTACAAGGATTAATCCAAATATGTATATAAAGAGCTTAACACCCAGCATGACACATGGCAACTGCTTAATAAATGCTAATCATAATTACTTTATGATATAAGAGATTAACTCCAATGATTAAGGTTTTCTTCTGCGAAACTCAGATTTTGTGAAATTAAAGAAAGTAATTCCTTGATGTCAGAAAATTCAGGCCTAATCCAAAGATAATGATGTAATTCTAAATCTTACAATTATAAACCTTTATATGACAATGACTTCATAGAAACGGACCTGTTAACAAACACCACAAATATATAAAATTCAAAGTAAAAGTCCTAACAAATCCTTGAAGAATGAAACAGAATCCACTCATTACAATATATCTATAAGGTCCACTTTTCAAAGTTTGCTAAATTTAAATTTATCAAAAATTACTAGAAAAATATACAAAGACCAATAAACTAGGAGTCAACTAAAGACAAAAGATACTCAATAGAAAATGACTCCAAGCAGAGCCAGATGTTTAATTCAGCAAAGACTTCAAAGCAGCAGTTAAAAATATGTTTAAAGAATTAAAGGAAAGCATGATAATAATGAATGTGCAAATAGGAAATCTCAGAAGTAGAAACTGAAAAAGAATAGAAATTTTAGGGCTGACAGTACGATTGCTAAATAAAAATTAGCCAGGGAGATTCAAGAGCAGATTGTAGATGGCAGAAAAGACTCAGGGAAATTGATCCTAGATCAGTAGAAATTTTACAGAAAGAAAAACACAAGAAAACATGAAAAGAACCTGAGACCTGTATAATATAAAAAGAAGCAGTTCAGTAAAACTCTAAAAGAAAGGAAAGAAAGAATGGGGTTGAAAAAATTATTTGAAGAGACAATGGCCAAAACCTTCCCAAATTTGATAAAAAACATTAATTTGCAAATCCAAGAGGTTTGCTCCAAGAGGAGCAAAGAGTTATTGCTGAGTATTGATCAGAAACTATGGAATTAAGAAGACTCAAACAATATACTCAAAGGGCTGATAATTTTTTCAAAATGTATAAACTAAGAACTCTGTATACAATAAAGCTCTCCTCAGAAAAAGAAGGTTGAACACAAAAAAGTACATTTTTAGATATACAAAAAACAAGAACTCATCACAAACACATCTACACTGTAAAAAAATCTTAAGAAAATTCTTTAGTTTGAAAGGAAATGCCAATTCAGATTTATAGAAAAGAATAAAGAGAACCAAGTAAGTAAATATGAGGATAAATATTAAAGACAATATAGCTTTCCTTAATTTCCTTAAAAGATATATGATACTCTAAGATAAAAGTTAAAAACAATGTATTTATAGATTTGTAGCATATGTAGATGCAATACAGAATGCAATATATGTGAAAATAAAACCATAATGCATAAGAAAACAAGAATGTAATATACATGAAAATCAAAAGCAGTAGGGGGTAAATATAAATATACAGTGCCAAGGTTCCCATAACTTATCTAAGTAATTAAATATTAACTCTAAGAATAATGAGAAATAACTTTAAAATTTAGATACATATTGTAAAACCTAGAAAAAACCTTAAAAAAAATAAGTCAATACACACATAGCTAGAAAGGCAACAGAAGAATTAAGATAGAATACTTAAAAAGAAAGAAAAAAAGAAAAAGGTTGGCACAAAACAGGAAAAAAGCACACAAACAAAAAACAGAGATGAAACAAGTTTTTAAAATCACAAAACATCAGACCTAAACCCAATCATATTAATAATTACACTAACTGTAAATGGACTCAAATTTCCTATCAAAATGTGGGGATTGTCAGATGGGATAACACATCAAGAAATCAAGAAATAACTATTTTTTCCTCCTAGATACTCACTTTAAATACAAAGATGCAAACAGACTGAAAAAAGTAAGCATAAAAAAGCTGCTATGACCATGTTAATATTAGATGAGATACAAAGAAGGAAACTTAATAATGATAAAAGGGTCAATTTGTCTATTTCTCCCATTAATTTTGTTGTTTTCCCTTCATAGCTTTTGATGTTCTATTATAGAAGTGCATATTTTTCTATAATGTATAATCTATAATAGGACAAAATGGTTTACAATCAATGACATAATCTACTGAATTATATTTTTCTGGATCATAACCTGACTGATACAATTCATCTATTATCATATACTACACGTAGTTTCCTGGCTGTATTTTCTTCTTTAAAAATAGAATTGGTAATTACTTAAATAGGCATTAATAGCAATTATAAGATAATCATAAGACAATCATGATAGCCAGCATTACTCCTATTAGGCTCTGTGCTAATTGTTTTACATTCATTAACAAATTTAATCTTTATAATAATCCTATGAGGTGAGTACCAGCATTAGCTACATATTATACGAGTCCAAGGTGTTAAATAACTTGCCCAAAGGTTACCCACTATTAAGTGACAGGAGCCTGGTTGTCTGACTCTAGAGTTTATTATTTCTATGCCAACAGGTATAGATTTATAAACAGACACATATACCTATCTATGTATCTTTACATTTTTTCTGACACCATTTCTAAGAATCCGTATCTAATCAGAGACATCACACATTTGTATCTGTAATTACATGTATTACTGAAGTTCTCAACTTGAAACTATCAAAAAAAACCCCACAAAACTTAGTTGGGTCAAATAGGTTTTAATCTAGTCATGCACCACAAAAGAATGTTTTAGTTAAGGACAGACTGCAATATATGACAGAGGTCCCATAAGATTAGTACCATACAGCCTAGGTGTATAGTAGGCTATACCACCAGCTTTGTGTAAGTACACTCTATGATGCTCACACAACGACAAAATTGCCCAACAACATAAACGCCTAACAATGCATTTCTTAGAACGTATCATCATCGTTAAATGATGTATGCCTGTACTAAGAACATATTTTATTAAAAAGTTATCTAATCATGTGTTATTCTCCAACAATAACTCCCATTAAGTGAACACTAAGGAAATTTCAAGAGAGCAAAGATGTTGGCTTTGTAGAGATTTTTTTTTTTTTAATGAAACAAATAACAAGAACATATTTGAAAGGCTACAGTAGAGCAATTCAACAATTGCGAAGAAAGTTAAGACAGAAGACCTGGTTGTTCACTCCCTGCACATCTCTCCCAGGGAACTGGGAACTATAACTGAAGCTTGGCTAGCTACTAGGAATGCGGCCCTTGGAAAGTTTACGTAAATGATTTGTAATTTTCTTAGGTCCACCTTGAATAATGGACAGTGTCATACTGACTTGTCAGGATTGATTCGCACAAACATTAAGATTGATGGTGTACACCTGATTTCACTGTTGGGGTCCTGAGTTGTGGCTGCCATGACTGGTAACATACAAAGACATGCCTATATGACCAGCCCTCTAAAATACCTCAGACTCTGAGACTCAATCAGGTTTCTCTGGGCAGAGATTCTCAGGGCATGTCCCTGCAGTTAGTAACAGAGAGAAAGCACATCTCATGCAATGCTGGACAGGGGAGGATTTAGAAGCCTGTGCCTGATCTCTCTGAACCCCACTTGGTGCATATATTTTTCCTGTTGTTTTTGCTCTCTACCTTTTTGCTATGTAAACCATAACCAAGAGTACAACCTGATATGGGTCTTCTAAGTCCTTCAAGCAAATCAGCAAACTTGACGGTAAGCCTGAATCCCTCAAAACAGCAATATAACTACAAATGGCAGCAGAAAGTATGACAATGTATGCTAATAATTTAAATAATAAGTTTACTTTTCAATATATGAAATATATTAATAAGGTATATGTGAAATGAGATATATGAATAAAATATGTAGTAATAATTCATTTTACAAAATATGTTAATAAATTCTTATTTGGGGGATATTAGAGAAATCTTCATTCAAGGACTACAAAAAAAGACCATTTTACATATTTAATTATTTCCTAATTAGGTATGACTGAACAATAATCATTTCCATACCAGCCACTCAGATTCCTCCTAATCTATACTAGCTTTAAAGTGCTCAGAAGCACAACTAAGATTTGGCACAGAAAAAAGAAGTTAGCCATGTGTACTTAGAAAGCGACATTCTAAAACATCACAGTCTACTTGGTGTACATTACTTTCTAGTTGCTATTAAGTGGCATATTTAATAAAAAGCCAACATGTAATTTCTTAATATATCTTCCAAAGACCAATAGTGTTACATTAATGAAGATACTCAGCACAATGACAAAAATTATATTTGTACCAGAAAAGTCAAACCAGCAAAGCAAGGATTTATAACTGGCAGCACTTGTATACCTCCATAATGGTTTTTCATTATATAATAAAATGTGCATATTACATTTATTACATTCATAAGTAGTACTCATTCAAAGCTGAAACTCTGCTATTTTTGACAAGGCATTACTTGCACAGCTTGGCTGCCTAGTCAAACTGCTTGCATGTTTTTCATAAGACGGTATCGAATTCCTCCTCCTCTACGCCAAATAAAATATCCATTGAGAGCTTAATATTTGGTTGTACTGTCTCTTGCTGTCTGATGCAGTTACTGATTCAGCTGACTTTTGGATTGACTGGTATAAGCTGTTTCATCAAATATGTCAGTTACATAATACAATGCAAAGTAAAATATTCTGGATTCTCAAACTCATGAAGTATGGAGTAATACATAATATTTCAGATTTTCTAGAATATAATAAGCAGTTGGGTGTAACTGGGATTTATATTACTTTAATTTTTCCTGAATTTTAAAAGTAGAGCAACTTTTATATCAATTTTAATTTCACTTAAATGTTTATGATATTATATACATTTCATTTCAGCAACCCAATATAACCTTTTACAATGACAAAACCTGTCTTTTCCAATATGGTAGTCATTAGCCATATGTGGCTATTGAGCTTTGAAATGGGGCTACTGTGGCAGAGGAAGTAAAGTTTAATTTTAATTTGAATAGCTACTCATGACTAGTGTCTACCATATTAGACACCATAACTCTATCACCATTTTTATCGTTATTTCTCCATTAATAAGATGATTAAACAAGTCATTACAATGTCCATTTTCTGTCCTGTAAATGTTACTTAGCTTGTCCAAACCAAAAAAAAAAATCACTGAGAGAAATAAAGATGTCTGTAAATTCTTTGTTTAGTTTTAGGTTGACTTTACAAAATAAAGCTAGACTTCCTATAAATGTCAGACAAAAACCACTGAATATATCAACATTTTCTGTACCACATCTTTCAGAAAGTAAAGTATCTCATTACTTTTAATTAAAAATGTAGCTATAATCCACAGGACATTCTCAGAAACAATCACAAATTTGACCTTTAATACCATACAGAAAGACTGCTATAATTTGACAGAACTAAAAATATTTCTAATAGCTTTAATTTGATCTATAAACCATGTTGTATATCTAGCTTTGGTCAAAAATCCATTTTAAAGGAAAACAGACATAATTAAACATCATTATGCTTTTGTTTTAAAATTTATGTCATTTATTTGTGCCTGGCTTATTCAAGACTTCTTTTTGGTTTTTTAGAAAAATATATGAGTTTCTTGAAATGATTAAGAGGAAGGGAAGAAAATACAATAAAACTGTCAAAAACCTAATGACTTCCCTACACATCTATTCCCTCTAAAGCTACGTAGTGAAAGAAGAAGGAACAATATTGTTAACACAGGAAAAAAGTAGTTACCCCATTCCTGGGGGATTAAGATTTAACATGAAAAAGTAGCAAGACTGGCAAAGTGCTAATATGCTATCAGAAAGACTAAGATTTTCTTTCCAAACAGCTATTTCTAATCAGCTTTGAAGAAGCTAAAATGGTGCCTTTCTATATGTGTTGAGGTGTAGAGGGTAAGACAGAGAGACCATCTTAAAAGGATGGGCCAGAGAGAAGCTACTTGTGCAGACTGAATCTTTAAACCATGTGAAGGCAAATAACCAGACCATCAATTATATAACCTAAGTACCTAGTTAATATAATAAACTAATATTATCTCTGAGAGAATTACAAAGCAAAGAAATCCAATTCTTGTCAAACATTACAGAGAAGCTCTTTGAAAATCTTTGGACAGTTGTAAAAAATAGAATAATTTTCATTGTCTCAAAGAATACTGATGGAAAACCATTCTCCTGTGGACTATAATTAGAATTTTACTTTGAAATAGAAGGAAAAATCTTACCTGTGATGTGCTATCAGCTGCTTTCTTATTAACAGAAGCATCTATTGTTTTGTTTGTCTGGTTTTCTGAGGAGTCAAAAAAAAAAAGTCAGAGTCATTTTTAAAAGCATCTACAAAATATGAAAGGTTGTGTTGCTTTATATACAATAATTCATATAATTTTCTCCAGTTATTTTTTTGTCTGTCAACATGTCACGTACGTAAATGGAGTCTTTCACAGATCACTGTTACAACATCTTTCAGAAGGATGAATTCACAATAGGGATCAAAAAACTTGACAGACCCATTGACCCAGAAACTTTAACTCTATCCTAAGGAATATCTCAGGGAACAATTTAAGATGTGCATAACTTAAATGTTCTAACATGAGTGAATGGTTAAAAAATATATAATTCTTCCATACTATACACCTTTGGAGAAAAAAACAATGCCATAGCAAAAAATATAAGAAAGTCCTTAGAAAAATAGTTACAAACACAGTGATTCCAAGAAAATACACAGGCATAGCCTCCGTGGTTCAATCACAGATGATTTTTCTTTTTTTATTCATTTTTCAATTAAATTGTATTGTTTGTGCTACACACACACACACACACTGTACAGACATACATATGAGAGCCACTTCCGGAACAGCAGAGAAAATAAACCAACTATGTTTTTCTGCCTCAGTTTCTAAAGAGAAGGTATTAAATTTTATCAGATATCTTTAGCATCTACTAAGGTAATTATTTAGCCTTTCCTCTTTGGAAATGCAGCGAATTACGTTAACAGGAGTTTTCTAATACTGAAATAGCCCATCCTTGCTTTCTGTACATAAAAACCCTCTTGGTCAAAATATGGCATTCCTTTCATTTGCAAATCTTCAGAACACATATTGTGTAAATCATTTATTTTAAAAATAAATAAATAAAAACAGGAGATAGAACAATATATTTCCATATATACACATATAAACCTGTACATCAAAAAAATCAGGGTAAACATCAACTGTTTAAAATTGGTTTTTCCAGGCTAGCAAAGTAAAAAGGAGGCCCTTACAATTTTTCCCTACAATTTCTCCCTATCTGAATTATCTTAGCTCTTTCTGTAGGAAGAATACAGTAAGATATTATTTAGTTTTTTAAAAAGATCTTAAAATTACTTCACTTATAATGAATCAGCATCTGTTTTGGACTGTGAAGTTCCCGAAATACTACCTAACAAAAAACTAATTCTAGGTTACTGATCCTACACTGCAGAGTATTAAAATACACTGATGACATTACCAAAACCTCAGCGATTCACTACCAAAGTTGTTTATATACCACGCTAGAATATATTCACTTGGATTTGAAACTCATTTTCATTTTCAAATGAAAATAAAAGGTAACTTCAGATGAAAAGTAGATGAGGGAGCTTCATTTTTCTTTTGTTTACATATTCTCATACAAAAAATTCCTCAAGATTCAGGAAAGACTTAGACTGCTTAATAAAAGTTTATATACATACATATTCACACACAGAAATATATATTTATTTTTAAAATAACTATGAGAGTTTTGTTATCCAGTATGACTCACTCTTTGACCTAACTGTCTCAGAGCTAGGAGTCAATTATTCACAGAACTGTAATAATATTCCTTAATCTAGATTTTCAAGTAATATCCCCTGCCCCTTTATTACAGACATTTTTCTTGGTTCTTAATGTAACATTTTACAGTTTCACTGCATCCTTCTTGTTTTCTTTTACTATAATATCTACTTTAGATGACTTCTGAAAGTAAAAAGTTATAAATCAATCTATGTATCAATAAAACTAATCAGGGTGTGAAATAAGAAATCGTACCTTGGAATCTTTCTATCATTTGGGAAACATCTCTATCTTGTTATTCTTAATAGATACGGTCACTTTTAACCAACACTGCATTTTTACCAGAGTCAACAAAGCGTTTTACAGGAGTGCCAATTAGTGTCCCTTAGTAGGTGCTGGACAACTGTTGTACGGAAAAAAATGGAATGCAAAACTTGTAAACCGTTTTCACACCACTTCTCATCTAAATCACTACAAGGGCCTCCTAACTGGTCTCCCTAACTCCATTTTTATCCCCTCCAAACCATTCCCCTCCCTGTAGCCAGTGTTCATAAATGTCACACTCCTCTGCAAAAATCCTTTAACCTTACTTCCCACGTCTTCCCATTCATTATCTCTTACCTTTCCAGATCTCCCATATCCTCTCACAGAAACCTGCATTTCTTAATACTTATCACATTATAATGAATTACTCATTTAACAGCCCAGATCCCTATTTGATTGTGAGCTTGGTGAGAATGCGACTATCTTATACATTTCTGTGTCTGCAGGATTTTAGAACAATACATGCCTTCAATATTTCACGAATGAATGAAATTAGCTATAATTTAAGCCCTAAATTTCCAAGTAGTCTCTAGGATGATTTCTACTTTACAACAGACAGAAAAGAATGACTTACTAAAAGGGATGTATGAACTATAATAAAATATATATAAATACAAGTGATCTAGTTAGCATATGTTCTCATTAAGTCAACAATACCCACATAAGTACAAGACAAAAAGTTGTAATTATATAACTAATTAATTTATCATATTAAGGAGGTATTAAAGTTTAGCTTCAACCTTCATATTCAGCCAAAATTTGCTCTCTGGCTTCAGTTAGTTTTCGGGAAGCCTAAACAGCTAAATGCCTACTTTAACATAATTTATGGCACTCCTGAAATTATACATGATCAAAGAAAGTATCATCTCATAGGATCTCAATCTAATTAATATTATGAACAACACACAAACAAAGCCTGTCATTTACATTTATAGTTAATACCTAATAATTTACTTTCAAATGTAAAGTAAGCGTTTCAAAGATAAGCGTTCTAAATAGAGCTTGAAATGAAGATTTCCTTAATATAATTTATATATTAAAGTACATATAAATGTCTTAAATATGCTAAAATGTAAAATTTTAAGTGTAAGTATAAATGTATATTATCAGAAAAGTAGAATGATGCACTATTTAATAATGATTGTGAAAACTATTAATTTTATATACAAAAATAATTAAGAATAATCAAGTAATTAAATACAAAACAGACTGACACATTACAACTAATAAAGTGCATTAGCTAGATAACAGGGGAAAATATACCCTTTCCGTAAACAAATATTCATAAAAATTTTGAGAACAGTAATGAAATTATACTATAATTTGATATGTGTAGAAGTATTTAGAGTACTAGAATTCGTAACATTCATCAAAATCTCTTGAGTTATTTCTTTCTTTTCAGGCCATGGTCTTTCAGGAAAAGTGCTATATTTAAGAATATATCTCACCTTGTGACTATGAATTAAAAACAATGTCAACTTATGCTCAATATTTCTAAAGAGGAAAAGCTCCAAAATCACATAAAACAATGTCCATGATAAATCATCTTCCCCTTGACATATTAAAAAATACTGAGGATTAGAAAAATAAATTAGAGAAAAATGAACTAATCCCCCAAAATCTTAATCATCTAACCTCAATTAAAAGTAAGCATCTTTTAGTGTTGTAAACATGAATTAGAGTGTCTAAGGAATAATACGGTAGTAGATAATGCTAAAAAATATTGTTATTGTATTGTGCAAACATACATTTTAAATACTAATATTACTAATAATTGCATTTTTATATAAAATTTCAGATTTACTCTTATATCCCAGATGTTAATTGTATGAGGTGACTCTCAGCTGCAGTCCAATATTAAATTTGATCTGCCACTCATTTACTCTCTCAACAATTCTGTGAAATATCATCACTACTTTGTATGAGAAAACAAACTCACAGGGCAAGTACATGACTAATGGCTACATGAAGAAATTAGGGAAAAAAAACCCAAAGGCTTGTACATCTCACTTATAAAAGTAATTTTGTACTTTAGAATCTGTTTCTTCTATTTCGTGGTCACTTACTATATCAATAAGACAGATACTATAGCAATTTCATTATACACTTGATGTCTACCCATTCTTGCCTGTCTTTTCAAGAGGAGTGGGAATAGATGTGGAGTCAGAAACGAATACTAGCAAGTTCAAGAGTGCAAGCAAAATGCACACTTTCTAAGAACAAGGAAGATACAGTTTTACAGATTTTAAATACAAGAACAATCAAGTTCTCCTTTTTGTAATACTTCGAAGTATATACAAACATAATCATATGTCATATGGGAAAATATACAAAAGAGAAAACCAGAAGCAAACATTTTGTAGTAAATTAGAGAGGGACAATTTTTAAAGTGTTCAAATTTGGAAGATGTGAGTCATGAATGCACAAAGGCATTTTCCAGCTGGTTAGGGAAGATATCTGGTTTTTATTTTCCCTTTATAAACACATATTATGTCCTCTAGATACTTTAAAATAAATTTGCTCTATTCAGATATTCCTGACAAATGTATTATAAAAGCAATTCATAATGCTTGCTACAAAGCCTAAACGAAAAATTCACCCAGATTAGGAAAATTACTAAAAGATCAACTATAAATGCTAACTTCTCACTCAAACTCTTTCAAATCCCATTTTAACAACATCATTTCTTTGAAAACCAAAAACTTACTAAAAATAATCTCTAGGATATTCTATTTACTCTGTTCTTTCAAAAATGCTAGCCACTTCCACACACACACACCCACACACAAGTTCAATTACCTATAGGCCATTAACATGCTTGCATTTCTATTATTAAACCTACAGAGTGACTTACCAATTCTTGGGGTGGTAGTGCTGGTCTGCTCTGCCGAAGATGAAGTACTAAAAGCAGAAATTGGAATTTTCATCTGTATAGGACCTCGATTATTTGATGGACTATAGAGTCCTGACGGGCCTACTGTGGGTAAAGAAGTCCTTGTGGCTTGTACAATAGAGTGTGCTGTTGGAACAGCCTGTACAGCAAGTGTTGTTCCTAATGGTGCAGCACTGGCAGGAGAGTTCCTTTGAATACTAGGACTGGGCACAGAAGGAACGTTGTTTGGTTTAGTAGGGTTTGGCAAGGACGGCAAGGATACTGGATTTTTGGTAAGACCACTCACTGTAGGTGGGCTTTGCACAGAAATGAATTCAACGTTGCCAGATGGTTGATTGGTCACTAAAGTCCCTGGATGGCTCTGTAGGAGCTGAGGCTGGGAGGATACCGCAACAGGTACATGCAAAATCACCGGCAAAGGTTGTAAAGAGATTGTAGGTTGGGGATTTCCACTAGGCACCTGAGTAGTAGCAACTACTGTGGCTGTGTTAGGTGCAGGAAGAACTGACGGTGCTGTCAGAGAACTCGAAGTCACTGGAGTCTGCAATTTGGGTTGACTAGTGACAACTGCTGGAGGAGTGACAAGATTGGTTGAAGATACTATAGAAAGAAAAAAGAAGTTGCAGTTTAAATGGTTATTTTCATTTATAAGCAGGATAATATGACACAATACAAATTTAATGCATTGCAGTAGATACAGTAACGTCTTTCATGATGAAATTTTTTTCCAGATCTAATTCTGGAAATTCTTAGAATTAAATCTGTAGAAATATTTTCATAGCTATTTTTGGTACATTATGAGACTATCACATGGTTAATGATTAATATGGAGAACAGCTATCTCAGTATCATAAGAGTCTGAAAATTACTATAATCACTTCAGAGTAAC
The DNA here is from genome assembly GCF_041296235.1 of Equus asinus. Lineage (NCBI taxonomy): Eukaryota > Metazoa > Chordata > Mammalia > Perissodactyla > Equidae > Equus > Equus asinus. The sequence continues at coordinate 26,198,785 of NC_091811.1, read as the reverse complement.
CAACTGGAAAAACAAATAAAAAAACACTGAAAACTTAGTAAAATTTTATAGATATTTTTGAAACTACACTAAAAACACTATAAATCCTTAGGACACTGGTAATATATATACTCAAAGAAAAAATCCATTAACAGTCATCACTATTAATGAATAACAGATAGGCTTTGTCATGGTATTTTATCATTTGGACCATGTGAAACTTGAATTTGAGGATCAAGTTTTATTGAATTGCCTGGGAGAGGAACTAGTGAGAGGAGGCTGCCTCTTTGATACTCTACTGACATTTTATGATATGCAAAATAGCAGAATGAAGATGGGAGATGAATTAAGAAATGAGGAAGAAGGCCAAAGATGAGAGAAAATAAAGCTGATGATCACTGGAGTCTTAAAGTAATTTTGGTTCAACTACTTGTGTTTATTCTCATTTGAACATGGTTACTAAGAGTAGCGAGTCTCAAAGTGTGGTCCAGGGGGATACCTGGAGGTTATGGAGACCCTTTCAGGGAGTTTGCAATGTCAAAACTATTTTCTTAACAACAATAAGACATTTGACTTTTTCACCATGTATGTATTTGTAGGGACAGGGAAAAGGCAATGGTGAGTAAAGCTTCTGATGCAGTACAAAAACCAAGGTAGCAGTACCAAACTGTCACTGCACTCTTTACCACCACATGTTCACAGTGAAAAACAACCAAACAAAACCAGTTCCATGTAAGAATGTCCATGATGAAGTAGTAAAAACGACCTATTTCATTAAATCTTAACCCTTCAGTATAAGGCTTAACATGCTGTGTGAAGACACAGGAAGTACACACTCATACAGCATTACTGCTGCACACCAAAGTAGAACGGCTGGCTAAAGAAAAAGAGCTTCTATGATTGTTTGAGTTGTAATCTGAGCTAACAGCCTTTTTCATGGAAGACTATCTATACTTGAAAGAATGACTTACAGACATACTGTGGTTGTTCATACTTGGGTAGTTAGCAAATTTCCTCTTAAAAATAAACCAAGTAAAGCAGTCACTTCACAGAAAACAACCAACAATGTTTATTGGCAATAGTAAAATTAAAGTTTTAGAAAGAAAAATTAGAACTTTGGAAAAAGCTACTATTTGCCACTGAGAGCATGACAGTTTCCCAAACTTTAGACTTTTAGACTCAACAGTGAAATAAATGAATGTGATTCTTTAAAAAAATTAATGAGATGTCTCAAAATTTGGAAGATTTAGATAAATCAGTGAATATTTTCCAAATGATCTAGGAATGATATTCATAAAAGATATATCCAACTATAAGACAGAGGAATGAATTTAATAAAAAAATTTGAAAAGTTAATTGGTATGGTTTCAGATTCCACTTTACAACAAACCTTTAATAAACAACAAGTTGACTGTGTCAAAGAAAAATATCCACAATTCTCTAAAAGGGCTAACCCTTTTCCAACTACAAATTTGTATGAAGCTGAATTTTCTTCATATACTTCAAATTGCATAAATCAAAACAACAAATTGTAACAGCCTGAATGCATACATACATATAAGAATCCAGCTATCTTAGGCCCTCTTAAGTTTTTAAGCAAGGTATGAAAAGGATTTATAAAAATGTAACACTTTTTTCATTAAATTTTTAAGCTTGGAAAATAGTTGTTTTTCATTAAAACATGTTATGTGAATTACATAATGCTTTTTTAATATTTTTGAATGAATAAATATTTAACATGTTTGTTTTAATTTTTACTACAGTAAGTATCAATTAATATAACCCACAAAAACAAAAGCTTTTGGGGGTTCTTGATCATTTTATAAGTTTATACAGGGATATGGAGACCAGAAAGTTTAAGAAACACTATAGTGGAGATTTGAATTTCTATACTTGTATGCATATTTGTAATCCTGATATTTTAATAAAATTTTTTACTTAGCACTCAATTTTAGACCAATATGCTCAGTTTCTTAGTCCCTCTGAACCTCAAAAGCATGTAATAAAAGAGAACCAATGCCTTCAGTTCCTGGGAAAATGTATTTCGGTGTTGAAGAACATTACCTGTATTCACAGGGGTTTGAAAGGATGGTGGTGCACTCTCGCTTACATTTCTTTTGGACTCCAGCATCTGTCTCACTGTGGTTACATTTCTATGAAATATACATACACAAATAGTCAATGGATATGCCATTCTAGGGGACATTGATTTATGTATAGAGAAATCAGTGGCTTATAGGAAAAAGAGTGGTTAGGCGTGGGTATTGTAGCACTAAACTAGAGCATAGGGAAGAGTCTTCCTCCTACATTCTAATGTCCTCAGTACTTCTACCTGCAAACCACATGTAGGTCTTAATATCTGCAGACATTAGTTTTTATCACCCCTGACCAAAGCATTTCTCCATTATTTGAGAGAATATTATTTAGGACAAGTGGTTAAAGAAACCCGCAATGACCAAAGAAAGCCTATAATAATTAACAAAACCAATATGCATAAACAACTATGACAAAGCAAAAAAGAAGGAAACATACTTAGTCCAGTATACAAAACATATACCTCTACATAAATACATAGGACTACATTCCAAGATTGTTATGGAAAATAAAGAAAAATCAGAAGCTTGTCCTGTTATTTAAAAACTTGACAGACTTGTTATTTAAAACTCTTGTGCACTGTTGGTGAGAAGGTAAATTGCTACAACCACTATGAAAAACAGTATAGAGATTCCTTAAAAAATTAAAGATAAAATTACCAGATGATTAGGACTAATTAGGACACTAATTCAAAACAATATATGCACTCCCATGTTCACTGCAGCACTTTTTACAATAACAAAGATATGAAAGCAACATAAATGTCCATCAATGTATGAATGCATAAAGAAACTGTGGTATGTGTGTATAAATGGAATATTATTCACTCATAAAAAAGAATGAAATCTTTCCACTTGCAACAACATAGATGGACCTCAAGGGCATTATGCTAAGTGCAATTAGTCAGACAGAAAAAGATAAATACCATATGACCTCTCTTAAATGTGGAATCTAAAAATAAATAAATAGGCCAAGCTCATAGATACACAGAAGAGACTGGTAGTTGCCAGAGGCAGGAGGTGGTGGATGGGAGAAATGGGTAAAGTGTTTTTATTTTTTCTTCAAGTTTAAGTAAATTTAATTAAAAACAAACAAAAAAAAATGGCAGAAAAAGAGGATAAGATAACAAAGAAAAAGAAGTGACAAAGAGACTGTTCATAATTCTTACCTGTAGGGCACACTGTTATTGCTGTTGACATCAACCACAGACTTCCCTGGTGAGACAGGTGGATTTGGTGGATTCTGGGGGACAAAAATACAATGTAAAATAAAACTCAAAACACAGAAATCTTTGAAGATATAACTTTAATCCTTTCAATATACTATCTGTTACTTCTGTAATATAGTGAAAAATACTGTTAGTTGAGACAAGAATTTGAATCTTGGTGTTGCCAATTATTAGTTATGCTATAAGCAAATTACTTATTCTATTGAAACAGCTGCTTATCACATGAAAGATGAATATAATAATGCCTACACGTCAGTTTTTTGAGATGAATAAATAAAGAATGTAAAAACGGCTTACATGCTTTAAGGGTTCAACAAATACTAACAATATGAATATAAAGAATAACTGGACACACTCACAATAATTATCTAGTGAATCCCTACTATGTATCAGGCACAGCAGGGCACAAGATTACCACAAGAAACTCAAGAAGCAAGGAACATATTTATTCTTCCCCAGAAGTAGTTGATTACCAATTAAGTGGTGTCTTAGGCCTCAAATCAAATTACTTTTACGATTTTTGTTTAAAAACTATTTGCCACTATGTCACATAATTTCATAAAAAGATGTCTCAATTCTAAACTTAAATATCAACTAACTTCAACATTTTCACCCCCAAAAACAAGGAATATAGAAATGAATGCTAACATCTACATGTTAATTACCATTATTTGGGCCTCTATCATTAATGACACTATCATTATTCATTACATAAATTGAGAAAAATAAATAAAATAACTCTGCTCAGGAATTAATTAAGTGTAATAATACCACATGTTAAACTGAAGGTGACAAGTGCTTAGGATCACATCAAACAGATGCCACTATTCACTCCTCTCTTCTCAACAACAAGTAGATCTTGCTGATTTTTATAGGCTAAAAAGGTAATTTTAACCAAAAAGAATAGCATTATACTGGTTATATGTGTAGAGGTGACAAAAGATTGAATTAAGAAAAACTGCTCTAACTACTTAAAATCTGTGGACACAAAGATATTTGAAACAAATAGAAAAGCAAAATAACAGTGTAGTGTCAATGGAAAAAGTTTTTAAAAAAGTATTTGGGGAAAGGAATGCATCTTCAAATAGGTCTTTGAGTAATTAGTACACACAAAATAGTTAAGGTAAAAAATACTTCAAAGAGAAAACAGAAAAAAGAGGAGTAAAGCATAAAACAGAAATAAATACAATTGCCTTAGAACCTGGTATGGAGTCATAAGATACAGGACCTTAAACACTACTGTGTGCTGACATCAGAAAGACAGAACACTAGGAATCCCCACACCCCCTTCCCTCACGGAGTCAATGATATAATAACATACAGATCAAATTTCCTTTGTGAGAATTCCAGAAACCAGTTGAAAGGTTATAGCACTCCAAGTGAGAAGACAGCCAAGAAGCAGTGCACTGCAGTGGGCAAGAAGTTCTGCTGCACTTACATGCCAAACCCCATGATCCTCCCCACACATCACTGCACAATCAAGAGAAAATTCCCCACTCGAGGCTTCTACATCAGGAAGGAAAGAGAAGAGTGGAACTTGCATGCAACATTCCGGCTTTTGGGGCAACTACCCAAGGCATTAGTTCCTGTCTTACCTAACCTGGAGGAAGCAGTACACGCTGAATGTCTTTGGGTGGGAAAGAACAAAGGCAAGTCTATTGGCTTGGTACAGCACCAGAAAAATAACAGCAACACAGACAGACAGCAGAGGGACATCCCAAACCACTGCTTGCAAAACCAAGACTGAATTATGAAAGACAGCTGGGGGAGCTCCCAAGTAGAAAGAGAAAAACTGCTTCAGATGGGAGATTACAGGCACAAGCTCACAGAAGATGAGATATTGAAAAGGTTTGAGAGGCCCCCAGAGTATCTACTTGGGCTGACTAATGAAGATCATCCTCTGTACAAAGATATTCCAAAGAGACACGGAGAGGTGGCAATTTTTTTAAATGTGCAAATTTCAACAAAAGAGAACTAGACTTACAAAAAAATGGAAATACGGCCCAATCAAAGCAATCTATTTCCAGGAACTGACCCTAAAGAAACAAAGATCTATGAATTATCCAAAAGAGAATTGAAAATAACCAACAAGACGTTCTCAATGAGACAAAACAGAATACAGAAAACTAAACGAAATTAGGAAAATGACGCATTAAGAAAATGAGAATATTAATAAAGAGATAGAAACTATAAAATAGAACTAACAGAATTCTGGAACTGAAGAATACAATCAGTGAATTGAAAATTTACTAGAGAGGATCAACAACAAACTGTATCGAGTATAATAAAGAATCAGTGAACTTGAAAACAAGTCATTTAAAATTATCAAGTTACAGGAACAAAAAGAAAAAGGACTGAAATAAGTGAAAACAGCTGAATGGATTTATGAGACACCACTGGGTGGACCAACACATGAACATGGAAGTCCCAGAATGAAAGAAGAAAGAAAACAGGCAGAAAGTCTGCTTGAACAATGGCCATGAATAATGGCCAACAACTTTCCAAATCCGAGGAAGAAAACTGACATTTAAATTCAAGAAGCTCAAAAACCTCCAGCGAGGATAACTCAAAGCAACCTTCAATGAGAAACAACACAATCAAGCTGTCAAAAGTCACAAATAAAGAATTTTGAAAGTAGCAAGAGAAAAGTGACACTCAAGGCAGCTCCCCAAAAACTATCAGTGATTTTCTGAGTGGAATCTTAGCAGGCTTCAGGGAGTGGGATGATATATTCAAAATGCTTGGGGGAAAAAAACCCCTGCCAAACAAGACTATTATATCCAGCAAACCTTTCACTCAAAAATGAAGGCAAAATACTGATTTTCTCAGGTAAATAAAAAGTTGAAGGGAGTTTATCACCATTAGATTTGCCATACAGGAAATGTTAAAAAAGAGTACTTGAACTGGAAATGAGAGGACACTAGATACCAAGTTGAACACACACAAAAATATGGAATTCTCTGGTAAAGATAAATGAACAAATATAGAATCCTAGATTACTGTAAAGATGGTGCACAAATCATGGTTAGTTCTGGAACAGAATTTAAGCACTAAAAATAACTGTAAATCTATGCTAAACAAGACACAATATAAAAAGATATGTAAGATATCAATAACATAGAGTGGGGTGAAGCTGTAAAGAGGAGAGTTCTTAGATGTGATTGAAGTTGTTACCAGTTTAAAACAGTGGTAACTTTAGGATAGTTTACGTAATCCCCATGGTAACCCCAGAGAAAATACCTAAAGAAGATACATAAAAGAAAATGAGAAAAGAATTACACATTTTAAGTAAAAAAAAAAAAACCCCACACACAATGTAAGCAAAAAAGGAAAAGAAACAAAACACCACCAAGATGAATACAAAATAATTAACAAAATGGCAATAAAAAGTCCCTCCCTACAGTAACTACTTAAAATCTAAATGGTTTAAATTCTGCATGGAAAGCCATACACTGGCTTAATAGATACAAAAACAGGATGCTGTCATACACTGTAAACAATAAACACACTTTAGATATAAAGACACACAGGCGGACAATACAAGAATGGAAAAAGATATTCCATTCAAATGGTAACCAAAAGAGAGTAGGGGGTGGCCGTACATACATAGGGCAAGAGATCTAAAGTAAAAAGCTGTCACAAGAGACAAAGAAGAACTTTATATACTAATAAAGGGTCAAATGACCAGCTATAACATTTATAAGTAAATATGCACATAACATCAAGGCCCCCAAATATACAACACAAAAGCTGGCAGAACAGAAGCAGAAATAGACGGCAACAAAATAATAGTAGTAGTCTTCAATACATCATTCTATATAATGGTTAGGTAAATCCAGACAGAAAATGATAAGGAGACAGGAGAACAGAACAACACTATAGAATAAATGGACAAAATGGACGCACACAGTAATTTTCACCAAACAACAAAAGAATAAACATTTTTTTCAAATGTACATGGAACACTCTCCAAGACAGAACATATATTAGGTCACAAAACAAGCATTAACAAATTTAAATGAATGAAAATTATACTAAATATCTTTTCTGACCACAATGGAAAAGGACTAGGAATCAATAATAGAAAGAAAAGGGAAAAGTCAAAAATACATAGAAATTTAAAAACTCACTTAAAAGGGACGTGACATCAGCATCATGGAAGAATCTGTTGTTTCTAGTCTCTCCCCACTAAGGTGCAACTAAACACACATTCATTAACCAATAGAGGAGTCCCTCAAAAGCAAAATAGGATGTCTGAGAGATCCATGCAACCACACATCTGAAAGTGGGGGGACTGGATCCCCAGGAAGCAGTGGAAAGAGGTGAGTGGATCCCTCCCCTTCCTCAGTGGCAGCAATCTAGGTGGCAGGTCCTCACATGGTAGCAAGCATGACTGTAAGAGGAGGCAGGGAGCAATGAGGCCTGTACATGAATGTTTTCAGTTTAAAAGAGATCCGGCCTAGCCAAGGGAGCACATGCCATGCCACAGTAGCCCCCATACATGGGATCGCTCTCCACCGAGTAGAGAGACAGCCCCCACTAAGGAGCCACCAACAAGTGCAGCAGCTCAGGCAAAGCACCTATGAGTGCAAAGTAGCCTGCATGCACACAGGAAAGTGCCCCTCCTCTCCCACTTAGCACACTAGGTTGGCCGGTCTGCTGCAAAGGCAGCAGTCCTGTACCAGAGCACCTGCAAGTTTCTATGTGATTTGCCAAGAGGCTGCGGCCAGCGGGCAAACACAGACAAGCCCTGCTGGCAAAGATTCCAGCAGAGGTTGCAGGTTTGGAAAACAGAGCTTCCTTCCCCTCCAGAGGTGGCAGGAGAAATCTGTGACCTGATACTACTACAAACACACCAGCAAAGGATCAATTCAGTAAACACCACAAAAAACCACAGTAACATTTCACAGCAGAAGGCAAATGACAACTCTTCAGAAACCAATCCTGAACTCACAAAAATTTACATTCTAAATGAGAGAGAACTCAAAATATAGTTGACATAAAGAAACTCAACACGTTACAAGAAAACTCAGAAAGACAGTCCAATGAACGCAGGAATACAATTAATGAGTAGAAGGAATACTTGACCAAAAAGATTGAAACTAAAAAAAGAACAAAAATCCCCATAAATTCCACAGATGAAAACAGAACAAATGAGATAAAAAATAATCTAGAATCCTTAAAAAACAGAGCTGACATTATGGAGGACAGAACTAGTAATTTAGAGAACAGAAATATAGAAATGCTTCCGGTGGAGGAAGAGAAAGAACTAAGAATTTTTTTTAAATGAAGAAATTCTCCAAGAAATATCTGACTCAATAAGGAAATACAACCTAAGACCTATAGGTATTCCAGAGGGAGAAGTGAGGGAGAAAGGAGCAAGAGAGCTTGTTCAAAGAAATAATATGAGAACTTCCCAAACCTGGGGGAGGACTTGACTTACAAGTACATGAAGCCAACAGAACTCCTAATTAAGTCAATGCAAAAAGACCTCTACAAGGCATGCAACAGTAAAACTGACAAAAGTTAAGGACAAAGAAAAAACATTAAGGGCAACAGGGCAAAAGGAAATAACCTACAAAGGAACCCCTATCAGGTTTTCAGCAGACTTCTCCGCAAACTTTACAAACTAGGAGAGAATGGAATAATATATGCAGAATAATAAAAAACAAAGACTTTCAGCCAAGAATAGTCTATTCAGCAAAACTAACCTTCAGATATGATGGAGAAATAAAAATTTTCCCAGATAAACAAAAGTTAAAGGAGTTCATCGCAACTAGATATCTGTTACAAGAAATGATGAAGGAACACCTCATACTTGAAAGAAAAAGGCAAAGGTTTCCAAAGCTTTGCGCAAGGAGATAAGTAGACAGACGAAACCAGAAAATTGAAGCTATCTATCAGAACAGGTGAGCAAACGATTATAACATAAATGATAAATGGAAGGAAAGTATCAAAAATAACTATAAACACTTCAATTTAGTCACAAACTCACAAAACAAAAGAGAATAATTTATGACAATAACCGAGAAGTTGAAGAGAAAAGGGATGGAACGTTCCTAAGCTAATGGACATAACAGGCTATCAGAGAATGGGCTATCTCATCTCCAGAAAATGGAGATCATTTATAGAAAGCTCACAGTAAGCACTAAGCAAAAAACGAGAGGAGAGTCACTATTCATAAATAAAGAGAAAACCATCACAGAAAGCCAGCAAACTGAAATGGCAGTCAGAAATATAAGGGAAGAGAAAGAATGGAAATATAGAATAACCAGAAAACAAGGAATAAATTGGACTACTAAGCCCTCATATTTCAAAAGTCACCCTAATTTTAAACGGACTGAATTCTCCTATCAAAAGACACAAAGTAGCTGGATGGATTAAAAATCAAGACCCAACAATTTGCTGCCTGCAGGAAACACATCTCAGCTGTAATAAGATACGATAATAGTAGGGGACCTCAACACCCGACTTATATCAACAGATAGATCATCCAGACAGGAAGTCAACAAGTTACTAATGGATTTAAATGAAACACTAGATCAGATGGACTTAACAGATATATATAGAATATTCCATCCAAAAACAGCAGAATACACATGCTTCTCAAGTGCAGATGGAACATCTCAAAGATAGACCATATGTTGGGAAACAAGCAAAGCCTCAATAAATTTAAGAAGACAAATTATATCAATCATCTTTTCTAACCACAATGCTATGAAACTAGAAATCAACTACAAGGAAAAAAGCTGGGACAGTCACAATACGTGGAGACTAAAGAACATGCTGCTACTGAACAACCATTGGGTCAATGAAGAAATCAAAGGACAAATTTTTAAAATACTGGAAACAAAAGAAAATGAAAATACAACATATCAACTCTTATGGGATGCAGCAAAAGCAGATCTAAGAGAGAAACTCATGACAATTCAGGCCCAACTCAACAAACAAGTAAAAGCTTAAATAAGTAATCTTAAACTACATCTAACAGAACTAGAAAAAGAACAAAGCCCAAAGTCAGCAGAAGGGTTATCCCCTTCAGACCAGAAATAAATGAAATAGAGGCTAAAAAATACAGTAGAAAGGATCAATGAAACTAAGAACTAGTCCTTTGAGAAGATAAACAAAATTGACAAACTCTTAGCTGGACTCTCTAAGGAAAAAGAGAGAAGGCCCAAATAAATAAAATTAGAAATGAAAGGGAGAAATTACAACAGACACCGCAGAAACACAAAGGATTATAAGATAATACTATGAAAAACTATACGCCAACAAACTGGATAACTTAGAAGTAACGGATAAATTCTTAGATTCATACAACCTCCCAAAACTGAATCAAGAAGAAATACAGAATGTGAATAGACAAATCAGAAACAAAGAGATCGAAACAGCAATCAAAAACCTCCTAAAGAACAAAAGTCCAGGACCAGATACCTTCTCTGGAGAATTCTACCAACCATTCAAGGAAGACTTACTACCTATCCTGAAACTATTCCAAAAAATTGAAGAGGATGGAACACTTCCTAACTCATTCTATGAGGCCAACATCACTCCATTCCCAAAGCCAGAAAAGGACAATACAAAAAAGGTAAATTATAGGCCAATATCACTGATGATCACAGATGCAAAAATCATCAACAAAATATTGGCAAACAAAACACAATACATTAAAAGGATCATGTCCACAATCAAGTGTGCTTTATACCAGGGATGCAGGGATGGTTCAACAACTGCAAATCAATGTGATCCACTACATTAACAGAATGAGGAATAAAAAGCATATGATCATCTCAATAGAGTCAGAGAAAGCACGTGACAACATCCATTTATGATAAAAACTTTCACTAAAATGGGTATATAAGGAAACTACCTCAACATAACAAAGGCCATATGTAACAAACCCACATCCAACATCATACTTGCCAGTCAGAAACTGAAAGCCATTCTTCTGAGAACAGGGACAAGACATGGGGGCCCACTCTTACAACTCCTATTGAAAATAGTACTGGAGGTTTTGGACAGAGCAATTACGCTAGTAAAAGAAGTAAAAGGTATCCAAATTGGAAAAGAGGAAGTAAAACTCTCGCTCTTTGTGGACAACATGATTCCACATATAGAAAACCCTAAAGAATCCACCAGAAAACTATTAGAAATAATCAAGAACTACAGCAAAGTTGAAGGGTACAAAATCAACTTACAAAAATCAGTTGCATTTCTATACACTAACAACAAACTAGCAGAGAGAAGTCAAAAGTAAAATCCCATTTACAATTGCAACAAAAATAATTAAATTTCCAGGAATAAATTTAACCAAGGAGGTGAAAGACCTATACAAAGAAAACTATAAGACATTATTGAAAAAAATCAAAAATGACATAAAGAAATGGAAAGATATTCCATGCACATGGATTGGAAGAATAAACATAGTTAAAATGTCCCTATTAACTAAATCAATCTACAGATTCAACGCAATCCCAATCAGAATCCCAATGACATTTTTTATGGAAAAAAAACAAAGAATTCTAAAATTTATATGAAACAACAGAAGACTTTGAACAAGCCAAGCAATCCTGAGGAAAAAGGACAAAGCTAGAGGTATCACAGTCCCTGACTTCAAAATATACTACAAAGCTATAGTAATCAAAACAGCATGGTACTGGCACAAAAATAGACATACAGATCAATGGAACAGAACAGAGAACCCAGAAACAAAACCACACATCCATGGACAGCTAATCTTCGATAAAGGAGCCAAGAACATACAATGGAGAATGGAAAGTCTCTTTAATAAATGGTGTTGGGAAAACTGGATAGCCACATGCAAAAGAATGAAAGTAGACCATTATCTTACACCATACGCAAAAATTAATTCAAAATGCATTAAAGACTTGAAGGTAAGACCTAAAATCATAAAACTTCTAGAAGAAAATATAGGCAGTACTCTCTTTGACATCGGTCTTAGCAGCATCTTTTCAAATACCATGTCCACTCAGGCATGGAAACAAAACAAAAAATAAACAAATGGGACTATATCAGACTAAAGAGCTTCTGCAAGGCAATGGAAATCATGAACAAAACAAAAAGACCAGCCACCAACTGGGAGAAAATATTTGCAAGTCATATACCCAACAAGGGGTTAATTTCCAAAATATACAAAGAACCTATACAACTCAACAACAAGAAAACAAACAACCCAATCAAAACACTAGCAGAGGACAGAAACACATTTTTCCAAAGAAGATATACAGATAGCCAACAGGCACTTGAAAAGATGTTCAGCACTACTAATTATTAGGGAAATGAAAATCAAAACTACAATAAGATTTCACCTTACACCTGTCAGAGTGGTTACAATTAACAAGGCAAAAAATAAGAAACATTAGAGAAGATGTGGAGAAAAGGGAACCCTCATACACTGCTGGTGAGAATGCAAACTGGTGCAGTCACTATGGAAAACAGTATTAAGATTTCTCAAAAATTTAAAAATAGAAATACCATGCAACCCAGCTATCTCACTACTGGGTATTTATCCAACAAAGTTGAAATGAACAATTCAAAGAGATTTATGCACCCTACGTTCATCGCAGCATTATTCATAATAGCTGAGACATGGAAGCAACCCAAGCATTGGATGAATTGATAAAGCAAATGTGGTACTTATATACAATGGAAAACCCTCAGCCATAAAAAAATACAAAATTATCCCATTTGCAACAACGTGGATGGACCTTGAGGGTATGATATTAATGAAATAAGCCACACAGAGAAAGACAAACACAGCATGATTTCACTCATATGTGGAAAAGAAACAAACATGTGGATAAAGAGAACAGATTAGTGGTTGTCAGAGGGGAAGGGGCTTGGAAGGTGGGTGAAAGAGGTAAAGGGGCACATATGTATGATGGCAGATAAAAATTAGACTATTGGTGATGAGCATGATGCTGTCTATATGAAAACTGATAAATAATAATGTACACCTGAAACTACACAATGTTATAAACCATTATGACCACAATAAAATAACTGAAAAAAAAAATACAATAAAAACACTTAAAAATCCAATGTGCAAAAGAAATCACAAGAAATATTAGAAAAGATCTTGAGACAAACGAAAACACAACCACAAAATACCAAATTTACAAAGAACTTTATGCAACAAAGGTAGAACTAAGAGGAAAGATTAAATGGTAAATCCTTTAAGAAAGATCTCAAATCAAAAACCTAACTTTACACTTGAAAGAACTAGAAATGAAAAACAAACTAAACTCAAAGTTAGAAGAAGGAAAAAAGTAATAAAGATTACAGCAAAAGTAAATGAAATAGAGAAATTAAAATCAATAGAAAAAGAAATCAGTGAAAGTAAATGTTGGTGTTTTAAAAGATCACCAAAACTTTACCTAGATTACCTAAGAAAAAGGAGGGAAGACATAAATAAAATCATAAATGAAAGTGGAGTCATTATAACTGTTCCCACAGAAATAAAAATAATAGGAGACTAGTATGAACAATTACATGACAACAAATTTGATAACCTAGAAGAAACGGATAAACTCCTAGAAATAGACAACCTACCAAGACTGAATCAAGAAGAAATAAAAATGTGAATGAAACTAAACAAGTAGGGAGATTGAATCAGTAATCAAAATCATCCTACCAACAAAAAGAGCCAAGGACCAGACGGCTTCACTGAAGAATTTTATCAGACATTTAAAGAAGAATTAACAACTGCCTCTCTCAACTCTTCCAAAAATTGAAGAGAGACACTTCCAAAATCCTTTTAGGAAGCCAGCATTATCCTAATACCAGAGTCAAAGATATTACAATAAGATAAAACTATGGGCTAATATCCCTGATGAACATAGATGAAAAAGTCCTCAACAAAATACCAGCAAACCAAATTCACCAGTATATTAAAAGGATTATACAACATGGCTAAGTGAGATTTACCTCTATAATGCAAAAATAGCTCGACATATGAAAATCAATCAACATAATACACTACATTAACATAATGAAGTGAAAAAACCATGATTTTTTCTCAATTGTTGCAGAAAAAGCATTTGAAAAAATTCAACACCTTTTCATGATAAAAACACCCAACAAATTAGGAATGGAAGGAAACTACCTCAACATAAAAAGACCATAGTCAAAATTCCATAGTTAACATCATACTAAATGGTGAATAAATGAAAGCTTTCCCTCTAAGACCATGAACAAGGCAAAGTTGCCCATTCTTTCCAAGTTCTGTTCAGCATTGTACTAGAAACACCTCACCAAAGCATTGAAGCAGGAAAATGAACTAAAATGTGGCCAAATTGGAAAGGAAGAAGTAAAATTATCTCTGTTGGGAGATAAAATGATCTTGTATTTAGAAAACCCTAAAGAGTCTATACCCACAAAAGTGTTAGGACTAATAAATGAATTCAACAATGTTGTAGGATAGAAAAATCAATACACAAAAATCAGTTGTATTTCTATATACTAACAAGGAACAATCTGAGAAAGAAATTAAGAAAATAATCCCATTAGAATATCATCAAAGAGAATAAAATATTTCAGAGTAAACTTAACCAAGAAGACAAAAAATCTTTACAGTAAAAACTACAAAACAGTGTTGAAAGAAATAAAAGACACAAAAAAATGGAAAGACATCCCATGTTCATGGACTGGAATACGTAATACTGTTAAAATGTCCATACTATCCAAAGTGATCAACTTTCAATGCATTCCCTAAAATCCCAAAGGCATCTTCTGCAGAAATAGAAAAAAGCATCCTAAAATTCATATGGAATCTCAAGGGACCCTAAATTGCCAAAAAAATCTTGAAAAAGAACAACAAATTTGCGGGCTTCATACTTCCTTATTTCAAGACATGTTACAAAGCTACAGGAATCAAAACAGTATGGTGCCAGCATAAAGACAGATACATGAACCAATGGAACAGAATAGAGAACCCAGAACTAAATTCTCAGGTCTATGGTCAAATGATCTTCCACAAAGGTGCCAAGGCTAAACAAAGGGAAAAGAATGGTCTTGCAACAAATGATGCGAAAACTGAGTATCCAAATGAAAAATAACAAAGTTGGACCATCACAGCATACACAAAAATTAATTCAAAATGGATTAAAGACCTAAATCTAAGGTGTAAACTATAAAATTTCTAGCAAAAAACATAGGGGGAAGCTTCATTACATTGGATTTGACAATGATTTCTTGGATATGACATCAAAAGCACAGGCAACAAAAGCAAAAACAAAGGGGATTACATTAAATTTAAAAACTCCTGCATATCAAAGGAAACAACAGAGTGAAAAGAAAATCTGTAGAATAGGAGAAGATAAGTGCAAATCATATATCTGATAAGGGGTTAATATCCAGAATATATAAAGAAGTCTTACAACTTATAAACTAGAAAAGAAGTAGACTGATTAAAAAATGGGCAAAGGATCTGCACAGACATTTCTCCAAAGTAGATACACAAAATGGCCAATAAGCACATGAAAAGATGTCCGACATCACTAATTACTAGAGAAATGCAAATCAAAACTACAACGAGATAGAACCTCACATCCATTGGGATGGCCACTCACAAAACAGAAAATAACAAGCGTTGACAATGATATGGAGAAACTCTAACACTTGTGCTCCACTGGTGGGAGTTAACATGGTATGGTCAGGACAGAAATCAGTATGGAGGCTCCTCAAAAAAGTAAAAATAGAATTACCCTATGATATAACAATTTCACTTCTGGGTACCTATCCAAAAGACTTGAAACCAGGATCTCAAAGAGATACCTGCACACCGATGTTCACTGTAGCATTATACACAAGAGCCAGGAGATGAAAGCAGCCCAAATATCCATCAATAAATGAATGGATAAAAACAATGTGTTATGTACATACAATGGAACATTATTCAGCCTTTAAAAAGAAGGTTATCCTGTCACATGCTACAACATAGATGAAACTTAAGGACATTATGCTGAATGAAATAAGCCAGTCACATAAGAACAAATACTATATGATTTCACTTATGAGATATCTAGAGTAGTCAAAATCATGGAAACAGAAAAAACAATGAGGGTTGCCACGGGCTAAAAGGAGGGGGAAATGGGAGGCATTGTTCTATGGATACAGAGTTTCAGTTTTACAAGATGTGAAAGTTCTAGAGATCTGTTACACAAAAATGTTAACAGAGTTAAACTACTGAACTGTAGAATTAAAAATGGTAAATTTTGTTACATATTTTTACCACAATTAAAATAAGAATTTTTTAAAATGTGCATCACAAAATGAAAAACAATTTTAATGTAGGATTTAGATTTAATTTAAAACGTGACTGAGAATCAACTAGGTCATTGATTTTCATTAAGGATGAGAAATATTTTGACATTTCTTTTATAGTAAGAACTAGAAAGGATGAAAATTAGAGATACCAATCATAAGGGAGTAAAACAGATCACATTATGAATGTGGTCTTAATAGCAAACAGCTTATGAGCATTTTCTGCTCTTTTAGAAATTAAAATAGAAAATGTTTTAAGACAAACCTGAATGGTGGGATTTGTTTTTAACTGGTTAATATCAGAAGACCAAGGAGCAAATCTAAATAGAAGAAAAGTATTTAAAGTGATACTGTTTTTTTATTAATTTTGATAAGGGAGAGAACTAAAGTTCTGAACATTCTTTCTATATCTCTCCTGTTTTTTTTTTCTTTTGTCCATATTTTTTTTTGAGGAAGATTAGCCCTGAGCTCACATCTGCCACCAATCCTCCTCCTTTTGCTGAGGAAGACTGGCCCTGAGCTAACATCCATGCCCATCTTCCTCTACTTTACATGTAGGACGCCTGCCGCAGCATGGCTTGATAAGCAGTGTGTAGGTCTGCACCCGGGATCC
This sequence comes from Equus asinus, assembly GCF_041296235.1. Classification (NCBI taxonomy): domain Eukaryota; kingdom Metazoa; phylum Chordata; class Mammalia; order Perissodactyla; family Equidae; genus Equus; species Equus asinus. Next base: position 26,181,587 of record NC_091811.1, on the reverse strand, counting down.
AAACCAGTGAATCCCAGGCTACTGAAGCAGAATGTGCAAACTTAACCACTCTACCACCGGGCTGGCCCTCTCCTGTTTTTAAAACCTAGCAAGACACAGATATAAAATTACAGCGAATAGCATGATTAAAGGAAATTAGGAGGTGAAAGAACAAAATTCCTGAAACTTCTAGAAACCTCTCTCATAAGAAGAAAATATTAACAAGAATAGATAAAAAGATGTCCAATTTTGGAACTTAAAATTGGCCTTGCCCACAGGCTAACTAAGGAAGGAAGAGAATCTGAAAGACTGAAGACTACCTTGCAGTTTTTCTTTAACCACCACATGCCCTAATTGTACAAATTAAGCTTCCCCAAAGTTTAGGAATTACACAGTATTTGTTCCTTGCTTCCCTACTACTTGTAGGTCTCCACCACAAACCTTTCAGGGAGGGTAACACTTTCATCTTTATTCCTTAAAGGCTCTGCCTATGTCCTTTGACTAAATAAACAAGAATTGGAAAGTCATTTTGAGAAGAAATTTGACATGCACAAACACTGGAAAAGTACACACTGGGCAGCATGCCGCTTAGTTCAGACACAAGGATGAAAGGAAAAAAGTGGAAATCCATACTGTACGAAACAACAGAAAAATGTCAAAGTCCTGTTTGGTTCAGGCATAGCAAATAAAAAAGGCAAAAAAAATGGTTTACACCAATTTTCCAATATAAGAAATAAAATAGCTCAGTTTTTACATTATGACAAAGAAACAAAGCTGAGAAAGTGGAATTTAGAATCAGAGAATTAATTACATAACTGAAGACTATAATAATAAAAAAATCTTTGGGTATGGCCAAATGAGGGTTTAGTGAGATCAGTCTGTGTAAAACAAAGATAAAAACCAACTGGCAGTTGCTCAGGAAGAGAGAGAAACCAGAGCTTAAAAAAGTTAAGTAAAAACAATATAGAAATACAGAGATGGAGAACAGTTTAGTAGTCACCAGGGGACAGGGAGTGGGTGGGATGGGGAGATGGGCTAAGGTTGAAATTATAAAAGGTCAGTATGAGGGCGCCCCTTTATGGTGATGGAACAGTTCCTTATCTCGACTGTGGTGGGAGTTACATATACCTATACACGGGATCAAATTATGTAGGACAACATCCACACGCACATACAATGAATTCAAGTAAAAACTGCAAAAACCAGTAAGGTCTATAACTACTTAGTAGAATTGTGCCAATTTCTTGATTTTGATACTATACTGCAGTTATGTAAGATTTCACCACTGGGAGAAGCTGGGTAAAGAGTTCATAGGAGTATATGTACAACTGTAGCAACTCCTGTGTGTCTATAATTATTTCAAAATAAATTTTTTTAAAGGTCAAGAAGATGTGAAAATGAATCAACAGAAAAATCCTCTATGAATAAGGATTACTATTGAAATAATTATTACTGCCAATTACTACATGCCAGACAATGGAGCTAACAAGACACAAACAAATGTAACTTGCTCAAGTGGAAAAAAAAAGAGAGAAAAGAAAGAAATTCAAATAAAAGCTATAATGCAATATACAACTGATGTATTAAAAATATGTATTACATATTACAGAATAACTAAGGAAATAATAAAAAGCAAAAGTTAGACTACAGACTTGAGTTTGTGCTCTGCTACGATGTTTGGACTTAACTACATGGGGGAAGAAAGAGGCAAACAGGGCTACTCGAGGCAGTGGAAAGTAGACTAAAATACTTTGGAGGAAATGATAACAGACTAGACGAGGACACTGGCAAGAATTTAAAAAAAAAAAGAAAGAAATATGGCAAGACAAATCCCAAAATCATAATTTTAAAGATGGACAGAAAATACAGCTTCAAGAATGCTATAACATAAAATAGATTAATGTAAGTGTTGATATATGAACAGCAACTGAGGATTAGAAAAGGGTTAATAATTAGTTCTAGAGCTGCAGCTCCAGAAACAACATAAAGGAAGCGAACAGTATGAAGGCAAATTTCAGACATACAATAAGGTAAGTTTCCACCTAACTTAGCTTTTCATAAGATTACCACTTAGAGCTTAATATTAATTATGCAAGAATAAAAATTCTTACTTCTTGTCTTTTCTTAAGATCTTCTTTGGCTGCTCCAAAGCGTTTGGTTAACCTGGCTATCTTGGCCTAAAAAAAGCAAAAACAAAACGGAAATCAAGTGGTTTATGGCGTTAAGAAGGAACCCACGCATACATAAGAAAGTCACAGATAACATGATCCTCAGAAAATAGCTAACAGCAAATAAGGGAAGTTGATTGTAAAATATACCCTTGGAAAATACAGAAAATCAATGAAAGCTAAAGTGACTCGAACTCAATACTCAGAAGTAAACACCCTTAATTTTAGGTTAGCTTTCTCCTCCTAGAACTATGCACGTTTGCTCACAAACCAGTACATTTCAGATTATCTCATCTTGTGTTTTTTGTTATTTTTTAACGCAGCTGTAACCACACTTTTCTCCATGAGAATTATGAGTAAGCATCTCTGTAAGTCATAAAAGATCCCTCATCAATACTACTTATGGCTATATGTGTAATATACTGAATCATTATTTATATATTCTGTTTTCTGGCGGAAATATTCCATTTTTACTTCTCTTTGCAATTATCTAAAAGTATGTTTTGGGGGGAAGTATGGTCTGGAAGGAGTAGAAAAGCTAAACATTTGCTGATAATTTCTAATTTTATTACACAGTTACTACTGAATCCACAACAAATGATAATTCTTAGCATTTTAAGACTTTCTTAGAAGTTACTACAGTTCTAATCTGACAATGCATCAGATATATAAACCTAAAACTTATATATCTTTCTACTTAAAAAATAATAAAAATCATGGAAATAACCATTGGGATTTGCCTTACAATTTGACATCTCTGAAAAAGTGAAAATACATAAAACTTTTTCATGATTCAGAAAGCAACCAATCCCTAAACTAATACAGAAAGTTGTTATATAACTAATTCTCCATATATGTGAATGTTGACAATTATTTCTAGCTCTTATAAAATATCTATTTAGTACACAGAGAAGGAGCTAATAATTAAAAACAGGTTTTAATAAGAGTATGTGGACAAAAGTCATATCGCACAGTGAACCAATTATACTATTAAAAACTTAAAAATGACTTTAATCCCAAACTAGCCCATTTTAAAAATACATAAGGACAACTAATTTGAAAATCCACAAAAGTTTAATTTCCTGCTTCTACCAAGAAATTTATACCTTAAAAATTACAGCAGAATAGAGAACTTCATGAACTTTCCTCTAAAGTCTGTACTACTCAATTCTATCCTCTCACTAAATTTTTTAATGTACAGGCATACCTCAAGAGACACTGCAGATTCAGCTCAAGACCACTGCAATAAAGCAAATAATTGCAATAAAGTCACACAAATTTTTTGGCTTCCCAGTGCCTATAAAAATTATGTTTACACCACACTGTAGTCTATTAAGTGTGCAATAGGATGATGTCTAAAAAAAAATGTATATACTTTAATTGAAAAGGACTTTATTGCTAAAAAATGCTAACCATCATCCGAGCCTTCAGCGAGTCATAATCTTTTCGTTGGTGGAGAGTCTTGCCTCAATGTTGATGGCTGCTGACTAATCACGGAGGTGACTGCTGAGGGCTGGGTGGCTGTAGCAATTTCTTAAAATAAGACAATGAAATTTGCTGCATTGATTGATTCTTCCTTTCATGAATGATATCTCTGTAGCATGTGATGCTAAGTGATAGCACTTTACCCACTGTAGAACTTCTTTTAAAATTGGAGTCAATCCTCTCAAACCTCGTCACTGCTTTATCAACTAAGTTTATGGAATAGTCTAAGTTCTCTGTTGTCATTTCAACAATCTTCACAGCATCTTCACCAGGAGTAGATTCCATCTCAAGAAACCACTTTTTTGCTCTTCCATAAGAAGCAACTCCTCATCATTCAAGTTATATCATGAGATTGCAGCAATTCAGTCACATGTTCAGGTTACACTTCTAATTCTAGTTTTCTTGCTATTTCTACCACATCTGCAATTACTCGTCCACTGGAGTCTTGAACCTCTCAAAGTCATCCATGAGGGCTGAAATCAACTTCTTCCCAACTCCTGTTAATGTTGACATTTTGACGTCTTCCCATGAATCACGAATGTTTTCAATGGCATCTAGAATGGTGAATCCTTTTCAGGTTTTCAATCGACTCTGCCCAGATCCATCAGAGGAATCACCAACTACGGCAGCTATACCCTAATGAAACATATTTCTTTAATGATAAGACTCAGAAGTCAAAATTACTCCTTGATCCATGGGCTGCAGAATGGATGCTGTGTTAGCAGTCATGAAAACAAATTAATCTTTTTGCACAGCTCCATCAGAGCTCTTGGCTGACGAGATGCAGTGCCAGTGAGCAGTCATATTTTGAAAGGAATCTTTCATTCTGAGGAGCAGGTCTCAACAATTGGCTTAAAATATTCAATAAACCATGTTGTAAACAGATGTGCTGTCATCCAGGCTTTATTATTCCATTTACAGAGCATAGACAGAATAGCTTTAGCGTAATTCTTAAGGGCCCTAGGATTTTCAGACTGGTATATAAGCATCGGCTTCAACTTAAAGTCAACAGCCACATCAGCCCCAACAAGAGAGTCAGCCTGTCCTTTGAAGTGTTGAAGCCAGGCATTGACATCTCCTCTCTAGCTACGAAAGTCCTAGATGGCATCTTCTGCCAACAGAAGGCTGTTTCATCTACATTGAAAATCTGCTGTTTAGTGTAGCCATTTTCATGAATTTTCTTAGCTAGATCTTTGGGATAATTTGCTGCAGCTTCTACATCAGCATTTGCTGCTGTACCTTGCACTTTTATGTTATGGAGATGGCTTCTTTATTTAAACCTTATGAAGCAACCTCTGCTAGCTTCCAACTTTTCTCCTGCAGCTTCCTCACCCCTCTCAGCCTTCACAGGAATTAAAGAGAGTTATGGCCTTGCTCTGGACTAGGCTTTGGCTTAAGGGAATGTCGTAGTTGATTTGCTCTTCTATCCAGACCACTAAAACTTTCTCCCTATCAGCAATACAGCTGTTTTTGCTTTCCTATCGTTCATATGTTCATCGGAGCAGATTTTAATTTCCTTCAAGAACTCTTCCTTTGCATTCACAACTTCGCTAACTGTTTGATGCCAGTGGCCTAGCTTTAAGCCTACCTTGGCTTTCAACACACCTTCTTCACTAAGCTTAATCATTTCCAGCTTTTGATTTAAAGTGAGAGACACGTGACTCTTTCTTTCACTTGAACACTTAGAGGCCACTGTCGGAATATTAATTGGCCTAAGTTTGATATTGTTGTGCCTTGGGGAACAGGGAGGCCCAAAGAGAGGGAGAGAAATGGGGGAAGGGCCAATCAGTGAAGCAGTCAGAACACACACAACATTTATCGATTAAGTTTGCTATTTCACATGGGCATGGCTGGTGTTGCCCTAAAACACTAACAATAGTAATATCAAAGGTCACCCTAACAAATATCAGAAAACAATTTAAAAGTTTGAAATAATGCAAGAATTACCAAAATGTGACACACGTACTCAAGTGAGCAAACGCTGTTGTAAACTTGACACCAATAGACTTGCTAGACACAGGATTGCCACAGATCTTCAATTTGTAAAAAAAAATGCAATGTCTGCACAGCGCAACAAAGCAAAGTACAACAAAAACGAGGTATGCCTGTATAGTAAATTTTTACACTACAATAAAAGGATCACAAGTCCTTTAAAAGTCTACTTTTATTTAATTGTGGAGTTTTAAAAAAAAGCCACTAATACTAAAATTAATGATGATACGAAGTATAAGTATAATATAATGGAGCAAAAGACAACAATTTTGGGAAGCAATAAACAGAAAAGCCTGGGAGGGAAAAGGTTGGGAAAAGTGACATACAGCAAAAATGGGGCTTTAAAAGCTCTTGCCCATACTGGGGAATCCAGAAGACTACGCAAATGCCCAGGACAGAATGCCTGCTGAGAAATGGTCTAAATAGATCCGAAGCTTTCACCTATGACTGGCCTTCAGGGTCTGCGTAAGCAGAAAGTGAAGGATACAGCAAGTTGCACAAGGCAGATTGTAAAAGGCCTAAACAAGCATTGAAGGGGTGCCCCAACACACAGCCAATCTTCAAAGACTGAGGGAGTGGTTTTTTTCCTTCCTCCTTTTTGCTTTTTTAGGCTCTAAGTATTTAAGGTCAAAACACCAGCTGACCACTAAGCTAACAAAACACAGACTTCAGTGGCCACACACAACAAAGAATATATACTTTCAAAAAACAGTTTACAAAACTGACTAAACAAGCAAACAACAAACCACAATGGACAGCAACAACAAACCCCAGGTAGGGGGGAAAACATCTGATTTCCAGAATTCCCACAAATCAACAAAAAGAATTAGGAGGCATATAAAGAAACAAGAAAATATGGTTCATTCACAGGAAAAAAAGAATTAATAGAAAGACAGCTCAGGTATTGGACTTACTGGACAAAGACTTTAATTAAATGGTTTTAAATCTGTTCAAAGAGCTAAAGGAAACAATGCACAGAGAACTTTAGGGAAAATGATGTCTCACCAAATAGAGAATATCAAGAAAGAAATAGAAACTATATTTTTAAAAAGCCAAATAGAAATTCTGGAGCTGAAAGTACAATCGTTAAAATTTAAAAACTCATCAAAGAGGTTCAACAGCAGATTTGAGCAGGACAGAGTCGTAAAGGAATAGAGCTTTGTATACTGCTGAAAATAAGTAGGTATTAATTCAAGATGTTAAATACAATCTCCAGAGTAATCACTAAGAAAAAAACTAAAAAATACATAGAAAGAGAAACAAGAAGGCAATCAAAATGATACACTAGGAAAATTCAACCACAAAAGAAGACAGTAATAGAGGAATTAAGGAACAAAACAAGGTAGAAAACAAATAAAATGGCAAGAGTTAAGTCTTTCCTTAACAGTAGTTACTTTAAATCTAAGTTAATAGACGAAATTCCACAATTAAAAGGTAGAGCTCAGCAGAGTGGATAATAAATCACGACTCAACTATGCACTGTCTACAAGACTTCATCAAAATTTAAACATTTTGTGCATTAAAGGACGTTATCAAGAAAGTGAAGAGACAACTTACAGAATGGGAGAAAACATTTATAACTCCTATTTCCTAAAGTGTTTAATATCCAATATGTAAAGAACTTTTACAACTGACAACAAAACAAGAAACCCATATTAAAAATGGGCAAAGACTTGAATATTTCTCTAAAGAAGATACACAAGTGTTTAACACACACATGAAAAGATGTTCAACTATCACTAGTCATTAGAGAAATGCAAGTGAAAACCAGACTGAGACACCACTTCACACTCCCTAGGATGTTATAATTTTTTTTAAAAAAAACAAAACAAAACAGAAAATAACAAGTGTTGGCAAGGATGTGGAGAAACGGAACCCTCACACATTGCCAGTAGGAATGTAAAATGGTGCAGCTGCTCTGAAAAACAACTGAGTGGTTCTTCAATAAGTTAAAGAATTACCATATGGCCATTCCATGCCTAGGTATAAGCCCAAAAGATTTGGAAGCAGGTATTCAAAGACTGGTACACAAATGTCCACAGCAGCACTATTCACAGTATCCAAAAGGTGGAAACCAGCCAAATACGCATCAACAAAATAATGCATAAACGAAATGCATGTGTGTATCCATTATGTTATATATCTGTATATTTTTTTTCCTTAGTGATTACTCTGGGGATTACACTTAACATTTTTAATTAACACCTACTTATTTTCAATAGTTTACAAATATTTTTAAGAGTATACAGATATAAGTAAATATTAATTAGCCTAAAAAAGGAATGTAGTACCAAATCATGCAACAATGTACATAAATCTCAAAAAGATTATGCTAAGAAAAAGAAGCCAGACACAAAAGGTGACATATTTTATGATTTAGTTCATATGAATTATGCAGAATAGGTAAATCAATAGAGACAGAAAGCAGATTAGGGGTTGCCAGGAGTAAGGCAGAGGGGGGAGTGGGGAGTGACTGTTAAAGGTTTTTTAAGGCAGGTGGTTTTCTTTTGTGTTGAGGAAAACGTTTTGGAACCAGAGAGAGATGATGGTCACACAACAATGTGAATGCACTAAATGCCACTAAACTGTAAACTTCAAAAGTTATTTTGTTATCTGAACTTTATTTCCATAAAAACCTAAATATCAGAACAATACAGAGACAGCAACTAAATTGAGCTTAATAAAATTTAAATAAATGGCATGGTAAGGGCAGATCATTAAGAGTGAGTGAATGGGAGAAACAATATGAGGTTGAAAGCCTCAAATAAAAGTACCATGAGCACTGATACTCTGCAGGACAGGGAAACAACTGGTAGGTATTAGGAAAAGTGTGTCAAAAACTGGCAGATCCAAACTAAAAAAAGCAAAAAATGAATACTGGTTTAAACTGGTGCACAGCTGAGGAACCCGGACTACACTGAGGAGAATGAAACAAGCAGTTACTTTAGAAAGACGCATACAATGCTTGAGAAGGACCAGTAGGACTTAAAAAGTAGTACCAAAGTGGTCATGTAAAAGGCTGTTACTATGATCAAGGAACTGAGTAACAATGGCCTTGTGGAAAGTGGGAGGAGGTAAAAGACAGTCTTTTACAAGAAATAAAAAAGTTGTCATTTTGCAACTCACTACGTATGTGAAACGATTGAGAGGAATCAGTTTCCAAGAACTCAAAAACTGTCACTAAGAGGAACAACAGGAAGATATTCTTTGAAGACTTTTCCAAGAATTCAAGAATTCTAAGAGGAATAATGAGAAGGGGGATTTGCTTGCGGAGGAGATCTGGTTAGTACTGGAAAGACTCAGATTCTGAGGCTACAGAGAAACATCCAAGTGCAAGGGTTTATTGAATGTTAAGAGTTCTGGACTTCTACCTTACGTGAGACTATAGGAGTCAAAATCTCAAGTTTTTTTTTTTAATTTTTTTTAAAAGATTTTATTTTTGTCCTTTTTCTCCCCAAAGCCCCCCCCCCCCCCCCCGGTACATAGTTGTATATTCTTTGTTGTGGGTCCTTCTAGTTGTGGCATATGGGATGCTGCCTCAGCGTGGTTTGATGAGCAGTGCCACGTCCGTGCCCAGGATTCAAACCAACGAAACACTGGGCCGCCTGCAGCAGAGTGCGCGAACTTAACCACTCGGCCACGGGGTCAGCCCCTCAAAAATCTCAAGTTTTAAAAACACAAAATCCTAGTTGCAGCCATGGGACTGATGAGAAACAATGAATGAAATTACTCTTTAAAACTTCAGACATTTTCAAGTTCTTATTCAAAATTCTCAACAATACCAGTAAAATAAAGTTTACTAATTAGACAACACTATCACTACAGAGAGACCTGCTAAAGGTCAGAAACGGGACGAGTGTTGTCCTAAATGGTGCATGCAAAATTACTACAAAGAGCTTATTAATTAAAGTTTCACCTCAAAAAAAGTTAACAATATGAAACCAAGAAAATAAATTTTAGGTTGAGAAATGAAACAAATAAATTCTAGTCACATTTGGTTGCAATTTGCTTCTAACTGGGAAACAGTGACTTTATTTTCATGGACTACTTTTCCCTCATTTGTAAACTAAGGCTCTGTAAGTGGTTTGCAACTCAGCATCTGCAGACTGTGCTCATATTTCAGATAGCCTAATAGAAACCACACATTTAGTTATGACAGAATGAACGTACCAATAAAAACTTCCAGTGTCTTAGTCTTAGACTAGAATGGGTTACAACAGCATGTGCTCATTTCAGCTGATTAGAAGCTCTGGCACTATATGTTAATATATAAACACATTTAATAAAAAAAAAGTAGTAATTATTAAGAAATATAGATTAACAAACTAATGTCTTTAAAACATAAGGATCCATGGAAGGAAGTGGATTAATATAAAAAGAATCACTTACAAAAAATATCATTTACTACTTAGGATACGCTAAATGATGTCAGTCTTTCTTCAGTGACTAAAAAATATTTAAGAAGCACTAAATCAGATAATTTCTGAGGCTCTGTTATGGGTTGAACTGTGTATCTCAAAAGTTCATATATGGAAACTGAACTCTGAGTATCTCAGAACTTGACTTTATTTGGAAACAAGATCGCTGTAGAAGTAATTAGTTAAGATTAGGTCATAGTGGAGTAGGGTGCACTCTAATCCAGTCTCCTTGTAAAAAGGGGAAATTTGGGCAGACACACACACAGGTATACCACCATGTGAAGATGAAGCCAGATATCAGGATGATGCTTCTACAAGGCAAGAACAACAGACTGTCAGCAAACCAAAAGAAGGGAGAGGAGACACATGGAACAGATTCTTCCTCACAGCCCTCAGAAAGAACCAATCCTGCCAACACTTTGATCTTAGACTTTTAGCCTCCAGAACTATGAGACAAAACCTTTCTATATGCCACCCAGTTTATGGAACTATTTTTATGGCAGCCCCAGCAAACTAATAGAGGCTCCTTTTACTTCTAACTTTGAAAGGTTAAATGTACTTTATTGTCAACTTTGAAAATGTATCCCCAAAGATGAGTTATAAAAATGATACATCTGAGTATATAATTCAAGTCAGTGTACAAACCTGTAGTTCAGTAAGAACTGTTTTATGTCTCTTGTTACATTCAATCTTTTCCACTCGTGTTTTCAACTCTGCCAAAGTCTTATCAAACACAGCACACTGCAGCGCGCACAATTTTTCTTCCAGCAACCACTGTACAACCTAAAGAAATATATATTCCTTTGTTACAGCAAAAAAGGCACATCTGCAAGTAGCAAACAGTAAATATTCTTAAGTAATAATAAATAGCACTAACGTATTAACAAGTTTAATGAGAAAACATGCTGGCATCCATAAAACAATGCTGTCTGCTGAAAGCTTCCACTTCTACAAAGAGAAAATTTCCAGAGTGAAATTTTAAAAATAATTTGAAATTGAACTTTTAATATTTTCTTCCCACACCCTTTATCAGGATTTAAAGGAAATCAATTAAAGAAAAGACCAGTTTTTAAAGTTTCTAATCTGTTGCAGATGATATTTTTGTGAGACACTAAGAATGTCACTGCACTATGAAATTTCTAGAAAACATTTCTAAATGCCTACTCACAATTTCCATATTTATCTCCTTATGGACCCATAACAAACAGGACACGTGGTGCATGTCCATGGATCATACTTGAGCAACACTGTTCTAGAGAAGTAAACAGTACACATAGAAGTTTTCAAAATTCTTCCACACAGCTATCTATATAGAGCTCTCAGAGACCTCTGTAAGAAAGACTAAATAAGCATTATTATCTCCATATGACAAATTAAAAAAAACTGGGAGGGGGAAAAACCCCACTTTTTACTGCCTTACTATTCCTTTTCATAGTGCAGATATTTCATATAGTGTCTTAGTGGAAGAACATTGGTCTAAAACCCAGATTATTTATAATTTCATTATTAAATCTATCAGACTTTGAAAAACTAGTTTCACCTGAGTTTCATAGTCTTCTCTTAAAAAGGCATTTGTCATAAACATTTGTGAACACATTTTGACAAATATATTAAATACTGCATATTTTCAGTATTTCTGTCTCTAGGTTAGCAGACATAGGGGAAGGTTTCCAAAGTCTGTACTTTAAATACTCCCTTTTCTAGTCCTAAAGCCTTGTCCCCACTGTTTTTAATACTAAATCTAAAGTACACAACAAAGATTTTCAAATGTAGGGACTTATAACCATGAAACCAGCTTATTACAAAGATTAAAATGCTAACATATAAGACTCTAATGTTTTCACTAGAATAACGTTCAAAACAGAAGAAAGAATAAAATCTGAAAACTGATATTCAGGTTTGCTATTAAAGCAAGGAAAGAAGTCATCATCTCTCTCTTCCATTTTGATAATTACTACCATATCTAAAAAAAATATGTAGCTTTAAAAGAGTCAGAAGAAATTTTAAAATTAAATTATTCAGGATAATAACTTTAACCACTAACTTCAAGTTTTCTCTTTCCATGAAAAACCTGAATATATCAGCAAAATACAGAGTAATGTCAAAAACCTAGAATAAAGATGGGAGTGCTTTTTATTTAACACAGTTTTTAACAAATAATCTATAATACCTTCTGTAGCTTCTGGTTAATATCTCCTTTGGCTGTAATCTTTACTTGAAATTCTGCCTCATACTCTTCTTCCATATATCGACGGCGTTTGGACTGTACATTGTCCATGTCCTCTGATTTAGAACGTTTTCTTCTGGAAAATTCACCTGAGAACAAAAAGCATAATGATCAGTCAGGTGTTTTTGTTACTGACCTTAATGTCTATTCTCCATCCTCTTTCCTTGAAATCTTCATTTTAAGATAGAAAATCACCTAAAAATATGAATAAAAGATGAGAAGAAATCATCTCACATTCATTCTCTTTGCTAAATTTTATAGTGCACATGAATCCTCTGACAAAATACAGTGTTCATTCTCATGTCACAGATTTCTAACTACTGTGCATAGCTTTAAATATTTAATTCTTCCTCCTCAGTAGGAAAAATTCTTATTTAATCATCAGCCTTAGGAAAATAATAATATAATAGTTATTCTTAACATATCCTAATGAATTTCAAATATATAAAAATAATAAAATTAATGTCATTATAAAAGTAAATTTAGTAAAGAATAGATACTGAAAGATCTTCACTTAGAAAATTTCAAATACTGGTAACAATCATGAGATTATAAGCAAGTTTTATCTAATTTCTTTTTCAATACATAAAACAGGAAACCACTAAAATCTCCACACTTTTTAAAGGCAAATGTGGTCCTTATGTGACCATCCCTACCCTTCTCCACTTCATTTTATGTCCATATCTATGTGCCTATTTTTTAAATCCAGTTTTACCCTATGACGTCTCTCGTAATCATACCTTACACAGTGATACGTGGAGAGTAGTATGACAGGGGCAGTTACAGAATCCAGGTTTCCTAACTTCTAGTCCGATGATGTTCCCATTAAACCTAAGGCTACTCAGTCCCATCATTCCTCTTCCCCATGAACCATAAGAACCTTAAGGAGACTGAGACACATACTTCCATTCACTTATACCGCCCCAGGCAAGATTCTTATAGTCCCATGCTCTAAACACAGATCTGAACGATTTAACTGTGGCTTACTTAAATTGCAAAATGTTACAATCATCTCATGAACAGAAAAGTATACTCCACAGCCTTAAAAGCAGAAGTAATGAATGACCTTCTTTTAAACTAGTTCAGGTTTTTGTGTACGGGCTTACTTTTCTCAGAAGGCCTTTCATCTTCATGTATTACTTGCTCTTCTTCCTCAGGTTTGCTGTCCTTTTTATTACTTTCTTCTTCTGCTATAACAAAAATAGATAAGGAAATCTTACTTCCATTAAAACTCACAGCAGCTCATTATAATTTATACTTTTGGTGTAGCTATCCATTAACAATCTTTTATGAAATGAGAGTCTCAAAATGTGAAATTCTGGGAATAAACAGAGAGCATGAATTGGTAGAAATGAATAACTAAGTCCACTTTCAAATGTTCCTGCAAATTTGTAATGAACTCTTAACATGGGAAAAAACTTAATGGCACAGATTTTAAAACAAAAAGTCTAATTTACTGTCATCAATAGATTAATAAAAAGTGAAAACTACTGTAAAGCTCTTAGACTCCTTTACATTCAATTATTAAAACTAAAACAGTGGTTGTGACAATTATAAAAAATTACAAATTACTGGCAAATTCAAAACAACTAATAGTTTGACCAGTCAGGTTAAACCATTATGTCATTTTAATGGTTATGGGATAGTTCATAAAACAGGAATGGAAAAGTTATCCTAAAGATAATATAAGTTTTACTTAAAAGTAACAGCTACTTTAATACTAGTGCCAACAACTGAGCTAGGCGTTTGACATATATGACTTCATATCCTCAATATAATCCTACACTATAAACAGTATTTTTGCCATCATATAGATGAGTAATGTTCAGAAGATTAAGTAACTTTCTCAAGAGGCATACAAAATATAATAAAGAGTGCCACCAAAAAATATTGCTAAAAATGTCTATACAATTACATTGTTATAACAAATAAAATCTCAGTGGTACCAGAAATGGCCTTTGGTCAATCACTCTATACTCCTCAATTAACTTAGTCATTAAATGGGGTAGAAGAATAAATCATGAATATATTTGGGTTTCTATTTTTCCCCTTACATCACTGCAACTGGCTCCTCAGTGACTTCAATAGAGCATGCTTTGTTTCATCATATTCCGCAACCAAATCTAAGCAATCACAAGGAATAGAGCACTATACAAAGACTTTGATATGGTATGTCTTCTCCAGCGCCAGGGTTTTAATCCCAACAGCCTTGATGGTAGAAGTCAAGGTAAAAAAAACTTAAAAGACCTTTTAGGTGAAAATGGGTAGAGACAAGGATCATTGATGAACCTATTAAGGCTCTTACAAATAGTTTTTTCACACTAAGATGAAAACAATAAAGCTGTAAAATGTTACTATAGTAAAAAAACCAAAAAAGTTTATAGTAAAGATTACTAAAAATATTTTTAAACTTTAAAACACATGAGTATTAGAAAATTAACTTTCCATTTACCATGCTATGCTCACTAGAAATGTTTTAAGATCTCATCCCTGAACCCAGTTTCAGTGAAATGAAAATTTGTTTTGCTTCTTTATAGACAGCAAACTTATTACAGAGCATTTTTTTCTATACATAACTATACTTCTTCCTGATTTTAATACTGAGGGTGATGACTCCTGAGTTTCCTAGTCCCAGAGTTTCCAGAGACACAGAGTAATTGGGTTGCTAGAGACGAAGGTTTACATAGTCTTTATTTAGCAAATCATCACATCACCCAAAGAACAAAATTAGCCAGGGCTCCAATGAGAGTAACTGCAAGCCCGATCATCCAGAACACAGCACAGCAAACGGGCCTGCCTCTCGATGCTTATGTTACTCCCTCTCCTTTCAGATATGTCAAGCTTAGCTTGAAATTCCTTCATTTTACTCAAAAATGTCCTCTTACCATCCAATTTCTATTTTCCAGATGTGCTTAGGGGACATGACTAGATTTTCAACACTTAAATCGAAACACTCATCAGGATTTTAGAAAAGACACACAAATTAAAATTTATGCTCAAGTTTTATTTAATGGAAAGAACTTGGGATAAGAAAAATGGTATTAACAGATTCTACAGAAAGGAGTAAGGCTCTATATTTCTTTAATTTTTTTTTTCCCCACAAAGCCTCTAGAGAATCTGAGTGGATCTCCTTCAACTCAGAATAATAATCAAAGGCCCAGGCACACAGACATCTTTATATAATAATTTCAAGTAATTCCTGGGACTCCTGAAACTCCGCCAAATATTTAGGTATCTTTTTTAGAATCTGTCTTCACTCACAGACGGTTTCTGCTATAATTCTGGTCTTGAATACAGCCATGTGCCACTTAACAAGGAGGATATGTTTTGAGAAATGTGTTGTTAGACAATTTCATCTTGTGCAAACACCATAGAGGGTACTGACACAAACCTAGATGGTATAGCCTACCGCACACCTAGGCTATATGGTACTCGTCTGATGGGATCACTGTCATACACGTGGTCCGTCATTGATCAAAACATTGTTATGTGGCACATGACTGCATAGCCTCATTACAAGTTGGCACATTTTCATATATAGTTCTACGTATGGTATTCTTTCCTTTCAACCAGACAACTAGCTCACTAAGAGACAAAGACAAAAAAAGATGCCCCGGATTTAACAACATTAGCACCAATGTCACTTCACTGAGGACAATTAGGAGGGGCCCTAGCCAAGTAGAAATCAAAATTCAATTAAGTTAAAGAGTAAACCGGAAAAGAAGAATTGATGCTAGCTTTGTTAACATTACTTGAAGGATGGCTCTGAGAGGGATGGAACAGTAGCTAGAGGAGAGTAGACGATATGGAGAGTGCATGAAAGGTACATCTAATGTGTGTACCTCCTCTAGTATTCAAACTTTCCCACAGAATCTTTATTTTCCTAGCCTTCTTAGACTATCATTTTAATCATTTACTGAGTATCAGTTATTATATAGTACTATCCAACAATATGATAGTGTCTTAAGGCCTACAAAGGTATATCTGCAATACACTTTTAGGTCTTTCTTCTACTTTTGCAAAATTAAAATAGCTTTTCTCCTGGCTTTCTGATCTCTTTCACTATTTTTTGTTGCTGCTCATACCCATCACAACTGCTGTATTTAAAACAAATTTGCTAAACAATCATCTGAAATGATGGAGGTTTATATTTTCCTCTTAGTACAGCACATAAGTGTTAACAGTTAGAGGGAAGAGCCAGACTTTGGAATTGCTAATGTACAATTCTGTATGCGGAAAACATTAAAAATTATTCATGAATAAAGAATCTGAAGAAACTAACACCTCAGGAGGTGCACAGCAACAAATATGACATAACAGATTCTGCTACCATATAAACAGAACAGAATATAATTTAAGAACCAATGAAGAAATTATACTTCAACCCACAATACACAAAAGTTCCTTTGGGGTGGGGCAGGAGGGAGACAGAAAGTAAAATTTAGTTACCAGCTAAGAAATTAAATGTCACTAAACTTACTATGCTAATAATATACAATCAGATAAAAGTCTAAAAGTAAGTAACCAAAGACAAAGCCAACTTTCAATTTTCAACCTATACAATCATGGATAGCTTAATATTAATTTCTTTGCATTTAACTGCACTGTGTGGGAGGGATGGTCTCCATTAACAAGACATAAAAGTAAAACGTATAAACTCACAAAATAATACGCTGCAATTTGCTATGCCTTTCTTATACAGACTACCAAAAGGTTTTTTTAGGACCTGCACCAATATCACTCTCTATATAAATACTTAATGAATGAATGAATGAAGTTCACCCTAAACACTGTTACCTAATTATCTTCCAAAACATAAATTTCACCATGTCCTTCTCTTCTGCTTGAAATCATTCAGTGACTCCACAGTGTTATCAGAATGCTTTAGGACTGTAACCAAGGTACTCCATGATATACTTCTCTTATATTACCAATTATTCATTCACTCCACAAATTTTTACTGAGCACTTACTATCATCTAGGCATTATTTTGGCCTGATGATAGTGGCTCAGAGCAAGGGAAAAAGCAGTGAAGAATGGTAAGAAGAGACTGGATTCTAGATCTACTATAAAGGTAGAGCCAACAGGATTTCCTGATGGATGGATATGGATTGGAAGGAAAAAAAAACAATGGCTCTATGGTTTTTAGCCTGAGCAAGTAGGATGGAGCTGCCATTAAGAGAAATTATCTTCATTAAAACCCTATGTATACAGATAGTGAAAGGCAAGTGCTTTCCTGAACACATCTTATAGTCTTATAAAGTCACCCTCCTCTAAACTCCCAGAATACCAATTTAACATTATTACTGGATTCACAGCCTTCTATTTAACGGCCTGGTTTTAATTCTTGTCTGCATCCCGAGCGCAAGTACTAAATTTTACCTTTAAATCCCCAGAACCAGGAAGAGCCTAGCCTGTCTCTCTCTATGGGTTTAATGATTGAATAAAGGCTCTTGGAAATGAAGTCATCTTTTAATAATAAACAAATCTCCACCTTCAAAAGCTGGTATGATATATTGGAGAAAAAAATCCTCTATTTCTCCTAGGCCTGCCTTATTTTTTTCTTTGAACAAACTAGAAACCAGATGCTATGTTTCATGCTGTAAGGTCACTCTTCTCACAGAGCTCTATCTCTAACAGAATGTGATACAATGAGAACACAAAAATATTTGTACCAATCTGAAAGAACAGAGAAAGTTTCATATAGGAATGATATTTGAGTTTGACCATGAAAGCAAAGTAGGATTTTTCTCATTCTTTCTTTTTTCTCTAGGAATAATAAAAGAGGTGGGAAAGACAAGCATTGAACAAACAATCAAGTTTACATACCTTTTATATAAGGAGTCTGGAATTAACCTAAAAGTAATAGCGATCTAACTAAAGACAGGAAACACAATCAAATAAAAGAGATTTAGGTTATAGCGAGATCATTCAGAAAATGAGGGGGAAGAGAGTAGGGTGCGTAAACACAAGGGTTGAGGAAGGAAATGGATGAAGTCTTCATCAAACAGATAATCAGCCTTCAAGGTTTCTGGCTTCCGGCAATGGTGGTGTCATTCCCCAGACAAATAATATTAAAAGAAACAGATGTCAACGGTAAAACTGTAAAACTTAATTTGTTACACTTGAAGCAAATAAATTAAACCAGTAGACTTTTAGATTCTAAGTTATTTGGTTACTAAATGACAGCAAGAACAATTGTTATGACTTTGACCAATTATGTACTGATTTGAAATTGCAATCTCATAGTGTTATATTGGTCCATTTTAACTCTCTTCCTAGACTATAAGGCCCCTAAGGGCAACAGCCATATTTTCTACTTATTTTATCTCCCTTAGCACTTCACACACCACTCCTCAGAGTAGATACTTTATAATTCTGAATTCTATGAAGCTAAGAATCTATGAAGTTAAAAGATCACTCTAGTCACCACCATTCTCAACTTTCTGTGCAACTAAAAGACATTTAAAACTTTGTAAGAATGTTTTATTAAACAGTCAAAATCTTTAAAATTTAAATATGCTAACCTGCGGAGCATGTCTCATTTTGTGATATAACTTCGGACTCATCTTTTTCACCCGAAATATCCTCTTCATCTGAGAGGACCAAAAAAGCTTCTTTTGGTAAACTCTCACTACTTTCTTGTTTAGATGGTGAACCAAAAGAACCCTCCATCTTCTCTTCCAAATCTGGATTTGTCTCATCAATTGGAAGGATAGAAGTTTTAGAAAAGCAGGTGAGTTCATCTTCAGCAGGTGCAAGCTTTTCCAAAATAGGAATGATTTCATCTGTCTCCATAGAGTCTGTGTTTTCTAAGATATTCTCATTTTTGTCATCTTTCATAACATTTTCATTAATGGTTTCTGCAAGGTCAGCAGAATTTTCATCTTCATTCTTCTCACTTTGGTCAATTTCGATACTGCTAGATATAGCCTCCTCTCCAAGAGCAGGTTCTATAATGGCATCTTCCTCTACCTTCTTCTCATTTTCAGGAGGTAGATCTGAACAAATAATTGTATCATCTGTTTCTAGAGTTTCTTCATCAGCATCAATATTACTATCAACTTTATTTTTCTCATCAAATGAGAAAATTTGATCTAACTTATCATCATCCCTATTTTTTTCAAGAAAATCATCACCTTTATTGCTACTAAACTCTCTATTGTCAGTTTCAGGAACTGATTCACAAACTGGTACAGAACTTGGTTCAAAAGTGGGATCAAAGGCTGACTCAGGAGTCAGTTCATCAGAAGTCGGTTCATCAGAGGCCGGATCACCAGAGGCCAGATCACCAGAGGCTGGATCATCAGAGGTCAATGCTCCAGAGGCTGGATCACCAAAGGATGAATCATCAGAGGCTGGATCACTGGAGACTGGTTCACTGGAGACCAGTTCACCAGGGACCGGTTCACCAGAGACCAGTTCACTAGAGACCGGTTCACCAGAGACTGATTCACCAGAAACGGGTTCACCAGAGACAGGCTCACCAGAGGCGGGATCACCAGAGACAGGATCACTACAGGTGAAATTATGAGAGGCAGGATCACCAGAGGTGGGATCACCAGAGGTTAATACTTCAGAAGCCACATCTCCAGAGGCTGAATCTCCAGAGACCAGATCTTCAGTAGCCAGATCACCAGCGGCTGGATCAGAAGTTGGTTCAGCAGTCAGTTTAGAGGCTAGTTCAGGAGCTACATTATTAGGAGATGAAGATTCACACTTTAAATCATCATCTTGCTTGTTTTTTACATTAATATTTAAGGTACAAGGTGTTTCTTTCCATTCTGATTTACTTTTTTCAGGGTCAAAACAAAGCTCTTCAATACCATTCACCTCTTCCTTGTCATTAATATAATCCATATTTTCCAAAGGTGAGGTTGGGTCCAAATCTCCATTTTCATGGTTGCCATTTAATAGCTTGACATCAGTTTTCAACAGTTCTTCTCTGACCTTGTACACTGCTTCAAGTTGTTGACGATCACTCACTCTCATCGTTTTTCGAGCCTTAAAGACTTTTTTCTGAGGTTCTTCTATACCATCCATTTTGAATCTTTAAAGAGAGAGAGAAAGAGAGATTATAATAATTGAAACAGAACCCATCTAATTACAGCCTTACTGCAAATTGATCTTATAACCAAGCAGCACTTCAAGTCATTTTGAAAAACTGACAATAATCCTTGCTGTGTGTTTTCATATTTATTGGTTTTATGTAATATAAAATTGATAATAGGTACAGTCCATAGAAGATCAATTACTAGGAAGTATTAGGAAAAAAGTGACTAGTTTCTAGTTTTCATTTTCAGTAAGCTAATAGTTTCAGAGTCTGGAGAAGATAGGTAAGCATTAAAAAAGTAGACAAAGTAAAAAAGTAGACGGAGAAAGAAAAATAAAAGTACAAGAAAATGAAAGCAGTAGGGGAATGGGAAAAGAATAGAGACAAGGAGAAGGGAGAATTAAGAAACGTGTAAAGAAAGACTACATTTGCAACCAGGCATATCAAGACTAACAACTGTAAACATATTAACAAGAAATTACCATCAAGAAAGTGAAAACACAACTCATACAACAGAAGGAAATACTTGCAAATAATGTATCTCATAAGAGATTTACATCTAGAAAATATAAAATACTGTTACAACTGAATAAGAACAACAATAAAAATAACTCAATTTAAAAATGGGTCGGGGCTGGCCCAGTGGTGTAGTGGTTAAATTTGCACACTCTGCTTTGGCAGCCCAGGGTTTGCAGGTTCGGATCCAGTGCTGGGACCTACATACCGCTGATCAAGCCATGCTGTGGCAGCATCCCACGTACAAAATAGAAGAACGGCAAAGATGTTAGCTCAGAGACAATCTTCCTCAAGCAAAAAGAGGAGGATTGGCAACAGATGTTAGCTCAGGGTCAATCTTCCTCACCAAAAAAAAAACAGGCAAAGGACTTGAATAGTCATTTCCCTAAAAGATATACAAATACCCAATAAGCCAATAGCCAATAGGCAATAAACATGAAAAGATGCTCAACATCATTAGTTATCAGAGAAATGCAAATCAAAACCACAATGAGATAACACTTCACACACACCAGGGTGGCTATAATCAGAGAGAATAACAAGTATTGGCAAGGATGTGGACAAACTGGGATCCTCACGCATGATGGTGGGATTTCAAAATATTGCAGCTGCTGTGGAAAACACTCTGGCAATTCGTCAACAGGTTAAACATTAATCATCAACGTTTGATCTTTCCTATTTGTAATGTACACATGTTAAGCTATAAATTTCCCTCCAAGCACTACTTTAGCTGCATCTCACATTTTGTTGCATCCTATTTTCATCATTGTTCTGTTAAAATATTTTGTAATTTCCATTGTGATTTCTTCTTTCATCTATGAGTTATTTAGAATTATGTTTCTTAAAAATGTAATATAATATGACCACATGAAGCTCATTAAAAAAATACAAAGTTGGTTTCATATTCAAAAATCAAGCAACGTAGATTATGAATGAGTCATGAGGCATTATGGCTTTATTTCAGACTCAACCAAAGTGTCCACTTAATAAAAATATATTAGAGCCCTAAGCGCCAATACTTCAGAATGTTATCTTATTTCAACAGTCTTTGCAGTGGTAATCAAATTAAAATAAGGTCATTATTAATCCTAATGCAGTATGATTGGTGTTCTTATAAAAAGGGGAAAATGTGGACACAGACACGCACATAGGGAGAACACCATATGAAGATTCGAGTTAGGCTGCAACAAGCCACAGCTGGGAGAGAGGCCTGGAATGAATCCTTCTTTAGCTGCTTCAGAGGGAGCATGGCCCTGCCAACACCTTGATTTCAGACGTCTAGCCTCCTAAACTGTGAGACAATAAATTTAGGAAAAAAAAAATTCAAGCAATGCAATTCGCCACGTTAACAGAAAGAGGATGAAAATAAAAGATTATCTCAACAAATACAGAATAGTCATTTGACAAAAACTCAACACTGACTCAGATGCTCTCTGTCATCATTTCTATGTTAACATCTAGCCAGTGCAGTAAGGCAAACAAAAGAGGGCAAGGATTTGGTCCTGGAGAAAGACATTGTCACCATTCTATAGTGGAATAAAAGTCCTTTAAGGACTAAGATATAAAGGAGGAAGAATATTGCTTTCACATTGGATATCCACTTACCATCACCATTTACCAGTGGGAATGATGGTAGGTTACACCTGCTTTGGCTGGAGAAGAAAAAAAGCAGCCTCTGACATCTGAGAATTTATCTGAGGCTCATAGCTGGGCCTCAATGTTATTACAAACTGATTTGACGCTTACAGCGAAACCCTGCTGTTCTCCTTTTCAACATAAAACCATTTCAACATTCAAATTAGACAAGGTCCCTATGCAACCTGTAAAATATCAAACATCTCCCTCTATGACCAAATGAGTGATGGGTACTTCTTTATCAACTGCAGCTTTATTCTCACTGTAATCTGTCCTCCCTATAGATAAAATTTACTGAGATACAGAACGGCCCCCACCTTCTGACAGAACCCAATCCAGAGTGAGGCTCTACTTCCTCCAACTCTCCCCAAAATAATCCAACCTATACTATACTATAACCAAGTCATATACTAGGTGTTTTTTCCAACAGTCTCTTACTGATGTGCCTCATGGTTTCCCCATGATGGGCATTCTCCCTTGCTGCAACAAATAATAAGCCCAACTTGTTCAATTACAGCTGTATTCCTAGTGTCCCATTGTTTTTCTGGCTGAAAGGCATAAAACAATGACCTGGCCTATTCGCCCCAGACCAACACAGTTTGAGAACCCACGACTTTGACACAGTACTTCGTCACAGTACTTCTAGGTTGTGGTACATTCTGCATTCATTCTCTCACTTTAAGCCAATTACTTATACTATATTTCTTAGTCTTCCTAGCTTTTTAAATTATGGAACTGAGTAAAAACTAATTCCAAAAATTACCTTTCAATTGAACGAGAACTTCAATGCAAAATTACCATAGGTAATATTTTAAAGGTTATTAATTGCAGTCTAAAATTTAAACATCAAGTTTTTTCCAACCCATGATCCAATCCAAACTCATGCAAACTGAAAAATTTTCTGTAAAGAAGACAGAATGAAAAGGTTATAGTCACTTTTCCCTGCTGACTCCAGACACACATAATTAAATTTACAATATAAGAAGTATGGTTACACATATTTTTTTCAAATACTGGAAAAAAAAGTAATTTCAAATACTGACCTGCAATTCTGTTGGATTTTGACCTAATATCTACATTTCTCATCTGTTATATGGATGGCAGGTAATTATTGCCAATTGCATTAAAAGCATACATTCCTCTAAAAAGTATATTTTCATAATTTTTAGTAACCCCATTAAGAACATGAATTCTGTAGACAGAAACACGGATTTGAGTTCCAGCTCTCCCATGTACTTACTATAAATGACACAGAGCAAGTTACCTAACATTTCAACGTTTAGTTTCAGCTACCTGAAACTAAATAATATCAGTACCTGCCACAGAGGTTGTGGTAATGATTAAATGAGATTCTATATATTAAGCACTTAGAATGTAGTAGGCACTCAATAAATGTTATCATCATAATTGTCTATGTTTATTCAGAAATTTTTTAGGCATAAACTAAAGAATTGGGGACAAATTTCCCTCAAGTATTTTTGGTATTTTGTATATAAATTAGAAAATTCAACATGCAAACATCATGTCTAATGTTAAACTGCCACGACCAAATAACATTTAATAAAAATAAATATCATCGAAGCAAGCTGGTTTTATCAACAAAACGGCCATTCTATTCAGTAATAATAAAGTACTGTACAAAGAATTACAGAATAACTACCATCTATACCCACAAGGGAGCACACTACAGCCATTTACCAGATCTTTCATGGGTTCTAAGTAGAATGAAAAACAGACAAAGCAATAAGGAAGTAGCTTGAACAACCAGTTCAAACTAGTTCAGCCATATCTGTGCAAACCAATCAACAGTAAGTTTTTAAAAATCTATTTTGCATAAGCAAACAGTATTTAAGAAAGATACACATTAGAGAAGGGTGTGTTACCTGCAAACAAGTCTCCAATGGGGCTGTATTACCGGAACAAAACATTTCTAAGAATCATTTTAAATACCGTCATCTGGAC
The DNA here is from genome assembly GCF_041296235.1 of Equus asinus. Classification (NCBI taxonomy): domain Eukaryota; kingdom Metazoa; phylum Chordata; class Mammalia; order Perissodactyla; family Equidae; genus Equus; species Equus asinus. Next base: position 26,157,152 of record NC_091811.1, on the reverse strand, counting down.
TGAGATGCCATTCACAAAACTATTCTACAAAAGAAATACTTTTTCAGGTGGGGACACTAAAATCATGAAGCTCTCACATGACTGTAATTCATTTTCACAAGAAAAAGCACTTATATTTTACAGCAGAAAATGTCTGCCATATCTAACAGTAAATGTGTAAAATGCGATTACTTTCTTCTGAAAATATTTTTTCATGAAAAAGATACTCAAAAAACTGTTTTTTTAAGTTCCTACTCTATATATTCAGATTCAAGAACTCTAGGGAAATACCACCACTAATAAAATCTTTCTACGGCAATAACAAGGGTTTCACCTTTACCAAAGGAATTTATATTCAAATAACCAAGAAGAGAGTGTTACCTGCAAATAAGTCTCTATGGCTTGGAAATTTTTTTCAAATTTTGGTTAAATTATTTTTAAGGAAAGCCCAATGAGCCTCTTCTTCTTTAAGTGAAACCATTATTTTCTTCTCTGCTTCACCCCCCTCCACCCACTCCTTCCACCCTTCTTTCTAGCAAAGAGATCATAGCTATGAAACAACAAAGGGAAGTATTACCAAAAGCTGTAACGTCTTAGCCTACAATCTGCCTGCTCAAAAAGCTCAAGAATTTAAGTGGCTGTTCAAGAGCTGCTCACAAACTCAGCCAATCAGTTGCCAGCATTCTGATTCCTGCCCAGCAACAGGAGACAGACAATAAGGTCAGGGAAACATAGTTAAAACCTGGATCCGCAACACTTCAGTGAGGTTCTTTGTCTGATATAAGTAATCTAGAACATAATTGCATAAAATCCTAAACCCATATAATATGCGTTACATGTACCACATAAATAAACAAGTCAGATATACATCTTTTATGCTATTTTATCTTTCTTTAAATGTCTGTGCATGTTTCCAGAAAAATAAATCAATTTCCTACCTGGATAATGAGTCAAACATGGACACTACATAAAAAGAACATACTTTTCTACACAATGGGTTAGAATCTGCCAAATTCAAGTGGAAATTTCTTTTAAAAAATCCATAGTCCTTAACATTTATAAAACATTGATAACTAAAAATCTGGCAAAACTTTAATCCAAATAACTAACAAGATTATTTTCATACCCACCTATCACTATTGTTATAGATTTCCAAGTCTAAAAATTACTAGTATTCCGGACCCAAAGGTCTACTATGGATAGCATTATGAAGTGTTTTGTTGTCTACTGCACTGAACTGACTTAGTTTGAGTCATCCAATAAAATTAAAACATCTGATTCTTGACAACTTATATTAAGTGTTACAAGAAAATTACTACATTCTTTTCTCCTTAACTGCCTTTCACAGCAGGTTACAGAAAGGTTATACGAGCTCTCCCCTTTTGAAGCAATCAAGCAAGTGTGTGGATTACACAGTAAATATTCATGTAAAGTGAACGGGAATTTTTATTTGACCATCATTCTACAGTCTTTTAAATGTAAAATTATAAAATAAAAATAGGAAATCTGTCATCATAATATATTTTTTCTCAAATTCATTACCCAATCAGATTTTCTGAGTAAACAAGTTTTAAAAATAAACCTCATTTTTTTCTCCTTCAGTTAGACAAACCCTGTAATTTTTCCAACATACCCAAGAGGGAGCTTGCTGCAGCCATACTCTTAGTTTATATACTCTCCCCAAGGAAAATAAATCAGCAGCTGCTGCAATGCTTCAGTCCTGTGAGAGAACTGAAATTCACTGTCTGATTGGCTCAAAGCCGCAGTTGCCGAAAGCCAATCACACAGCAGCATCACAAACCTTGCCCAGCAACAAGGGAAGCAGATGAGGGCAAGTGCCCTACCAAGAATCCAAACGATGTGAAAACAAAGGTGAACGATGAAACTGAAATATATTCATAATATACCCCCAGATTCTTTGTTTGAGTAACAGGTCTACAGCAGGGTTATTCTGATTAAATAAACAAGGTAAGAAGAGCCTTATCTAACAAAACAGCAGAAAGTACCAGGATTGTTGGGTCAAACCCCAGGCACATACAAACACTATATTAATTCAAAGTTATGGGTACCTGATGAAGTATACTTAAAAATAAAACTTACAAAATGTTAAGCAAAGCCATTTCAGTGGACTTGACATTTCTATCTTTGACACAGACACTCCAATTTTATTCATGCTGCTAACTGACACTAGTATAACATTATTCTGAATAATGGAATGCTGAAAATAATTTACTCAAACTTGAGTTTTTGTTAAATGGCTTAAATAAATATTAATCAATAGGTCTGACTAATAACGGCCTACTCTTAAATAATCACTTTATACTGACGATTACTAGCCTCTTTAGAAATGCAACTCTGCTACTGGATTCTTTAAGAACCCCATTCTCAGTTGAGAAATGCGTGATTTTATTTTGCACTCCTAAATTTTACTTGAGAATTTTGAGATAATCGTAAATAAAAAATAAAAAATAAGCATCAGTGTATTGCACAATAAATGTAATAATCTGCTTTACTATGTACTGCCCATTAATGAGACTGGGGAAACTGATACTACAATAGTTCATCCACTTTGATACTAAGTTAGTATACAAACTTTCTAAATTGTTTTTTTTTCTTTTTTTTTTTCTTGGTGAGGAAGATTGGCCCTGAGCTAACATCATTGCCACTCTTCCTCTTTTTGCTTGAGGAAGAGTGGCCCTGAGCTATCATCTGTGCCAATCTTCCTCTGTTGTGTACGTGGGATGCCACAACAGCACAGTTTGATGAGCAGTGTGTAGGTCCGTGCCCCAGATCCAAACCTGCAAACTCTGGGCTGCTGATGTGGAGCAGGCAAACTTAACCACTACACCACCAGACCAGCCCCCAGATTTCCTAAATTTTTATCTTAAATACTGGATATCCTGTCATCTCTGTTATTATTTTCTACAACTTTAGTAAAACGTAACCACTACTTTCACCACTTTTGTTAAAAATCCCACAAAGATTTTCATCATGTTTCCATATTCTCTTGCTTTCTAGAAGTTCTCTTTCCCAGTCACACACAAAGCACTGGTAATATTTACTTGAGAATCCAGAGCCTGCTATAGTTCACAATTTTCAATTCTACTATGCTATGGTTCTTCTCTCAATTGCATAAAAACACTATCAATAGCTATCCTATCATCTTAAAAAATATATTAGTTGGTAAAATCTGTTCCTTATGTAATACTCAACAATTCAGTAAAGGATTGAGTGATCATAATATTTGACACTTCAACAAATAATCCCTTTTGCTCATCATCAACCTACTGCTATTAGCCGGGGTTTCAAAATAAGGAATGGCATATTCGCTAACTAAATTTTAAAAAAGAACCAACAACAAAGGAAATAGGGAGTCGCTTTACTAACAATTCCTTGGACAAAGCAGGAGCAGAGCACACTCTTGAAATTTTGGATACATCAAAACCACAAGGGTCACTACAATCGAACTTGTTTTTGCGCTCACTGCTATGTTTTGAGAAATTCTAGAGTAGTGTGTGTGAAAAAAATGCAAGACGCTTGAAAGATCACTTCCCCAAGTGTATTTTTGGGATCATGCTGTTACACAGGAAAATTAAAACGAAGTGACCTGACCCAACAAATGCCATTTCAGAATATATCTATCAAATTACACCCCCCCCCAATTAGAAAATCAGCCAGTGATCCATCAGAGCAGTTATCCATTAGCTTGTCCCACTCACAAACTCTACTACTACTTATGCAATGAGTAAAGTTACAGAAAGCCACGTATTTATTTCCTCAGGAATCTAAGAAGCCACTCGTCCAAAAGTATTTTTCACACTTTGCTTGGGTGAATTAAAACACCCAGAATAATTTATAAGAAGCTGAAAGATGTAAATCCTTCAAATGCCAGAAAATAGCTCTTACTTTTCTTACTGACCCAACCTACGGAGAAGGAGTGGAGAGCTTACTTTCTATATCAGTCAGCTTTCACTAGGTAATAATGAAGTAATTAAAAAAAAAATTATTAGCTCGTAACATTCTTCTTCATTCTAGGTCATAGGCTGAAGGAACAGCATCCCCTAACACCCAAATCTAGGTCTTGTGGCAGAGGAAAAAGACCACAATGACAGAACCATACAATATATGACTTGTAAAGCTTTTTCTTAGACATAGTATACATCATTTTCACTCACATTTCATTGGCTAAAGCCGAGTTAGACATTAAGAGGGTGTAGAAGTAAAAAGCTCCCATGGGGAAACACTTAAGTCACATGGCAAAAAGATATATAATCTTCTTACAGGAAGGGAGAATAACAGTGAAGTATCATATGATCTTCCACATTTTAAAAATATATAATTATAAAAAGCTTGGCATAGCAACGATTTCTAAACTGACAAAACTGGGTCTACTCCATGTTCTAACATTAGCATAACAGTCAGCATAGGATAAATAAACCCAACTCTAGATTTCAGGTTCCTCAGCTGTAAAACTGAGCCTGTTATACCAAATACTCGCTAAATTGCAGTCCAGCCTAAATTTCGTATTATTTTACTAAGTCGAGCTATACTGATGTTCTTTTATAACTTATTTTTCATTATGAAATACTGTGAACACGCAGTAAGATATAAAGTCTGACATAATGAACATGTGTGTATCTGTCACCTGGATGAGCAATAAAACTTTCGAAATAAAAAACAAAGGCTTCAGGGACTGACCCCGTGGCCGAGTGGTTAAGTTCGCGCGCTCCGCTGCAGGCGGCCCAGTGTTTCGTTGATTCGAATCCCGGGCGCGGACATGGCACTGCTCATCAAACCACGCTCAGGCAGCGTCCCACATGCCACAACTAGAAGGACCCACAACGAAGAATATACAACTATGTACCGGGGGGCTTTGGGGAGAAAAAGGAAAAAAATAAATAAATAAATAAAATCTTTAAAAAAAAAAAAAAAAGCCATCTGTGTAACACCACCAGATAGTACGCTCCTCCTTCTCTATCCCAACTCCTCAACACAAAGATAAGCATAATCTTGAATTTGATGTTTGTTATTCTCAGGCATACCTTATACTTTTTCTATATTATGAATTCCCCTTTTCATTAACTAAACACTCCTTAAAAGGAGAAAAAGGAACCGACACTTATCAAGGGGCAATTATACGTCAGACATAATACCAAGGAATATTCTTTTCTCATTTATTTAAGTGACAATTTATATAAATTCAACTTTACATATGATCTGAATTAATATATCAATAACCATGTTGCTATCATACATTCCATTACACAGACAATAACTTTAACTGGGTAAGGTCAACCAGACACCCAATTGAGCACGGAGTCGTTTTCACTAGCATAGGCACCCTTCTTGCGCACTTCATTCTTTAAATTTGCTACCACGGGGTGTTCTATTTTATTAGAATGTTAAGCAATAAACTATATGGTATTTGCCACAATTTTCTTCTCTATCTCTTTGAAAATGGAGAATTCACTTAATATAATTGCTGAGACTCATCCATGCAATAAGTTAGATCTGACAGGAGACTCTCCATTTCACCAGGATGCAGACTGGTTCCTGTATTCGCTAGAACAGTATTACCACCAGGTTCCCAAATACTCAGTTACCTTTTAAAAAGTAACATCCATAAGTCATCTTAGCCAAAAATGACAGAACTCATTCAACAAACTAGAAGGGAACTTCCTCAACCTGATAAAGGTCATCTAGGAAAAACCCATAGCTAACATCATTCTTGATACTGAAAAACAGAAAGCTCTAGACCTAAGATCAGAAATAAGACAAAATGTCTGCTCTGCTCTTACCACTTCTATTCCACATTGACTAGAGAGTTCTCGCTAGGACAATTAGGCAAGAAAATGAAATAAAGTCATCCAACTTGAAAAGAAAAAGTAAAATTCTCTATTTGCAGAAGAAAAAATCTTAGATATAGAAAATCAGAAGGAATCCACTAAAAACTTACTAGAACTAGTCAATGAGTTTGGAAGATTGCAAGATACAAGATCAATAAATAAAAAATCTATTTTATTTCTATACACTTGTAATGAAGAATCCAAAATGAAATTAAGAAAACAATCCCATTTACAATAGAATCAAAAATAATAAATTTAACAAAATGAAGTACAAAACTTAATACTCTGAAAACTACAAAACATTGTTGAAGAAATTAAAGATGACCTAAATAACAGGAAAGATATCCCACACTCTTGAATCAAAAGGCTTAATATTAAGATGCCAATACTCTCAAAATTGATCTAATGATTCAAAGCAGTCCCTACCAAAATTCCAGCTATCTTCTTGGCAGAAACTGACAAGCTGATCCTACAATTCACATGGTAATGCAAGGGACCCAAAATAGCCAAAACAATCTTGAAAAAGGACAACAACATTGAAGGACTCACCACTTCTCATTTGCAAAACTTACTACAAAGCCACAGTAATCCTGACAGCGGGGTGCTCCTAGCAAAAGGAGAGACACATAGATCAATGAAACAAAGCTGCCAGGTGAGAAATAACTCTTGCATTTATGATCAACTGTGCTTATGGTTTCTCCTGTATGACCCAAAGAGAAGAAGCAACAACAACAAAAAAATAGATTAACAGCACTTCACCAAAATCAAACACTTTTGTGCTGCAAAGGACACCATCAAGAAAGTGAAAAGACAACTCACACAATGAGAGTAAATATTTGCAAATAATATACCTGATAAGAGACCTGTTTCTACCAGAATAAATAAAAACTGTTACAACAATAATGAAAAGACAAACAACCCAATTTAAAAATGAGCAAAGGACTTGACTAGATATTTCTCCAAAGAAAAGCCAATAAGCAATAAACGGGAAAAGATGCTCAATATCATCAGTCATCAGGGAAATGCACATCAAAACCACAATGAAACACTTCACACAGACCAGGATTACTATAATCAAAAAAACAACAAATAACAAGTGTGGTTAACAAGGATGTAGAGAAATTGGAACCCTCATACAATGCTGGTGGGATTGTAAAATAGAGCAGATGCTTTGAAAAACAGTCTGGCAGTTCCTCAACACGTTAAACATAGAGTTGCCATAAGACTAGCGATTCCAGTCCTAGGGATATACCCAAAAGAAAGAAAAACAGATGTCCATGCAAAAACTTGTACACAAATGCTCATAGAAGCACTATTCATAATAGCCCAAAAGGGAAAACAACCCAAACGTCCAGCCACTGATAAGTGGATAAATAAAATGTGGTATACTCATACAATGAAATATTATTTAGCCATAAAAAGGAATGAAGTACTGATAAATGTTACAACATGCCTGAAAATATGCTGAGTGAAAGAAGCCCGTCACAAAGGCCACAGATTGAATGATTCTGTTTATATGAAATGGTCAGAATAGGCAAGCCTATAAAGACAAAAAGCAGATTAGTGGTCACCCAGGGTTGACAGGTTGGGAGGAAATCAGGAGTGGCTGCTAAAGGGTACAGGGTTTCTTTATGAGGTAGTAAAAACGGTCTAAAATTGATTGTGGTGATGGTTGCACAACTCTGTGAATATTTTAAAAACCACTGAGTTGTACATTTTATACAGGTGAATTGTATGGTACGTGAATTACACCTCAATAAATCTGTTATTTAAAAAAAAAAGAATAGAAGAACTACAATTGAAAATTTTGTGTTTCATTTGCTTTTAATCTAACCTCCCTTTACTAGGTCACACTTCCGACATGGGCAAACAACTATACCAAGAAACCTGAATACTGGTTCACACTTCAGGGCATTTACACTTATAGGCCAACAAGTCTATGTGTAACTATAGAGGTGATGCAAGGCAGTATACATAAAATAACAGCACCCTTGTTCTTTTTCGTGCTCATCTTAGATAAGTGTTACTCTTTTTCCAGGTCCTACATGGGACAGAATTCTATAGCATGCTTATCTCACAGGATGGTAGTAACGGGCATGAGATAATTCATAAAATAAAAGAGAAAACAAATTTTATCAACCAAAAAAAAAAAAAACAGTATTGAGCATGTGCCAATGAAGACTCCATGTTCATATATTAATAAAACCTTCTACACATGGAAAACACAATTAACTATCTTTTACCAGAAGAACTAGAAGGTCTTAAGTAAAATAGAAGCATTCTCCTCTATTATAAACTGGCATTATATCCAAAAGGCATTATATGTAATTAATGTTGGTAAATTTGTTTTAAAATGAGATATACTTATTGAACTATCTGGAGTTACACACAGCTTTGTCACATTTTATCAATACTGTCTTTATTCAGTAAGACCTGTCTTGCCACCATTGACTCTATCTGTCAGTACTTTAAATGTATCTTTTTAGAAATAATTATTATAAATGGACTTTAATACCTATATTTATGTATTGTTTAATGAAACACTTTGGCATGTCTCATCATGTATCCAGTATAACATTAATACATTTTAAGTCTCCTTAAAATATGCTGATATCATTATGATGTGCTTCAGAGGTCATTTAACAAACCAACAAAAAATAAAATAAGTATTCTGGTATAATATTGAGCAACAAAGTGTCTGGCACATAGTACACACTCAATAAATACAGACTAAAAGAATGGTGTGCTATATACATATAACTAACATCTAAAATAATTTTTAAATGAAAACCAAATTATTCTTTCAGGAAGCAAAGGTAGTAATCTAGAATATTTTTGACAAAATTGTAAACTAATATGCTAACATGTTCACATAGCAGGTTTACATACAGAGGACAACCTTGCTTTGGAGAGTCAGGATCTTATTTACTAACAAAAAGGAACATATACCCACTTACACATAGTGCTGCCTCTGACAGTGCAAGACATAGTACCATTAAAATTAATCAAACCTGACACAAAGGAGGCATTTTTCAAGCCTCATAAAACTTATTTAGATGTCAGATTTCCTATTTCAAAAAATTAAAGATCATTTTGAAAGAAGTCTACTTTTGCTTATTACTATATAATGATGAAAATCTTCTTTAAAATAATAAACATACCCTAAAGGGAGCCCCCTGCAGCCATCTTAACAGTTCTCTCACAGCAACAGAAACTGAAATACAATTTGCATAGTCACTGTGGTTGGCTAAAGAAAGCAGGCTCATGTAAACCAATCAGAAAGCTAGATATTGGGCAACCATAAGAGGAGAAACTTTAAATCTGCCTGGCAACAGCCTAAAAATAGAAACAATATGCTAGACTGAATCCCAGAATAGAAGTGAATATGAGAGCCAAACTAATACGAAAACCAGTTTATTTTCTTGGGGAAAAAGATATGCCTTGCATTTCATCATCTAAAATATTAACTTGGCACCTTTTCTTACTACATGGCAATTAAAGAAAAATGAACGCTAAGCTAAATAAATCGGCCACTTTCAAGTTACATGCCATTCATTGTCCATGTGCTTTTATTTATATATATGTATATATGTGTGTGTATATATATGTACATATATATTTAAGTGTTTTTCTTTTTTCAGGAGAATAATGAAGCGCTTTAATCACGAGTCTAATACATTCAAGGCTCTCTAAAATCTCTCATAATCTGAACAGCACTGCATTTTTTCCTAGCACTTTTTCCTCGCAATTATTTGGCAATCTGAGATATGGGTAAAAGACGGTTTACTGTGTATTAAAAATACAAAGATTAAATAACTTATAAAAGCACATCTCTAAATAGGGTGGAGATTATTATGCCTTATTCATTTTTAACACAAACTTGTTCCAACATACAGTAGTGTCTTCCACATAGAAGGCATTCAATAACTGTTTTCTCAATCAAAATAAAATAATTCCTGTCAGTGAGGAAAACAAACTCTTACTGTTCATGTCAAGTAGAAGTTAAACATGTAAAAGTATAATCTGTATATTTGGTTTTTCGTATACTTGCTATTTTCCGGTTTTCAATTTTGCCTAAAGTGGGGTAAAGTTGACAATACTTGATATTTCTCACTCTATCACCCAGATAACAGAATACATTTCATCATTCTAACTTTCCAAGCTAATAATGCTTAATATGCATGTTTCTCCGTGCATTACAAATTTACTCTGGAGTAGATTTCAATTCCTAAAGATGGCAAACAATGTAATAACTATGAAGATTATGGGCTAGTAAGAAATAAGCAAATCAAAAAAATAGAGAAAAAGACCCAACTTTTTAATTTCAAGAATTTAAATTACAGCTGTTGAAATAAAAGGCTGCTTAGACAGTCATGTTAAAAGTATATGTTCTATATGCATTTCTTACCTCACACCCTTCCTCAATGTTTTAATGAAATGATGAATTAATTTTAAAATGTTTTCTTTGGACACTGTTATCCAAAATGCAAAATGAATTCATATATTTGACACTAGGAAATTCTAAACATTTAATTATGAAAATTATATGTAAAGGGCTTATTTTAATCATGAATAAAGCTTAGAAACAATGCCTGTAAAACGCACAGGAATGCAGAACATTTTCAAGTAACAAAAGGAGCTCCACTGAAGGACGGAGGAAATCAAAGGAGCGATCCATTAACTAACACATCCCTTTAATCTAAACATTTAAGGATAGCAGATTTTAAAATTAAGTTTAACCAAGCTTTTAAAAACATAAATACTGTTATTTTAAACACTGGTCTGGATGAAAAGTAATTTAGCTTACTGTCTTATTTATTTTCCTTATTCTTGTATTTATATGTTGACTTGGATATACGGAATCTAACTACGATTGTATTCACATCTTCAAAATAACTTAAATCTAATAGGCACATAGATCTTGTTTACTTATCTCAACAAATAAACTGTGATCCTCATCACAAAGGAAAGCAGGATGCATTAACCTATGAGTTATAATTAATGGGGGACAATATAACAAGTGGATGAAATTTTGATAACAAGGCACTACAAGTGAGAAAAGTTATTTGATAATTCCAGATATGTAAGTCAAATATCACTTTAAATATAAATCTCAGCACTTCATATTTTCTTAGGTATTATTTAAAATAGTTATAATACTTTTTTTTATTTATACCAGACAGTTTAATGTCAAGAGAACAGATACGGCACAATGTTTGAAGAACATTATTCAAAGTAGTCACACATCTTATCATACTCCAATCTAAATTTGAAGGGACTAAAGAATCAATGGCATCTTAGTGCTAACAATTAGTGCAGCAACTAAAATGCCCTGGAAAAATTTACGTAGTTCCAGAAATTTCGCTCTCCATCTCTCCATTCTCTTCCTCCTCTTCTCACCCTCCTTCCCAAGAACCCACAGAAGTTTAAAATGTCAGCTGGGAGCCAGATGTTCTGTGGCCCTAGCCTATGTGTACAGAGGTCTAACTTTAATAACAAACATAACTAAACTAAAGGAAGAACTCTAATCTTCTTTCATATCCTGGAGGAAACTCAAATTCTTCTAGGTACCTATTGCTTTCCTCTTCTGTAGCAAAACAATATTACTGGTATCTTATCCCTCCTTGTAGATATAATTAGAATTATATTTACCACAACTTTTTCTGTCAATCCTATCTGTAAATCTGTATCTTTCTGCAGTTGGAACTTAAGGAAAAAAGTTATGCTTTTGATAGCAAGATCTCTCCTGGGCATAAAACTCAGAATGGACCACCACATCTCCAGGGAGCAAAAGAAGAAAAACTACATTCCCATTCTAAGGTTTTCCTGTCAAACAATGCATAAGACTATAATCTTCTTTCACGCAAATGTTCCTAAGAAGCTTAGTTTCACAGGGTAGTCTGTTGGAAGCTATTATCAAAAGTTTATGATGTATTTTAAGAAAACAGAGCTCCTTTTCTAAAACCAAGAATTATCATTTTGTTTCATATTTTAGAACCTAAAAAAATCTGCAGAGATCTGTCCAAAAAACACTATACTTCAGAATCATCTTCCTGACCATTACACCAAATGAGCCAATGTTCTCTACCCAGCCTATAAACATACTGACTGATAACCACAAATACACTGAGATCTCTCGTGTTCTTCTGCCCTCATCTAAACCTGTTCATATTAGTTGTGCTTATTACTCAATTCAGTTGTACATTTTTATTATAAATTACAGAATACAATTAATCTGTGTAAACTGATGAAATATGAGTGCAAAAAGAAGAGCTTCTAGATATGCATAAGAGAGACTGATGAAGAAAAAGCACAGATCAGGGGGGTTTGGCTTAAAAAAATCCTTTTATCTCTAGGTCTGAAGTTTTCCATCTGCAATAAAAGGAAATTAAATCAGAACTGAAAAGATTCTTTAAGTTTTGATTCTTAAATAAATTTTTAATAAGTTCCACTCCAAAATGCACTGCTTTACTTAAGAATGATAAAGACAGGTTGATTTATTCACATAGTCAATATTTATCAAATGTCTACATGATCACTATCACCATTCTAGGACAATTTTTAAGACACTCTAAAGAAACAATGGGATTAAACATATAAAAATACAGCCCAAGATAAAGTGTTACTGCATGTACACTTTAATATAAATGTGGAAGAGAAATAGGCAGCAATACAACGTATAGATATCTTTCTACATGAATGACCATGAAAATTAGGACTCTCTATTTTCCATTAACTGACATCTCTCCAAGATAGACTGTTTAATCCTAATAATCAAAAACATGCTTTCAAATGTGTAATTACAAACAAGACCTCTACAGAGCCCTTATTGTCTTCCTGATAGGGTTAGTACTCCCAATTTTCATAAGCCAGATTTCTGAAAACTGACTCTGCATAAAGAATTACTCAAATTCAAATAGGAAGGGGGAAAACGACTATGCCTTTCTTTCCAATGGCAATTTCAACTGATCTTCTGCTCATAATCCTATTCATAATTCAGTTATATCCACAAGACTTCACAAGTAGTTGCTAAGCAACAGCAGCATGCTGAGTTCAGGGCTATTGGAAATCTGGCTCTCTGCCACATGAAAATATTTAACTGAGCCTAGAGCCTCCAGAATTTAAAAAAGAAGAAAAGGAAAGAAAGGAAAAAGAAAAGAAAAAAATATCAAAAAGATACAATGATAAAAGCAATAGGCCACCAAGCTCTTTACAAGGGTTCACAAAGTCAAATCAAGGACCTTATTTTGGTATTTCCAAATATTTATTATATTTCTATCCTAAACTTTTTATCATCTTTTTTATGTTGAAAAAAAGACTCTGAAGCTATTCTACCAGAGAATAGAGGACGTAAGATTAGCCACTTAGCCACATCACTGTTAACGGTATAACAATGGACTCAATAAATGCATAGTGCAAAGAACAGACCTTAAAGAGACTAGGAGAACAGTCTGTGGGAAATGACCAAGACTTTCTCTGTTGGATCTTTAAGACCAGCACACAAGAAACGATGTATTTTCCTCAAATTCCTTTATCCCCATATGTCAGGTTAACTATTTAAAGAAGAGACCAACTTTATACCCCAAACTGCACTGTTTTTCAATTTTAAACCTCTAACAATGAAAACATTAAGCATATTCAGAAATTTATTAACCTAAAATGGTTGCAAAAATCAAGTCATTTTCAACAGAAATTGAAAAGGCACTGAATATGTTTCAATACACATTCACTGATAAAAATAAAAAGAACAAAAAGATTGCTCCTTAAGCTGATAAAGGCTACTTCAAACCAACAGGAAACATCACATTTAGTGGTAAAACACCAAAGGGATTTCCATTAAAGGGAAAAAAAGTGTGATACTATCTTCAATATTGTTCTAGAAATCCTGACCAAAGTAGTAAGAGTTCAAACAGAGTCAGAAGATATAATGAAGAAAATATTTACTTCAGAATAGCAAAAAAGTACCTAGAAACACTAACATATATGAAAAAATTCACAGAGGTATGAAAATATGTGAAATATTAGAGCTATATTGGATACAAGACTCAATGTAGAAAAAGTAACAATTCTTCTTGGATAAAACTTATTAAAAGTAATTCTAACCAAAATGTCACCTAGATATTTTTGTATCATGACAAACTTGTAAAAGTTAATCTGTAAAGGAAAAAACGGCAAACATAGGAAGAAAATTGAAAATCAAAAGTAATAAAAAATGATGCTCGCCCTCTCAGATGTGAGAGTATATGACAAAGCAATAATTATCATAAGTATAAAATAAAAGAATGCAATAAATTATCCAAAAGACAGATACAAGCAATAAAAGAATATAATGTGTGATAGAAAAGTATCACAAATTAATAGAGAATACATGGATTTTGAAATAAATGGTTGAGAATGGATCAAAATAGCAGTTAAGCATATGAGCACAATAGCAAATAGACTAGATATGAAATAACAGAAAATTTCAAAGACATAGAAAGTACTGCAAATAGCCACAAATTTTGAGAAATATATGAAAAGTAAAAAGCAAAGTGATACGGGATTAGTATCCAGAATAAAAAAGAACATCTATTAGTGAATAAAAAGGACAATTCAAAAGAAAAAGAAGGAAACTTAAACAGGCAATTAATAAAACAACAAATATAAAAAAATGTTCACTAACAACTAGGGAAAGACAAAACAAAATGAAAATATATTTTTACACATCAGATTGACAATTATTTATGACTAGCAATAGTATACAGCAGTGAGTAGTCTCATACACTGCTGGTAGAAGAGTTCATTGTCATAACCATTTTTAAGGGCAAACAGGCAGGAATAGTGCATCACTTTGACAGACCAAAGACACCTGAGATACCCATCCTAAGATACACTAACATGTCTAAAAAAGGGAATGTATCAGGATACCTACTGCTGTACAGTAATAGCAAAGAAACAAACAAATTTAATATCCATCACCAACAGCATAGTTTAAAAAAAACACTGGAGGGGTCAGCCCGGTGGCGCAGCGGTTAAGTTCACACATTCCAGTTTGGATCCCGGGTGCAGACATGGCACCGCTGGCAAGCCATGCTGTGGTAGGTGTCCCACATAAAAAGTAGAGGAAGATGGGCATGGATATGAGTTCAGGGCCAGCATTCCTCAGCAAAAAGAGGAGGATTGGCAGCAGATGTTAGCTCAGGACTAATCTTCCTAAAAATAAATAAATAAAAATAATAAAGATTAAAAAAATACTGGAGCATCCACACTAAAGAACACTAAGAAGTTAAGAAGAATCTGGTAGATCTCTTTCATGGGCATGAATATCAAGTGTACAACAAAGCCGCTGCAGAACTCTTAGTACTTATACTGCAGATGCTGGAGCCACACATACCTATTTGAATAGTGGTACTATCATTTCCTAGTTAAGTGACCTATCTCAGATATTTATCCTCTCCTTGCCTCAGTATCCTCATCTATGAAACTGAGACTACAACAATGCATGTCCTCATAAAAATGTTTTGTGAATTAAATGAGATAATAGATAGAAAGCACTTACATATAGAAGTAGTCAATAAATGTTTCCATTTTTTATGCCATTATGTTTTAAAACACAAAATAACATTTTTCTAAACATTTATATATGGATGCCAGTGATATTTTAAAGTAGGGAAGGATAAATGCCAAACCAGTTACAGTACTTCACTTGGAGAGAGATAAGGGAATATAAATTTAGACTTTCATTTAGACTTGTTAAGCTAGTTTTAATTTTCACAATAAAAACACATTCACATAATTTGTATCTTAACAGCTAAGCTCATTAGACTTTCCCCAATCTCTCCATGCTAATGCTAACCCAGGGCAGCAGTGACATTTATGAATGTGGATAGAGTAGTGATCCACATAGACACTAAGCTCCAGAAGAGACAAGGAAAGGAGGCTACCACCCAAAGACAAATTCCCAGCATATCTTATGAGCAGCAAGTACCACTTCCCCACCCCTCACAATCACTTGAGTCAGCATCCACTCAAAGTAAAATAGGAAATCTCAAATACAAAAATAAGTACAATCAAGAATTTTTTTAAAAAAGGTTAGGTGCCAAATCTCACAAACAAAAAACTTGTTAATCAGTAGCAGAATGAACACAAAACATTTTTTTTTAAAGATTTTATTTTTCCTTTTTTCTCCCCAAAGCCCCCCAGTACATAGTTGTGCATTTTTAGTTGTGGGTCCTTCTAGTTGTGGCATGTGGAATGCCACCTCAGCACGGCCTGATGAGTGGTGCCATGTCCGTGCCCAGTGTTCGAACTGGCGAAACCCTGGGCTGCCAAAGCGGAGCCTAACCACTCGGCCATGGGCCCAGCCCCCAGAAAACATTTTAAAATAACATATTAAATATCTTCAAAGTATATGGGATGTTATTTCACCCATAAGAACAAGCAAATATAAAAAGAAATCAATCTGAAATCTTAGAAATTCAAAATACGAGTGGCATGGATACAGCTGACATGACCTGAATCTGAATGAAAACCAGATATTCTCTAAAATATTATACAAAGGAAAAACAGGAAAGTCAAAAGAGACATGAGGGACATACCCAGAAGCAACAACTTTCACTGAAGAAGACTTTTAGGAAAAACGGAGAGAAGAAAATAAGAAAAGAAAAAAATATTCACAGAGCTAACAACTATATACATTTTCCATAGAAAAGGCCTACTGATTACCAAAACAGAATAATTAAACAAGCAAAAAATACTTTTTTAACACCTAGACATATTGTGGTTTTTGTTTGTGTTTTTTATTTTTGAGGAAAATTAGCCCTGAGCTAACATCCACTGCCAATCCTCCTCTTTTTGCTGAGGAAGACTGGCCCTGAGCTAACATCTGTGCCCATCTTCATCTATTTTATATGTGGGATGCCTGCCACAGCATAGCTTGATAGGCAGTGCATAGATCCGTGCCCAGGATCCAAATTGGCAAACTCCAGGCCACCAAAGCAGAGCATGCAAACTTAACTGCTATGCCACCAGGCAGGCCCCTGTGTTAAGATTTTAATTGGTTAAAACCAATATGAGGAAATGTTAGTAACTTAGGAAGAGTAAAATAATCATTTAACTAGAAAGTAGTAAGAATTAAACTGACATCAGACTTGTCATCACCAATACTGAATGTTAAAATAACTAACAATATCCTCAAAGTTCAGGGGAAAAGTTAGTTTTAGCCTAGAATTCTATTGCCAGAAAAACTGGCAATCAACCAAGATAGAGAAATAAAGATATTACTTCTCAGCAAAGTTTGAGGAAACAGACCCTTGGTAAAACAATTACATGAAGATATACAACAGGTACAAGACAGCAAAAGACCCTAAGAAGGAACTCAGATAAAGCAAATAGCAATGCTCTAAAAAACAAGTAAAATTCATAGGCAGGATGAAATAATTGACGATGCATCGTCTTAAAAATAAATATTCTGAAATTAAAATCCCAGATAATTACAAGATGGAAGTTAATAGATTTAGGGGTTGCAGAATATGGTACAAAAATAAGAAAACCATCAGTCTAAAAATAAGTTTCAAGCTGGGTAAAATGACAAAAATATCATCAGATATGTACTATAAACAAGAGACACACCTTATAATAAAATAGCATAAAAAGGCTGAAAATTAGGGAATGGAAAATGATACACTAGGCAAATGCTAAAAAACAATGGTAAGTATACATGTAAAACTTATATATTACACATAAAAAAGAATTCAAATTAAAACTTAAGTGATGGGACAAAAAAAATATTTCCTATTGATAAAAGGCACAATCCATTAGAAACATCTATCTTTGATATACCTAAATAATATCGCTTCAAATCACATAAAACAAAAACAGGTTGAAAAATTTCAGGAAAAAACTAATAAATCCACAATCAGAGATAAACATATCTCTTTCTGAAATCTATAGTTGAAGAAAACAAAAGTAATATAAAGAATGCACTTCTCAATTAACATGCTAGAAAAAAGAAAAATAAATAGAATTGAATAGCCAAAAAACCCAGAATACGCATTTTTCATGAACACATCCAACGTACATTATTATTGATTGTGTTATCTGGTGATAAGAAAATATTAATAAATTCAAAGACAAAAAAAAATCACACAAGGACACATTCTCTGGCCGTAACATAATAAAGTTAGATAAACAACAATGAAATGACAGGAAAAGTATCTCCTTATAAATTTTTTTTTAAAAAGTCTTTTAGATTAAGGAGGAAATCAGTGGTATAATAATAACAACAAAGTATTAAAAGAATACGACCTAGGAAATTCAACTAAAATGATACTCTAAGGAAAACTGATGGCATTAAACGCACACATTAATAAGAAAGCACAGACAAAAACACTAGTAAAGGAGGAAAGGTATAAACCCAAAGCAAGGAATTACAATAAAAGCAGAAAATTATCAGCGAAAACTCAACAAAATAGCAAGCAATCAATGAAACCAAAAGGCAGTTCTTTGAAGACTATTAACAAGGGGAAAATACAGCAAGGAGAATTGAAAGAAAGCATAATAAATATTAGCTATTACGAAGAAGACAACTACAAACGCAAGGTAATACACTTGGTTCAAATATTCAAGTTTATTAAAGGTTACCAATGGACTATGTGAAAAAGACTGAGGTATTTTAATTTATTGCAAACTCAACAAAATTCAGCAGTGTAGGTGGATGCCAAAAACGTCAATGCAAAATTAAACTGCAGAACAGAGGTATACAGCCAAAGAGAAGGGGGACATTTTTTTAGTATTACATTTAGTTCTGAGCATCAAGGATAAAGACGAACTTTTAAAACAGTAGGACATACAAGAGAACGACCAGGCTAAAAATGACCTAGAACATGTTGATGAGGAACAGTTGAGAAAATGGAGAATACTTAACCTAGAAAACCCAAGGGAATTTTAATGGCTTTCTTTAAATAGTGCAGATCTGTCAAATAAAGAGATACAGACACAGAGAAAAAAAGACAGACAGAAGGCAGGGGGCAGAAACAAAAAGAAAGGAAAGGCCAACTTTGTCTTAAAATCAACAAATGTTAATTTGTTCATATGACCAACAAAAGAAGGAACTCCCTTATGAAATTAGAGACTCTCCCTTCTGTCATTAGAAATTTTGAAGCAAAAATTAGGTAATTCCCCATCAGGAATACCAAATAGTAGATTCCTGTGCAACGTGCAAACGACTGGACCACTTAGCTCCACTTCACATGGAACATTTTGTGATTCCACATTGTTTGCTAAATAAATTTTGTTGTCTAAGAGGAAGACAGGAACTAAAATCTCAAGTTTTATCCCCCCTCAAGTTTTATCTGATTATCCCTGTGATCATTCACACTGAACTTCAGTAGTCTCAAATATTACACATCTTTATCCTCATGATTTTATCTTTGTTTTACAAGCTTCCTTTTAGCTTTATTTGTCTCCATACAGAATACTCCTCTGTCCTAATTTCCCTCACTTTCTTTGCTATGACCCGTAACTCTAATAGCATTCAGTAAACTACTGTTTTGGTCTAACAACTTCTTGCCTCTTTATCTATATGTAAAAACCAATCAGTCCATTTCAACTTATCTTCCCAGCCCAAGATGCTCACAAACAATGGCTGGAGAGAAGTCTGAAAAGATTTCCCAACTGTTTTAGATATGTGTGTTCTCCAGACCAAAAGAAACATGACTTTCTCCCCATTCAACATCAAGCACATTCATCAAAATTGATATCTTTCTACCATAGCCATTCTCCAATCCTAGTGAAATTATTTACTGAGATAAAACCACACACAAACATAGAAAGTTTTATACTTTAAGAGAACATACATTAAAACAATAATTTTTAAAAGCCCAAGCAACAATGTCAAAAGGCAAGAGGAAACAGTTCGTGCCCCTGAAACATGAGCGTGGTTTCTATCACTGCTGGCCTCTAGTTTTTAAGTATTCATCCACGTAGTAGTAAAGAACCAACTGCCTTTCAGAATCTTGAGAACTAGCAGTCCCACCTAAAACTAATACTTTTATGTTGCAGAAAGAGCCTGCTGTTTAACTTCTAGAGAGGGAGGCAAAGAGCAGAGAACTGCCTAATAGAATTCCTTTCCTCCTCTACTTTTCTAAGCAAGCCCCACTACTACTCTTCACTTCACCCTACTTACTCACCTCCCTACACTCATCCCCTCAAAATTATTCTATCTATCAGTAATATATTTTATCACTGGCCATACTGATATTAATAGACATACACACTTGCATCTCTTTATAAATACAAATCTTCATATCTTTCAGTAATGGTTATATATTCTTTATTTCATATAGTTCTTTATTTTTATTTCAATGAGATTTTGTTTTTCTGTATGCAATTTTTCAGGCATTCAAAAAAAATAACAAATGCCTGTGAACTCTTCACCTAGCTTAAAAAATAAAATATTCAATTCAATGGAATTTCTAGTTAATAAATTCATTTTAGTTTTAGACTGAAATCCACTTTGTTAAAATTGAGATAAATGTAAATATGTGGAAATGGAAAGGATAACAATGGAACTGGCAAACTTGACCATGCTATATATATGAACATACATTAATGTATGTCAATGAGCCATTTGTGAAAACATAAGCAGTGTGATTTTCATGATAAATTCAAAATGGTACGTTTACACTAAAACTTTACAGTTTAGCAAGGTTACAAAATGTCATCTCTCTGTATGTACCAGTTGGTGTCACTACAACTGAGAACACAGTAACAGGACTATAATGAAAAGAGACCTAAAACTGATTTCTATGTAATATGAAGATACTGTATGCATGAGTAATATTCATAAATGAAGCCCACGGTTCATTTCAATTCAAACCTGAAGAAAATAAACAAAGGTGAAAATAATATTTTTTAAAAGACCAAATCCAAATATAGCATTCAAAATCTCCTGATAATTAACATTAAACAATCTATCAATCCTGGTTTTATTAAAACTAAAACAAAAAACTTCCCAATGGTGAGAGAGAGAGAGAGAGGCCTGAGGGGGGGAGGAAGGGGTGGGGGAGCATCAGAAAAAGGACCTGAATCTCTTACCTGTGGGCAGCTTGATATTGTGAAAAGGACCTCCTCTTCTATAAACCACTGCTACTTAGTTCATTTGTATAAACATTACCAGCTAATGCAGACTTCTAGATCAGCCTTCTCGAGCCTAAATTCCGTGTTTGGTTCATATTCATAAAAAAGGAGGAATACAGTAGATTGGCTACATATTAAAATTCCTTTCAAACAGTGGTTCACATCTGTTGTGTAGTTTGTGCAGCAAACATCCCATTAACCACAAAAGCCAAAAAACGTCAGGCAATATGTCAATGAAGCTCACAGAACACACAAAGTACATCTTCCAAAGGACAGGTGAAAGTGAAGATGCCTGGAATGAGAATTCTTTTGTACTGCTTTCTATGCTGCCAACTATTAGGGCTGCAGCAACTGAGCGCAGTTGAGTACCTCCCACATATTACCCAACAGTATCAATAGGCATGAATCTATAGAAGCAGGACTAAAAGCTTCAAAGGCGTATAGCTCTCACTATTCCATATAGCCACTGTCAGTTGTGGAGGTGTTAGTACTCCTATTCTAATGCATCAACTGTTTTTTCAGTCCAAAGAGCTGAATTCTTATACATTCCAAACAGAAAATCCACGACACATATTATTTGCTGCCCTAGCACAGCCAGACTGCAGTTACAGCTAGCTGGCGCCAGTAAGAACAATTTACATAAAGCAGTTCTCATTTCATGACCAAAGTAAAGGAGAATACTGCTGAGTAAACCCTCCCCCATTCGTTCCCCAAGAGGCACTGACTGGTTCTAGAATATACCTAGTTATCTATTTACTAATATGATTCAAATCCAGGTAATAACAGAAAATCAACTAATAATTTTGAAAATCTACCCCCACCACACCATAAACATTTTTAACCCCTAGAGATATTCAAAAGCCTTAGTTTATCTGTGGCATAGACCAATATGATTACATAAATCCAATCATTGCTATTTTTATCATTCACATTAGCTAAAATTTAGCCACCCTCATTCTACTAGACAGTTACCTTTCAAATTTTAACTAATCACTTAAATAGTAAATGATCATTAAATAGATTTGCTCTTACAACCATACTGCTTTGTTTCACCAAACAATAAAACTGAAACGCATCTTCAGGTACCACTATTAATGATGGTTAAATAATTCAACATATTTACCACTAGTTAATATTACTAAAGCATGCATTCAATACTAAAACTCAGGCATGACAAATTACAAATAGCTACACAAGAACATATTTTGTCAGTGGCACATTCTTTTTGAACCTAAATTATTCATGTACCGACTGGGTAAGAGTTGAGTCATTATCTATGAAGTCCTTTGTTCAAATTTTTTTTTTTTTTAAAGATTGGCACCTGAGCTAACAACTGTTGCCAATCTTCCTTTTTTTCCCCTGCTTTTTGTCCCCAAATTCCCCCAGTACATAGTTGTATATTTTAGTTGTGGGTCCTTCTAGTCCTGGCATGTGGGACGCCACCTCAGCGTGGCCTGATGAGCGGTGCCATGTCCGTGCCCAGGATCCGAACCAGCAAAACCCTGGGCCGCCGAAGCGGAGTGCGCAAACTTAACCACTCGGTGGCGGGGCCTGCCCCTAAATTTTTTTAGTAGTTACTTTATGATCTACTAATAAGTAATTCTATATCTCTACTTCTATTTTCCCACTTATTTTATGGAATATAAATACATTAAATTTCATTTTCAAATAACAATCTAGAAACTACTTTAGTGCCACATCTAAAATGATAAAATGAAAAGAAGTTCTTAATATGCTAGCTAGGCTTTATCCATAATATGTGCCTTAATTTTTAATCTTATTTTCAGCTGTCTTAAAAACATAGTTCTTAAATTACCCCTACTACACGATAAAGATAATACGGCTTTAAATTAGGGGAATGATAAAGTTATCCTATATCAACAGGAATTAGGAGACTTTTAATATGTGGGTAATTCTAAGTGTTACTTAGCTTATCTTTGATAAGCAATAATAGATTTCCTCAGACAACCATATTCTCTTCTCAGATTCTGTGTTCTACCAGCAGCAGACAAAGGGACAGGGACAAATATATATAAAACGGTGTGATTTCATGTAGTATACACTGTATAGGTAACACTGGGTAGGAGGAAAGGTCTTATACCAAAAGAGCTATTGGTCATAAAATCTCAGAGCTGGAAATCATCTAAATATTGTATTTCTTCCAGTTTTAATTTTGGTAGATGCCTCCACCCTCCCTCTTCCTAATTTAGGCAGCCAACTCATTGAATAAAAGTACTTGAAAACCAAAGGACAGAAAATCATTCAGGCTAGCATAAAATATAATGTAAATAACAAGTATTTACATACTGCTTTTTTAAAGTCAAATAAGTTAAACTAATCACCTGACAGTGAATTAATAAAATATAAGAAGCTCAAATTCTCTACAACCTTCTTACTGAAGCGTCAGCAACAAAGTTATTCATCTAGCTTAGCGCACCTTTAACAATAAGAAAGCACCGATGTTTTATTTCTAATCCATCGCAGATCAATAATTTTGTAAAATACAATGAAAATGAATTACTTGAAAAATTAAATTTAAAAAAGGCATATAAAATATAAGCTTCAATTACTTTTACTATTTGATCCAAATGACATAAAGTTACCCTATTGGATTGATATAAAAATATCGAGACACTTTAATTTTATCTCAGGGAGGACCAAGAACAAACAGATAAATGAATCTGAACTAACCTTGAACTCATCCACAGACCACACTTTGAATAGTGTTCACCTAGCTATGGGCTGCCTATTCCACCCTACCCCCCAGCATTCTCCGTCTCTCGTTATGTTAACCTTCTCCTATTTATTGTCTGTCTTCCCGTTTCCCCTGACCCAGTGTAAACTCCTTGAGGGCAGGGTTTTGTATGCCAACCATCAAAACAGGGCTTGGCAAATAACAGGTACATAATAAATATTTGTTAAATTTGCTGAATCAATTGATCAATTTACAGTCTATTTTTGTTTTCGCTCTAAGAATTCTTACTTTGTCCCCTCTGGGTTCTTTAAAGGCTCCACTTTGAGATTCACACACCTTGCTCTCCAGCATTGTTATTGTAAATCAGCCAGGCCCCTAACAGCCCTCTCCCTAAAGATCCTTTCCTAAGGTACCCAGTAGCCCAATTCCATATGACAAAAAAAGAAACAGAGAAAAACTGTGCTGGAGGGAACCTTGTAAGGAAAAGCCAACCAATACTTTCTCATACTTAATTTATGCCACACAGTGCACTAGGTGCTTTCTATTTGTTATGCTCGTTTAAATCCCAACATCAGTTCTGTATGGTAGACTCTCCCCCATGTTAAAGATAAAAAACTGAGGTTCTAAAAGTAAGCAACTGGCCTCACCCCATAAAAAATAATGCATAAGACTTATTGAGCACTCACCATAAACAGGCATTACACTTTGAGCACTATATCTACACTTCTCATATAAACTTCTACCTAGTGAACGGAAGAACATGAATTTACCTTGACTCTGACTCCAAAGTTCGCATTCTTCCCTGACTCCTTTATGTAACTCAACCAACCTCCCACAATCATTGAACGGTCAAGGGATGGCATTAAGAGCTTAAATAATTTACCCAAAACTATACGATTACTTAATAGCAGTACCAGAACAAAAATAATCCATTTCCTGACTTCTATACTAATACTTTCCACTTTGCATGCCATGATGTTCCCGTGTCAGCAAAGGAAAGCACCGGGTCAGATGGCTCTCCTGGGCAGCGGGCTCTGGCTTCCGTCAGCAGGGCAGGTAGAAGCCCTCAGGCAGATGCGGAAGCAACTCTTCAGATTTTTCTGGGTTAAACTCCCTCTTTCGTTAAACTCAAAGATTCATTAAGTCAATAAGCACTGTTTTCATCATTTTCATATTTACACATTAATGACTAATAACAGACTGTTACAAATTACTAATAGAGAACACTTTGTGAAAGTTCTAACCTGAGCAATTTTTTAAAAATCCCTCATTTGAACAGACTAAGTTTTCTCCCAAATCACTTTCTTTTTTGGGAGTATGAGGAGTAGGAAAGCGGGGGAGTCAGTGTTTCCTGTGCAAGTTACCTGCTGTTTCAATTTTCAGTCAAGTTTTCTAACTTGAAAGCCATTTTCTAAAAAGGAATAACATGCTTTAACGTTTCCTTGGAGTTACCACCGTCGTGGTATTACACAGATGCTGAGAAGCCAGCTTTCACTCTGGAAAATGTGGAATTTAAATTCGCACCAGCTCATGATTCTAAACCACCACGTTTCACGGCTCATCAAGGTGAGCTTCACACAGTTGAGACAGTGAAAGTTAACGCAAACAGGAGCAAACTTTCAACAAAAATAAGTTTACAACAGCCTCTGAAACTATCTAGTCTAGCGTGGATAAGAAAACTTTCTATTAGGAACTTACTCATTTTAAGTGTGAAAACTTCTTAGCTCAATCAATTTAGGCAAAAATCTTTTATAAAATGTACTTCATTTACTTGTTTAGTAAACTGCCTATCTTAAATATAGTTTAACTTTTTCCTATTCAATATCATCAAGAACATCAAGTTGATAGATAGTCATGTCTTTAACACAGTGATAACATTTAAAGAAAAGAGAACTTGTCACACTAAAAGACCTCAAAGTACTTATATGTTTCTAATTCATACTTTTTTAATCTCTTCACTTTCAGTCGTCACTTTTTGCTGATGTTTCTGGCTCTCCTTCACTCAGCTACCACGGTACTCTAATATAAAAGTTAAGACAAGGCTAACGGTTAGCAAAGATGCTATATCTTCTAAAGAACAAACTTTGGCCAAGTGGCTAAAGTTCCATGCACTCCACTTCACTGGCCCAGGTTCGTGGGTTCGGACCCCAGGCGCAGACCTGCTCCACTCATGAGCCATGCTGTGGAGGCATCCTACATACAAAAAGTAAAGGAAGACTGGCACGGATGTTAGCTCAGGGATAATCTTCCTCAAGTGAAAAAAAAAAAGAGAAGGACTGGCAACAGATGATAGCTCAGGGCAAATCTTCCTCACCCAAAAAAAAAAAAAAAGAAAGAATGAACTGACTTTACATATGCTGTCTCTCCTACCAAGTGAAGTAGACTAGATTTTACTTATGTTTATTCTCTTCTGGGTTAGAAGCTGTATTTTAGACAGCTGCCAACAATCTGTCAAATAAGTAGGACAGAGATTTAAAAGAAACAGCCTACAGGGACCTAGCAGGTAATGTGAGTTAAGGGAGAAGACCAGATGTGAGCAGAATGAGCAGGCCCTATCTGAAAGGGATAGTAGCTACTTAACTATAGGTTATTTTTCTCAAGCAGAAATGCATTCCCAGTGCTGCCCACTCTTCTATTTTCCAACAGATGAGACATCCAGATTTTTATGTAAAACCTGACAGCTTTAAATATTAACAACTAGAGAAATGGGGCAGTGGCCAAAGTATAAAATAAGTTTGTTGGCTGCCAGTTTATGGCCACTGAAAGAGAACTGTACTGTTCTCAAGATTGCATTTATACTGAAACGCATAAAACTCTAGGCCCTGAACTCAAATCATCTCTTTAGAGAAATAATTTTTTCTCAGTATATTTGGAAGACTCACCCAGATTAGAACTGAAACATTTCTCCTACTCCTCTATTTCTGTAATGCCAACATTCCATATTTGTTCTAGTTAATAAATACATCTGCTACTACTCCAATACAGCAAAGGATGGGTACTTCATGTAACAGAGTAGAAGCCAGTGGTACAAATATGAATATATATTGATGTTAGTTAGCACTTCTTGCTTCTGAGCATGAGTTATATGAAAAATTTCCTATACTTTTTAAACATACCACATTCCCCGACCCAATCACATATGATAAAATGTATGACATCTGGGAAGCAAAGAAACTGAAAAGCATTCAAATATTACTGGAAAATTAGATATCTGTGGAGTATTTCATGGTAATATTCAGAAACATTATGTAAACTGATCGTCAGCATATCCTTGCCAAATAGATAAGAATTTTTCCATTTTATAAAGGAGAAACCAAGAGTCAGAAAATAGAATGAGTTGGTCAATACAAGAAAAAGGTAGCAAAAACAGGATTCAAATTTAGGTTTGAACTCTTGATTAATGTTCTTTCCTCTATCTCAACATTTCCCTTAAAGGCTTACGCTAATGAAAGGGCTTATGAAAAGAGTAAACAAATGGGAAAGAAAAAGTGACAAAATAATAACATAAAATCTGAATTATCGGGGCCAGCCCAGTAGCGCAGTGGTTAAGTGCGCACATTCCGCTTCAGTGGCCTGGAGTTCACCGGTTCCGATCCCGGGTGTGGACATGGCACCGCTTGGCAAGCTACGCTGTGGTAGGCGTCCCACATATAAAGTAGAGGAAGATGGGCACGGATGTTAGCTCAGGGCCAGTCTTCCTCAGCAAAAAGAGGAGGATTGGCAGCAGTTAGCTCAGGACTAATCTTCCTCAAAAGAAAAAAAATCTCAATTACCTAGGTCCCAGATTTATTATGCCCTCAGTTGTTCAGCACAACAGCTAACCTGAAATTCAGCATAGAAAATCTGAACACTCACCAATCTCAAAAACAATAATTCCAGTGAGGTCTAGTTTATGCTTATAGTTGCAAAACTGTAACATGGCACTGAAAGAATTAGCAACAATATCCTGAGTACCCACAGAGGGCTGGTGTTTCCCCATGTACAAGAAATAATCAGTGGAGTCATCTTGTGAAGGGTGGAGGTAAATTTTATAGTCCCTAACAGAAGGCAAAAAGAGTGGATCATTAAAATTTCCCTGAGGTCCTACTCTGAAGATTAACATAAGTTGATCAATAATTTCAACCTAGCCAGTTTTCCTCCAGCAATAAAGAATATCAAACCAAGTAGCTGGCTTGAATTGTATGAAACTTTTGAAACACAGTGAGCTGTGCATACTATGAGAGGCATGAAAATAAGAGTGATTAAGCACATTCGCTCTCCTATGTCTTACTCCAGGGCACAACCTTATTGAAAGGAATGATGGATAGAATCTCTCAAGCATAATGAATTCAGTGTTCTTTTTCTCTTTTAGGGGCAAGTTCATAGGGCTGGATTTACATAAAGTAATGTTCCGTTTATGAGAATCTACTATATCACATAAATAGTCCTAACAACGTTACAAAGTAATAAGTTAATGAAAGTGAAATAAGCATGCTAAAGCTGTTGATGAAACTGAGCTAGTAATGTCAAATATATTTTAGGCCACTGAACAAATGAACAATTATTTTATTTAAAAGAAACTAAGAACAAATATAAACACAATTTTTTGGCAAGGCAGCAATTTTAAACTGTTAAACTTTATAAATATAGATCTTATACTCTACCTTCATGAAAATCAAAACAGAATATACGTTCTAGAATACTTTTCAAACTGAATTCCACAGTCCCTTAGCGCCTGGAGTTCTACAAATAAACGACCTAGATCCTGACACTAATAGAAGATTAGAACTGTCATATATGATCTGATTTCAAAATTTTGTTTTAATCAACCTAATTGTTCTCATTTTATTAAATAAACTTATAATAAGTAAAGGTTATAAATGTACATTATAAAATAAGTATACAACGATAAAATACCACATGTATCCCTTTTATATATTGGGGTCCTTCATAAGAATTTAATGTGCAAAAAGTTGCTGTTTTTTAAAAGTTGTTGCATTTAGAAAGTTCAAAACTTATTGTTCTATGTCCTATTAGTCAGGGATATATTCAAAATACTCTATTGACAAAGCTAGAGGAATGTACTATACCACCTAGAAAAAATTTTAATGAGTACTGCAATTTAAATATTAGCGCTTAAAGTATAACTGTTCTGCTATCTGAAATATTATGTGAATACAAATTTCATTCTCCCACCTTTCTGGGTCACTATGAACTTACAATATCTCAATAAACGTTTCTACTTCAGAACAATGTTAAGAAAGCTTTTTGAAAATTTTGAAACTAAACTTATAAAATCATTGAGTTATATTACTTTTAAATATACCACAGGTTTAAACTAAGACTAAAGTGGACATCAACAATTAATATCACTTAATTAACTGAAACAATTGAGCATTTGCTTCAGCTCTGTTGCACTAGAATCCATTAGCTATAAAGAAAAGGGGTATCCAGACCTAGAAGGTGTGAACTTATTTCTAAATTCAAAATCTGAATCTGAATGCCACTTTAAGAAAAAAGTAATTAGGATAAAAAGTTAGCACCATTAAAAATGTGAAAGAATTGGATGGCCGGGAGGAGGCAGCATAAGGAGAAAGAATTGGAACCTATAGTACAAAAAAACTCTAACAGTCTTAAAAAAATTTTTCTTTCTGTAACTATGATTTATATCCAGAGAATTAACATTCTTTCCAGAAAGCTACCAAACAATACCTCCAAAACACACATACACACACAAAAAGCCAGGAAAATCGCATTCTTCGTGCAAAACAAGGCTTATTTATGGCTTCTCTTTTAAAAGTCTATTCAGATGATATACTGCTTTTAATTTCTACAAATAAATATCAAGCAAACTAAAATATCCAACACAAAAGGAATATTAAGTTAATTAGAGCCAGAAAAACACTACTGTGATGATCAAATGTTCTGGCAATGACAGAACATAAGATGGTGAGAAATTACAGGAATTTAACCTTTGACCTCACCAACCTATGTACTGTTTCCATAACAGAGGCTTAAAGGTTCTATCAGCAAACATTTCAAGTTCTTAGCCAGCAAGCTCTAAGTTCATCTTCCTATATAAACTCAGTAAAATTACAATGTTTTTTAATTAAAATGTTCAAAGATAAAGAGTAATTGGTTCTTACCTCTGGTCCTGATGCATGTGACAAGTCTCCTCACTGGCATAGTTGCTGCCTAAGCAGCTACAAAGACTAGGTTAGCAGCCATTTTGAGACAGCTGCACTGTCTCAGTTGCACTAAAGTGTAATTAAGATGGCTGCAATGTGCACTCAAGAACTCACACAGTGAAAACTCAGCTATGAATCAAACAAAGCCCCTCCCACTTTGTCAGCCTGCAGGAAACTGAACACAGACAACAGCTAATGCATATACTGCAACAAACAATGCAGCTACTCAGGACAGAGAAAACAGCTAAGGCAGCAAGCCAGTTTTGTAACATAATGCCTGTGAAACCCGACTTGCAATACAGACTTTGGGCACATCCAGATCCCAGGCAGCTTGAAGTCCACGCCACATATTAGCAGTTACAGAGATAGAGCCAAATCACACACAGCAAACATCAGGGAATTCGCTTGAAAAAAAAGCCTCCATTTCAGTCCAGAAAAAAAAAGTCAAACTCTGCTCAAGGCTCCCTTTTTAAAAAATCTTTTATAGTACTTTTATCATGAAAAGAGTGCCAATTTTTACAATTTCTGGAAAATTAAGATGTTTAAATCCTGATAGTCAATTTCCATTTATAGAAGGCTAATTAAAGATTTTCCCTACAGAATCTAAGCCCCAAAGTGCTCAAATCCAGCAGAATGGTTAAAGCTGGCAATCAAATTTTTGAATCTTGACAATAATTTTAAATAACTGCTGGGGAGGGACTAGAGTCATTAGAGCTATGATGGCAACAAGGGTTATTTTGAGTAATCTGCCATAAAGATAAAAATAATTTCTTCTCTTCTGTAGTCCAGATGGTCACAAAGACATTTCCAGGTGAATGTTTGGTCCCAGGGCAAATTAAATTGCATGCCCTGCCACAGACCTCGCAACATTTTGATATGGGTAAAAAGCAAATAAAGAATGTGGACACTCCTGGGGAAAAACAAATAAGGAGACCAAAAGGGTATAATTCAGTCTGAAAGTAGGTATATTAACAAGACAAATTTGAGAGAGATCCCAACAAATCTGTCTTAGCAGTAACCTAGCCATCAAGAGACCTGAGGAATCTGCTTGACAGTTCACACGAGCTATCACCTTTTCCTTCTCTCTCCCTTGGTTTACCTTTCTCAAATTTAGCTGGCCTGTGCTATCTGGTCTCTATCCACCACTACATCTGGGTATTTATTAAAACAATTGTTAAGGGTGTAGGGAGTGGGAGGGGTGTAACTAAAAGGAGAAGGGCCCCATAAATTGATAATTGTTTAAGCTGAGTGATGGGCACATGGAGTTCATTATTTCATTCTATTTCTGTATATTTGAAATTTTCCATAATAAAGGTTAAAAAAAAATCAGCTTTTATAAGGTCCTTATTTATTCTACATGAGGCAAACTGGATCATGTATATAAAAACTGCTTCGGGTACTGTCTCAGGGGAAAAAAAAAAAGGTTGTACCTGATCCAAGCCACATTAGTTCTTCAAAAATGTAACTGTGATTCCCTGACGGTGGCTCAAATCTATTCATTGAAAGCAAGACCTTGGTAAGAGTCAAACAGGATAGAAATTACCGTAGCACCGGAATGTGAGTAAGGTTAATGGGGGACAAATAGCCAACACACTTAGAGCTGCTTGATGAACGGATTCTGATATTCAGGAAGCAGATTCTTTTGGAAGTCTGTTCCACAAAGATTCAAGTTACGTACCACATCATGAAATGTATAAAGCGCCGCCCCCTCCCCCCTTTAAGCCTCCCCTGTCTTCTCAAATACCTTTCCAATGTAAACCCTGGCTACTTTTTCCTCAGTCTAAGCTTTCTTGGTAAGCTAAGCAGCTAGATGGCTACTATTATTGGCTATAAGATCTACTTTTCACCCAATTTAGATTTCAAAATAAGACACACAATCTAAATTTCATCATTATACCAATCCTCCTCCAGCCACTATAATCATTTTACTACCAACTTACTAGATTTTCTGTATTATCCCAAGGCACAGTAAGTCAAATCAATAAATATGCTGATTGTCTACTATATGTAAGGGGCTTTACAAGACAAAGGACTAGAGAGGTACATTAATGTGGATCAAGCCTTTAGGTAAATTTTATACACATTATCTCAATTAATTCTCCCACTAACCCTACAAGGCAGGTTTTCTCTCCAATTCGTGATTGAGGAAACAAGCTCAGAGATTACACAACTTCACAAAAGTGCTAAGACCTCCATGTACCCTAGACTACACTCAGCCTGAGCCCACGGAACTCTGTCCACCCCTTTCCACATTGGTTGTGTTTCTGTACATCATGGAAACAGTTTAGGAAAGGAAAATGTTTAGGCTGTTATTCGGAAAACGGGTGCCACTGCCAACATGTTTCACTCTCTAGCCCAAAAAAAATATCCTAGTTCACCCGATAAATCCTATTCATGATTCAACCTAAATTTCCTTCTTACTGACAATCTTTTCCTTACTCTCCCTTCTCCTTACTATGTCCATCTCCCAAACCAGGTCCAAGTGCTCTCTCTCAAGATCTTTCATGCATGTTATCATTACACTTAACAAACGTCATTACTTCTATCTTTATATATCAGTTCCAAAGGGACAGAAACTGCAACTTAATTCATTTCCATTCACTTCCATAGTGTGAAACAATGTTTATTTGCTCAATAGATACTGAGTTGAAATTAATTCCCAGTATTTTCATTTCTACCACAAAAATCTTAGAAAATTCTGTATCTTTAAGGACTTTCATTTTCAGGATCTCAACCCTTATTTTCTAGGAAGAAGAAGCAGTCAACTAATAAGTCAATTAAGTTTGTGGTCTTGGCCTAACAGACCTCTGCACTTCAAAACCTAGGATGGAAAAAATACCTTTTGTAGAGCATTTTCCAGTTTTTAGTGTTTTTATAGGCACTATACAGGAGCTACTACATGCTTAGAACAGCTGAACTCTGAGGAAAATCTACAGAAAATTATAGAACATAAGCATACTATTTACATTTAAATTTTTTAATATTACTAAGAAAGAATATAACTTGATTATATAATGTCATAGATTATAAGAAATTTGTTTCAGATAGGGTCAGTCTAATAAACCCAATCACCATTTATATGTAAAAGTAAACACATTTGGAAACTATTTCTAATATTAGGCAAATATTTCCATGATTACTCAATATTTTATCTCCTCCTAAATAAAAACTAGCACTTTCCACATAATTTTTTCATTTCACTCTTACAATGACCACGTAAAATAAGAATGCTATAATCTCAGATATTTATGACCAGAGAATGTAATCATTTGCCAGCAGTCACACAAGTATTGTGAAACAGAACTAGAAGAGGATTAACTCTAGTCAACTACACTTTTTATATATATCACACTATTAGAAAAGTTTACATATGCAAAATATTGAAAATTCCATAGAACCTAAACAAAAGGTTTCATTGCACTAGAGAGAAGGTAAATATACTTTTCATTTATCCAGTTAATATACTTTAATTATACAAATTATCAACATCATACTTATTAAAAACTACAGTAAAGGTATTTTTTGAAGGCATAAATCCTCAAGAACAGGGAGAAAAGTAAGAGAGACAATAGCTACAAAGATTTAGGGAGCTGGAAAATAAGCAGAACCACTGGTAACTAACTTAGCAGCTCCCCAAAACCCATATTCCAGGTTGTACTGGGAACAAGTTAAGAACCAATTTGATTTACATGGCAGCAATTTCAAAAGACATAGGAAATAGAAGAACTAGGTACCTTTGGAAATTGAAGTGAGGGGAGCAAATAGGATGATGTGGTTAAAAAAGGGACTAGTGAAAGCTGTTTGTGAAGCAGTAAGATACCCTAGATGCCGTCACCAAATACATTCCACTGAATACCTGCTCACCACAATCCTAGCAAAAGTCTGAAGACAACATCCACAGTTAAAAATGAGAGTACATACCAAAAAGAGAGTAACATTGCTGACTGCAGAGACTCCTAGTCCTGTTCCTCCAATAATCTCCCAGAATGCTACAATCAAACCCTTATTCTCCATAGATGAAAATGGAAGGATATTCTCTGGGGGTATCTTAACAAGTACAAAAGACCTTAAGGTCTTGGGAGCTCTCCCAAAATGGCCTACTCAAATCAGCCTATAGTGAAGTTCAAAACTGATAAATTTAGACATTCTAATCAACTTTTTAATCTTCCATAATATATTCTACAGTCAGGCAAGGAAGACGTAGGGAACTAAGAAAAGTGTAACATGGAAGATAGAGATGAAAACAAAAAAGCAAAACAAAACAAAAACACAAAGTAACAGACTATCAGGAAGAAAATTTCAAAAAATATTAATATCCACAGATAAGAAAAGATGTTGCATTTATGTGTCAATAATAGAATACTATAGGCAAGGAACAAAAAAAAAGAAATTGAGAACATGATAGAAAAAAATGAAAAACTCAACAGAAGGACTCAATGACAAAGCTGATGAAATCTGCCTGAGCAAAAAGACAAAGTTGTAAATAGGAGGAAAAACATAAGAAAACTGGAGTACCCATCTGAAAATTCATACTAGAATGACAGAATGGCAAAAGAAAGATGTCACCAATGAAATCATTTAAGAAAAACTTCCTAAACCGAAAGGCAAAAGTTGCTAGTCTGGTAGGGCCCAGTGAATGTGAGCAAACAATAATAAACAGTTCTACTTCAAGGAATTACAGTGAAATTTCAGAACACTGGAGCTAATCTCAGATTCTACAAGCTTCCATGGAGGAGAAAGTCAGAAATAAGAATGTCTTCAGGTTTCTCAGTATTAATAGAAGCAAGATCAGGGAGCAGTGCCTTTAAAATTCTAAAGAAAAATAATTTCCAACCTAGATTTCTATACCTAGCCAAACTATCAATCAAGCATAAAAACACAGAATGACAATTTTCAGACACACATGGTCTCAAAAGATATGCCTCTCACACACATCTTCTCAAAAAGCTACTAGAGAATATGGTCTCCTCCCCCTAATGACAGAATAAGTCAATAAAAAGACATGACACATAGAAAACAAGGGTCCTACACAGAAGAGGGGTGAAGGAAATCCCCACAGTGGTAAATAAAATTCTAAGGATGACAGTGGTGTACCAGATATAGAGAGCAACTAGGTCAGACTAGAGCAATGAGACTCAAGAAACAAAAGTGAGTCAAGATCCTTGCTGTCACTGTACCTGATGGAAAAAAAAAGTGTCTTCTAAATAAACATCAAAATCTGAAGTAAAGGACTGTACCAAATCATCTTAACTATTACTATTACATGGAAAAGATTCATGGATGCAGGCATCCTGTTATAAAGTTAACATTATATTCGTGAATCAACATCTGTCATAAATGTATCAAGAGAATAGGTTAGAATTTCCATGATTGTGTTAGTCCAGTGCAGACAACTTTGTGTAAGTAGATTACTTCACCCTAGATCAGTAAAACAAGAATTACCTAGGACTAAATGAACTGATTTCATTGTGGTTAATATTTTATCTTAATGGTCATGTAGGAAAAACAACTTCTTAATATAGCTTTAACTCTCAATTTAAGATACATTTTGTATAAAGCAGTAATTTAAATAATATCTTGATCCAATACCTTCAGAATTCCAGGGGAAAATTACCCTCTGAATGATCTTAATATAGGTGATAAGTTAATAAACCACCAGAACACTTCAAGAATAATTCTGTAGAAAAATACTGAATATATTGATTGGCCTTGTCTAAAAACTACTTAGCACAAACATTAATATTATATTAAGTATCATAACAGTCTATTTTTTATGAACCAGTTTACATAGTTTCATTAAGAAACTGTTTTCCTTCCTACCAGGATAAAATTGGATAAATCAAATTTGTAACCATGACCACAAGAGAAATGTGACATTTAAAAACAAAACTCTTTTAATTAGGTATGACAAGAAACAAGGACTGCACCTCAAATGCAGAAATGATGCCTACTACGTCTTCACAGGAAATCAATTTAGTATCTCTTCTACAGCTTATGGATTCCCAGCTTTAAAGGGAATAAAGAATATCACTTCCTGCCAAACACAGAACACTGACAAATGTGGGAATCTCAAAGAACCATGATACCCTAACCAGTTTTAAGTACTGCAGGTGAAAACTCATTGAGATAAATTAGATGGCTCTTGGTTCCTGATGTTGTAATCAAGCAGATAATAAATAAGCAAATTATTATACTTTACAAAGCATCTAGACAGATGTTAACTCTTAAATCTCATGTCAAATGGACAAAGTTTTGTTAATCAGCCTATAGGGAAGTTTTTCTATATCAATCAACACCTCATTAGACCTATCTAAATAACACAGTGAAATAAAATAAAAGATCCAAACAAAATAAAGAATTAGAAAATCATTAAACAAATTTATATAGTTAAATCTGTGCCTTAAGGGACAGAAATGTGGCCACAGGAAGGGTTACGAAACAAAACTGATACTTTGTTTTGTCTCAATTTTGAGTGAGCCTGTCCAGCAAGTTCCATAGCTGGGGGGTGAAGTGGAAGATAGCACTCTGCGCCTGAAATTTAAAAAAGAAAATGGGATAAACGTATGTAGATCCAGTCCCCCAAACAAATGACTACATCTCTAACTTTGGCAATATGACTGTCTACAGAAATTTAACAAACCTTGAAGATATGAGAATTAATGTGAGAAAATGGCCACTTTTCCACCATGAAGAGGCTTACCATAAACCTCGTGAATTTAGTAATCTTGTAGGGTTTTCTATTTTTTAAATACTTTGGGTTTTTTTTTTAAGATTTTATTTTTTTCCTTTTTCTCCCCAATGCTCCCCGGTACATAGTTGTATATTCTTCGTTGTGGGTCCTTCTAGTTGTGGCATGTGGGACGCTGCCTGAGCGTGGTTTGATGAGCAGTGCCATGTCCGCGCCCAGGATTCGAACCAACGAAACACTGGGCCGCCTGCAGCGGAGCGCGCGCACTTAACCACTGGCCATGGGGCCGCCCCTACTTTAAGTTTTTTTTAATTTAATCCATCAGTCCTAAACCTGGACTCTCTCACAAACCTTTGCAAATAAGCTGCTTTTCTAAATGCTTATTTTCCCTACTAGTGAGTGATATTATCAGACCTGCTTTTCTAAATTACTTTTTAAATGCATTTAAATTCTAGCTCTAGTAATCAAGAATACTGTTGTTTTCTATAAATCTCCTTGCACTGCGGGGCTCCCTATAGCTGCACATAGCTGCCTCTTAGTAAATATTCATGCCTGACTAATTGAATTCACCAATTGATTGAAGCCAGAAAAGAAAAATATCTCAGGAACAAATGCTAAGCAGTTTATATATCTAATCTCATTTAACCCTCACAACAACCCTACCAGGCAGGTGGTATCACCATTTGACAGATAAGGAATGCCCAGGTCCCAAGACAAAATTGCGGTTCTTTCCACTTCACTATATTACAAACTGGTTTTAGGAAAATCCTTTGCCTTTTCCCCTGTTCTTTCTTTCTTCATTGACTTGTTTTTATCTCCTAACTTTTAAATCACTTCAAGTAAATTTTATACGGAGTGAATTATATAAACTTAAAACATAAAACAATTATATCATTCCATCTTTTCATCAAACTCTTATTGATCTGCATACATATGGCCTTCAGAGTTATAGTTTAGGAACTTCTTATTAATAGGTAAGCAATGGTGTTTCCTTATTTTCTTAAATTTCTTCTATTTCTTAATGAAAGAGATGAAATAATTTTTTCCAGAAGTTGTTTTACTATTTATAATTTTTCACATGCAAAGTGCTTGTCGAATCTTTTGACAATTTATGCAGAGTGCTTTAAGCAAATTTCATGTTCAAGTATTAAAAAAAATAAAGTTCTGACATTTGTGAATAATCATGAGTTAATGGAAAGAAAGGAGTTAGAATATCTTACTCCCTTTTTCTGAAGCTCCACTTAAAACAAAGGGGTTCTATTCTTTCAATAAGCAAATATTTATTGACTATTAAGGTAGGCATTGTAGAAAGCCATCTTATACTTTTAATAGTGGTCTTATCAGACCTAACTAGAAGGAATCGGCCTTAAAATGTGACATTTGTCAGATATGTCAGTAAGATACAATTCTTAACTGCAGAAAGCTTATAAAGTACTACACAAATAACTATAAACATAAAAGTAGAGAGAAATAAATGCGTTTAAAAGAGAGACAAAGTATAGCAAAGTAAAAAAGAGAAATTAGAGAACTTCCAGCTGTAACAATATCCTTTATTAGGCATATTATGTGGGCACCTAGCAGCAATGACTCTTATTTACAAAGATCAAGGATTTATATCAGGGAGCTATTTAGAGTTCTCCTAACATACTACCTTCTTTCCCACCTCTGAGATTTTGAACATCCAATTTATTCCCTTTACTGAGCATATTCTTCTAATGCATCCCTTAAAATAAACTCCTCTAAGAGTTCATTGATCTCCCCTCAATAGAGTCCTACTTTCTGTGCCTTACACAAATATCTATTGTTAAACTTATCATATTCTACAGAAAGCTTTTAATTACTTACTTATTAATCACATAAGTTTTACCTATACGCAAGGAATTTACAACCACAATCTTTTTACCTGTGTATATTTCAAGGCCCTCAAAAGTCACATTTTCCATCTTGAAAATGTGTATTTTATACATATAGTTATAAGTGGAAAAAAATAGAATCTGGATAAGATAATTCAAACATAAACTCAACTCTGAGACTAAAATAAGCAGTTCAAACAACTGTCACTGACAGTTTCCCTGCAGTCCTTCATCCTTTTAGAATAAGCAAGTTAACTGGAAAGGTTAAAACACTGTATGCTAAAGTTCAAAAATTGAATTAAACTTCCAATTCTTGCAACGCTAATCATGATTTAATATGTTTTCAAAGGCAACCAGAAAGGGGAAGAATTCTACCAGAAAAGAGAAATATTTCTAATAACTACAACCTCAGCCACAAATCATGAATACAAAGCTCTCAAAATTCCATTTCAAAGGAAGATATACAGAGTGATAACTGGATCTAATTCTCAAAACAGCTCTCACCTTTTATAAAACACTCTAATTTTAGCTGAGCACAAGGTTATCTAGCAAGATATACATTTCCCAACCCTCCTTTCCCAGCTAAGTATGTTCCTGTGACTAAATTCTCACTCAAAATACGAGTCAAAGTGATAGATGCCACTTCCACATCATGCTCTGACAAGAATGAGTGTGCACTCCCACAGCCCTTTCTCCCTTGCCCCTTGCTGTTGAAACGCTGGAGTGGTCATGTTCAACCTAGAAACAATGTTCAACACCTGGAAACTGTATGTGAAGCCAAAGCCACCTAGAAACCCTAACCAGTCTTCCTCTGTATTGCTATATGGGAGAAATAAACATTTACCACCCTTAAACAACAGTAATAGTATCTCAGCAGCTTAGCCTTAACTCTAATCCACCTAGCTCCAAACATTTACTGCCTAAAAGGACATAAGAACAGTAGAAAAGTTCAAAGGTGGTCTTTTTTCTCTTCCCGGCTTTTACCCATTTCTGCTTAAGACACTGAATCTAATAAGGGTAACAGGACAGAGAGACTCCTAAGCTCCAAAGCCTTAGTTGAGAATTAGCTGAAGCACTCAAGTCACTCATTAATGTTTCACCAAATCCTTTATCTCCTGTCCCTCAGAACAGCAGATTCTCTTCCCACCTTCTAGGGTCACCTTTCTACAAAATGGAAGGCATTATCTTTGAGAATTACTGACAAGGAGAGATCCTTTTACAGCTCTGTCAGTTCTGAGAGTCATATTCCAATGTACAATCCAAATTTCTTCTAAGAATGAGAAAGTGCCATAGAAGGCCGGACACATAGTTCCTAGCTACCCACCAAGACAACAGTTCCCCAAAGAAGCACCGGCCTATACAGACAACAAAGAAGGGACAAAGGATTATATAGTAAGATATTGTGACACTACTACCTTACCTCACCATCATACAAAGGGGGCCTCTCTCCCAAACTAAAGGGTATATAGACAGTGATTCCTAGTTGTTAGATTCCAAATACTATAACACATTTTATAACATTAAGAGCAATAAAAAATTGCAGACATGAATAAGTGAATATTTCTGATGGTAAGTTAACAAGTCATCTTCATTTCCTAGACTTTCATGTTTATATAGGTCCAATTATAAAGACTCTCAGGGAGGCACCATCAACTATACCCTTAGGGCTGCCACATTTTTTGGAAGGTGGCCAAGGAGATGCCTGAGTCATTCTCTTAAAGACTCAAAGATCCAAATGATCAAAATCCAAAACTGAAAACATTCACATTATATAAATAAGCACTAGTGCCCTGCATTTCTCATTTTGCAGGACTTAAATGACTGAAAACTTGCCCAGCACTCACCCGGTCTGTCTTCCAGGACAAAATGGTTCCCACTGTGCTACTTGAAACATATGTAAACAAAGTTTAATTTTGTGGAATTCACTTTTCTGTTTTGAACAAACTAAAATGCCAGGAGAAACAACTGATTTACTTTGTAGATTGCAGGACACTCTGAGAAAGAACACTCTGAACTAATTTTTAAAGTCTTGGGCTCTCTAAAGAACATAACAAAGTTCAAATGAGCAACAATTGTAAAACAGAAGCTCCACTAATGGATAGGTAATTTCTAGGTGGTCTAGGGAACTGACAAGGACTATGGCTCCCTCCCCAGAGCTACTCGACGGTATTTTTGTAATCTACTGTTTAAATAACATTAAAACATCGCCTAATTTTTATCTATAATATGCCCCTCAACTGTTAGGAACTCAAAGGCAGGAACTTGATCCTCAAACTTCTTTCTACATGTGACTCTGTGAAAAAACTAGATATGCCAGCATATGAATTTTCCATATACCTCGAAACTTAAAAAAAAAATAGAAATCTTTCTATATTAAGTCATACACTTCTTTGCCTTCTTGAATAAGTTAAACATAACTAAATTTCTCTATGACTCAGAATCATTAATTAGATCATCAAGTACCATAATAAACATGCTATAAATACTGATTCAGCTCTAGGAGTACTGATTCCCAAACTAACCAACCTCAAAACTAAGTTTTTAAATTCTTGCTTCTAACACTTGAAATCAGACCCCCCTTCACTCTTCAAGATGCTAGCCATCATTTCTTGCCCTGAACCATATGCATTTCTCTAGCAGCACTTCTCCTGTCCCTACTTTGCTACTTCTCATGGGTTATAGCCTGAAAAATCAAGTATCATAATTAGTCAGAACCAGGAAAAGTTCTCAGGTAAGGGCAAAGGTCACATAAAAAAGTAAAATATGCAAACTTCTACAAGCGAATTTGCTTGAAAAATTCCCAAAGACGGGAAATTTTCATTAAAGAAAAGAAAATACTTAAGAAAAGCCAATATCTTAACATTTGATTTCTACCTATTTCCTAGATTTATTTTCATAAAGCCAATAATATTTTACCACTTGATTTTTATCTTCACTTCCTTGACTTTTTCTTTTCATGCCTTCACCAATTTTCAAGTTTAACTAGTTCAATAAAAATATTTTGGCAATAACCTGACTTACTTTGCTGTACCCATTATGAAAAAGTAGAATTACAACTGAAATATATCACTATTAATCAAGATAATACTTTTCACTACAATAAGCACAAAAAACTGATTTAAGAGAAAAACAATTTATGTTAAAATTTAAGGAAACATCCTTATATGAGAATATAGCAACTTAATATCACCAAAGAGACTAAAAAAAAATTTTTACCTTTATTATAGTATTAGGCTTCATTCTGGCCAGAAAACGAATTAGATAACTTTTCAAACTTCCTCCATTAAAAAAAAAAAATCTATGTTAAACAGAGAAGAAAAATTTTGGTTTCAAATACTGTAGAACACTTTATTTTGGCAACCTATTTTCCCCAGTTCTCACTTCATACTTGTATTATTTTCATGTCACCATGTCCTACAGCAGATTAAAAATAGAAATGTAGTCCTATATCCTCTGTCAACTCATCCTTACTAACATTAAATGAGTACCAGGAAACAAGTAAAATAACATCTTAATGAAAAGTAACAGGAATCACAAATTTTCCCAGAGTTCCTAAAAACAGTACATTTTTGTAGGCTCCAAAGGAAGTGTATCATATTCATTAATAAAGAAAACAAATAGTATAACGATGTAAACCCACCCCAGTTTAGGTATAATGCAACTCTAAATAAAACTTCAAATAGTTGGCTTTCTAAAAATTTAACCAAAAGAATCTAAAGTTCATCTATAAGCAATTTAAAAAGTAATATACTAAAAAAAACTACTGCAAAAAATATGAAAAGCAAAGTGCTAATATCCATAAATAGCTGTTACAAAAACATAAAAACATTAACATCCACCACAGAAAAATACTCAAACCTCAAACAGCTAATTCACAAAAAATGAGAAAACTGCATACATACTAAACATAAAAAGTTCAACTTCTCTTGGTTATCAAAAAAAGTTAATGAGCTACTATTTTTCAACCACCAAATTGATGATG
The DNA here is from genome assembly GCF_041296235.1 of Equus asinus. Taxonomy (NCBI): domain Eukaryota; kingdom Metazoa; phylum Chordata; class Mammalia; order Perissodactyla; family Equidae; genus Equus; species Equus asinus. The sequence continues at coordinate 26,114,825 of NC_091811.1, read as the reverse complement.
GAAAACTAAGTTTTTATCAATTTTGTTAATTACTTTAAAAGTCCTTTGAAACAGTAATTTCAAAGAAATCTTGAGACACAGATCATGACTCATGTACAAGGACGTGCATGGTAGCATTATTTATAATAGAGAAATGGGCAACAAATAAAATTGCCAACAAGAAAAAAAAGTTTAATAAGTCACAGTGCATTCTTATTAGAGATAATATTATGTAGCCATTTAAAAATGTATTGGAAGAAGAGTTTATAATTTGGGATATTTTCATGATATAATATTATGTAAGCACTACAAAATATTTTACAAGAATAACGAAGTATGAAAACATCCACAAGTTACTACGACGTTAAAAGAGCAGGAATGAAATTATGATCCAAATGAAAAAATATCGATCAATAAATATTGATCATTGATCATTAATCAACAAATATTGATCAACCACGGAAAAGTCACAAAAATCACCAAAGGTTTATTTCTAAATGTTGCTTATTTTCAACACTTTCCAAATGTGCTACAAGTTAAAAAAATTAAATATATTTATCACACATTCAAATCATAATTTATAGAAAAAAACAATTTTAATGGTTTATGGCTTAATCATTCAAAGCTTTTTTTCCTAAACTTAACTTATCATGTTTAAAATTCACAAAACTAAAAAGAATTTAAACGACCTCAGTAACTTAGTATTCATTCCTGGAGTAACCTAGTCTTAATATTTATATATGCTGTATACGTGTCAAAATTTTGTGTCATCTTAAGCAACAAACCAAAATTTCAAAACATTCTTGTTATTGACAGTGTACCAATGAACAAACAGTGGATGTTCAGACAATTCATTAATCTTAGTTTTCAGTTTATAAAACTATATTTGCCTTTCTAAAAAACATGACACAAAAATTGTCCTATCAATAAATATTTACATTATGGTCTTCAGTGTTTTCAAATACCTCTTAGGATCTTCAACATTAACCTAAAAGGCAATCATTTGTATATCAAATGAGAATATAAATATACAAACCAAAATATTTCACTTTTCTGGAAACGCAAAGTGTACCATGCTCTAAGATCAAACTTCTTTTCTTAACCTAAATATGTATGTGTATCCATATATGCACATACATACACAAATACAGAAAATACAACATATTTTCAACTTGAAAACACCTGAAATAATGTCTTAGGGGGTGGGGAGGGGTGTGCTGGGTAATCACCCCAGAAGCATAAAAGAGAAGAGATTACACAACTGCCTTCCAAACATATTTCTGTGTAGAAGACTTCAGAGGTCCAGCCATTATATCAACGACAAATTTTCTGTTGAGAAAAAAAAAATGTTTCCTATCATTCCATTCTATCTCATAGGCGATGTCATTTAAGAAAATCCACCAACCAAAAGAATTCCTTTCAACTACATCTACTTAATACTTTAACACTACTTGCTTTAGGAAATAAAAATGTCCCTAAACCGATCAAGATTATAAAGTAACAGCCACTTCTTCACCTGACAGGTGACTGATGCAAGCTTAGAGGTATAGAACCACCCAAGAAACCAACTGTTGTATATACAAACCACAGACGAAGTCTAAGAAGACCATTTACAAGTTTTTAGCTAAGAAGTAATTTGCACAATGGGAGAATTATATCAAATTGTATAAAACTTCTCCCGGGGTGTTACATAACGCTTAAATATAGTGACTATCATTTTAAACTAAAATAATCTGTAGCATACTTATAACTACCTTCTTTAAGAAACTAAAACCAGGAACACACAAAATTAAAAAAAAAAAAAAACAAAACCGTAACTTATACACATGTATATGGGGCAGCTTCTTTTTTAAAAAATCAACTGATTTTTTGATTGATGGTTAACTTGATTTCCTCATAAAGGCCTCAGTATAGTTGAGAGTTCTTTGTAGAATTCTTTTTCAGAAAAACTTCCCAAGTGTTACATTTTACATATCATAGCAAACAAAATGCCAAGAAAATGACTTAATTTAAAACGTCAGAGTAACAAAAATTATCTAACTGAAACAGTAACGGACAAGTGATCAGAGACTGAAAGAATGTACAACTCAAATGCAAGTATGATCAGAGGCACAGGAACTGATTAAAATTAAAACTTCATAGACTTAGGAGCAAGAATTTTAAAAAATAAGTAAATACCCAAGGAGATAGAGATTTCTTTTTAAACAACATCATATCGGTTCTTCCAACACCCCTTCCTCTCATATTTCCAAAACTCAAATTGTTTCTATTTTGTAAACATTCCACACAACCATGATAAAAGAACTGGCAAAAACAGGGTTAAAAAAGCATTTGCAAATATGCAGTTCAAATAAATGCACTTCCCGTGAGAACACCACTAGGCGCTCATCTTTATCTCCCTAACACAAACCGGAATCCAGCAATACCCTAAAAGTGAAATTATAATCAAGAACCAAAAGTGACAGGCATTTTTACAGAAAATTAAGTCACAGCTTCTCAGAGAATCGGAGAAATAGAAGAAAAGAGTTTCAGGGTCGGTCCAGGAGTACAACATGAGAAAAACGTTTTCCTTGAAAAATGTGGGAGTTTGAGGGTAACAAAACGAAACCCGTCAAGAATGAGCAAAATTAAACCTAGAACCCAAATGGCGTCCAACAAGAACATTAGATCTCGAAAATGAATATTGCGCTTGCGCAGCCACCGCCCGCCAGCTGCACAACTGCAGCTAGAGCCCGACCCCGCAAGATCACGTGCTCCCATGCAGCGCCCGCCCGCAGCTCCGCAACCGCGCAGGCGCAAGTACAACTCCCGCAGCCGCCATAATGCGGTCTTGACTCTTCCTAAATACAATAGTAATTTAAGAAAATGTGATCATTGCAGCCCCTGGGATTCACATATACCTTTCGGGGCGGGAGAGGAGGGGAGGAACCAAGTTCCTTCCTACAGAGCTGTGCCGCGCAGCCGTCCCCAACGCTGCCGCCTCAGTCTCGCGCGCTTCAGTCTCGGCGCCGCCGCTGACGCCGCCGCCGCCGCCGCAGATTCAAAAACAAACCCGCTTCTGCCTTGCACGCGCCGGGGCCGTTATGCAAATTAATGTAGGCGGGGCTCAGTGGTCGTAGCATTGACCACGCCCACTGTGGTGTCAGCCAATAGGCTCACGGACTGGCCGCTCCCCATGCAAATCTCCCGGTTTTTTATTTGAATGAGGTGAGTTGGCCCCGCCTCCTGCCGTGGAAAAGAGAAGTAAGTCTGAGGTGGTGGCGCTGCGCCTTTCAGTTGCAGTGTGAGGTGTGTTTATAAGTGGAGCTTCGCTCAACCAATGAGTAGCACTTTGTGAGCGCCCTCTATGAGTCTTAGGAAAGAAGGAAGGAAGGAAATAGGTAGGTGAGAGTTAAAGAGCAGAGGGGAAGAGGTTTGCAAAAAGGCTGGAGTATGTTGATTTGTTTATAACTTATAAAAAATATACAAAGTATACTTTAAACTGTATAAGTAAGGAGGACATAGCGAAAACACATCTTTTCTTTCAGTTCTGAGCCAGAGCAAGCACGGAGCAAGCAATCATACCCCTCCACCAGAAGTTGTATCCCTGTGATTCAGTTTTATATTGGGAGCCAACCCTGGCCACGGGATGTGGTGGAGAAGGTGCTACATTATTTGTTGGGAGATCTGGGCTCACGTCCAAGTGCTCATGCTTACTTGCCTGTTCCTTGGAATAAGTTTGTTACTCAGTTTTCTCATCTCTAAAATGGTGTTAATGCCTGTAGTTCAGATTGGTTTAGAGAGCTAAATGATAGGATAAATGTAAATGTGTTTTGCAAAGTAAGAAGAGCCTGACAGATCGTAAGGCTTGGTTATTGTTTTTTAACGTAATTTCTCTCTTAAATTAATCTATTCATTCAGTATTATTTAGCAATCACTGTGTTCCGGACCTATATTAGGTCTGTCCTCAAGAAATGTCTTGTCCTCAAGAAATCTGTACTATAGTGAAGGAGACAGAAAAGTAAACGGGAAATTTTTGTAAGTAATAAGAAATTAGTACAGGGTGGTTGATATTTATTTTTATAGTTTGCACCTTTCAACTTAGTTGAAATGCTGGGCGGCTTTTAGGAGGATCGCCTAATTCGGACTTGGAAAATCAGTAATGCCTCCCTAAAAGAGGTCATCTCTAACATGATAACTGATCTAATAGATTTGTTGCCTAAAGGCTGGACTTTATTGTGAGAGCAATGAGAAATCACTTAAAAGGTTCTAAGTCAGGAAATAACACAATTAGATTTGCATTGCTTAATTGCTGAGCTTTATAAAGTACTTAGCACAGAACATAGTACACAGGTGCTCCATAAATTACAAATGGAGGCTCAATTATAATAAACTATGTATTGAAATTTTTTAGTATATAGGTGCTCAATTATAAAATAGATGCTCAGTAAATTATAAATATTGATATCAATCTTAAAAGTTTTACTCTATAATAATAAGAGAAATGAGATTGGAATAATAGAGTCCATTAGGTTTCTCTTTGTATTTCTTCTATAAGCAAATAAAAAGTAATAAAAAGGTATCATTTTTATAATAGCTCAATCTCAATTGTCTAGGCTTATGGCAAAGGGAAAAATAATTCAGCATTAACTCACCAAATGATCAATTTTCTTAGATATGCTCATATTCTAGACTTTCCTCCCTAAGACTCCAACTAGACAGTTTTATTGTATTTGAATTTCCCCAAATATCCTCAACCACTCATCTACAGCCGCCTTAGCCATTCTAGCTGCTGGTTGATCTAACCAGTCATTTCATATTGCATTCAACAAGTACAGTATTTATGATGTACTCACACACTATTCTAGGCACTGGAGATGACCACAGGAAATGACACATCCCCTAATGAGTCACATATACAGATAAAATTAGGAGATCATTTCTGTCACGGAGGCATACAATAAGTATAAAAGAAATATAAAACAACAGGACCTAAATCTTTCTCATAGAACATGGGAAAAATTTCAAGAGGAGATGATACTTGACTTGACTTATAATGTGGAACTTATTGGCTGTCAGAATAGGTACAAAAGAAAGAGAATTCATGTTAGTTAAAACAAAAATGCAAAGACACTGAAAAATGAAAAAGATGTGACTTCAACTTCTAGATGGGTTGATAATCAAAATATGCATCAGGCTGGCCCGGTGGCTGAGTGGTTAAGTTCGCGCGCTCCGCTGCAGGCGGCCCAGTGTTTCGTTGGTTCAAATCCTGGGTGTGGACATGGCACTGCTCATCAAACCACGCTGAGGCAATGTCCCACATGCCACAACTAGAAGGACCCACAACGAAGAGTATATGACTATGTACTGGGGGGCTTTGGGGAGAAAAAGGAAAAAATTTTTTAAAAATCTTAAAAAAAAATGTTTATCAATCTCTGTGGCACCAAGCACTGACCAATTAAGTGGGAGCAGGCTGAAGACTCCTTACTTTGTTAGATGTTAATCCTTTAGTTGTAGGACTGCAGAGGTCCAGGGGTTCTTGAGCTGGGGACTGAGGCCGACTGGGTGGTAGGAGAAGTATTCAGGAGTATGGCAGCTACTTACCAGTCAGTACTGAAGGATTTCCATATTTTATCCACCATTATGGCATTATTTTACATATTTTACATACAGACTGAATATTCTTCTAGAAAAAAATACTGGAGTAAAGCAAGATCACAGAACTTCTCACAGAAGAAAAGATCCAAAGAACAAAAAGCAAAAAAACCTAAAATAATAAACATGAATAAATGAATTTCAGTTGTAGCAATTGAGCAGCGACTGAACAAGGAAAAATAGGATTTTTGAAAATAGCATAAACTTGCGAAAGGAACAACTGAAGACGAAAACTGACGTTTCTAAATACTGTAAGAGACAGACTAATGCAGTGCTTATAAAAATGGGCTCTGGTGGTTTACTACCTGATTTGGAATCTTATCTCTACTTCTTACTTGCTACATGCTCTTAACTTCTCTATGCAAATTTTCCTGAAATATAAAGTGAGGATAACAAAAATAGCCCTATCTGGTAAGGTTTTTATAAAGATTAAATTCTGGTAAAACACTTTGAGCAATACTGGGTATATACAGGCATACCTCATTTTATTGCACTTTTCAGATATTGCATTTTTTAAAAGACCCTCCGCCAGCAAAAAAGATTATGACTTGTAGAAAGCTCAGATTATGGTTGGCATTTTTTAGCAATAAAGTATTTTTAAATTAAGTTTTGTACATTCTTTTTACACATAATGTTATTGCACACTTAGTCTATGGTATAGTGTAAACTAACTCCTATATGCACTGGAAAACCAAAAATTTTATGTAACTCACTTTATTGCAATATTCACTTTATTGCAGTGATCTAGAACTGAACCTGTAATATCTCTGAGGTATGCCTGTAGTAATATCTCAATAAGTGTTAGCTAATAGTAATCATGGTAGTAATAGTAGTGGTAGTACTTGTCAGAGTAGTAATAGTATAGATACAGCTGAGCTTGAGCAGTTTCTATATGCACATTCTACACTATCAGTAAAAAAGAATATGAATTAACCATGACCTGATGATTTTTATTATTGTCCACCAATTTGCAGAGAAGTTTACCGTGGTGTTAATTAGACAAACCTGGCAGAACTCAAGAAACAACTCTCAAAAATGGGAAGTGTGGTAAACAGAACTCTAAGATAATCTCCACCCCTTTGTGTTCACACCCTGTATAATCCTCTCCAGTAGAGTGTGGGCAGAACCTATTACTTGCTCCTAGCAAATAGAATTTTTATTGTAAAGGTGAATGAATTTTGCAGATGTAATTAAAGTCCAAAATAAATTGATTTTGAGTTAACCAAAAGACAGATTATTTTAGATGGGATTTATTTGATCTGAAAGAAGCCCTTTAAAAAGGAACTGGGCCTTCCCTAAGGAGAGAGATTCTCCTTGCTGCCTTGATGGAGTAAGCAGCCATGTTGAAGAAGCACATGTGGACAGTTACTACAAGTGGCCTATAGAATCTGTGGGTAGCCTCTAGGACCTGAGGTTAGGCTTCAGCAAAAAGCCAGCAAAAAACCAGGACCCTCAGTTTTATAGCCAAAAGGAAACAAATTCTACCAGTAAACTAACTGAGCTCAGAAGCAGATTGTTTACCAATCAAGCTTTCAGATGAAAATGAGTTCAAGTAACAGCTTGATTATAGCCTTTTGAGACTCTGAGCAGAGGATCCATCTAAGTCAGACCCAAACTCCTGACCCACAGAACCTGAGATAATAAACGTGTGGGTTTAAGTTACTAAATCTGTGGTAATTTGTTACTTAGCAATAGAAAACTAATGCAAGAAGTTATCAGAGAAGGGAAAAGTTATCTAAACAATCTTCCAAGGTAGATAGGTGACGTCACCTAAGTGGGTGAAATGGGTCCTATTAGAAGATATTTAATTGACACTCAGTAAAATGATAGAACCAGTACTGTAGTTATACCTGGGTAACGAAGGCCTCAGTCCTCATCCCCATATTTTAGAGGGCCTCTACATATCATAACATACACACACATTTAAAGAATACACTGGTGCCTTTGTCACTCATAATCTGACACTCAGCACTACCATAATAGGAACTGTAACCTTAAACATCTGCTCTCCTAATATTATTCAAGGCCTCAGGAGAATGCTTCTCCATATTTCTTGCATTGTGTCCTCAAAAAGAAAAAAGGCATCTATCAGATGCTGTGAAGGTCAGTGGGTTGAGCATACACACAGCTTAGAGTATGTAAAAAAGTTGAGCAGCAAATTAGATCCTTCTTCTCTATTAGTACTGATTCAATAGATTTTTGCATAACACACTCATTTGACAGTAATGTCAATCCTCCATTTTTCTTGAGTTTTTGCATTTTCTAGTTTGTGGTTCTGTAGGTACTCAGAACTTATTGCAGCATTCCCAACATTTGTATGTAGCTTCTGGAAAAATGTTTGAAATATTAAATAATCCACATTACTCCTATTTGTATGCCATACATGTAGATGTCAAATAACATAAATGAAACATGATATTCAATTTTTAAGCTAGCAACTAAACAGCATTGAGTTCTAGAATTGTAACTGATTTCATTTTAATAAAAATATTTCATTTCTGAAAAAATAGGTCAAAGAAGAAATCAAAAGCAAAATTTAAAAATACCTGAGACAGGGGCCAGCCCTGTGGCGTGATTAAGTGTGGCATGCACCATTTTGGTGGCCTGGGGTTCATGAGTTTGGATCCTGGGCATGGACCTACACCGCCTGTCAGCCATGCTGAAGTGGCTACCCACATACAAAATAGAGGAAGACTGGCACAGATGTTAGCTCAGAGCTACTCTTCTTCAAGCAAAAAATAAAAAGAGGAAGATTGACAGTGGATGTCACCTCAGGGAGAATCTTCCTCATCAAAAAAAAATACCTGAGACAAATGAAATTGGAAATACAACATATCAAAACTTATGGGATACAACAAAAGCAGTTCTAAAAGGGAAGTTCATTGCACTAAATGCCTACATCAAGAAAAAAGAAGAATTTCCACAACCTAACTTTACACTTCAAAGAACTAGAAAGAGATGAACAAATGAAGCCCAAAGTTAGCAGAAGGAAGGAAATAACAAAGATCAGAGCAAAAGTAAATGAGATAGAGATTAAAAAGAAAATAGAAAACATCAATGAAACTAAGAGCTGTTTTTTTTAGAAAGATGAGCAAAATTGACAAACCATTAGCTAGACTCACCAAAAAAAAAGAGAAAAGACTCAAATAAATAGAATCAGAAATGAAAGAGGAGACATTACAACCAATGTCACAGAAATACAAAGGATCATAAGACACTTATATGAACAACTATAAACCAAGAAGTTAGATCACCTAGAAGAAATGGATAAATTTCCAGAAACATACAACCTACCAAGACTAAAGCCTGAAGAAATAGAAAATCTGAACACACACTGATTATGAGTAAGGAGATTGAATTAGTCATCAAAAACCTCCCAACAACAAAAGTCCAGGACGAGATAGCTTTGCTGGTGAATTCTACCAAACATTTTTTTTTTTTTTTTTTTTTTAAAGATTGGCACCTGGGCTAACAACTGTTACCAATCTTTTTTTTTTTTTTTTTTTTTCTGCTTTATTTCATGGTTGTTATATCTTAGTTGCAGGTTCTTCTAGTTGTGGGATGTGGGACGCCACCTCAACGTGGCCTGACGAGCGGTGCCATGTCCACGCCCAGGATCCGAACCCTGGGCCCCCACAGTGGAGCGCACGAACTTAACCACTCGGCCACGGAGCCGGCCCCAATTCTACCAAACATTTAAAGATGAATTAATACCAATCATTCTCAAAATTTTCCAAAAGACAGAAGAGGAGGGACCACTTCCAAACTCATGTTAGGAGGCCAGCATTACACTGATACCAAAATCAGACAAGGATGCCACAAGAAAAGAAAATTACAGGCCAATATCCCTGATAAACGTAGATGCAAAAATCCTCAACAAAATATTAGCAAACCAAATTCAACAATACAATAAAAGGATCATATACCGTAATCAAGTGGATTTATTCAAGGAATGCAAGGATGGTTCAACATCAGCAAAGCAATCAATGTGCTACACCACATTAAGAAAATGAAGGATAAAAATCATGTGATCATCTCAATAGATGCAGAAAAAGTATTTGACAGAAGTCAATGTTGATTTATGATAAAAATGCTCAACAAAGTGTGTATAGACAGAACATATCTCAGTATAATAAAGCCTCTATATGACAAGACAGCAATCAACATCATCCTCAATGGTGAAAAGCTGAAAGCTTCTTCTCTAAGATCAGAAACAAGACAAAGATGGCCACTCTCACCAGTTTTATTCAACATCGTATTGGAAGGCCTAGCCAGAGCAATTAGGCAAGAAAAAGAAATAAAATTTATCCAAATCAGGAAATAAGTAGAACTGTCACTATTTGCAGATGACATGATATTATATACAGTAAAGCATACAGACTCTACCAAAAAACTGTTAGAACTAATAAATTCAGTAAAGTTGCTGGATACAAAATCAATACACAAAAATCTGTTGCATTTGTATACACTGATAGCAAAGTATCACAAAGAGATATTATGAACAGAATCTCATTTAAAATTGCATCAAAAAGAATAAAAATACCAGAGAATAAATTGAACCAAGGAGGTGAAAGATCTGTACACTGAAAACTGTAAGACATTGATGAAAAAATTGAAGAAGACATAAATAAATGGAGAGATATTCTATGTTCATGGATTAGAAGATTAGAAGAATTAATATTGTTAAACTGTCCATAGTCCCCAAAGCAATCTACAAATTCAATGCAATCCCTATCAAAATTCCAGTGACGTTTTTCCCAGAAATAGAACAAATAATCCTAAAATTTGTGTGGAACCAAAAAAACTCTAATAGTCAATCTTAAGAAAGAAGAACAAAGCTGGAGGCATCACGTGCCCTGATTTCAAACTATATTACAAAGCTATCATAATCAAAACAGTATGGTATTGGCATAGAAACAGACACATAGAACAATGGAACAGAATAGACAGCCCAGAAATAAACCCATGCATATATGGTCAGTTAATTTATGACAAAGGAGCCAAGAATATACAATGGGGAAAGGAGAGTCTCATCAATAAATAGTGTTGGGAAATCTGGACAGCCACATGCAAAGGAGTGAAACTGGACCACTATCTTACACCATACAGAAAAATTAACTCAAATGGATTAGACTTGAACATAAGACCTGAAACCATGAAACTTTTAGAAGAAAACACAGGCAGTAAGCTCTTTGACATCAATCTTGGTGATGATTTTTTGGATTTGATACCAAAAGCAAAAGCAACAATAAACAAATGGGACTACATCAAAATAAAAAGCCTCTGCACAACAAGGGAAATCATCAACCAAATCAAAAGGCAATCTACAGAATGGGAGATAATATTTGCAAATCATATATTTGATAAGAGGTTAATATCCAAAATATATAAAGAACTCATATAATTAAATAGCAAAAAAACCCTCCAAACAATCCAATTTAAAAATGAGCAGAGGATCTGAATAGACATTTTTGCAAAGAGGACATACAGATGACCAAAAGGTGCTCAACATCACAAATCACCAGGGAAATAAAAATCAAAACCACAATAACACAACCAGAGGCACTCACAACTAGAATAAACAACCATATACTGGGGGGCTTTGGGGATAAGAAAAAAAAATTTTTAAACCACAGTAAGATATCACCTCATACCTTTTGGAATGGCTATTATCAAAAAGATAAGAAATAACGAGTGTTGGCAAGGATGTGGAGGAAAGGGAACCCTTTTGCACGGTTGGTAGGAAGGTAAATTGATGCAGCCACTGTGGAAAACAGTATAAGCTTCCTCAAAAAGTGCTATAGAACTACCATATGATCCAGCAATTCCACTTCTGGGTATTTATCGAAGGAAATGAAAACACTAACTTAAAAAGATATGTGCACCTTATGTTCATTGGGGCATTATTTACAATAGCCTACACACAGAAACAACATAAGTGTTCATCAGTGGGTGAATTGATAAAGAAACTGTGGTATATATATATATATATATATATATATATATATATATAGAACAGAATATTACTCAGCCATAAAAAAGAATGAAATCTTGCCATTGCAACAACATGGATGGACCTTGAGGGCAATTTGCTAAGTTAAATAAGTCAGACAAGGACAAATATTGTATGAAGTCACTTAGATGTGAAATCTGAAAAAAAAAAGAAAACCCTAACAAAATAAAAAACAAACTCATAGATACAGAAAACAAATAGGTGGTTGCCAGAAGTGTGGGGTGGGGGGTAGGCAAAATGGGTGAAGGGGATCAAAAGGTACAAACTTCCAATTATAAAATAAACAAGTAATGGGGATGTAGTGTACACCGTGGTGACTATAGTTAATGTATATTTGAAAGATGCTAATAGAGTAAATCTTAAAAGTTCTCACCACAATAAAAGAAAATTTGCAACTATGTGGTGATGGATGTTAACTAGACTTATTGTGGCAACTACTTTGCAATATATACAAATATCAAATCATTATGTTGTATACCTGAAACTAATACAATGTTATATGTCAATTATATCTCAATTTAAAAAATTAAAAACTTTTGTGCATCAAAGGACAATATCAGGAGAGTGAAAAGTCAGCCCACCTAATGGGACAATCTTTGCAAATATGAATTAATATCCAGAATATATAAAAAATTCCTATATCACACAACAACAACAAAACCCAATTCAAAAATGGGCAAAGGATTTGAATAGATAGCTTCATCTCCAAAAAAGATATACAAATAGCCAATAAGCACATGAAAACATACTCAACACTATTAGTGATTAGGAAAATGCAAATCAAAATCACAATAACATATCACATCATACCAATTAGGAGGGCTATCACCAACAAAAAAAGGAAAATGACAAGGGTTGGCAAGAAACTGAAGAAATTGAAACTCTCATGTATTGCTGGTAGGTATGTAAAATGGTACAGCCTCTATGGAAAACAGTTTGGCATTTCCTCAAAAAGTTAAACATGGAATTACCATAGGATTCAACAATTCCATTCCTAGGTTATATACAAAAAAACTGATAGCAAGGACTCAAAGAGAAACTTATATACCAATGTTCATAGTAGCATTAGTTGCAATAACCAAAAGGTGGAAAAAACCCAAGTGTCCATCAACAAGTGAATGGATAAGCAAAACATGGTATATATATATATACAATGGAATATTATTCACCCATAAAAAAGAGTGAAACTCTGATACATGCTACAGCATGGGTAAACCTTGAAAACATTCTGCTAAATAAAATAAGCCAGACACAAAAGGACAAATATTGTATGATTCCACTTATATGAAGTACCTAAAGTAGGGAAACTCATGGAGAGAGAAAGTAGAATAAAGGTTACTAGGGACTCGGGGAAATAAGGAATCGAACGTTATTGTTTAATGAGTACAGAGTTTATTTGGGGATGATGAAAATGTTCTGAAAATGGATCGTGGTGATGGTTACACAAAATTGTGGATGTACTTAATGCCACTGAATTGTACACTTAAAAATGGTTAAAATGGTAAATTTTAGGTTATGTATATTTTCCCATGATTAAAAAAAGAACAGAGAACAAGAATAAGATCTTGAATATTATAAATATCATCATCAAAATTTTAAAAATTAAGAGTTTCTGGAATGTGGGGGCCACCCGATGGCCAAGTGGTTAAGTTCGCACCCTCTGCTTGGGCAGCCCATGGTTTCACCGGTTGAAATCCTGGGTGCAGACCTGGCACCACTCATCAAGCCATGCTGAGGCGGCGTCCGACATGCCACAACTAGAAGGACCCACAACTAAAAATACACAACTATGTACAGGGAGGCTTCAGGGAGAAAAAGGAAAAATAAAATCTTTAAAAAAATAAGAGTTTTTGGAATGTTAAGCAGTCAAATTCAAGAAAGACAAAGAATGGAAAATAGGAGAAAAAGAATTCTTAAAAAGAGGATCAGTTCAGGAGGTCCTGCCTCCAACTGATAATTCAGAAAAGAAAAGATCCAAGAGAGGGGAGGAAATTTTCAAGATATATGATTGAGGAGATGGGAATATAATCCTTAATAAAAAGGACAGCAAACAAATGAAAAACAGGCCAATTACTATCCATAAGAAAAATTAATTTAGAGAAAAATGGAGATATAATCATAAGGTACTGTTTGGTTCAACAGCGAATAATATTTACCTGGTCTTAATAGTGTAAATACTTGATGTTGACTTCATAATGCTTTAGCTATATTCAGAGAATAAAGATTCGGGTGCTTTGGAGGAATGGAGTATAAGTGAGACGAATCATAATCTACCATACCAGTAAGTTAATAAGTAAATGGGTAAACACAGTGATAGCGACATGTGAATGTCACTTAGAAATATTTAGCCAAATGACAGAAAAATAGAGCTTCCAAGTTGCAAGTAGCTGTTTTTGGAAAGAGAGATGGAGTAGGGAGGGGAGGGATAGTGGAGTGCTGTTTTTATTCTAAGACTTTCAGCACTATTAGGTTTTTAAAACTATATCCATGTATTAGTTTGGCAAAAATAAAATGAATAATTTTAAGAAATAATTTCAGCAAATAAAAGAATAAAAATCATAATAGGATAAGAGAAATCAAATTATTAAATGTTCAGCTATTGACAAATATAGAGCTTCTACCATCACTAGTAAAATGAGAGCACCGCACTAAATTACATAGGCAGCAAATACCCTTTTCATTGGAGGAATTTCTTAGAGCTTTTTTAGTTCTTTCCCTTTCCACATGTTAAGCAAGGTTTTTGCTTAACTGCTGTGTATTGAGCTGAAGAACACAGAATAATTGGATAAGGTATAAAATTTCTGGAATAAAAATACAGAGTCCAAATGTTCACGACACCAAAATGGCCTCAGTAAAAGAGCGATGCCAAAATGGAATCAAAGCATCTTGTACTAATTTTCATATCCCAGCTCTTATCCAATCTATATCAATCAAATCACTTTTGATAATATTAATTCCAAGAATCAATCTCCCTAATTCCCTTTTGTAGAATTATAATATTTTCGGTCATAGTGCAAATTAAAAATTGATGCTGCTGCTTTTGTATGGAACATTGTGGTAAATAAAAGACGCTGCTCTTGGTCCGGGGAGAACAAAAATAATGGGGATTCCAGCTGCCCCAGACCCAAGCTGGCTGCACTGATAGCTGAGAGGGTCAGTGTAGCTGCACACCTGTAACCTATACATGGCACATCACTGGGCCTTGGCTCATCATTGTATCTTGGTACATCAGTTAGGAAGCTCTCATCTACAAGACCCAAATTAATATTTTTTATAAGAAAAGGAAAACCTGTATTTAAAGTTTATAGGGGAAGAAATGAACAAACGAAAGAAAAAGAACAAGGTTTTTCAGGATGTTAAAGAGGATAATATATATACACATATTCAGCAAGGAAGTAGTTTTGGAAGGGGAAGGAACAAAGAAAACTAATATACTATATGCTGGCCCTACATTGAGTGCTTTTAAAAATTATAGCTAATAATACATAGTAGATATTATCCCTAATCTAAAATAAAAACATTCAGTTTCTGAGGTAAAATATCCTAAGCATAAGAGTGGTAACCTGATTCTGTCTTTATGACTGTAATGTTGAATTACAGTTATTAAGCACAGAGCCAGTCCATAATCCCTTCTAATGAAAGTTTTCGTAGTTCACAATAGTTGTTTTTGTTTGTCCACAGTCATTCCTCCTCCTTCTGGTAAGAGAAGTTAATCATTTGGGGTTCAGTGAAGGGAGAATAATCACTAATAAGTGTTAGGATAGGATAACAATTGGTTATATGCTTGTAAACGGTATTTATAACAATTGATCACTTGGTATTTATAACTGCCTTGTTCTACTACTCAGTATGTGTTGCCATTGCCCTCAACTGGTTGTGTTTCCTTACCTGATGGAATGGTCCAAATCTTTATTTCTGAAGGGTCTGAGCCATTAATGGTCCTGACTTTATTGGTTTGTTGTAGTGTCCCATTAATTTTTATCATAGGATATGGGAGCACAAAGAGGCACCTCCAGAGTATCTCCTGTGTTCCAGAGATACCTCTCTTTATGTCCATTATGTAGCAATAACCTTATTTTCCCTTAATAGAGTCAATTACCCCAAAGAGTCCAGTAATTTCCTTTTACCTTTAGGTCTGTTGGTATGAGTTGCCTAAAAAGCCAGGTAATTTCCAGTTTAATGGAATCAATGTGTCCAGTGGTGGAACATTCTTCCCTTGGGAGCCAAAACCTCCAGACCCGCAAAGCCCAAAGTTGTGGGATAGGAAACAAGAGAATTCACTTTTGGAACATTAACCATAATTGCAAAAGGAAGCACTCTTATTTCCAGCCCTTGATTTTAAGACTCATGCATCCTAGTTTTGTCACTGAATCAGAGCATATGCCACAAATTGGAGGACATTATCTCAGCCTTTGAGCTTGTTCAGAAATCTTGACACTCCACAACTGAAAGAGATAAAGGTTTGTTTTTGGGCAATCAAGAAGCCCTCTGGTTCCCTATCTGGATCTAAAGCTAGGAATTTAAAGCTCTGAACTCATTATTTTCTTTCTTCAAGTTCTACAGTGCACCTAGAATGAACCCATTAATGCTATTATTTTTCTCCTGTCATAAACTACCGCAATAGCTCTTTCTATAGGCACTTGATTGCCGGTGACCATGTGTTATAAATTTAAGTAATACTTTGCCACTTCATGCAATGGGCTACCATTTACTACCGACAACAGTGTCATTAATCCTAAATGTAGGCAGGTCAGAGAATCAATTCTAAAGTCCCATCATCATGTTTCTGTTCCCCTGGACCAATTTCCAGTACCAATAACAGTATCAGCTAGGGTTTAGTAAGAGAACTGGAGACCATAATGAGTCATATGGAATAACAGATTTGTTATAGTATTCAAACCTTCTACACCTGTAGTAGAAGCTGAGGAAGTAATCCAAGCAGGCTAGTTGGAGGAATAGAGAAGGAGTCACCAACTATTTAATCTGAAAAGTCAAACATATATAGCTGTCTAATTGGGACTGCAAAGCGAAAGCTATTGTCTCTGTTTGTTATTGCCTCTATGGGTCCAAACCAAGTGTCTGTTGCTCATAAACAGGTTTGGCAGACAGGAAGACAAGCTGAGGTGAAGTGAAGGAGAGTGAAGGCAATCCGGAACTTGCCAAGCACCTCTTTGTCTGTCACCACATGTGATTAAGACGACCTTCAGAGAGGAATGGCCAGGACTTCACTTTGGCCTTCTGAAGTACATTTCAAATGATATTAATAAAAAAAAGAGACCTAAATTTAAAAATATTTAGCATGTTTGAATAATAGGCAAGATAAAGAAAAACTTTATGAGTTTTAGCTGAGGATGGGGTTAAAAGGGTATATATGCCATGGATGGGTATTTGGTGGTTGGGTGAAGGATGGAGATACAACATGCTATATTTGAAGAAACAAAAATCACATTGACATCAGACTTCTCCTCTGTTATATTAAATACCAAATACTTAATAGAGCAATATCATAAGAGTTTTGAGGGGGAAAAGATGGGACATTAGAATTTATGTTTAAATTGTCTTTCATGTTGAAAAGTAACACATTTATTCTTAGATACTCAAAGGTTCGGAAAATATATGAACTATCTACCCTTTTAAAAAAATTACTAACAGCTATGGACCTACTTACCTAAGAGATTAACCAAAATTAATACCTCCAGAACCAGAAAATTTGGGTATTAATTAAAAAGAGTTGTTTAAAAGAACCATTGATAGGCACAGCACACAACTCCCAACAAGAATTCTGAGACTAATAATTCAACAAGCCACACCAGATTAACTACCACACTAATGATTTTTCAAGAATGTAAAAGTATGAATGCCTCCTTCTCAGTGAAATTTGGACAAAATTTAAAAGCAAGCAGTATCATTATGAATATTATTTTCCTTTAGGATCTGGCAAAAAAATGTTTCTTAGGTAGCCTCACCCTTCATCAAAGTACATACTTAATTTCAGAATCTCAAATAATGAAACAATTATAAACTATCTAGTCCCAGGACAACTTCTATTAAAAAATACATCAAAATAATGATGTAGCTTTATTGAAGTGATGGTGTTTTGATTGTTGTTTCTTTCTATTTGGGATATTTTTCAAATTGTCTTTCATGAACAGATTATAAATTTGTTAATTGCAGGAGTTCTGCTTCCAGATAAGATGTTGGTAGTCTCACAATGACTAGTTTCAGAGTCCTGCTAGAGGAATAGGTATGTTATATACACAGGCGAGAACTCCAAATCTCACCCTCAAGATGTTTGAAACCTGAGATGAACTCAAACAGGATACACCTGGAATTCAGACCCCAGCAGAGCAAAATGCCTGACTGTATCAAAGCAGTGTCCCTCGTTCTAGCTTCCTGACAGTGGAAAAGACATGCACTCTCTGGGACAAAATAATATTTTAGTTCCCATAAGTTTTTGGATATACAATGTTCCAGATACAATAAAAAAAAAACAAGACATACAAATATGAAGGAAAATGTGACTTGTAATCAAGAGAAAATATAGTCATTAGAAGCAGACTCACAGAGTGACCCAGGTGTTGAAATTGGCAGACAAGGACTTTTAAATTTCTATTATGAATGTATTAAGGAAAACGAAAGAAAAGACATATAAAACAGGTGCAAATATATAGAATTTAAGTAATAAAAATGAATCTCTACAAAAAGCAAATAGAGATTCTAGAACTGGAAGATACAATAACTGAAATTAAGAATTCATTGTACAGTCTTAAGAGCACACTGCACATAAGATAAAGGATCAGAGAACTTGAAGAAGAGCAAATATATATTATCCAAAGTGAAACATGGAGAAAAGAAGAAAAAAGAGATGGAAGAGTGGGAGGAAGAGAAGGAGAAGAGAGCAATGAGAGAATTTTGGAAAATTCCTTGCCATTATCTCTTCAAATATTTTTTCTGCCACATACTCTTTCTCTTCTCCTTCTGGAACACCATTTAGATGTATGTTAGACTTTTTAATTAGACCAACAATTCTCTTATGTTCTTTTCTGTATTTTCCATTCTTTTTTTTTCTTTCTGTACTTCAAAAAGAATTTTCTATTTTCAGTTCACTAGTGATCTCTTCTATGCTAATCTGACCTTCTACTGAGTTTGGCCCAGACTTCTACTGAGTTGGCCAACTGTAATTGCTAAGGTCAATTACAGTTTAGAATTAGAAATTCCATTTGATTCCTTCATATAGATTACACTTTTCTGATTAAATTCTCCATTCTTTCATTGATTTTGCCCATCTCTACTTTGATATTCTTGAGCATATTATTTTTAAGTTGTTGTCTGCTGTTTTCAATGTCTGGATTGGCTATGGATCTATTTCTGTCCTCTATTTTGTCTTCACTTATCTATCTTATGGTCTTGTCTCTTGGCATACCTAGTAATTCTTGATCAGGTGCTAAGTCATGTTTAGAAGTTATAAAATCTCCAGATGATGTTATTTCCTCCAGAGAAGATTTACAATTCTTTGAAGACACAATAGGTGCACATTTTGCAGCAATGAGCTGCCCAAGATGCAAACACAGAGAATGGGATAGGGAGTTCTTGCATGTTTTTGCCAAGTGAGTTCACAAGAAGACAGGACAAAAGACGTTAGAGTACACCCGCTTTCTGACTTACACATATTTTACCGATTTTTTAAAATAAGATGATGAATAGCTGATAAACATGAAAAGACATGCAACATCACTAATCCTTAAAGAAATGTAAATCAAAACCAGAGTCAGATATCACCTCATACCCATTAGGATGACCACTAACAAAAAAGTAGAAAATAGGGACCAGCCTGGTAGCACAGCGGTTAAGTTGACATGTTCTGCTTTGGCAGCCCGAGGTTTGCCAGTTCAGAACCCGAGTGTAGAGTATGCACCCCTTGTCAAGCCACACTCTGACAGGCATCCCACATATAAAGTAGAGGAATATGGGCACCAGTGTTTGCTCAGAGCCAGTCTTCCTCAGCAAAAAGAGGAGGATTGGCAGCAGATGTTAGCTCAGGGCTAATCTTCCTTAAAAAAAAAAAAAAAAGTAGAAAATAACCAAGTCTTGGCAAGGATTTGGAGAAATCAAAACACTTGAGCACTATTGGTGGGAATGTAAATGTAAAATGGTAATGTCCACTAGGGAAAACAGTATGGAGGTTCCTCAAAAAATTAAAAATAGAATTACCATATGATCCAGCAACCCCACTTTCTGGGTATATATCCAAAAGAATTGAAAAGAGTATCTCAAAGAGATATTTGCACACCCATGTTCATTGCAGCATTATTCACAATAGCCAAGAGGTAGAAGCAACCCAAATGTCCATTGATAGACGAATAGATAAAGAAAATGTGGATTTTCTTTCTCACACAGTGGAATGCTATTCAGCCTTAAAAAAAGAAGGAAATCTTGTTACATGCTACAACATGGATGAACTTTGAGAAAATTATGCTAAGTGAAACATACCAGTCGCAAAAAGACAAACACTATATGATCTCACTTATATGAGGTATTTAAAGTAGTCAAACTCATAGAAATGGAAAGTAGAATGGTAGTTGCCAGGGGCTGGGGAAGAGGAAACTGGGGAGCTGTTCAATGGGTATAGAGTTTCAGTTTTGCAGGATGAAAAGTCCTGGAGATCAGTTGCACAACAATGTGAATATACTTCACACTACTGTACACTTAACAATGGCTAAGATGGTCAATTTTATGTTATGTGTTTTTACCATAAGTAAACAAACAAATAAATAAATGAAATAATGAGAAAAATAACACATATATAGAACGAATATATAGAGACTATTGATTTGAAAAAGGGTCAAGATTTCCAACCAAAATTGTTGGTCTCCTACTAAAAGGAACTTGATGGAACCATTCATGTTCCCAGTTGCTGTGTGTCTGAGTTTACTTTTCAAAACTCATATGTATGTGGAGAACCGTGCGTGTGCGTTGTGTGTGTGTGCATGTGTGTTTTAAGGGAAATAAAAGCTGGAAAATTCAATTAATATTAAAGGGCAGCTCACAGATAAATAAATAAGCTATTGTTTCCATTGGAGTCAATTTTTTCTCCAAATATTCCAATAACAGAGAAAAGGGGAAAATAATAGGCGTTTATAGCCTAAATTTTTAGAGCCTTGACTAACATTATTAGTGCTTATTGGTTTGGTAAATGAAAAACTTTATATATTTACTTATTTCCGTAGAGCTTTTAAAAGTGTCTTGATATGATTTTTTTAAAAGATGCATTTTTTCAATGTAGTAAATATCTTTTGCTTTTTCTTATACGAAAAATATTTTTATTTAAATATATTAAATTAATTTTTTATGGCACATAACCAAATAGTTAATTAAAGAATGGGTGTATTAGCAAAACAGCCCTTCAGTCGCTATACCTTACATCGATTATTAGAGAGAAGGAAAGTAAACTGAGGTAAAGAAAAGTTGCTAGCTGGCATGGATACAAAGACTACCTCCAGGCTTAGAGTTGAAAATAAAGAGATTATGTATGAGATTTTGTCACAGTTCAGCTGTATCAAATATAAAGAAAGTGCTGTGCATATGGATATTCATTTTATTTCATAAACCATATTTGTATAAAATATATGTGTAAAAAAATGAATGTCTATCATTAGATAGAACTGAAGTGCTAGATTGCTTAAGGAGGAAGGCTTTGAGAACAAAAAGGTGAAGAGAGATCTAAAGAGGTTCATAAAAGAGAAATTAGGGTTAAAAATGTTAGGTTTCAAGTTACCGGAACGACATTCTATGTGGCTAACGCAAGGGATGGTTTTAAATGTGATATCTCTTTAAATGTTGGTATAACTTTTGTTGAATTACTTCCTATTTATATTTCACTTCAATGAGTACTTGCATATGGACATGAGGGAGGCAGTTGTTCCGGGCAGACTCTCAGTTTCCATAAGTAGAGGTTGTTTCAACCCCAGTTTGTTTGGGCACCAGGTACCAACAGCTGAATGTGTAATACGCAAACTTAGTGGAACACAGAAAGCTGCAAGGGAAGGTAAGAGTGCAGGATGCCCATACTTCACAAGTTCTTCTGTTTAGCTCTGTGTGGCCCAGACTCCATCTTGAAAATGCTTAATGCGCAATTCTTCCCAGGGTCTGTGCAAACAAACAAACGCAATAAAATGAGCCAAAGTCTTGGCATCACTACATTCTGTGCAAAGTCAGCAATAGCTTCTCTACTCGGAAATTCTGATAATGTAGCTCTGCGCAGGTCTTCATAATTTAAACCCTTATTAAGATCCTTCTTTTAACCTTCTTCCTTCATGCTACCTTCTCATGGTTTCTCCCCCCATATATTTTTTGTAGTATTTATTTGTTAGGAATTTAGTATATCTTTCTAACTATGCTATTATTTTCATTAGCATTTTTTGCTACTGCTCTTGTTAAAATGTTGCATGAGCTTTCAATGAGTATTTTTAGTGCATAGTTTTGCTAAACGAGAAATTTTTCAAGAATGGATGTATCTAGTTATAGCAGAAATCAAAGTATAGTATTAGTGAGGCTGTAAGGAGTAATCCGGAGCTTCCTGGTCCAGATTTAGTTCTGCTTGTCTTTGAAGAGATCTATGATGCTGGACTCATATGAATACCCTTTTTTACTACATAAAAATAGTCTTGTTAATGTCAATTAGGGCTGCAATATAATATCACTACCATATATAACCAAGAAATGCCCCAATAGGACCAGGACATGGTCACATAGGGCCTGCAATCTATAGATGGTCAGAAATGCCAGTTTCTGCTCAGAGATAAGGGGGCGCCTGAACAAAAGTTAGTTATTCCTTATTATTATGATATAATCACACCTGATAGGAAGAGAAATTTTAACAAAATTATATGTGTTGAACTAGACTGAATCTGGAAAGTAGGAATCCAATGAGTTCTTGATAACATTTCATAAAAAGAGTTACAAAAGACTGTAAAAACTTTGTCAGATTTCTTTGTGACTTGACTATGTTTGTAGTTTTACTCACCCTACCTATTTCTCTTTAGAAAGGGCAGTAAAGCTCTTACCATATTCCATTTACTGTGGATTTTCAGTGTGCCTAGTACTGTGCTAGGTATCTCAAATACATTGTGTCGTGTAATCTTCACAACCCTGATAGGTAAACATAATCTTCATGGTGGACAAAATTAAAGATCAGAGAGACCAAGTGACAATCACAGAGCTATTAAGTGGTAGGGACAAGATTTAAATACTTGACTCAGTATACCATAATCCTTTCAGTACAACAGACGTCTCCAATTATGGAGTGCATAGGAACTAGTGGAAAGCTGGGTAAAAAAAGAAAGAGAGAACTCAGGTCGGTCCCACCCCAAATCTATGTCTCACCCTGAGTTTAGGTCCCACTAAATCTCTCTTCTCCATATTTCTTTTTTTTTTTTTTTTTAAAGATTTTATTTTTTCCTTTTTCTCCCCAAAGCCCCCCAGTACATAGTTGTGCATTCTTCGTTGTGGGTTCTTCTAGTTGTGGCATGTGGGACGCTGCCTCAGCGTGGTCTGATGAGCAGTGCCATGTCCGCGCCCAGGATTCGAACCAACGAAACACTGGGCCGCCTGCAGCGGAGCGCGCGAACTTAACCACTCGGCCACAGGGCCAGCCCCTCTCTTCTCCATATTTCAAACTCCATAGTCCAAATTACAGAGGAAGCTAATGTGTTTGTCTTAAATACTTACAATCATTTCTAGAGGCAATCTCATAGGTTGTAAGGTAGCTTCCCTTGAATCATGTCTCTACCCTAATCTAATCAGAGAAAACTGGAATGCAACTCAAAGCAGCTGCCCTGAGCAGGGCTTGAGTTAAAAAAGGACAGTGAGTGTGGCAGTTAGTATGCATTTATGTCCAATATATTTCACTTCTTGGGTGTAATGCATGAAATGTCTCCTTATAATTCCAAAGATGATCTATCACATGAAAAACTATAAATGTATTCGAACTGTCCTTAATACACAGGAATAACTACTCTATCCAAAAGTGATATGAAGGTACGTAGTAGGAGAAAAAAATGTCCCTCCTCCAACAAAAAGATATATTTACTTCCTAATCCCCAGAACCTGTGACTACTACCTTATATGGCCCAAGAGTGAATATTACCTTGTATGGCAAAAGATGTGATTAAGTTAAGGACCTTCAGAGGCAGCATTGACCCTGGGTTATCCGGGTGGGTCCTAAACACCATCATATGCATCCTTATAAGAGAGAGGCAGAGGGAGATTAGAAAGACACACAGAGGAGAAGGCAATGTGAAGACAGAGGTAGGGTTTGCAGTGATGTGGGCACCAGCCAAGGAATGGCAGGCAGCCACCAGCAGCTAGGCAAGGGATCAGTTCTCCCCCGGAGCCTCTGCAGGAAGTGTGGCCCTTCTGACACCTTAATTTTGTACTTGTAGTCTCCAGCACTGTGAGAGAATAAATGTATATTGTTTTAAGCCAGCAAGTTGTAGCGATTTGTTATGGCAGCCACACTAAACTAATACAAGGGGTAATTTTCAAAGTTGTTTATTCCCTTCAATTCAAAATCTCCAGGTATTTTATATTAGCCCTCTAATTCCTTTGGGGACCCATACAGGTTTTACCCCTAGCCGCTCTTTAGTCTTTGGACTAAATTCTGAATGTAAACACCACAGTCGTTCCCTATTGATCAGTGGCTTACCAATATTAGTGGCATAATAGGAGGCTCATCACTGGTGCAAATCCTTGGGCCCCACCAGAACCTTAGGGGAGCATCTAAGAAACTAAGTTTTTGACAAGTAGCTCAGATCATTTCGATGGCCTTGGACCACACTTTGACAACCAGTTATTTAAAATAGTGGAGGAAACATGAAACATTAGTACAAATAGAGTTAGGTTCTGCTGTGAGTGACCGAAAATCAATAATACTGAGTTTTAAAAGATAGAAGTTTAGTTCTCTCACACATGTAATGTACAATAGTTCTCTCCATCCACAGTTTTGCTTTCCATGGTTTCAATTACCCACGGTCAACTGCAGTCCGAAAATATTAAGTGGAAAATTCCAGAAATAAACAGTCCATAAGTTTTAAATCGCACTCTGAGTAGCGTGATGAAATCTCTCACCGTCCCACTCTGTCCCACCTAGAACATAACTCATCCCTTTGTCCCGTGTATCCACGCTGTATACGCTACCCTCCTGTGAGTCACTTAGTAGGTGTCTCGGTTATCAGATATGGACTGTCACAGTATTACAATGCTTGTGTTCAAGTAACCCTTATTTGACTTAATAATGACCACAAAGTGCAAGAGTAGTGGTGCTGACAATTCAGACATGCCAAAGAGAAGCTGTAGAGTGCTTCCTTTAAGTGAAAAGGTGAAAGTTCTCGACTTAAGGAAAGAAAAAAAATCGTATGCTGAGGTTGCTAAGATCTATGGTGACTTTTATTACAGTATATTGTTATAATTTCTTTATTGTTAGTTATTGTTGTTAATCTTTTGCTGTGCCTAATTTATAAATTAAGCTTTATCATAGGTATTATGTATAGGAGGAAACGTAGTATATATAGAGTTGGTACTATTTGCACTTTCAGGCACCCACTGGGGTCTTGGAGCATGTCACCTGTGGATAATGGGGACTAGTGTAGTCGGAGGTAGGCAATCCAGGGCTGTTACAGCCCTCCATTATGTAAGGAACTCAGGCTCCTTCTAAATTCTTCCTCCTTCTGTCTTATGGCCACTCCATTGTCACCATGTACCTTTCATCTCATGGGTCCAAGATGGCTACTTGAGTGCCAACCATTATGTCCACGTTTGTCTTGTGGGAAATTACCTTGATGCAACAGTAGCCTCTAAGTACACTACCGTGCAAGCTATCACAGATATCATGGTATAAAAAAGGCCTGCAGACCACATGAAGATGCTCAAATTATGTGGCTTATTAAATAAACTTAAAACACGGAATGAGAAGGAAAGAGAAAGGGGATAACAGTTAACATACTTATGATAGGATGCAAGTGAGTGGAAGGACCACACTACCTGTATTCTGGGTTACACAATGCTCATATATCCTCTCTTTCTCTCTACAACATCAGTCTTCCCTTTTGATGGTGTGATTATGAGGAGCAGAACTGGAATTTGAGCAAGGGAGCTTGGCACACAGAAGGTAACTGGAACCAACACACTCATTTGCTCTATCAGCAAGGGGCAAGGGTGAGTATGCCTGGATGCAATTGTAGCTCCCTATTTAGCTTGCTGAACAACTATAAGTGTTATCCATGTTTGTAGGGTAGAGCACATGTGGGGCCAGAAGGGGACCATGAAGAACATCAATAATGAGTAACTATTAATTTCCTATTGCTGTGTGACAAATTACCACAAATTTGGCAGCTTAAAACAATGTCCATCTGCTAGTCATAGTTCTGTAGGTCAGAAGTCTGGCACGGTATGACTAGGTTCTCTGCTCAAGGTATCACAAGTCTGAAATCAAGGTTCAGCTGGGCTGAGTTCTTGTCTGAGGCTCTGTGGAAAAATCCACTTTCAAGCTCATTCTTCTTGTTGACAGAATTCTGTTCCTTGAAGCTACGGGATTGAGGTCCCCATTTCCTCACTGATTGTCAACCAGGGGCTGCTCTTGGCTCCTAGAGGCTGCTCACATTCCTTGCCATGTGACCCGCTCCATCTTCAAGGCAGGAATGGTGCATCAACTGCTCATGCTTTGAATCTCTGGCTCTCTGTCTCTGCTGTCTAGGCCCAGATTTAAAGGACTCTTGGAGCCTGGCCCCGTGGCCGAGTGTTTAAGTTCGCGCGCTCTGCTGCAGGCGGCCCAGTGTTTCGTTGGTTTGAATCCTGGGCGCGGACATGGCACTGCTCATCAAACCACGCTCAGGCAGCGTCCCACATGCCACAACTAGAAGGACCCTCAACGAAGAATATACAACTATGTACCAGGGGGCTTTGGGGAGAAAAAGGAAAAAAATAAAATCTTTAAATAATAATAATAAAAAATAAAGGGCTCTTGGAGTTAGGTGAGGCCCACCTGGATAGTCTCTTTATCTTAAGGTCAACTAATTTGGGATCTTAAATACATCTGTAAAAATCCCTTCACAACAACACCTAAATTAGCGTTTGATGAATAACTCAGAGAAGATATATATATACACCAGGGCCAGAAATTTGGGGGTCATTTTATAATTCTGTCTACCACAGTAGCCAGCGTAAGGATGGCATAGCTGTCAGTCTGGAGTTACATCTGTACCTCATGACCTGATCTTTCCACCTCTTTCTGCCTGTAAATAACATTCTTGTTTGTCCTGTCATATACTCCATTTATTATTTTGTAACTTTAATGTGTCTTACAAGTTACTAACTTACTTAAAATCTATATTTAACATTTTTTATAAATCCTGCCTGTCTCACAAGCTACTGGATTATACATTATCTGTAATTAACACATTCTGTGAGTTTCACCTGTATCTCATAAGTTACTAGCTTACCTGTTATCTAGGCTTAATACTTCTTATGAGTTTCAAATATCTCATTTGTTTGTCTTACCATGTGTGGAAGAATTGAATAGTCTCAAATAATACAGCAAACATGTTATTTCAGTCAACAAGAAAAACAAGGAAGTGAAAATTATATGTCCCCCCAACCCCCACTTAAGGACTTTGACAAACATTTCTGCTTCTATTCCACTGGTCAGAACTTACTCACATGGACATACCAAGCTTAAAGACAGATAAGGAAAAGCAGTCTTTATTTTGAGAAGTCATGAGCCTAGATAAAAACTGGGTATTCTGTTACAAAGAAAGGACAGGAGGAAGAGATGGTGGAGGACAATTGGTAATTTCTATTATAATTAGTAAAAAAACAAAATAGCAATAACGATCAATCTGATGTAGAGACTATAGCTAAAGCCCTCATGTCTGTAATTGGTCATGAGGCAATAGCTCGTATTTATGATTGATGACTTACGTCTCCCTTTAGCTACACTGTGTATTCCTTGCCTTCTTGCAGCACTTAAGCTTGCACTGTTTTCTCTTCCCTTTCCTCTCTTCCCTTGCCTACTCACCCCACCCCCAGTTGAGTGACTCACACCTTCAATTTTGAGGGTAATGAATCATTTGTGATCCTGCCTGTACATGTCTCTGGTACTCTGGTACCACTAGATAATAGTAAAAAAGAGATGACCTCAGGAGTTCCCTAGGATTCTTGCTATACTTTTCATTTCTCCTTTATAATCATGATCCATCATCTAGCTAAAGTCATTACCTTCTTTTCTGCCTCTTGCTTTGGTGGCATAAGGAGCAAATGGCAGTTTCTTCTTTTAACTTATTTCTACTATTACCACATCCCATCTTCTCCTCAGTTACTAAGATTTGAGAGCTGAAAAGTCCGTTGTTTCAAGATCAGGAGAGAAAAATTCTGAAACTTGATCATTAGATGTCATCATGAGCAGTGCCACTCTTTAGTACATTGCTAGTCTCCTAGAATCTCATTCCTTATTATGGGAGAGAAAGTATCATTTTGGGTCACTGGTTCAGAACGTATATCACATTCTGCAATACCGGACTCTAACTTTTCAAAATGAGGTTCCCAATCTGATACCTGATTGGATTTTCAATAAAATGTTCCACTTTCTTATATAGCTAACTTGTGGGCGCAAGAAAGTATGATAACGATAAATACCCTGGGCTTCAGCCTCATTTCTTTTGCCGTGAAGAATGGTCTGAGGCAATGTGGCTAGAATATCATAGTGGTGTATAATGCATCCAATAAATTTATAGATGATGGCACTATAACCATGGAAATGAATACACACCAGAGGGAATCTAGGTGAGAACAAAACATTGTCTTCTACATGTCAGGAAGAGCCCAGTGAAGTTGACCTACAATCAGGTTGATAGCATTCCCCTTAAAGTATGGATGGGCTCTCTCTCTATTTTCCTTCTAATTGTTCACTGATCACTGTGGCTTGCCAGTTAGAACTTTAGCAATGCTAGCAGATGAGTTAGCCTTGGTAAAGTGAAGTCAAGGTGATAAACTCATGATGGCCTCCTTCACTGCCACCATTGCTGCTTTGCTCATGAGCCCATTGGGCAAGAACAAGGCCAAGGATGATTGATAACCACAATATGGGTCATACCATCCAACTAAATAACCAGCCATCATGTTTTAGGCAAGGACTATCTGAAACCTCAGGATGAATTCAGAATCTGATTGGGCCAACTGTGCAACAAATTTATACTAGAGTTCTAACTCTCATATGATCTCTCCAAGCCCATATTCTGACCAGTGGAATTAGTGATGTCTTGGGTCCTAAGGACTTATTATGTTAGGTCATATTCAGTATCAAAACTTCATAAAAAGTTTTGCTATTTGCCTTCTCCCAGTGTATGATATTATATCATCTTTTCTGTGTGGTTCGTCATCTCTCATTCATTTGATGTCCTACTTTTATAAACTTATTTAAGTCAGAGAACTGCCTCAGTGCCTGTCATTCTAGTCTGGTGATTTAAAGCATTCTTTGTTAGGACCAGTGTTTTTCTAAAATACACATTAAGAAACATCTTAGCAAGCTAGTTGTCAAATTTTTCTTGTAAATACCACTGTTCTGAAGCTAAAACCATTGCTATCTGGAGTGAGGTATCTTTCGGTAGCACTTATATTACAGTGCCTAATTGTCTGCTGCTTTTCTTTTAACCTCAGTAACTGCTGTGCCTGAATCATTACACCTGTTTTATTTTCTTAAAGTTGCCACTTGGGCCAAGCCAACCCCAAATCCTCCCAACAATATAGTTACCAATAATCCTATTTTGGTTTCTGCCTCCATATCAGTTGGTATAGAAAACTAGTTTTCTGTTCCTATTCTCAAAATTATACGGTCCATGTGCCTAAGAATTCCTTGGGAAGTCTGGGTAAAAAATGCAGACTCCTGAGCTGATTTCAGTTCTATAGAATCAGAGTGTCTGCATACAGGGCCAGGAATCCTCACTTTAACAAGTTTCTTAGTGACCCTCATGTACTATGAGAACAACTGCCTGGACGGCTGTTTATCACTTGACTCCAAATGGCTAGAGAGAGCGGTAAATAATTGAACCTTGATTCATGAATTTGATGGGGCAGTGAAGAACCAGTGTAATATTCCTTCTTGGGGAAGATTTGTATTCCTTTTCAGCATAAAACCAGATAAAGAAAGTGAGACAAAAAAGGGTTAATCACAGATTAGCAGACCTAGGTTAGAGCTAGAAGGAGTTATGCTGCCCTCTTAACCACTGCTCTATGCTGAAAAATATAGGGTCTTTGGGAAGACCGAAGAATGTGTACTTCAAAACATATAACTGGGCCAGCCCGGTGGCGCAGCGGTTAAGTGTGCATGTTCTGCTTCTCAGCGGCCGGGGGTTCGCTGGTTCTGATCCCGGGTGCGGACATGGCACTGCTTGGCATGCCATGCTGTGGTAGGCGTCCCACATATAAAGTAGAGGAAGATGGGCATGGATGTTAGCTCGGGGCCAGGCTTCCTCAGCAAAAAGAGGAGGACTGGCAGTAGTTAGCTCAGGGCTAATCTTCCTTGGGGAAAAAACAAAACAAAACATATAACTAAGTTGTAGTTGACTGTAACAACCAAAAGTAAGTTTTGCAGATGATACAGGTATAAATAAATGTAAAAAAATATTCATATTTATTTGTGGGGAGGTATGGAGTGTGAGAGTTATATTAGAACCTCATCTGCCTCAAACTCCATTTCTCCATTTTTAGAAACTCAGCTAAAAGCATTCCCATTGAAGAAACATTAGTATTTACCTGCTTAAAAGGAAATTAAAGGTGTTAGAATTCTTGCCTTTGCTAATAAATTAAGGGAAAATTCTCAGTGAAAGCAATTTTATTTATTTATTTATTTATTTATCTATCTATTTATTTATTTTTATTTTAAAGATTGGCCCTGAGCTAACATCTGTTGCCAATCGTGCTCGTTTTTGTTTTGTTTTTCTCCCCAAAACTCCCCAGTACATGGTTGTATATCCTAGTTGGAGGTTCTTCTAGTTCTTTGATGTGGGACACAGCCTCAGCATGGCTTGATGAGCCATGCCATGTCCGCGCCCAGGATCCGAACTGGCGAAACCCTGGACCACCAAAGCAGAGAGTGCGAACTTAACTAGTCGGCCACAAGGACGGCCCCCGAAAGCAATTTTAGATGACCTACAGTCTCCACCTGGCTTGGGATCCTAGCAATCTGCAAAAATGTGGCAGAAGTAACTAAGAAATAAATGAACGTCTAGATAAGAAATAAACTTGAACTAATATTTTTTTTTCACACTTTACTCTGGTTCTCTTTCTTGTTAAGAAAAATTATCCTGAACTTGGAATTAAAGCAAAAGATGGTTGCATATCCGTTCGATGTTATACTTTATCCTGTTAACAGGATCTCTCTAGTTCTAGGATTACTTAGTTACTATGGTTTAAGACTGTGAAGGTACATATCACCTTGTAGATTTTTTTTCCTGGCAGAGATAGAAATAATTAATGTTCTGTAGAAAAGATACCATTATAAGTTATAGCATTATTGGCCAGTAGGAATTTAACCACTTTTGTCTTAAACTTAACAAATTTATTTCAATATGTCTTTCCTGATGATTTATTATATAGTCCTTAATTTCTCTAATTTTCCCTTAAATCAACTTTACAATCCTGCTAGTTCCCTCTTTAAAGAAATAAATTCTTGATGGTGTCATTCTATGTGTGTTTGAGTCATTTTTAACTTTTTGGAAATAAAATTATACTTTCGCAGTTATGGAAGTTGTTCCACCTAGAGGCCCAAGTGGATTCACCCGCCCACGAGAGCCGGTGAAACTGTCTTGCTCAGGACGTGCACCTCATGGGTTATTTAAGGCATTTCTCTTTTTGATCTTTGGAGTGCATTCCAAGCAGCAATGTAATCTTGCCGTCACTGACTGTCCTGCGTCTCGCTCTTTTTTTTGTTCTGACTTTGTTTTGTTTTTGTTTCTGAATTAAATTATAATTTAAATTATTAAATTATAAATTGAATTATAGTTCTGACAACTTTTTCATATCAATAGTAATTATGTTCTGTAGCATGTCGACTTAAACAAAATCTCCAAGACCCTTAGTTAACTTTACGACACTAATATTAGTAAATTAATGGTTCATCTTTGCTTACCTGGATAATTTCTGAATATGATAGAATAATGAATATCGGTCATTATATATAAAATATATATTTATATATAAAGTATATATACTTTTGCTTCTTATGTTTATATGTTATTAAACAGCTGGCAGTATTCACTTCTGCGGCCTTAAGAAAGTGTTAAAATGATGTGTGTATGTGGCCATGAGGGTCATCACAGATATGCTCCACTGATGTGCTAAAATGCTTACATATAATAGGTCTTAATACTCTACCTCCTGGTTCTCTCTGTGAAATAGCAGTTAGATATATTTGTTTAAAATGTATACATAATATGGGTAATAAAGACTACAGGTAGTCATTCCTTTGCACAGTTCTGACATGCATGAATTTTAGTTACCACATTTTATTTTACCATGTGTAACATTTTATAATTTTACTTACTGTGAGATAAGAGAAAATATATATTGGTCTCTGCCACCAAGTTCCTGGCACAGGGCTCCTGAAACCATTGTAATTTCCTGAGTGAAAGGAGTGTCTTTTGTTCTAATGAGCCAACTCTGGGTGGGCACCTGCATGAGGGCTGGTCACGGGAAAGAATAAGTCATAATTAGAAGCTTGGAATTTTCAGCCCCTCCCCCTATTCTCTTGAGAAGGAAGAAGGGCTGAAAATAGAGTTAATTATCGATCATTCCTACATGATGAAGCCTCCATAAAAATCCCAATAGTATGGGGTCCAGAGAGCTTCCAGGTCAGTGAACACATCCACGTACCAGGAGGGTGACGCACACCAACTCCACGGGGACAGAAGCTCCTGTGCTCCAGACCGTCCCAGACCTCACCCTATGTATCTCTTCATCAGATCTTTCAATAAACTAGTAGATGTCAGTGTTTCCCTGAGTTCTTGCAAACTGTTCTAGCAAATAATCAAGTCCATGGGGCAGGAGGTCATGGGAAAGTCGATTTGTAGTCAAGTCACACAGAAGTTGTGGATAAGCTGGGGTCCTACTACTTGCGACTGACATCTAAAGTAGGGGCACTCTTGTGGGACTGAGCCCTTAACCTGTGGGATGTGATGCTATCTCCAGGTAATAGTGTCAGAATTAAGTAGTAGGATGACACCCAGCTGGTGTCGCAGAATTGCTTCATGTGGGGAAAAAACCACACATGTTTGGTGACCGGAAGTGTCAGCAGTAAAGCGTCCTGTGTGAAAGTAAAGGAGAAGGGCACAGGAGGAGAACTGAAGGTTTCTGCAATACAGTCACCAAGTGTATTAGTTTCCTAGGGCTGCTGTAACAAAGTGCCGCAAACTGAGTGACTTAAAACAACTGAAATTTATTCTCTTAGAGTTTTTCTGGAGGTAGAAGTCTGGTGTCGGCAGAGCCCTCATTCCTTGCCCCTTAGAGCTTCTGGTAGCCCTAGGTGCTCCTTGGTTAATAGCCACATAACTCCAATCTCTGCCTCCATCTTCACACGATGTTCTTCCTACCCATCTTCACGTTGTCTTCTTACAAGGATATGAGTCATGCTGGCTTAATGGCCCATCCTATTCCAGGATGACCTCATCTGAACTAATTACATCTACAACAACTCTGTTTCCAAATAAGTTCACATTCTAAAGGACGAGGGGTTAAGACTTCAAATTATTTTTCAGGATCACCATTCAACTCACAGCACAACGGTTTCACTAAATAACACCAGTCCCCCAACAACATGTTTCACATTTCAGTTACCATGGT
Source organism: Equus asinus (assembly GCF_041296235.1). NCBI lineage: Eukaryota > Metazoa > Chordata > Mammalia > Perissodactyla > Equidae > Equus > Equus asinus. The sequence goes on along the minus strand of NC_091811.1, from coordinate 26,081,314 downwards.
ATAGTAACTGTGAGTAATTGCATAAAGTAAAAACCGTGCTGATAGCTTTTGTTAAAAACAAGGCAACGGGCCCCAAATGGAGTTGTTTATTCTAAGCCCCAGATCACCAAGCTGAGACTTGACCGAATTACAGTTTCAGCTCTCCCCGAAATGGAATCTTAAACCAGTCAGTCAGGGATCAGCTGATAGCACTAGTTAGTAATCTGCTGATAGAACCCTGCCATCTCCCAAAGGAAAGTAACCTTGCTGTAACCAACTCACTTTTTTGCCTAGTATAACTTCCTTGTTCCTGCTCCCTTCTGCCTATAAAAGTCTTTCATTTTGTACCGCTCCTCAGAGCTCCTTTCTGTCTGTTAGATCAGATGCTGCCCGATTCAAATTGATTTTTGTTCAAATAAACTCAAAATTTTTAATATACCTCCGTTTATCTTTTAACAGTCTTCAGCACAAAAATCACTATGTAAATAACAGACGCACATCATCATCAGTGACCAATCACGTCACTTCTTCAAAGTCTGTCGGTGACGGATCACTGCGCATATCATAGGAGTAGCATTGCAATAAGCAGCTAACACCCTTAATGCTACAGAAACCAAGGAAAGAGGTTGGAATTATTAAAACTTAAAAGTTTAGAGAAAACTCCATGTAGAGCTAAAATCTAGACTTCTGAGGAATAGGCGCTGAGGGGGCCGCAGTCAGTTGCTGCTGGTGTCTCTGAGGGTATTGGAGGCAAATTAAGTTCATTCTGCTACTGCTGGGAAGTCTGCAAACTAGATTCAGCTGCTTCTACAAGCAGGCACTGCTGCTGCCAGGGTGAAGAAGCATTGTTGGGGTGATGCTCACAGGAACCACAAGGAGACAGGAAGCAGACAGGAAGTGGTGAGTCCTTTCTTCTTCTTCTAGCCTTGCCGTCTCCTTCTAACAAGTTCTGTAGACAGAGCCTAAAATGGAGCCATCTGGCATGCAGATCTCTTATATGAAGAATCCTAGCTGTAGCATCACAGAGCAAAATATAGAAGGGTGGATTTGGAGCTAGAAGACTAACTTAATAACTAGTACACTATTTTAGAAGCAATAGTGGCAGAGAAATAGAACCAGGTATGCAAGGTAATAGGATGTGTTTTGTTTATCAAGGGAAATTGAAATTAGTTTTGTCCTAATGTCCCTGGTTGACGGAGAATGTGAGAAGAAATCTAATGATGAAACTTAAATAGTTTCAGAAAATTGTAAATGGTGTGCAGAATGTGAACTTTATTTGCAATAGTTTCTAATACCTGCGATGTCTGAAAAGAAGCAATGAATCTGAAAAACAGTGATGAATGTGTTGAAAAAAACCTGCAAAGTTTGCTCAGTTTTGATGGACTTATTCAAAAGCAACATTTTATAAGGAGCTTAATGAATCATTTCCTGCCAAATATTAATGGAAAGTAGAATTTGGTTTTCTTTCTACTAAAATGCCAAAGTTTAGTCTTGGCAGATTTAGAGGTAGTAAAATGTTATTTAAATTAAAAAAATTTCTAACTGTGATAAAATACATATAACATAAAATTTACCATCTTAAACATTTTTAAGTGCACAGTTCAGTAGTTTTAAATAGATTCACATTTTTGTGTAAGTAGGCTCCAGAATTTTTCATTATGCAAAACTGAAACTCTATACCCATTCAAAAACCCCCCATTCTCTCCTCTCCCCAGCTTCTGGCGATCACCATTCTAGTTACTGTTTTTATGAGTTTGACTACTCTACATACCTCATTTAAGTGAAATCATACAGTATTTGTCTTTTGTGACTGGCTTATTTTGCTGAGCATAATGTTCTCAAGATTCATCCATGTTGTCGCATGTGTCAGAATTTCCTTCCTTTTTCAGACTGAATAATATTTCTTCGTATGTATATACCACATTTTGTTTATCACTTTCTCCATTATCAAACATTTCAGTTGCTTCCGCCCTTTGGCTATTGTGAAAAATGCTGCTATGAACATGGTTGTACAAATAGCTCTTCAGGACCTTGCTTTTTGTTCTTTTGGATACATACCCAGAAGTGGGATCTCTGGATCATTTGGTAACTCTATTTTTAATTTTTTAAGGAACCACCATACTGTTTTCCATAGCAGCTGCACCTTTTTACATTCACATCACTAGTACACAAGCATTCCAGTTTCTCTACATCCTTGCCAAGACTGGTTATTTTCCATTTTTAGTTTGTTTTTCATAGGAGCCATCCTGATGGGTGTAAGGCATATCTCAGTGGTTTTCATTTTTTTATTTGCATTTCTCTGATGATCAGGGATGTTGATCATCTTTTCATATGCTTCTTGGCCATTTGTATATCTTCTTTGGAGAAATGTCTGTTCAAGTCCTTTCCCCATCTTTTAATTGGGTTATTTGTTTATTGTTACTGTTATTGAGTTCTAGGAGTTCTTTATATATTCTGGATATTTACCCCTTATCAGATGCATGATTTGAAAATATTTTCTCCCTTCCATTGGTTACCTTTTCCATTCTGTTGATTGTTTCCTTTGGTGCATAGAAGTTTTAAATTTTGATGTAGTCTGATTTATTTTTTCTTTTGTTGTCTGCACTTTTGGTGTATATCCAGGAGATTATTGCCAAATCTAATGTCATGAAGCTTTTCTCCTGTATTTCTCCCACATCTGGGAGAAAGTAAAAAGAAGGTAAAAAATAACATTTTATTTTTGCAGAAATAGAAAAAACCTTCCTAAAACTCACATGAAATCTCAAAAACTAAACGGGGGCTGGCCCAGTGGCACAGCGGTTAAGTTCACACATTCCACTTCAGTGCGGGGGAGGTTTGCCGGTTTGCATCCGTGGTGCGGACCTACACACTGCTTGTCAAGCCATGCTGTGGCAGGCGTCTCACATATAAAGTAGAGGAAGATGAGTGTGGATATTAGCTCACGGCCAGTCTTCCTCAGCAAAAAGAGGAGGCTTGGTGGCAGATGTTAGCTTAGGTCTAATCTTCCTCAAAAAAACAATAAATAAGGGGCTGGCCCCGTGGCCGAGTGGTTAAGTTCGTGCTCTCTGCTGTAGGTGGCCCAGTGTTTCGTTGGTTCGAATCCTGGGCGCGGACATGGCACTGCTCATCAAACCACGCTGAGGCAGCGTCCCACATACCACAACTAGAAGAATCCACAATGAAGAATATACAACTATGTACCAGGGGGCATTGGGGAGAAAAAGGAAATAATAAAATCTTTAAAATAAATAAATAAATTATACTACATCAAAATTTAAACTTCTGTGGACCAAAGGAAACAAGCAATGGAATGAAAGCTTTGTGTATGGTGTAAGGTAAGACCCAACTTCACTCTTTTGCGTGTGGATATCCAGTTATCCCAACACCATTTGTTGAAAAGACTGTCCTTTTCACATTGAATGGCTTGGGATCCTTGTCAAAAGACATTTGAGCATATATGGAGGGTTTATTTCTGGGCTTTCTATTCTATTCCATTGGTCTGTCTGTCTGTCTTTATGCCAGTAACACACTGTTTTGATTACTGTAGCTTTGTAATAAGTTTTGAAATAAGGAAGTATGAGTCCTCCAACTTTGTTTTTCTTTTTCAAGATTGTTTTGGCTATTTGAGGTTCCATGTGAATTTTAGGATGGATTTTTCTATTTCTGCAAAAATAAAATGTTATTTTTTACCTTCTGCCCAGATAGAAGAGATTCGTTATCTCACTAAAATAATGTTCTGTGGTTTGTGCTGTACTTAATTGTTTTTTAGCATCTCAATTCTGAAAAAGCTAAAGTTCCTACCAATTGTGTTACCTTCTGCTGTGTTTATTTTTAATTACCTTATTGACACTTTGATTAATAGGCAGCCAAGCTCTAATCATTTATTGTTCTAAGGTATATATGCTCCTATTTAATCAAGTGAGCACATCTTCTCTGATAGTTTTTTATTTTTTTCCTGCCAAGATTAGAGCCTAAATTCAGGAAAAAAAACCCTCAAGATGTTTTTCACATTTACACTGTGGTAGGGGTTTCCCAGAGGGCCCCTTGGCAATCACAAAGATTTGTTCTTTTATCTTATTGAAAGAGAAATCTAAAACTGAAGTTTATTTGGTATGCTCTAGATTTTGTAATTATTTTCACACTATCTTAAAAAGTGCTTAGGAAGACCTTCCCTGTCAATACAGAAGTGTAACTTTCTCTTGGTTAATTTTATTGTTTTTTACAGTTTAAAATAAAAATTGCATATATTTAAGGTGTACAACATTATATTCTGATATACATAATAAAATGATAGCAACGGTCAAGGTAATTAACATATCTATCTCCTCACATAGTTGTGTGTGTGTGTGTGTGTTAAGAATACCTGAGATCTACTTTCTTAGCAAATTTCAAGTATACAATACAGTACTATTAACTATAGTAACCATGTAGCACATTCTATCTCTAGAACTAAAATTCATCCTCCATAACTAAAACTTCGCACCCTTTGACAGACATCTCCCGATTTCCCCCACCTCCCTGCCCTTGGTAACCACCATTCTACTCTCTGCTTCTATGAATCTGCCATTTCTAGATTTCATCTATCAGTGAGATCACGCAGTGTGTTTCTTTGTGTGTCTTCACATAATGTCCTCCAGGTTCAGCCACACTGTCACAATCCTGTTGAAAATGGCAGGATTTCCTTCTTTTCTAAGGCTGAATAATAGTCTATAGTATATGTATATGACAATTTCTTCATCCTTTCATCTGTTGACAGATACTTAGGTTGCTTCCGTATCTTGGCTATTGTGAATAATGCTGCAATAAACATGAAAGCACAGATATCTCTTTGAGATACTGATTTCATTTCCTTTTTGTAGATACCCAGAAGAGGGATTGCTAGATCACATGGTAGTTATATTTTTAATTTTCTGAGGAACTTTCATACTGTTTTCCATAATGGCTGTACCAATTTACATTCCCACCCACAGTGTATAAGAGTTTCCTTTCTCCACATCCTTGCCAACATTTGTTATCTTTTGTCTTTTTGATAATAGCCATCCAAACAGATGTGAGGTGATATCTCATTGTGGTTTTGGTTTGCATTTCCCTGATGATTAGCGATGCTGAGTACCTTTACCTTGATGAATTTTGAAGAGGTAAAGTATTAATATAAATCTGTTTCAGATACTGTGTATACTTTATCTGGAAGACTTGCCAATGTTCTTACTGCCCCTAATATGTTCTTATCTTCAGGAAAACATTGAGCAATATTTAATGAAATTGTTATATATTTTATCCTATAAAAAATTTTATTCTCCATTCTGATATTATTGGCTAGTGTTATTAATTAATCAGAGCCATTGAGTCTTATCATCAACATGTGGTTTCTGTTTTCCTCTCCTGCTTGCCTAAGGGCTTTGCCATATGCTACAAGTACAAATTGGGTCTTCAGCCTCAGAGCCTCAAGAACAGGACTGTACCATCTACTCTAATTATTAGTACTGCAGTGAATAGACTCATCGGCACAGGCTTCTGAGCCAGCACTGTTTACACCCTGTCAGACTGTACCAGAGGGCTGAACTGTAATTTCCAAATTATTTTTAGATCAGAAGGCATGACTGTGAAAACCTACTAACCCAAGATCCTGTGCAAAACAAGATCTACATAGTACTGTGTGAACTGATGAGAAAAACCTAATATTTTATTTTGGGGGGAATATTGTTGTATTATTCATAATGTCCTATTTTCTGATGAGCCTACCAGGAAGCCCTTTCTCTTTCTTCAAATTCTATCTCCAACCCGGAATGGCGTAGACTATGCTTATTAACTGAAATGAAACATTGTTTAAATGATACTTTGTTCTCCCTGACCCCTCGGCATTCAAGAACAAATACTTCTGCTGAATCTCTTTATTTTGCATGTCAATATAGTAATTTGCAGACATTCAATAAGAATCTCTCCTACTCTCTATCAAGATACACCTGAACAAATCAGCTTTTCTTTCAGGGCTGTACTGGAGTATCGTTTTAGAGAATGAATCTCATTTCATCAGCTGTGACAAGCCTACAGTGAAGGAACTAGAATGGTTCTTAATCTGTGGAAACCACACACATAAATGAATCAGGCTGAAATACAATGTCTAGCTTGTAAAAATATGTGTTATCAAGACCAATCTTCAGAAACTTTTTCTAATCATAAGGGGAACTAGTAAGAAAAATTATCCAAAACTCAGAAACAAGACAAAAAAATGACTGCATGTCCCTTAATGTCTAACAAACTCCCCCGCCCCCCAGATTATTTAATTTTCTAGGGAATATACTTTTGTGTGATTTAATATTTACTGTTGATCAGAGCCCAGACTTTGTGAAGTTGCAGGTTAAGTTGTAAATTTCTTCAGGGAGAGAGGAAAATGATTTCTTTCCCAAAGAAAAAAATAAATCCAAAGTTTTATTTCAAACCTAGCAAATGTAATTCTGTATGCTTTTCAGATGGACTGTAATATATCCTCCATTCATCTAATTCTCATTTGAACTAACTAACCACCCAACTCACGGGTAAATTAAATAATAATCATTGACACATGTTCATTCTATGTTTGTAAAAAAATCATGTTTTAAAAAATTATACTTTTTTAAAATTAGATTTTGACACTCCCTAATAGCTTCTCTAATTTACCTATTCTAGTTCAAACTACATACTGCTGTCAATCTGATTACCTAAAATACCACTTATGATACTCTCCCCTCCTTGATGAAATATCCTATCGACAGGATAATTTTACTAAAGTCATTAGCCTAGTATACACAATCCTTCACTTTTGAACTCCAGGTGTCTTTAGCACCTTATCTTCCACACAAAATCTCATTTCGGTCAAACAAAAATAAAGTACCTTTTTTTTTTTTAACCAATATGTCATAGTAAAACAATGAAATTTTAAAAATCTCATCTGAATTGCTTTATCTGTCCTCTTCCCCTCTTGAAACTTCTATTCCTACAAGCCAGCTTATTTTATCTTAACTAGTAACCCCCCGTGGGAAGTAAATGCCTGAACTCTGATAGCATTTAATACAACATGAATAAAGATATATTGTGGTATAATAAAGATATATGTGGTCTTTGTCCCTGGTTCCTGATACAAAGCTTCAAAAACCCTTGGAACTTCCTGAGAGGAGTGTCTTTGTTATACTAGTGGGTAACTTACAGTAGGCCCCTCGATAGCCTCAGGATGGGGACAGGTCACCAGAAAGACCATGTGATTAGAGGATTAGATGCTTTGGCCTTTGAGCCAGCCTGTCCTCCAGGGAAGCAAGAGGGGCTAGAGATTGAGTTAAACATGTGGCCAATGATTTACTCAATAGTGTGTAATGAAACCCCAATAAAAACTCTGGACACCAAGTGGAGTTTCCTAGGTGGTGTACACATTGATGTGCTACCTGGAGTCCATGAAGAGAGGCCACAGAAGCTCTGCATTTCCTCCCAGACTTCACCCTATACATGTCTTCATTTGACTGTTTCTGAGTTGTATCCCTTATAATGAAACTAATCCTAAGTACAGCACTTGCCTGAGTTGTTCCAGTGAATTATCAAAGTGAGGAGGTTACAGGAACCCCTGAATATATAGTCAAGTCAGTGAGAAGTACAGGTGGGCTGAGGCCCTCTGGAACTCGTGGTTGGCAACTGAAATAAGGGCAGTCTGTGGAGGACTGAGCTCTAAACCTGTGGTGCCTGTACTAACTCTGGGTGGTTTGTGTCAGAATTGTATTGCAGTATACTCCATTTGGGATTGCAACAGAGTGTATATCTAACAATGTATTATGTTAATAGCTTACATTTCATGTGTGGAGAAAGCATGCTATTCCATTTGTCTGCTTTGGCTGTCTTCTCAGGAATTCTCTCCTATAGGAGAGAACTATGTGGCAGTGGACTATGTGATTTTTTCCCTCTGGGTACAACTAATCAGAGTGGATATATGACCCAGCTAAACCAGTAAGATTCTGTCTTCCAGGAATGTGTATGGGAACACTGAAATGTTAATCCGTTGGTTGGTGGTGCTGGAGCATGAGGTATCTGGCATAGTAAGTACTCAATAGATTTTTGTTGAATGAATAAATGAGAAGTTTCTGTAACTATAGGGCTTGGGGGCGATTTCCTCATGTACATAGAAAAACAGAGAAAATCAGTCTGCTGAAAGAGGTGAAAAGCAGAGACAAAAAGGTCACATGAATCTGGAGAGATAGTGAGATGACCCACTTTGGGCTGCTGAAGATTTTCCTGTTCCAGATCCAGTGAGGTCCGAAGGCATTCTGCTTTGGTTTTCCTTGAAACGGGTTTGTGTATTCTTATTGTATTTCCCCATTTGCCCAAGTTAGTTTGAGCAGATTTTTGTTACTAGTGTTAAAGAATAATTTTTTTAAATGATAAAATCATGATTCTCATAGAAATAGAAAAATAACATGTATCAAAGATTTTACGAACTCTTTAGTTAAATTTCGAAACCAGATGTTAAAGTATGTTCAAAGGAGAATTTAAACAGACATATTTATTGATCAGGGATATTGAAATGAATTTGCAAGTGGATGCAAAACTGGCTTTTGTGAGAGAGGGAGAGTTGTCACCCACTGGACAGAATTTATATGTATGGCTCTGGGCAAGAATTATTTGCATTATTACTTGTTTTCCACAAGTTAATTTCAGTTCTCTAAAAAGTTGTAAAATAGCCTAGTCAAAGACAAAAGTGAATGTCTCTATATGATCAGCTAATGTTAGCATTATAGCATTTCATTGGAAGTATATACAGTAATTTCTTTTGCTTATTTATTTCATTGAAAGTATGTCCACGAATCTCTTTTGCTTATTCCAACATCTTAAGTGTTTCCCCATACTGGTAAACAAATGCTTCCTGTACGAAGGAGAGTGTTTCTCATATCTTTGTGTGAGAAAGTTAGCCTCTTTCTGAAAGGCCTGCACCTGTGCAAGGACACGAGCACTCCTGTTGTTACAAAGGCCGAATCAACCCTGGTGACCAAAGGATAACAGAGCCCCCTATATCTAATCTCCCCAATCAGATTTTAGCCACTCAAGTACAGGAAACTTGCCTGATGCCTAGCTGCCCTTCACAAAGTGTGTTGTAAGAAGTAGGTTAGAGGGGGCTGGCCCTGTGGCCAAGTGGTTAAGTTCGAGCTCTCCACTTCGGCAGCCCAGGGTTTCGCCAGTTCAGATCCTGGGCCGCTCATCGAGCCGTGCTGAGGCGGCGTCCCACATAGCAGAACCAGAAGGGCCTACAACTAGAGTACACAACTGTGTGCTGGTGGAGCTCTGGGGAGAAGGAAAAGAACAAGAAGACTGGCAACAGATGTTAGCTCAGGGCCAAGCTTTAAAAACAAAATGAAGTAGGTTAGAGCAAATCAGTATTTGCTAATTGGTTGCTCGAAGTTAACAAATTGAAATAAATTTGTGACTGTTTAAAGATTTGAAACAATGACAACAACATAAACTAAAAATAAACACCCTAGCCTGCCATCTGGAATAATCAGAAACTGAAGATTCTTTGATCTAATAAATGTGTGCCGCTGAACTCACTATCAAGCATTTGAGGCTTTGCTATTATCATATGTCAGGAAGATTTAAAAATCTCTATAAAGCATATGAACAACTACATAATAAATATCACTTATGTTGTATTTTTTATATATAAAGAAAAAAGCCTTTAAATCTGGGAATTTGCATGCACAAAAGAGAGAAAATGAGCTGATTCTATCGTTTTTTTTTTCTTTTCCCCATCCCTCCTCCCAGCCCCATGTAAAGCCACATTTAACATGAAAGGATAAAGGATAATAGTGACCTGATAGTGGAGGCTGCTAAGCACCCACATAAATCCAGCTAATAATGAGACAATGAAAACAGAAGTTCTTCCTGGGAGCTGAGTGTGGGGGTTGGGCAAGCATGTCCGCCACAGAGATTAGCTGGTCCAGTCTGAGTGAGGAGACCAATCACTGACCACGGATCTCCCATCTCCAACAGCTGCCTGAATGCTTCGGCATGCTCTAGGAGATAAATGTAAGACTGACGATCATAGATAACAAATTCAGGATGTTATGACAGCCAGCTGAGAACACACACATGGGTCTTAGGACTGCTCAGCCACAGGGCCCTGTCTCAGTGCCAGCCCCTGTTGTCCCTTCTTCCTTGTTGTGGAGGCTGTAGCCTTCTTTCTCGCCTTCCGGTGCTGCCATCTCACACTGTTCTCTCAGGCTCTAAAGACAAACCCACGACAAGGGATTTTCCTCTTCAGAAGTTTTGTTGTTAATCACTACCAGGAACTAAATTAGCATGAAAAACCATGACAGAAAAAAAGGAAGCTACAGTGTTCTTACGGTAGACTAGTTTCCGACTTAGCAAATGACAAGTGGCAAGTAATTTTAGGATTTCTCCCCTCTACTTTTATTTCTCAAATGGAGTGGAAGGGTGGAGTTTTCCTGCTGCCCTGCCCTCTTACTCCACATTTAGATATAAATGAAACCTGAAGATAAAATCCTGGTGTAAGAGTAGGTATCTCTTTGGTACAAGTGGTCATTTACATTTTTAAGAACTCCTGGAACTTTTCCTTGTTCGGGCAGAATCCTCTTGCAAAAGGGAGACCAATATAATCTCAGGTGGGTGAGTTACTTCCTTTTGGAAAGAGTGGAGGAAAAAACTCTCAGTTGTAGTTTAAATTTTGAAAGACAAATAAATCTTTAAAATTAAGAGAAGCTAAAAAATGCTGATTGTGGAAAATTTTGCCCAGTAATATGAGAATTTCGTTTAAGAAATTCTTCACAGGGCCAGCCTGGTGGCGCAGTGGTTAAGTTCGCACATTCTGCTTCTCCGTGGCCCAGGGTTCGCCGGTTTGAATCTCGGGTGCGGACACGGCATCGCTTGGCACCCCATGCTGTGGTAGGCGTCCCACATATAAAGTAGAGGAAGATGGGCACGGATGTTAGCCCAGGGCCAGGCTTCCTCAGCAAAAGAGAGGAGGACTGGCAGTAGTTAGCTCAGGGCTAATCTTCCTCAAAAAAAAAAAAAAAAGAAAGAAAGAAATTCTTTACAAACTGAGATGAAGTTGAATACTGGGCACCTAACTGAAAAGCAGTTCCCTTAGGGAGAAAGGGGTCTCCTCGGGTTGGAGTCAGAAAAGACCTTGCTCTGCTGTGACTAAAGAAATTACTCTGGGTATTAAATTAGGGGCACTACCTGATACTCGAACAACATGCAAACAATGTTTTGTGTGATTCTGCAGTGAAGTAAATTGAGTAATTGAAGACTGCAACTTAACTACCAGGAGAGCTGTGGATGGGACCGTGAGGGAGGTGAAGCTTACATTTGACATCTTTCCCCTTCTGATGCTTTCATCCCCTTCAAGTTTCTTTATTGTCCAACATCTTTTATTTTCCATTCCTTCTCAGTTAGCTAATTTCTGGTAATGTTATTCCTAAGTTATTAATACAGTTGTATGTTACTTGGCAAGAGGTGCACATTCTGAGAAGTGTGTCGTCAGGCGGTTTCACTGTTTTGTGAACATCATGGAGAGTACTTACACGAACTTAGATGGTATAGCCTGCTGCACACCTAGACTATTTGGTACTAATCTTGTGGGACAACAGTCATATATATGTGGTCAGGTTTTTTTTTTAACTTTTTATTAAGATTATGGTAGTTTACAACCTTGTGAAATTCCAGTTGTACATTATTGTCAGTCATGTTGTAGCTGCACCACTTCACCCTTTGTGCCCTCCCCCCACCCCCTTTCCCCTGGTAACCACCAATCAGTTCACTTTGTCTCTATGTTTAACTTCCACCTATGAGTGGAGTCATACAGAGTTCATCTTTCTCCATCTGGCTTATTTCACTTAACATAATACCCTCAAGGTCCATCCATGTTGTTGTGAATGGGATATGTGGTCAGTTTTTGATTGAAACATTGTTATGCAGCACATTACTGTAATTTAAAAGTGGATTTTTAAACATGAAAACACTTATAGAGGTAAAGGAAAGACTAGTGGTGGAATTCAGGTAACATGGCAACCTGCAGGAGAGATTCTGTCTGAGTGCCTCATATTCTAATATGTGAGCAATCCTCCTTTCTGCTTCTTGTTTCTTCTTAAGTTTGCTTACTCACTGCCACACATCTACAATTGCTATTGGCTCACCTCCTATTTAAAGTGTTGGAGGGGCCAGCCCTGTGGCTGAGTGTCTGCTTCAGCGACCCAGTGTTTGCAGGTTCAGATCCTGGGCACAGACCTACGCACTGCTCATCAAACTATCCTGTGGCAGCATCCTACATAGAAGCACTAGAATGACTTACAGCTAGAATATACAACTACGTACTGGGACTTTGGGGAGGAAAAAAAAAAGAGGAAGATTGGCAACAGATGTTTGCTCAGGGCCAATCTTCCTCACCAAAATAAATAAATAAATAGATAAAGTATTGGAATTTTGTTAAGTTCTTGTTTTCCTTTCTTCTTTCCAAACAGAATATGACAGAATCTGTTATCAGTTATTTATACCTTGACTGAAGCCTATTTACATTATTCTGCCACTCCCATACTTAATTGCATTTATCTTTTACTTTTGATAAACCTTCACCTAACAGACTTGGACACCTAGCCTGTGGCCCTGATGCAGACTTGACTGAGTTAAATAATCCTGATTCATGTCAAATGAAAGATAGGCACTCTAATCCCAAAGGAGGACCTCATGTACTCATCAGAGGTGGTTGGATGCCATAATCCCGAGATGGGCTCCAAATGCACAGTAGATCCCTTCCAGCCAGCTCAGTGCTTACACAACTGATAAGCCCAGGAAGCAGGGAATCAGAGAATTTGCTTTTCTAATATGGGAAGATAGAGTTTATGATGTTTTGACATCAAAGACCATCGCACTTTTCCTCCCTCAGGGCTCATTTCCAAGAGCCTACTTAGAGTGTCCAAATGGGTTCCCCACTTGGTAGCAACACTTTTTCACTGAGCTCTCAAGCTTTGGTCTCTAATAATATATTTTTTTTCTTTAAAACCTTTGTGAAGTAAAAGGCTTTATCTCTTTTGAAAGGAATTTCAGATGTTAAGGGAGAGAGAGAAGAGTATTTGAGGAGTAGAGTAGTGAGTAGGGTACCTTTCCCATGGCTCCTGAAATGTTCCTCATCTGACCCCTGTACCCAGTTGAGAACCACTAAATCTTCTGCTTTACCATTAGCAAAGATTTGATCAAGTTTAACATCCTCTTCTGTGTGTTATTAAAGCAATATTAATTTTTATTGGCTCTCCAAATAGAAAATTATAATATAAAATATACTTATTCACACTGCGCATACCCTCAGAGGTACAATAAATATTCTATTGATCTATGCTTTGCTTTCATTCTTTAACACTCATGAAATATGCTAATAATATAAACTTAAGAAAGTATAGAGAACATTGATGTTATTCCTTAAACTTCCACTCCAGTTTTCTTTATGTATGTAATAGTTTGTACCCTAAGATTTCTTCAAGTGATAGTAAAGTAGCGTCATACTCAAAATATCAGCTGAGTTTTTTGTGCTGGTGATGACAATAGAAGGATATCAAGAAATGGAGAGTTAGGTTTCACTTCTGTATAGTGAACATAAAAGATTATTCACTGAAGGTGGGGGAGGCTATGCATGTGTGGGGCAGGAGGTACACGGGAACTCTCTGTACTTTCCGCTAAATTTTGCTGTAAGCCTAAAACTGCTCTAAAATTTAAAAAAAAAAAAACCTGTTTAAAAAAAAGTTATCTGAGTAGGAGTGAAACAAGGTACCTGTGTAGGGTCTTCCCTGAGTCATGTTTTGATGTAAATAATAGTTAACACTTTTTCAGTTTTGAACTATGTGATAGACACTGTGCCACATGCCATAGGCACTACTGCTATTTGTCACCAGATATCTGTTCTTGTCTTCCCCTTAGTAATAAAACTCTCCGTTTTTAGCTGGGCATTTGGCTCCCTAGCATAAAGGCTTTATTTCCTAGCTGCCTTTGCAGGTAGGTGTGCCAAATAACTAAATTTCTACCCATAGGGCACAACTGGAATTGGTGAGTACTTTTTCTGGGCAGTGAACCAAAGGGAGAGAGCGTATCTTTTCTGGCCTCTTCTTTCTAGCAGTTTGGCCGTTCAGCTGTGTTCCCACACTTAGCTGAAAGCACCCCCTCTCACTAGGTGCTGCCATAGAACTAACTTCTAACTGACAGGTGTCAGCAAAGGTAGCATTCTGGAAAATTGTCTTTAAAGGGTGGAGGCATCGTCTTCTTTACACCTTTGTTCTTTCTACTAGCTAGAAGCTTCAGCAGATTTGCAGGAAGATTGTGAGGATGGAAGAGCAACAAGATAGAAGACTGGGACCTTGAGGACTGCCGCTGCCCCACTTACTTCCAGCATAATATGCGTGAAAGAGAAGAACTTGCATCTGATTGAATTGTCTCTTGTTTTTAGGTTTCTGTGTTTCATACTAAACGGATCCTTGGAATCCATTAAGCACTTGGAAGTGGGTACTGTACCTAACAAGAACTAAAGTCGGGGTACTGGCCTAGAAGCTGGGCAGCAGGTGGTATAGACTCCAAATTGCAGCCTGATGATTTGATGGCAAACATTTCCCTGCTTTGGCTTGGAAAAGAGACCATGTGCTGACCGAGGCTGTAACTTTAGGGCCAGTGACAGGAAAGATGAATGATTTCTGTGTGTATTGGCTCTTTCTTGACACTTTCAGCAAAGCCTTCCAGGCTTAAGACAGGCAGTATAGAAACAGACAGAAGGGCCTACAGTTTTGCTACAAGAGGCCTGCAGTCCAAGTTGATAATTTGGGCCCTTGCAGGGATGAGAAGAGCAACAGCTTCTGCACCCCAGCTCAACCAGGTGTAAGCAGTGGCTGAAAACCTACAGCTTTGGCAGGAGATAAAACTAGTGCCTCATTATACAAAAGCATCAACCAGCTGGCAGAGAGTAGATTAAGGGTTGTTTCTTCGCACTCAAGCCTGTTGTAAACAACTTCGAGGTAGCTGCCATTAAGATGAGAGAGAAACGGATGGGCAGAATACCACAACCAATAAGTAAAAGACAAGTCTTCAGGCTTAAAAACAAAAAACTCAATGTCTCGACAGGCTCTTTGGCTGTGATTACAAGGACAGAGAATTGACAGAAAGTAAATAAAAATGCCTTCCTATTTGAAAGAATTATATTGCCTGCAAGGAAGAACTTTTGAAATAGCAAAGCTAGAGGCCAGGAGGACTGGATTAGTCTTCTGGGGCTGCCATCAAAAAATACCACTGACTGGGGTGCTTAAACAACAGAAATGTATTTTCTCACAGTTCAGGAAGCTAGAAGTCCAGGGTGAAGATGTCAGCACATTTGGCTCCTCCTGAGGTCTCTCTCCTTGCTGTGTAGACAGCCACCTTCTCACTGTGTCCTCATGTGGCCTTTCCTCTCATGACTCTTTCTCTTTTCTTTCAAGGACTACCATCATATTGGATTAGGGCACCACCATTTTGACCTCATTTAACCTTAATTACTTCCTTAAAGGCCCTATCTCCAAATGTAGTCACATTGGGGGTTGGGGCTTCAACATGTGAAAGACAGTATGTCAACATATGAAGGACAGTAAGTGAAAGAGTTCATCATAGAGGGCAGACCCAAGGGCTGCCTGGTAGGCTAATCAAGGAACTCCATTCCCAGGCCAGGCAGCCTTTGCGATTCCTGCCCAGCAGAGTTCAATAATTTCTATGGACCAGTGCCGACGGGGTTGTGTGAAAGTTTCCTGTTTTCTCCTTAGTCAACTGGAATTTTAGTTAAAGTTATCCTAGTCCTGTTTTACCATTATATATTGAGTAAGAGTGAAGGGATAGGGCAAATAACTTTTAGTTTGTGGGTTTCTGGACTGTGAGTGGCTACATCTTGCCATGATGGAGATGAATGAATTGGCACCCAGAGATTCTGGGCTTTGAGTTTAATGCAGTAACCAGATGGCACTTTGGAGTTATGTCTCAAAGGGAGGGGGTCTATATGTGGAAAGAAGGAGCATGTGTGGATGAGTGGACTGTGGCAAGGACTGCTACTTGTGTCCTGCTTTGTTTCTTGAAATAAAGACTACATTTCCCAGCATTCCTTGCAGCTGTGTAATTTTTCCAGGAAGTGTTTTTAAAAAGAATGGTCAAACTCTACCTTACTTTTTCTCCTTCCTGCTAGCTGGAATGAGGACATGATTTTTGGAGCTTCATTACCCATCTTAGACTATAGAGTAAAGCTGCCTGCTGTGCACAGCGGAGCAAAAAGATCTAAAGAGCTAGATCCCTGTCACTATGGAAGGACTACCTCTAGGCTTCTTTTACATGAGACAGAAATAAACTATACTTTTAAAGCCAGTATTATTTGGGGTATGCTGGATTATTCTGTTGTCAGTTTGGCTAACCTGGGAAATGTGTTTCCCAGAATCCCCTTTCCTCTATGATTCCAGGTTAGAGTTGACCACAGAGGAATTTGCTCATAATCTGGGAGGCAGAAGTGAAACAGTATCCACCCCTCTGAAGGCCTTCATTGTCCCACGTGATGATGGGCAGACGTCAAGGTGCTCAGTGGGCTCAGCTTGTCCACTCTCCTCTGTTCCGTTGCAGGCTCTTTTTCCCAATCGCTGGCCCTGCTGATCAACAACCACCAGATTCCCAGCAGTGGACATACAGGGATTGTAGCTGTGGAGAGGCGTAGCTTCCCAGAGTGCTGAGTGAGCTCCCCATTCGCAGTCCCATTTTGGCTGACGGATGTGCTTGGCTTCTCTGATTTCCTTTCAAGCTTCAACTTGTCCACCCACCCCCAAGAGCTTTGGGAGGATTGCTTAGTTACTGTTCCTCCAGCTTCCCCTTCCGGATCTTTACTTCCTCAGCTCCTCCCACGGTTGTATAAGCTCTAATTCTGTAATAAGTCCGTCGTCTCATAATACACATAGTGACTCTATTCCCTCACTAAACCCTGACTGATACATTAGGTTTTAAAGCATATGTAGGCCACCTTTACGCGAATGGAGACACTTACATTATCTCATTAAATCTTCCTAAGAACCATAGGAAGGTGGCACTGTTATTATCTCCATTTTACTGATGTGGAAACAGGTTTAGAGAAGTTAAGTAACATTCTCACTGTCATGCAGCAAGTAAGTGGTGAAGCCGCGTTTGTAACCCAATCTCCCTGCAAGAGCCCGAGGGCTTAACCTCTATACCTCGATACATATAGGCCTACTGTCCAGGAGTACTACTCTGATTCTTATCCCTTGTTGCTTTAGAGTTTTTATCTTGAAAGTCCACCATGCTGAGCAGAGAACCATATTATATGAGCAACAATCAATAAAGATTGCCAATATGTCTCCAAGGTTTAGTTAATGGCTTGGGAAGGAATCAGTTTTATTGACAGTCTGTTAGTTTATTTCCACGTCAGCTCCCCAAAAGCAAAACCCCTGATTAGGTAGAGCTCCACTCAAGGCAAGAGCTAGGGTCCATTTTTTGGTTTTATTTAACATTTAAAAGCGGAGGAAAGATTAATGTCACATCCTTGGCATACTGCCTACTGAAGCAGAGACTTTAGGCTAAGTTGTCACAATCAGTTCTTGCATGTGTGTGTGTGTGTACAAAAAGAAGCATTAATTCTCATAATTTTTATTAAATCACCCTGAATTCAAGAGTTTCAAAACAACTTAACTCTTTAAAGAAGCTACACTTGAGAACAGACACATTTGCATACCTCATAGCCCTTTGTCTCAACATTTTAGTGTGTATTTCCTAGGAACAAGAATATTGTCTTATGTAACGATTGCACAGTTAATCCAATTCAAAAATTTAACATTGATACCTTATTCTGTGACTCATATTCTGATTTTGTCCCAGTAATGTCCTTTATGGGACTTTTTTTCTTTGAGGATAGTGTTGAGGATCACATATTACATTTAGTTGTCATGTCTCTTTTGTCTCCTTCAATCTGGAAAAGTTCCTTATTCTTTCTTTGCTTTTCATAATATCAACATTTTTTAAGAATCCATTCTATTTTATAGCACGTTTCTCAATTTGGGTTTGTCTTATGTTTCCTCATGATTTGATTCAGTTTACGCATTTCTGACTGAAAAATAACCAGTCATGAGTCCTTCTCAGGATATCAGTGCTGGTGGGCGTACTATCTAATACTTGGTTTTATTCCCATTGTTTTCTACTGTGGTGCATATAGTTTTTCCCCCCAAACCCAGCCACAATCAATTCTGAAAGAACAAAAGAGCAGGTCAGAGCCTGAAATTGGGATGTACAGGAAAAGGAAGTCAGACCGGTCGGACATTTTTGGGATATACTATACACACATACCCACAGGGAAGGGAAGAAGAAGGTAGGCAACCTGGAGAGCTGCTAGAAAGTACTTCTGAAATCTTCTAGATCTCAGTACTTTATAGGGAGTCAGACACCTCATTTTCTTGGCCAGTGTGGAAGATACTGTCAGTACCATGCCCGTATCCCCACAACACTTACTGTTTCTATACATACAGACAACGTCCTATGCTAGGGCATGACTCTGACTGAGGACTTTCTCTCAGCCCAGGTGCACAGCAGGTTCTGAGCGCTGAGGAGTTACCCCTGGGAGCAACTCTCAGCTAATGACTGATGAGAATTAGAGGATAAATACCCCAGCTTTCTCTCCCCCTGGTGGGACAACTCCCAGAGGCTCCCAAAATGATTGAGCCTCAGTTCCCCCAGTGGTAGCTTGGTAATTAATGTAACTGGTCTAGGCTTCCTCCCTTGCATATCTCAGTTCCCCACTCTCCTAAGAACGCTTCCTAGGATCACCTCTCAAACTACTTGCTTTGAAATCTTTTGCTTAGGGTCTGCTTCTAAAAAATCTGCCCTAAGGCAGCTCAGTTGCGAGGCTGCCCCAACATAATTGGCTAAACGTCTCCATTTCATCAAGCTTGAAATTCTACCCCTTGGAAATGCATATGGGGTGTCAGTATTAACTTGGGAAATTCAAACACCCTGTGCAGGATTAAAAAGTGGCTGTTATATTTTTTAATATCTTAGGGAAAATTAGTTGGTTACATTGCTTTCCTTTTATTAATATTCAACCTGGCCTCAGTATTGCTCAGAAGAATCATTAACCACCAAGATGTAAGTAAATTCCTACTGCCTCATTCTGGAGCAGGCTTGATAGAGTTGTTTATGAAGGAGTACGATCTCAACTCTACATCTGCAATCTGGAGTTGAGAGACTGAATATACAGATAGACAATGGCCAGATCATATATAAAAACACATCTTTTGACCCATGAAGGGGATCAAAACATGCCACCCAAAATATGCCATTTGGCATATTTGTGAGCTGAAGGCAATTGAGAAAGAGTGATGCAGGAAGGACTCTGTGCCCTCTCCCTTTCCGCCTAAAAGCAGGTCACAAACTTCCCATTAGAAAGGTGGCCTCCCGGCACCAGGAAGAAGAGAACATTCTTACCACCAGAGACAGAGAGTCATTTTCCCACAATTTACTGCCCGTAGAAACCTAAACCCCTTTTCTTTGTCTAGTCATTTCCCTGCACATTATAGCCCTTGGTTAAAAGGGTATATCAGGCTCTGAGTCTAACCACTTCTTTGGGGTATTCAGTTCTTCACTATGAAGCCCCCATGGCACGTAAAAATATTCACATCAAATACAATTTGTACGCTTTTCTCCTCTTACTTGGTCTTTTGTTAGCTTAATTTTCAGGGCCCAGTCACTGAACATAAGAGGGCAGGGGAAAAGTTTGTCCTCCTATATGCCAACAACCTGAAGCAAACTGCCCAGGAAACCGATCTATTATTTACAATGGCCAGCTCAGAAAGCTGGCATGCTATAAGTCAGACTTGCAGGAAGTCAGACTGCTATCTCTACTGATAGTTCGAGAAACTAAAACCTAATCCTGTGACAACCAGCCTCAAATGGCCAGGACTTGATTAATAACTGAAGGCTTCCCTAATTTTTGTCCCCAATTCCAACTTACAACCAGCCAGAGAAAGCGATATATGCATCCCTAACCAATCACATAACCTGCCTCACTTCTAATCAGGCCACCTACAGGTTCCCCATGCCAACAGCCTTTATTTAGGGTATATTTGAAACCTTCCCCTTTTTCCACTATGAAGCTTTCCACTTCTTTGCCTGCCTTTGAGTCTCTGCTGTTGATACAAATAATCCACAATCAATCTACAAGTCAAAATTGGGGTGAGTTTATTATATGAGCCAGGTTGAAGACGACCTTCACCAAGGAAGGAAGCCCTCCAAAGAAATGGGGTATACAGAGTGGTTACATACTATCTTGTAACAAAGAGCATACATCACATATGACAGGAGTATCCTTTTTACAACAATCATGAGCTATCTTGCTGGCACAGCAGTTCAGTGGTCACGAGGTGAGCACAGCAAGTGGGTGATCAGCAGCTCAGTGGTCAGGAGATGAGTTAAAGCAGGTCAGTAATTAATCCTTAGTTTCTGGGACAAAAAAAATGCTTATCCTTAAAGAAATGCTGATATGGGGGAGGCAACATCCCTATCTGTAAGGTCATCATTTTTGGCTTTGGGACATTGTAAAAGTTTAAAGCAGATGTACAATGCATGCTCAACAGGCCATGGCAGGCCTCTCTGGGGAAAAAAATGTCAGGCCGAATTAGTTTTAAACCAAATGGCCTCCACATATACTCCAATATATCCTATTGCTTGTCATTTATTCCTCACTGCCAAAACATAGTAATGGTGGTTGACTCCCTTGCTATAGCAAGCTCTGAATAAGTAGCCTTCACTTGTCCTCATTTGGTTGGTCTTTGTTTATTTCCACAGTGCTGACCTTAGTAATTATACCTTATTCTCTCCATCTACATTGTCCTAATATGAATGCCTTGCTGTTTTAAAGTTCCAAATATAAGGATGTTTTCTATCCCTGGATAAGATTGCACTTTAATCTCAGCAATACTGCAATTTTAGGACACAAAGAGATAAAGGCAATAGGAATTCACATGTCCTTTTCCCCCTATCAAATTCACTCACAAAAACAATATTTAGACATTACCAGTATTGCATTTGTCCCTCATCCTTTGCCTGAGGTGGGAATCTTCAACTGTCTGAAGTTTCCTAGTTCCTAGTTCCTATCATCCTGCATCCTCAGCATCTGAGGGCTGAAGACTCTAACGTAGCTGCCTGCAGCTTTGCTGTTGTGTCTCTTTACAGAACCTTCCAGGGGACGTGAAGCAGTGTCTTAACCCTGTTAGGGTCCATGTGGTGTAACTGCCTTATAACCTCCTAGGCTGGTTATTTATTTATTTGTTTTCAACCCTCGTTCTCACACTTAGTGCTCTGCTGTTTGTTGTAAGGTGCTTAGATTCTGTAACCTACTTTTACTAGCTGGTTTTTGATCAGATTCTGCCAATGGAGGGAGATTAAAAGACAGGAGGAGGGCAGATGTGACTCTTCTTTTCGTTTCAAACAGCAGTTGAAACAACAAAGACTGCAACCGTGATAAAAAGAATGGAGGTGGCAATAGCATTGGCGGCAGAGGCAACAGTAGTAACAATGTGTGGGGCAAAGGAAGCTACAATGACTCCAAAAGCAGCCCAGGCTTGCAGGCTCCTGGACTGCAGCTCAGGTAGCTGGATTCTAGTAACACGCCCTAGCTGCACATACCCTTGGTCTGTGCTTAACGATTTTGTTCCCTCAACCTAGAAATGGTAGTCCTTTACTACTCATTGAGTAACCTTCCCTTCTTCAGACTTCTCAACAAACTTGAACCAATTCCTTTATGTAAATCTCTTCTGGTTGAAATAACTAGAGTGGTTTTTGTTGTCCTAATTGCATACTGAATGATAAAGATCCTCAGTGGCGACATCCAATTAGAATTCTACCCATAGAGAAATCTCAGTGCATCTTTCTTTTGTTCTATTTGGGGTTTGAAGGGATAGGTTTTCTGTCTCTCTCTTTTTGGGAAGATATTCGCCTTAGGGAAAGAGCCTCAAGCAGTGGATTTGCATAGATTATTCATTCTCTCTTGGTGCAAATATGCAAATATATTCCAAGAAAGGACTCTGTGACCTTGAGCTACTTTGCTTAAGGATAACAGTTGTAATACTTTAGTACTCTTTGTTTATAAATATAAAAATATAAACAATAAAATAATAAATGTTAAAAAAAAATTCTTTGCTAAGCCCCATGTGGAGATCTTCCAGAATATCTCCCATAATACAGGTTTTCCAGATCAGCAGTCAGAGGTATGGTGAAGAGTTGTGGAGGTAACGTAACGTTTGTCATCCTCAAACACGTTTCTCTCTGTATGAAGCCCAGTGATGCACTGGTGTGGAAGCACTGGTTGTTTTTAAAAAAAACCAAAAGACCCACTTCTCTGGCAATAAATAAAAAACCACTGCCTTAAGCCCATGAGTCTCTCTTCATCCTTGCATCCCTGACTATTCTGGCCTCTTCCCTGGAACCTCTCAGACTTCCTAAGGTCAAGCAACTAAAGGGTTAATGACCCTGCTTCAGAATTGTGACCACTGTCCTTTCTGATTGGTTGATGTCCATGCCAGTCACTACTGGGCTGGGCTCTGACGCCCACGTCTCCTGTCCTACGGTGCCCCTGCCTTAGTGAGAGTTAGATCCTAAGCCCAGTGAGGAAGACAGGGCCTCTGATTTGGTGCTGGCACTCCAGCGTCAAAGACTTAGGGTCCATCTAGGCACCCCTTGCTGATGATCCCTCTGAGTGGCCCTCACATGACTGTTGTTGGAAGCTGCAATTTCTGTAGAATTTTGGCTCTGAGCAAAAGAAGGAGAGAAAATGCAGTTGGGTAGGTCATAGTCCAGGCAAATGCAGCCATGGATAGATAGAGCTCTGTATTCTCTGCTGGCATTGCAGATACTCCCAAAACAGGAGGGAGGATGCAGGAAAAGACAAGCCTCTTAGGGAAGTTTGGAGCCAAGGGTGACCTGGGGTATGGGTACCAGTTTTCAATATCCTTGCTGAATTTCACCCCCGCTCGATGTGATGAATTCATTAAAACTCACTGAATGCCTACTGACCAAGGACATTGACATTAATTTTATTAATAAATATGTTAACTAATACTTACAGAGCATTTTCTCTGTGTCAGGTTCTATTCTAAAACTATATTAACTCATTTAAGAAATCATCATCAACCATATTTTACAAATGAGAAAACTGAGGTACAGAAAATTATTTAAAATTTATCTAGCAAGCCAGCATGAACCCAGGCAACCTGGCACATGAGCACACATTTAACTGCCTTTCTTCTGGCCTGAAGGATTATCTTTGTCTTATTTTTTAAATGGCATTTTCTATTTGATTGTTGATAATATGTATATTGATTATATAAAAGTCTAATTATTAGGAAAAAAATTTTACTGAAATATTTTGAATGGATTTTCTTCAGTTCAATGGAAACTGAGAAATCAGCACCATGAATAAAACTGCTGGTTGTAAGACAAATTTAAAACTTGTTTATATTACAGGTCACGTAATGACTATCAATTCAATTGAAATATTGTTGGAAGAGTTTTATGCAGTTCTTTCCATGAAATCATGGCTCATACTGGAGCATCATTTAGCCAGTGAGAGCTGCATAGAAAGGTAATATCAAATATTTCTAAAAATCAACGAATTATTTAGAAATATTGTATAATTTGAAGAACAATTTGCACCAAGCTTTTATCATATGGTAAGCAGCTTTATACACACCTACATATGTACATATGTAATTGAATAAACAGTTTTATACATATATATAACTTACATAATTTAGAAATGAAGGAAAATATATTTAAAATTTTTTACATTTATATATTGATATATAGATTAATTTACAATATACATTGATGGTCAAATATGTTGAATATCATCCTTGGCTGCAAATATCAGCCAATCTCACCTCAAAGAGGCTGAACTGGTAAGGAAAGAAATTTATTTTTTCCAACATAAGTCCAGGGTAGGGTGAAGGTTTAGTAATGTCACCCAGGTCCTTTCCGTATCTGTTCTGTTTTCCTTAGTGCGAGGATTTACCCTTAGGCTGGAGTCCCTCATAATCTCAATATGGCCACAGGACTTCCTGCTGTCACATCTGTGTTGGTTTAAAATATAGCCACAAATGTTTTCATACTCCTCCTTGCAAAAGTGGAGTATAATTTCCCTCCGCTTAAATGTGGGCTGTATTTAGTGATTCATTTTTAATGATTAGAATGTGATAGAAATGACAGTGTGTTTCTCCTGAAATTAGGACACAAAGGCATTGGGTTTCCTCCTTACTCTTTCTCTTGGATCACTCACTCTGGGGAAAGCCAGTTACCATGTCTTGAGAACACTCCATTAACCTCATGGAGAGGTTCCCATGGCAAGTAACTGACGCCTCCGACCAAGAGCCAGCAATGAACTGAGACCTTCTGCCAACAGCCATGTGAGGGAGCCATCTTGGAAGTAAATCCTCCAGCCCTAGTCAAGCCTTCAGGTGACTGTAGCAATAGCAAATGTCTTGACTGCAATCTCATGAGAGGCTCTGAGCCTGAACCACCCAGCTAAGCTGCTCCTGAATTCCTGACTCATGGAAACTGTGAGGTAATAAATGTTTGTTGAGGTAACCAATGTAAATTGTAACATGGCACTAGACAACTAGGGCAATAACAATATATGACAACATCTAGGGGAAGAAGGAACCAATCCCTCTCTCTTTCTCCCTCTGTCTCTCTTCTTTCTTTTTTCTGAGGCTTCCCAGCAGACTTCTTTTCACCTTTCACTGGGCAGACTTGGGTCACATTCAATTTCTTACTCAGTGACTGGTAAGAGAATATTACCCACGATTGGCTTATGCTGAGTAAGATCCATCCCCTGGAGCTGGAGCTGGAGGCAGCTCCTCTGAAATAGAAGACCGTGTAGAGGACAGTGACCTCTATTAGGAAGGAAGTAGGGTAGAAGAATGGATATGGAGGTGACGTCATCAAGATAGTCTAGATCGTGCTGTGTAACAAATATCCACCAATTCTCATTGGCGTAACACACCAGAAGTTCATTTCTTTCTCATACAACCTGTCTAATGTGGTTTGGCAAGGAGAGCCTCACTGAAAGAGGATTCAGCTCAACACTTGCTTCTATGATCTCCTCAAAGGTGGGATGGGAAAGCGGCAAATTGTTTACTGGGTCCTAAACCATCTTCCTGGAAGTGACACCCATCACCTCATCTCCTATCTTATTGACCACAGTGAATACAGATTTCCCTCAACTTATGATGGGGTTATGTCCCCATAAACCCTACATAAGTTGAAAATAACGTAAGCCAAAAATGCACCTAACCTACTGGACATATGGCTTAGCCTAGTGTACTTCAAACATGCTCAGAACCCTTACTCAGCCTACAGTTGGGCAAAATCATCTAACACAAAGCCTATTTTATAATAAAGTGCCAAATATCTCATGTAACTCATTGAATACTGTACTGAAAGTGAAAAGCAGAATGGGTGTAGGGTACAGAATGGTTGTAAGGGTATTGGTTGTTTACCCTCATGATCACGTGGCTGACTGGGAGCTGTGGCTGGCTGCCATTGCCCAGAATCATGAGAGAGTATCGTACCACATATTGCTAGCCCAGGAAAAGATCAAAATTCAAAATTCCAAGTATGGGTTCTACTGAATATGTACCGCTTTCACACCATCGTAAAGTCGAAAAATCGTAAGTCGAGTCGTCGTAAGTTGGGGACCGTCTGTATCCCTAATTTCAAAGAGGTCAGGTAATGCAATCTTATGTTGTGACAGAAACTGGAAACACAGAAATATCTGGTGAATATCACTGATGAATACCAGCAGGAGAAAAGCAGTGTCTGCAAAAGCCCCTGAAATTAGGGCTGTAGTATGAAAACAGACTTTTCACACTCCACCCCTTACAAGTCCCCAAATCTCTTAAGGAATCTCTCTCTTCTTGTCCTTGTCGTTTAACAGCTGAAGAGCTTAAATAAATTGGATGTTAGCAGAAACGGCACAGGGAGAGATCCTAGCTTAATAGCTGGTGCTAGATCTTTGCCTAGCATGTGTGAACAGGTCTTAGCAGACGGCTTGCAAATTTCAGTGAAAACAGTATTGACTCAGCATCAGGTATTTAATCGCAGCTATGATATCAGGTCCAATAATGTGTAATTTGCTAATCATCCTCAAGTTATAAACAACATGTTGAAATTTTAAAGTGCTTCGGTGTGTAAGTCTGCAGGTCAATGGCTCACCTTTTCTCTGGATTCTTCGCGCTTGTGGAGTGGCTATTATGCTAATCAGCTGCAGGGAAGCCTCCTGGCCAAGGAAACAGATCGATTCTCCTACTGAGCTAGTCTTCCCGTTTCAGTCCTGCAAAGCTCCTGACCAACTGGCCTTCAGGTTCTCTGCTTTGCCTTCATCTTTTGAGTTCTTTTATGTCTGTCTGATAGCTGACCTATTGATAAATCTGGAACCACAGCTCCGTTTTTCTGACTCCTAGTTCTAGTATCATTCTAGCTAATTCCATCTCATTTTTCAGCTCTTTCCAAGAAGCTCACCATCTCACTGCTCCACCCAGCCTTGCTGTTTTTCATGTCCCTCCTTTCTTCTCCCACAGCACATCTTCTAGTTCCTTTCTCTATAAAGCATATATCATACCACTCTGCAGTAACTGATTTCCTGGGTATCTTCCACCCCAGCCTGTAAGTTCTTTGAAAGTAAGTTCCGTGTTTTATGTGATTTTTAAAATTCACAGGTCCAGTGTAGTGAATAGTACCATAGTGCCTGATTATAGGAAGTGTTCGATGAATGTTGAATGAATAATGAATATTACAAAAGATCAAACTCCAAGGAGGGGGATTATATGTTCCTGCATTCTAGAAATTTCCAATACTCTAACAGAGTCTTTTAAAATTCACTATAAAAATCCATTTTTTTACTTCCTAAAGTAGGGTAAGCTAAGCATATCTATTGAAATATGAATAACTGTGGGAAGTACAACAAATTTAGGCCTTAATTTAATATCAACATTTCATCCAATTAACTCCTTACAAGGGTGACATTGGCAGTGTTTCTCAACTTTGTTGGGATGGGGGGGGTGACACTTTCCATCATTAAGTAATCCTATGGCAACAGACTCTAGGGATGGGGTGGAAAGTGTAGTTTGAAGCAGCCTCTCAGGCAATTCCTACAAATTCACCCCCAGAAGAATATGATCCATTTTCCTTCCTCCCTTATCACCGCGCAAAGGGACTGATGTTAAGGTGTGGGCCAGTTTGATTTTGGTCTTGGAGATATGATGGATTAGGGCCCCCCTCCCCCCCACCACCAGGTGGCTGAGCTCTTACTCCTCCTGGTTTTTAACTGTTAAAAATTACACTACTTATAGGTGTGGGCATTTCTGGAAGATTGTTTGTTATTCAGCTTAGAGTAACTGCTTTTGTTCTTGGATTGTGGGTGAGGATTAACAACCTTGGCCCTGCTGTCATCTCTAGGGAGGTCTTACTCTGGCTAAGCAAAGCTAGGGACAATCTTCAACGCACAGGGTGTAGTATGGCGGTAGATCACTTGAAAGCCTGGAGTTGTACAGTCACCCTCAGCACACGGTTTTCTTTTAGCCCTCTTAGCCCGAGTTTCCGTACTTGCTGGAGTGGAGACTGCAGGGGTGGGGCTGGAATGCCTTCCGCATTCCTCCTCCTTCTCTTCTCACTTCCCTCCCCCTCCCCTCATCCTCCTTCTACCCTCCCCCTCCTCTTTCCTTTCCTCCCTCTCCCCTTCTTCCTCCTCTTCCTCCTCCTCCTCCTCCTCACCTCTCCCTCCTCCCCCTCCGCTTCTTTCTCCTCTCCCCCCTCCTCCCCCCCCTTTCCCCCTCCTCCTCCAGGCTATGGATGCCTGGCGGGGAGGGGTGAGTGGCTGGAAGCAGAGAGTGGGAGGATCAGAGGCCAAGGAGCCCTAGTAGCTCCCAAGCCACCCGAGCACGTGCGCACGATCCCTCTTCACGGTATCCGGTAGGATTATCATAAAATAGGCAAAAGGCAGGGCCAGCTTCACAAAGCCTTCAGAAAGGATGTCCTGGTGTTTTAATTATAGTCTTACAGAGAGCAAGTCCATTCATGCTTACTAATCTCTCATCTGTAAAATGGGGATAAAATAAAAATTAAACAAATATTATCTAAAAATAGGAAGCTTGCGTAACAAAGCTGTGTTCATTTCCTGCGAAGAGTGGAGAGGAACTAAGTAACTGTGCTTTGTTGCTTTTATTCCAGCCAAATACAAAGAGAGACCCCATACAACAAATGTTTTCCTTTGTTCTGGGTCTTGTAAAGAGTCATTTCTCTACAAAAAAAGAATCCCCTTTGTGCATTCCCTGGCCCGACTGGCCTGGCCGCGGGGATTATGAAGACAGCGCTCTCTGGAGCTGTTTTCCTGGTTAGAGACTTTGTTCTGGAAAGCAGCTGCGTTGCCATGGCTACCGCTCCCGGCGGCCCGGCCCTGCCCCTTTCCGCCCCGCCTGCCTGTGCTGCCTGCTAGTAGCAGAGCAGTCCTGACTTCAAATGTTCCTCCCGCACAGCACGGAAATGGCAGGGAAATTCCAAACTGTATTTCCCAGATGGCCTCTGAGGCCCAGAGGCAGAAAAAAATAATCCCTTGTCAGACAGTCCTGAATTGTCCTTGAAAAAACAGCCATTCGATTGAAAGCTTGTTGAAGGCAGGAACCACGTTCTCGTCGCTGAACCAATTCCTCCCCTCTCACTGTGACCATCTTCCCCCCAGCCCTAAGTAGGCCGACACATAGTAGGATCTGGAAAAAGGTGTATAACTATTTGCCAGTGAGGGGGCAGCTCAGCAGCCGGTTAAAAGCATCAACTCTGGAGCCGGAATCTTGGTCTGCTACTTAGATAAAATACCTCAACTTTCTGAGCTTCATTTTCCTCATCTCTAAAATGGGGACAGTAACATCTAACTCAGAGGTATACAATGGGTCTTGAATCAGATAATTTAATACACGAAACACTTGGTACCGTATCTGACTTCCAGCGAGCTCTCAGGATTGATTATGATTACTACTGTTACCGTCATCTCCTCTGTAGTCTCCTGTACCTTCGTGTGGGGAGAAACATTGTCCCCTACTGAAAAACAAACAAAATCCCAAACAACAAAAAACCTTCCAGTAGAGTCTGTAGCAGCCCAGGGCTAACGGTTAATGAAATGAATATAGAAGTGCTGTATAAGTTATTTATTTGTGTAATGAGTGTCAAATAGAACATGTCAGTAACAACCTTCATTTGTGGTAAATGGTTGCACATGAATAATGTGAAGTGAGTGTGTTTCAATTGTCCACCATGTATCTATGGGAAAGAGATTAAAATAGCACTGTGACCTCTTTCACTTTGACCTTTCCCCTTCTCCTCCCCCAATCTCTTAGGGAATTTCTGAAACCTACAGACCCAGTTGTAATTGAATGTGTGTATGTGAGCTGTACCGGCCCCACAGAGGGCCGCACAGGCCTCCCCACACCAGGGCTGTCTTCCAAGTCACAAGCCCTGGAGTCTGCAGGTACTCCCCTGGTGCCTCTGGAAGATTCTAAACATCTCTGGACATTCAGGGGAGAGGGAATTTAGGACTCTCCACCCCAAATTTGCTTTGCCCCTCCCCCACTACCAAGCACGCCCAGACTTCGTCTACAATTCCTGTGGAGCCTTTGGAGTTCTGGGGAGTCAGGAGATGTAACTGGTCCTTCAAGGTTCTGAGCCGAACCTGGCCGCAGGATGTGCACATCCTCAACAGCTGCGGACCACAGTTCAGACTATGAGACTCTCAGAGGAGCAACTTAACGGTGGGAGCGATCAGATGTCAGGAGGTTCTGGCATCCCGGGGGGAGGGGAGGCGAGGACAGGATTATCATTCCCCTGTTACCTAATACTGCTGTGTCTCCTGGTCGAGAAGGTATGTACAGCTTGTATGTATTTTAAGACACGAATGAAAAAGGCATCTTGTCAGTATTGAGTACATTTATTGTCATTAATGCATAGGGCTGAAAAAGCCTGGTAATTACACGTACAAGTGCCATTTGTATGTTGGGCGCTCCCACAACACCTATGTGCAGTGTATTTTGAGGTTGTGCAATAATGCAGCAAAGGTGCGGAAAGGTGGTGTGAACTGAAGGGTGTGAAGTGTTGTTCCTTCTCCTTTAGACCCTCTCACACATTGCCCCCCCCCCTCGCACACACATTAAACTACCCAAGACACATAATCCTCCCCTCCCCCAACACTGCAGCCCGCTTTCTCTGAAAACTGATACCCTGAGGCCCTTTTCCCTTACCAGCCACAATTAGGGGCAGTAAGAGAGAAAATGCGGACTGGATCGCGGCACAGAGGCAGTGTTCTGTACTTTTTCCTTCTGTAACACGCCCCTGTTCCGGCTCCAGGCCTTACATTTGAACTGACTTTGCTACTCCAGGAAACAGCTTTAGGCTCCTGCAGTCCAGGCCGAATCCACTTCTTTCTGCGAAGTCCATTTTGTATTTTCTATTTCACCCTAGGCAACTCTCAGCCGAGGCTGTTGTGCTCAATCCAGCTCAGAAACTGGCTCAAACCGCCCTGAACTGGATTTGGTGGCTGTTGAGACAGAGTTGCTGCCTCTTTGTTCGGGCGGATCCGGCCTCATTCGCTCTTCTGCTTCCCTCCCCCCGTTTTCCCAGTCACCACCAGCGACTCCCCTCCCCCTGCCTCTCCACTTTGGCATTTTTTTGCTCTTCCCTGGGCCAAGGCCCCATGAAGTAGATTAAATTCTTTAATGAAATAGTGGATTTAGGTTGTAAACCTCCAGCTTTTATTACATTAACTATTTAGTTCTGCTTTTCTCAAATTTGTTCTCTAACCTATTGACATGGTGCCCTTAAAATTTTGGCTCTCCTTCTAACCTAGAACTATCTTAAATTTTCATTCTGAAGGGTTCACATCAAAAGCTGAAGAGTGTTGGTGCAGCACGTTGTTAATTTCCGTTTTGTAGCTATATTTAAATTAATTTATTCGGGTTTGGTTTTTTTTGCTAAGAATTGACAAACATAATATGTATAAAATTTTTCAACAGTCACCCATACTGGCTGTGTATTGCAATTGCGCGATTCCTAGAGAAAGAACGGAAGAATTGAGATGGTTTTGGTTTTCGAACGTGTAATTTTAACCCTGGAGCAGATTCTGGAAATTGTATAGGGAAGGAGTCTGTTTGGGGAATGCGCGGGAACCATTCCTAACACGATGCAGGTGGAGGCAAAACGGGGAGTGTGACGGAATAAGGATAGAACGGGGCTGGGCCTTTGGAAGTGCTCTTTCTGTACAATTTAAGCATTCCTTACGTTTTGAAACTAGATAAAGGGATGTTTGCACAAGCTTGTGGATGTGTGCCATTAAATTGTACACTTTAAAATGGCTAATTTGATGTTATGTGACTTTGGCCTCAATTTTAAAAAGTTGTGTTCCTTGACAAGAATTTCCCATTTTCTTTTTGTGTTTTTGAAAAATCAGGGGAGACACTTGGACAATAAGCAACCATCATCTGGGTGTGGCTCCGTTTGGTGCTTGACGACTCACTCGTCTCCCTCTGCTGGCCGAATGAAGCAACGCGTCACCATGTCCGAAGGCCTTTAGAGCATGTCTCAATTATACGTGGAAGCACGAAAACCAGGCTGCTTTCCTAAGAAGCGTCCTCAATACCTTGTTTCTTCTGCATTTTATTTGCTTTACCCATGTACATAGTACAGGGCTGTTTGACTGAAAGAGGATCACAGATGTTTTGCTTCTATAGTATTACAAGGGGTTAATTAGAAATTAACGATTTAAAATTGGCCCCCAAATCTGAAAGCAGAACCAAAAAGGTGGCTGTTTCTCCTAGGTTAAAAGCCAGAGTTAAATTGCTCATTTAAGTGTTTAGTTTCAGTAGAGCATAAAGCCCTGGAAAAAAGCCAATTATAACAGTAGATCTGAAAAAAGCTATTTTTATTCTCAAGAGGGGAAAGGCTGGCCTTGCCTAAGTGAGTCCGTAATCTGAGAAAGACGGGGGTTTGGGCTAAGATAATCTTTGAAAGGTTCGTAAAAAACGTGAAGCCATTGATTGAATTCGTTTTCATGAGATTTAAAAATCTTCAGTAATTACTGTGGGAAGAAAAAGCGGTGTCTGCTCTTTTGAGGTCAAGTAACCCAGACCGCCTTCTCGTGGTTAGATCAGCTCTCACTGTGGGGTCTTCACACCTACCACTTCACATGCTGAAAATGCTGCTCCCTCTCCCAGCTCCTCCTACTCCTTGGTCAGACCTCCCCTTACCTATCACCGCCTCAGAGAAGCCTTCCTGAACACTTGGTCGGAAGTAGATTCTTTACGCTGTATCTTCTCCAGGGCATCCTCTTTTTCTGTTGCAGTACCACGATAACTCACAATTATATATATATGTGTGTTTTCTTGTATATTCTCTTTCACCCTCACGAGCTTTCTAAATCCCCTAAGGGTCATAGGCTGTCTGATCAGAACTGTATAACCAGTTTTTGGAATAGTACTTGGCAAAAAGTAAACAAGGAATAAATGTTGAACAGATAAGTTAAATTCAGATACTGTATCTCGATCCCCAGTTTACTACTTTCTGGATTCTTCTTTCATATCTTGTAGCTTTTTCAAGACTTAGTCTGTGTTCTTTTTCTCTTGTGAACTCTCAGTAACAGCTGATTTGTTTTAGGATTCCTCTTCCCATAATGCGAGAGCCACTGAGTGTAATGGAATCTTCACGGTTCCTCGAGTTTTATCCCCCTAAAAAAAGAGAAATAGACTAACCCTGTAATTCTTACAGTCTGTGTTTTCTCATCTGTTGTACTTGATTTTATTCTGAGATGGGGTCCCCCTGGGCTTTGACTTCTGAGTCTGGAGTTGTCCACATGGTGCTCCCTCCCCTCCCACCAAAACCTTCCCTCCAACTGGGGAAAGGTGTACGATTCCCTCTTCAGAAAAGTCTATTCCTCCTGTCCAGAGACAGACTCCTCCAAGCAGAGGTTTAAATTCCCTGGAATTTCAAGTAGGCGATTTGCATTTCTGAGAACCTTTAGACTAGATGTCAGTCATTTCTTTGGACTTCAAGCCCAACACAAGAGTAATCCCTCGGGGGCATTTCTTTACCTAGGCAAAATAGCTGTTATTACTCTGTCCCGAGAGTTGTGCTAGGGTTTGGAGGACTTTTGTGACATGTGGCTTTATTCTGTATTCATTGAAAGATTTTGATTGACTGATGGTTATGTAACTGTTAGAATTGCCCTAGCTGCCTACAAAATGCTGTGACTTTCTCTCCTTTTAACTGGTATTGGGTAATAGTTAAGAGACTAAACATGAAGGTCAGAAAAACTCAAAGCTCTAAGGTCTTGGTTTTCTCACCCATTTTGTTTTTCCTCTACAAAAAGGGGCTGTCACTTTACAGACTTGTAATAATCGTTATATAGCATTTATAGAGCAACTACAATATGCTAGGTACTGTTCTATATATATAATACTACTGTCATATATTCACATATGAAATATCTGATTTTATATACAAATAAATTTATGTATATTTAATTCCAGGCACCCTTTGGGATAGGTACGATTGTCCTTGTTTTACTGTGGAGGACATGGAGGCACAGAGAGGTTAGGTAAGTTGCCCAATGTAACACAGGTAGTAGATGGCAGAACACATACACAAACACAGGCTGTTTGAGTTGCAAGTCTATGCTTTTAAGACCCTAGTCCCTGGCTGACCCTGTGGCACAGTGGTTAAATTTGCATGTTCCACTTCAGTGGCCCTGGGTTTGCCAGTTCGGATCCTGGGTGTGGACCTATGTACGGCTTATCAAATCATGCTGTAGCAGGCATCCCATATATAAAGTAAGGAAGATTGGCACAGATGTTGGCTCAGGGCCAATCTTCCTCAGCAAAAAAAAAAAAAAAAAAAGGAGGCTTGGTGGCAGATGTTAGCTCAGAGCTAATCTTCCCAAAAGAATTTTTAAAAAACCCTAGTCCCATTTACTTGGCAAAAGATGAATATTGCTAATTGTTAGTTTCTTATCTCCTCCTTTATTTCCATGAAAGCAGTCATTACTTTCTCAAGGTGTCTTACTACAAAACCATAGAAATTTAGAACTAACACACATCCCTGCTTGTTCAGATGAGGAAATGGAAGTCCAAAAAGCTTGAACCATTTGCACTGTGTGGCTTAACTCCCCTCACTAATCTAAGTTCTCCATATTGATGTGTGCTATTTATTTCCTTCCTCCTACCATTTTTGAAGAAAAAGGAAAAAACTCCCTTCTATGAATCTCCCTCCTCCCCCCACTTAGTTTTCTGCAATTCTGTAACACAGGCCGCACTAGTGGAGACTTAAGGAAATGGAATGTGCTGCCTCTCTGCCAGAGCACACAGAGGGAGCGAGCTGGAGTTTGCCATTGGCAACGCCAGGAGAGGGGAAAATGAGTCAGCGCGCGCCTGTATTTTCCCTCGCTCTTTTCCCCCTTGATCTCTTCCCTACTCGTTTCTGGTTCCAGCTCTCTAGTCCCCTCCCTGGATTAGGAGTACTGGTGTGTACCCTAATAAAAATTCAACTCTGGACAGAAATAGGGGTAGTAAGTTAGGTTGTCAGTAGCTGTCTGTAGTAGTCTTTTCCCCCCGATTGAGAACAATAGAGAAAGCCCTGAATTCCTGTCTTCATCGTGCCATTCTCTCACAGTACACCTTTGCATAATTTATTTAGTCTGAGTTAGCCATAATTTTCTCAGAGTTGTCTGAAATATTATGTTTCCTGAGAATCACAAGGAATTTTGGCTTGGCCGTGAAGAAGTACTGTGACAAAGGTCAAGAGACTACAATGTTTTGCTTTATTTTGTTTGGCTTAAAATAAAAATTCTAAGTATCACATACAGTCATGAGCCACGTAACGACGTTTCAGTTAACAATGGACCGTGTATGTGACAGTGGCCCCGTAAAATTAGTATCACGTAGCCTAGGTGTGTAGTAGGCTATACCATCTAGGTTTGTGCAAGCACACTCTATAATTTTCGCACAATGACAAAATTACCTACCCATGCATTTCTCAGAACATATCCCTGTCATTAAGCGATGCGTGACTCTGTATGTCTGTAGTTGCAAAAGTGCGACAAAGCTTTACAGCCTTTCAACAGCACTATTCTAAAAGGCCACAACATGTAGTGTTATGCTGTCAACACAGAAAATAGAAATTTCAAAGGAAATTTATGCTTTTACTATCACAAAATAAGAAATTGAGTTCTTTCTTCTTCTTCTTCTTCTTTTTTTCCTCCTCCTCCTCTCCCGCCCCCCCCCCCCCTTTTAGCGAAGTGAAGAGAGCAATAAAGGGAGCTTCTGGCTGGATTACTTGATGATGATAAGTATTAATGAGAAATAAGTTTGAAAATATAGGTTAGGTCCAGATAGTGGAAGTTCCTGATTTTAACAATATGTTAAAAAAATTATTGAGTTTCTACAACGTGCCAGATTTTTTTTTCATATGCTATAAAATATAGTCATCATACACAACTTGAAAGATGGGGAAACAGACTTAGGCAAATTGCCTGAGCCCTCACAGAGAAGGCACGATTCCTTTCTAGGAACCGATAGTCTACAAAGAGAGACAGAAGGAGACCCAAAATTGTAGGTCCTTGCCCTCAGGGCTGTAATAGAGACAGGTTCAGACTACAGTGTGTCACAGTGCGGAGAATGATTATCTGAGATGAGGAGCTGAGAAGGCGGAAGGGGAAAGGCAATCTCGAGGAAGAGTTAACAGAAGTATTGCTAGAGCTGGGCATTGAAGGAGAAGTAGGAGTTTGCACTATTGACAAGGTGGGGAGGGCCATGTTCATCAGAGGGAACGGAATATTAAAGACACAGAGATCTGAAATGGAATGTTGCACCTGGGGAATATGAGAAGCCATGTGAGTGGAGTATGGGATCAAAAGGGGAGAGCAGTGGGGAGCAAGGCTGGAGAGGCACGCAGGCTCGATCACCAAGGGCCTTTGGTGCCACACAATGACGTTTGAACTCTTTCCTCTAGGCCTGGGGTTTTGGGCAGAACACTTCTAAAGAATGGGCATTTTGGAGGATTCCAGGACATTCATTTACAGAAGCCACTGAAGCCGCCTCACAGTACCGTAGAGGTGTGACTAACATAGTGTTGTAATTATAGCAGGCAAAGTGGAGCCACTGGAGAGTTCTAGGTTTGCCCAGGACTAAGGGGGAGACCCTGGGTGAAGAGCTTTCAGTTTTAAAACGCAGATGAATTAGGCGCTCCAGTTTTAGGCAGGGATGTAACATCTAGCGTGAAAATGACTCTAGTAGCCATTTGGAGGATGCAATGGGGAAGCAAAGGGAAGAAGTGTAAAGGACCTAACAGTCATTGGATAGTGTTCTGTCCCAGAGGGGTGTCTGTGCCCTCCCTGTATGATGGCTAGGCATTGTTTATCTTAGTTTACTAAGACAGAAACTGAAACTCAGAAAGTTTAGCTTGTCCAAGGTGATGCAGCAATGAGTGGCCCCACAGGGATGTGGATCCAGGGCTGTTTGAATCCAGTACCCCAAGGCCTATTCATGGTATCCAAGGGGAGGTCCCTGGAGGCAACAAGAGACTACTACTTAAAACTGTAGCGATGGTAGGGTGAATGAAAATGTAGGGGAAGAAGAGAGGGCAAACACAGAGTAGTGATGAATATCTACATTTAGGGATGGGAAGAGGAAAGGAAGCATATCCCGTATGATGCAAGGAAGAGAGAAGAAGCCATGAAGAGAAGAGAGGAAGAGAGAAGCCAGGAGAGTGGAGTTTGATCAAAGAAAATGGGAAAGGTGATTTCACAGAGGAAAAGGTGACCCCGAGCGTCAAATATGGTGGAAGCTGAGGACAATGAGGACTGTGGAAGGATCACTGAAGTCAGTATTAGGAGGCTGTTAATGAACCGTTTCAGGCGGAAGGCTTGGACTAAGCAAGTGTGTTGTCTCTGTGATGTCAAATTGGCTAGGCTGAAGTATATTTCTCAGACTTCCCTTCTCTGTATGTTTCCCTTGAAGGGTGGCCCACAAGAGAGATTCATGTGGAAGATTTGGACAGCTGAAGTGAAACGGCAGCCATGTTCAGAAGATGGGAGCAGGTGCTCTTGTAGCTCCCATAAATTGTCTCTTAGCTGCTGGCTCACCTCCTTGGCATGGGGCACCAGCCGGGCCTGCAGCTGCTCCACCCTCCCTGGAATCTTCCTTCGGCTTCTCTGATTCCGGGGCCGCTTGTGTATTTAAGCCCATGATGAAGAGTATCGGTTTCTGTTGTAGGACACCCACATCACCAAGACTGAAGATAGCAAGAACTGACAAGGCTTCCGGTTTGTGCTTGGGGGTTCCAGCTTGCTCTCCCCGCTTTATGTCCATCTTCTCTTTCCAGTTGCTTGACCTACAGTTGTCACACACCAGCATCAAACACGAAACCAACAGCCTTACAGAGACTGTTTGCCTAGATCTCACAGTTGTGTAAGGTCCATATTTTGTGTGTATCATATATGTATGTCTATATATGTATCTATATCTTGTAGGGGTTCTGTTTCTCTGGTTGAACTCTGATACAGTGAGAGATGTGAAAGAAGGAGACAGCAAGTGTAATTAGTCTCTGGAAAAGTAAGGCGCTCATACGATAAATCTTTACTGAGCCTCTGTTGTGTGCCTGTGCTTTATCCAGAGAACGTGGTGATGAACCAAACTATATGGATGGGAGACTACAGTCTAGAAAGGGAGACAGCTGATTAAAAAGTAAACAATCAAATATATATTAAAAATGGTAGGAGTGCTCTGAAGGCGCAAATACAAAGCAAAACATCCCCCACCAATGACAACAAAATAGTAAGATCAACACAGAAGAGATTGTGGGGGATCAGAATTGGCCACCCAAAAATGTGTCTCTTTGCCTTGATAGAACAAAAGGCTCTGAAAGAAACTTTGACCTCCCCCTATCTGCCTAAAAGAATTTATGATCAAAGGCCTGTCCCCAGGACAGGCCATCACTGCAGATAACTCTGGGTGTCGTTAGACTGTGAGGGTCCTTGCTAAGCCCATTCTTATCAAAGTTCTATCTACCAGACATTTGCTTGTCCATTTCCATGTGAATTGCCTTCCTCCTCTTTGAAGCCCCAAACTACTACTCCCAACACCTTCCTTTGATTTTAGCTGAAGATGATGTTTAAGGTGGCAGCTTGGACGTTTTGGTGAGTTGCTCAGTTTTCCTGAGTTTCTCCCATACATACATGTTATAGGGCTTTGTTTGATTTTCTCCTCTTATTCTGTCTCATGTCAATTTAATTTGTAGCCCAGCCCGAAGGACCCCAGGGTAGAGGATTTGTCTTCCTCCCCCACAAGATATATTATTTAGATTGAGAGGTCAGGAAAGCATTTTCTACGATGTGATGTTTAAGCTGAAATCTGAAGGATAAGTGGGACTTAAGATCATTTTAAGAAAAAGGAATGACATGTATTGCTGCTGAGGCAGAAAAGAATCCTAGGTGTTCAGGGAACTGCAAGATGCCTGAGCGCTTGGAGTCTGGTAGGTAAGAGAGAGAGTGCCCTGAAACAAGATTGGAGGAGAAAGCTTTGCGGTCAGTCAGGGATTCTCCCGTTTATCCCAGGAGTAATGGAAAGCCATTTTTAAGAGTTAAGGTTCTCTGGTCACAGGGGACAGAGATATAAATCCAAGAAACTTAAGAGAAAGATGGATTTTTATTGGTTCACATAACCCAACGTCAGGAAATGCAGGAATGGAGGTGGCCTTAAGGTGTGATAGGACAAAGGATATTAAGACCATCAAAACTCTTTTTTTTTTTTTCTGCTGAGGAAGATTAGCTCTGAGCTAACGTCTGTGCCAGTGTTCCTCTACTTTATGTGTGGGTTGCCAGCAAAGCATGGCTGATGAGTGGCGCAGATCCCAGCCTGGGATCTGAACCCATGAACCTGGCCGCTGAAGCAGTCAGACTTATCCGGTATACCACGGGGCTGCCCCCAAACTCTTTCTTTTTTCATCTTCACATCTGTTCACGTCTGCTTCATTTCTATAATTAGATTTTTAATGAGGCTGGATCTATAAGTCACATCTTCATAGCTCTCCCCCTAATTCGTCTGCACTGTCCTTACCGTATCTAATAGTGCTGAGTTATAAGAAGAATTACTCTAACTGGAGAAATAGAGAAGCTAGCAGCAACTTCTCATGTCCTTGCAAAATCTCTTTTTCACAAAGAATTGCTCCAATTCTTCTTTTCTTTTTTTTTTTTTTGCGGAAGATTAGCCCTGAGCTCACATCTGCTGTCAATCCTCCTCTTTTTGCTAAGAAAGACTGGCCCTGAGCTAACATCCATGCCCATCTTCCTCTACTTTGTATGTGGGATGCCTACCACAGAATGGCCTGACAGGCAGTGCCATGTCCGCACCTGGGATCTGAACCAGCGAACACTGGGCCGCTGAAGCAGAACGTGCAAACTTAACCGCTGCACCACCGGACCGGCCCCGCTGCATATCTTCAAAGTAGCATAACTATGTCACTTTCCTCATGTCTGGGCAACGTAAACTTTCATACCAGACTTTCTAATTTATTTTCCTCCGATGTTACAATCTCACTTCACTTGTGGTATGGTACAAAATTCTGCCAAGTACAGAATCTGTATTTGAATAAATTCAAACAACATTTTATTTTAAATCGGTTCTGAGGGCTTTAATATCGTTAGAAACCAGAACTATAGTAGTTTTTGTAGGGTCAAAAATGCACTAGAATGGTGAAAAGCAAACAAGATTATATTGGTTTTATCTACTTTTTTTTTTTTTTTGAGGAAGATTGGCCCTGAGCTAACATCTGTGCCCATCTTCCTCTACTTTTTTTTCATATGTGGGCCACCTGTCACAGCATGGCTTGACAAACAGTGCGTAGATCCGCACCCAGGATCCAAACCAGCAAACCTGGGGCTGCCAAAGCAGAACATGCGAACTTAATCTCTGAGCCACCAGGCCGGCCCCACTTTTTCTTATTGAATGGTCTTTTCTTCTGAGAAGCAAAAGCAGACCCACCTCACGTTAGCAGCACTGACAAGAATATAACAAGAGCAAGGTGTTCTCCCTTGGGTGGGAGCTTTACCTAAAAGCTGTTTTCCTCAAAACTCTTTTTAGTTGTAAGTATCAGAAACTCCTTAGGGCCAGCCCAGTGGCACAGCAGTTGAGTTTGTGGGCTCCACTTTGGTGGTCCGGGGTTTGCTGGTTCGAATCCTGGGTGCAGACCTACACACTGCTTATCAAGCCATGCTGTGGCAGGCGCCCCACATATGAAATAGAGGAAGCTGGGCATGGATGTTAGCTCAGGGCCAATCTTCCTCAGGAAAAGAGGAGGATTGGCAGTGGATGTTAGCTCAGGGCTAATCTTCCTCAAAAAAAAAAAAAATTAAAAAAAAAGAAACTCCTCAAACTGACTTAAAAAGAGAATATGTTGGTTAATGTAGCTGAAAAGTTCAAGAGTAGCATTGCCTCAAGCACAGCTGGGTTTTTGAGCTGAAATGAGTTCACTGGCACTCAAGTTCTTCTTCCAACTCTTGGCTCTGCTTTCCTTCTTGTGGCTTCATCGTGAAGCAGGTTATCTCCACGTGCAGGCCCCTTGCAGTCGGTTCTAGACTTACATCCTAACAGCTTAAAATAGTCACAGCAGCAGGAGAGCATTACTTTCCATCTGGTTTTAGCCAAAGCCCAGTGCAGGCATATCTCACACTTGAACTGATGGTGACTGAGAGATGGAAAGTACACTTGGCCAGTTTTAGGCCAGAGGCCTGCTGTGGAGCCGGGACTGGAAGCGCAGGCAGCCTCACCTGAAGGACACGCACTGAAAGTGGGATGGAGGATGCGTTCCAGTCAGACAGATGCGAACCAGGCACTCGACCCCTTGGCTGCTCAGCATCATCCTCCCCTAGCTCTCCCATGTAACATCCTGCCGCCATTCGCGTAGATCAAAGACAAACTGTCGTTTCCAAGGGACAATGACTCAAGCTGTCATTTAGTAACCTTATTCAGCTCAAAGTTCACAATACCTAGAAGTCACAAATTTCTCTTGTTTAGACTTACAGGTGTCTCCTCGAGATTTTGGAATCTATAGGTAAATAATATTTCTGACCATTCTGACACATTTATTCCACAATTATGAAAGGAAAAGAGACTTAGGATTAAAAACTACCATTTTCAAAGGAAAAGAAAGGGAGACAATATATAATGGCTACTAGTCTGTGGTGTATGTAGCATCTTGAAGAGGAGGAGGAGCAGAAATCCTTGCCCTGACAGTGGCGTGAGTTCCTTGGTCAACTAGTCTCTTTGTCACGGGGCTCTGCCATCGGAAAAGCCTTTCCTTCTCCACTGCCCTTTGTGGCCGCAGTTGAGGTGGTCATTAGGGAAGATTCCTTTTTTTTTTTCAGCAGCCAGATTCCCGTGAGGCAGGTCTGAGGGACTTGAGTATTAGTTGCCTTAGGGGTTGAGTGATCCCAGTGCTTTGTGTGCCAGGCCTGAGGTTTCTAAGGCAATACAACTCCATTATAACATTGGTGCATTTGTTTCTATTCACGTTTCCTGAGTGGGTGACCAAAACCAGAATTCTTTTTTTCTTCTCTCTTAGAAACAAACATTGGTGCTTGGCCCCCCACTAGCCTATAGCTTGTTGACCTTTATTATGGCCCTATCTGAGGTGGGGTGACAGAGTTAATCAACCCCTTCTTTTCTGGCTGCTTTCCAGTGACTAGATCTTTACAATTAGAACAATTGTCCCCTTTGTCGGGCTGGGAATGAATAACAGGAAGTAATCTGTGGGGATCAGTATCCTGGCTTCATCTGTAGTCACTTTAGCTTGGGGTATAGAATTTGGATTCTAATCCTGGAAGGCCAAGGCTGTCTGACTCTCGGCCATTTTGGACTATTAACCATAGGAACAATTGTATTTTCTGTCTTGTCTATTTTTAGACAAACCAACTTCAAAGAAAGCTTGGCTCTTCCTTTTTGGACCTCACTCAAAAATAAACATTCCAACATAATGAATTTTCTGTAAAGTCCTCTAAACATATTTTCTATCAAGTCTCTAACCATCCAGCATTGTTTGTTTGATACTGGGAGGATCCTAAAATAAAATTGGCAGTAATTTAACCAGTTAATTTCCTATCAAAAAGCAAGAATGGATAATCTTTCCTATCTGGGGAATGGCAGAATCGTCACTAACCCTGCACCTTACCTCAATTAACCCATTCTATATTTTAGGGTCTGTTGTTTTTAATACCATATACCTGATACCATTTGAAGCAATTATGTCTCCCTTATAAGAGTCAAAACATCCACTCAAATTGTGTTACACAAAAAAAGGTAATGTATTGACTCTTGTAAGTGAAAAGTCCAGGGATAGCATTTGTCTTAGTCTGCTAGGGGTACTGTAACAAAATACCACCGAATGGGCAGCTTAAAAACAGAAATTTATTTCTCATAGTTCTGGAGGCTGGAAGTCCAAGATCAAGGTGTCAGCAGGGTTGGTTTCTCCTGAGGCCTCTCTCCTTGGCTTGCAGACGGTCATCTTCTCGCTATGTCCTCATGTGGCCTTTTCTCTGTGTGTATGTATCCCTGGTGTCTCTTCCTCTTCTTAAAAGAACATGAGTTACGTTGGATTAGGGCCCACCCTTATGACTTCATTTAACCTTAATCACCTCTTTAAAGGCCCTGTCTCCAAATACAGTCTCACTGGGGGTTAAGGCTTCAACGTATGAATTTGGTGACACATGATTTAGTCTATATCAGTACTATTTTCACATGCATTTGGATTGAGGGCCACAATGAGGTCATCAAGATTCTCTAATTCTTACCTTTACTTTTTTCTCTGCTGGTTTTATCTTCAAGAAGGGCTCCATGTGGTGGCCCTTTGACAACTCTTGATTATGCTCTTATGATTTAATAACTCCAGTAGGAAGATAACATCTTTTTCTCCATGATTCCAGCAAAAAATTCTGTGGTTGCCTATTGGCCTTGAATGGGACATGTGCCTCTCCTTGGACCAATCACTAGAGCCAGGGCAATAGGATGTGTTGATTGTCCAGTCCTGGAACAGACACCCACCCCTGGACCCAGGGTCAGATTGAAGTGCCATAACTTGAACCACAGGAACTCAGAGTAGGGAAGAAGGGATTTCTCCAAAGGAAAATTAAGACTTTGCTATCAAGAGAATGGGGAATAGACGACGGCAGGCAAAGTTCAACAAATGCTATGCCAT